>NC_044038.1:87705504-88331895 GCF_901765095.1 Microcaecilia unicolor | reverse complement strand
CCAGATGCAGATGCCAGTCCAGCTAACCATGGTCCTGTTTTGAAGCTCCTCCATAGGTTTCACCATTGTTACCCATGGAAACTTGAAAGCGCCCTTGGGGACATGGGAGCCTTGAGGGGGAGGTACCATCACGATTGTGATCGTGACCCCTCTCAGACTCACCTTATTTCCAGCGGTCAGCTTCTGAGCTGGCTTCTGTCTGTTCTTCCTGAGTTAGTTCGGTCTCTGTCTCTGTGTGCTGGCTGCTTCCAGCATGGCTCTGATTACTCCACTATACTGCACCTGTGTTTGTTAAGCCTCTCTGTGCTTCAGTATGTTTTCTGCCTGTGTCTTGGTTTGTGTTCCTCTTGTCCTCTGGTGGCCAGAACTGGTGGCTGCCATAGACTTTCCAGACTTTCTTTCTGGTCCGGTCCAGATATTCCAGCCCTCCAGACTTGGTTTGAAGTTTGGCAGTTAGCCTCACCCGTAGCTGCCTCATGTTTCCTGCAGCTGAGTTCAGCTGCTGATGGGTTTATTACCACCTGGAACCTTCTGAGTTTGCCTTTGCATCGCCTAAGGTCTCTGGTATGCTGGTGTGCGCTGTGCACTTCTGCCTAGTCCAGTTTATAGTCTGAGATTCTTGCCTGATTCTAGTCTAGTCTTTGTGTAGTTTATCTTGTACTGTATGCTTGTTTCCCAGTCTTGTTTCTTGTTTGTATTTCTCTGTCTAGTTATGGTGTCTGTGCTTCTGTTTAATGGCTGCCTGGCAGCTTTCAGTTCTGTCTCTTATCTGTCTGTGTGTCCTTTCTTAGTGGCTGCTTTTCAGCTTTCAGTCCTGACCCTTAAGCCTGTCCATCTCCTGCCTAGTGTAGTATTGTCTGTCTGTGAGTCCTAGTCCAGTTTCCTGCTTTGCTGCCCATGTTTATTCCTTTCCCCTCTGACCCTCAGTCCCTGTTCATCCTAGTGGGTATCCAGTTCCTGCCCTGTCCGGTAAGTCCTGCCGGCCGCCTGCACCCAGGGGCTCAACTCCTGAGGAACGGCGGTCAAGTGCAGGTGAAGTCTAGCTGTCCCTGTCAGAGTTCTGCTTGTCTCTGGTGTGGGGTGGTTTTGCCTACCTCTGCTGCTCCTCAGCAGTGGCCCAAGGGCTCACGAACCTAGTTTCTGCCTTGAAAACCTAACAGCAGATAAGCTGTTTAGTGGAAGACCCCCTAATATAGCTACTAGAATTTTATGTCTTCCTTCATATTTAGGTGAGTGTTGAAAGCAGTATACCATTCCCTGGAGAGGATGTGGCACACCAACCTATATAATAATTCTCACCTCCAACGTTCTATTCGTCTTGCTGGCTGTGACTGTGGCTGCTTTGGAGTTGGTCTGCTAGGCTCCGTAGCTCTCGCTGACGTCACTGGACCCATTATGACGAGCAACCAGTGGAAAAAAAAACAGTTGCAGCTGATCCAACCCCCCCCCCCCCCCCCCCCAACCACAAACTGGCATGCGCATATTGGCTCGAGACTGCGTGACTCGCTGAACACCCGCCCTCCCCAAACACTGCTAACGCCGACCACAGCCTCCCTCCAGAGTTACCGGTGTGCAGGACACCACGCTCAATAACGGAGTAATGGTAAGGAGGGAGGGGACACTCGCTCACTTTAATGCATGTTCCCTGACTTACAAAAACATTCTTCACCCACCCCCGAGGCACTGCCCGCCCCTGTGGAAAACGCGCGGGTGTCAGAAACTACAAGCAAGGGGGGGACCTGCACCACGGACGGAATGGGGGGGCAGCCTCTCGGACAGAAGGGGGGAAGCCCTACACTTTTGACGAAAAGGGGGGGGGTGCCTGCACCTCGGATGGAAGGAGAGGTAGGGAAGGAAATGGTCATGGCAGTTGGAGCCACACATACACATACTCTGTCACACTGTAACTCTCTGTCACACACACACACACGCACTCTCTCTCTCTCTCTCACACACACACTCTGACTCACCCTATCTGTCTGTGACACACACACACACTCTCTCACATACACACACTGTCTTGAAAATACACAAACCAAGGAAACACACAAACACACTCTGACATAGACACACTCTCTCTGTGTCAGACACACACACTCTCTCTCTAACATACACACACTGTCTTTCTGACACACACGCTGTAGGGGGCCTGCACCTCGGATGGAAGGGGCACTTGCACCTCAGACGGAAGGGGGGGCACCTGCACCTCGGACAGAAGGATAGGGAGGGAAAGAGGGGGGCCATGAAAGTTGGAGCCACACACACATACACACTCTGTCACACACACACACACACACTCTGTCACACACACACAGACGTTTTCTCTCTGACTCACTCACACACACACTCACACACACAGTGTCTTTCTCTCACAGTCTCATACACACTCTCACACACACATACACTCTGTCTCTCACACACTCTCTTTCTCTGACATAAACACACACACTCTCTCTCTCACTCTCTCACACACAACAACAATCAACATTTGAATATAACCTTACTAGCACACGCTTCATTTCTTACAGAAACAGGCCTTTTTTAGTCTCTCTCTGTCACACACACACACACACTTGCACATTCACTCTCTCTCTCACACAGTCACTCTCACACACACTCTCTCAAACATACACACTACGAGGAAAACCTTGCTAGCGCCCGTTTCATTTGTGTCAGAAAAGGGCCTTTTTTTACTAGTGAGTAATAGAGAGGATAAGGTTCAGTAGGATTTAAGATTATAATGAGTATAGGAAATCTATTGTAGAGGCAAAGAAGTTGTTTATATAAACTCTATCAGGCTCATTTCCGAAAGAGAAGGGCGTCAAAAAAGTGACACAAAAGGCACATGGGCGTCCCCTTGAAAGAAGGTCGCCCAAATACAATCATTGAAATAGGGCCGTAAGGGTGTCCTCAGCATGAGGACGCCTATCTATGGTCGTCCCCACAGGGGGCGTGTTAGGGGCGGCGTTACGAGATGGGTGCCCCCAGCGTATAACGGCTAGCGAAATGGTTTTGCATGGGTGGGAACATGGGCGACCTTAGTTAGACCTGAAATAAAAGCGACCAGGGTATGGGAGAAGTCGTCTTTAGACCCATTAGCGATTTTGTGCAGTTGGAGAATGGTGAGAGCGTTGTTGGGAGAGAAAGCTGAGAGTTTGTTGAGTACCTGTTACCATTGTCTGTGTGCCGTAGTCAGAACGTTTTCACCCTCACCTGCCTGTAAGAGGGACGTCCTTCAGCAGTGCTGCAAGAAGCATCTTGGTTACTGTATTTTGCACATTAATATTCTTTATATTTCCCGTACCTGGATGTCCGCAACTACATGCACTGTACTTGCAGAACAACCAGATACATCAGAGAAGTCCACAGTAATAAGGACGTCTTTCTCATAAAACCGCCGAAAGACCATATGACAAATGTTGGCAAGAGTGAATGTTGGGGGCGTCCTTTGGTGGTTCTGGAAGCTGGGCGTCCTTTTTTTTACTATACTTTGGGCGTCCCTGATTTGGGCATTTCGCACTGCGATAATGGAATGTCTAAGGACATCCATACTATTTTTCGATTATACTTACCTGATTTTGGCAGACTTCACGAGGGAGTCCTAATTCATATTTGGATGACCTTTTGAAAATGCCCCTCCACTTGTTCCAACAAAAATAAAACACAGTTCAAAGGAACTGTTTAATGTCACCAATAATTGAATAGTCTGTTAAGTTTTCAACTATGCAGACTATTTTCCAACTGTTGAATAATTTGTTCATTTTTTCTGTAGAAAATATTTATGCACATTAGGTCTTGTTTTCAGGGGGATCTCATTCAATTTGCCAGAGAATGTAGTAAAATCAGTTAGCTTAGTAGGGTTTCAAAAAGCTTTGGATCAGGGGCGTAGGCACGGGTGGGCCTGGGTGGGCCTAGGCCCACCCACTTAAGCCCAAGGCCCACCCAGGAATGGTGCACCCCGAGTCGTGGCATTCCTCCTTCCCTCCCTCGCCCGACCGTCAGACTTCCTCCGCTCCTCCTCCGTTCCCCCCTCAGTTCCGTCCGCCGCCCCCCCCCCCACCACGCAAATGTTTTTAACCTGTCCTTTTTGTTTAAGCAGCGACCGACGTGAAGACACTGCTTCAAGTTCTCCCTTTCCTCTTCACTCAGTGTCCGTCCCGCCTTTACGATGACGTATTTCCTGTTTCCGCGAAGGAGGGACGAACACTGTGTGAACAGGAAAGGGAGAACATGAAGCTGGCGAACGTTGCAGTGCCTTCACGTCGCTCGCTGCTACTGAAAGAAAAAGGCCAGGTTCGTGTGCGGGGGGACGGAGAGGACTCGGAGGGCTTTTGGAGAGCTGAGGGAGGGCAGGGAGACTTGCTGGCCATGGGTGGGATGGGAGGGGAGGAGGGAACGGAGAGGACTCGGAGGGCTTTTGGGGAACTGAGGGAGGGCAGGGAGACTCGCTGGCCATGGGTGGGAGGGGAGGGGGGACGGAGAGGACTCGGAGGGCTTTTGGGGAACTGAGGGAGGGCAGGGAGACTCGCTGGCCATGGGTGGGAGGGGAGGGGGAACGGAGAGGATTCGGAGGGCTTTTGGGGAGCTGAGGGAGGGCAGGGAGACTTGCTGGACATGGAGAGGAGGGCGGGGGGGAGAGAACATTGCTGAAGGGAAGGGGACAGAGGAAATTGCTGGACATCAGGAGATGGATGGATGGAGGGGAGAGAGGAAATTGCTGGACATGGATGAGGGGAGGGGAGGGCAGGGGAGAAAACATAAGGACACAGGAGGATGGTGGACATGGTGAGTGAAAAAATATCAAATAGAAAGAAGACACTGCATAAAACAGAAGACACTGGGACCAACGCGAATAGAAAAACTAAATGATCAGACAACAAAGGTAGAAAACATTTTTTAATTCAGAATTTATTAATTGGAATATGTCAGCTTTTGGAAATGTGCATCTGTGATATTTTGCATGTAAGTTTCAGTTTTTCTAGTATTGCTGCATGCTGAGTCTGACTTCTTGAGATAACTTTCCAGTTCAGAAATTTGCCTTCATATCTGTTGTGTCATGTGTTTTTCATGTGTGATCAAGGTGCAGTATTCTGCTAGTGTGTAGTATTTGCAGCCTTTTTTGTTTTGGTTTGTTTTTTTTTGTTTCACTAGGTTGTGTACTGGTGTTTTAGAGCCCGGTGTAATTATAGTGCTGCCTTTCCACGCATAAGGTTGTAGCTCGTCCTGTCCTTGGAATTAGTGCTGTTATGGTTTGGTAAGGTTATAAGTGAGTTTTTGCACAAGTTTGTGTATAGTGTTTTGCAGTGGAGAATTTGTGTATTGGCCTTACTGAGGTGACACCAAAACATCAGAAAGGGTGTAGAGCCTAAATCATGACACACTACCTCTTGAAGGATCTATATATGGTCGTTAATAAAAGGAGCTCATTGTGAACACTATCCACTCTAAAAAGGTGTTTTGTAGCTCTACATGAGAATTGTGATATGATCCCTTGTTTCATATTGTTGACGGTCTGCATTTTCTGTATCGGTATACTGGTGTATTAGGGTCTGCCTAGTGTAATATTTATGGTACAGTAAGGTTCTGAGTGTATTTTTGCACAAATTTGTGCATAGTGTTTTGCAGTTGAGCGATTGTCGCTTTGATTGATGCTTTGAGCAACCACTTTATTCTTTGACATATGATACATATCCAATATCTAAAATTCTTTGACATATGATACATATCTAATATCTAAATTTATTTAAAGGTATTGTCAGTGGGGTGGAGCTAGGGAGAGGTGCCAGACCATAGACTGGAGGCGTGGAAGGAAGAAAAGTGCTGGACCGATTGGTATTAATTGCCTTTGGAGAAAGTCTTCAGCTAACAAAGCTTGAGGATCCTCATTAGCTAAAGTATTTATATTTTGAGGTGGAGGTATGGCGGAGCAGTGATAATTTTGTGCCCACCCACTTTAGGCTCAGGCCCACCCAAAATTGGCTGTCTGGCTACGCCACTGCTTTGGATAGCTTCCTAAAAGAAAAGTCCATAAGCCATTATTAAAATGGACGGGAGAAATCCACTGCTTATTTCTAGGAGGGATCTTGCCAGGTACTTGTAACCTGGACTGGCCACTGCTGGAAACAGGATGCTAGGCTTCATGAACCTTCGGACTGTCTCAATATGGCAATACTTAAGTCTAGGCTGTTGCTATTTCTGAAATAAAAAGGGATCAAGGTTCTGAAATGGAAAAACATTGCGAAGATCAGTCTAACTCATCCAGAGGTAGTCTGGGAGAATTTCAATGGTGTGCCTATGTCCAAAGGTTAAAACTTTCATAATCAGGTTTAGTAAGGGTGCATCAGCAGTTGTTAATTGTCCATCTTAGCTGTATGAAAATATCATAGATGGGTTATTATTCAGGGTGACATCTATTATTAGTACATGACTTCACTTCAACATGGGCAAATGCCCGTGTCTAAGGTCAGCCATCTTATGTTCCATTTTGAAGAATGATTTCTTACTTCTTCACTTTGTGAGAATTACAGGTCTATTGTCAACCTACCATTTGTTAAGTAGTTGAGTGTGTCTGGTTACTGAGAGATCCATTTTAGAGCAAAATTATGTACATGAGCCAATACAATTTGGATTTAAAGAGTATTTAGTAAGGAGACAGTGATTGAAGATCACCTGAGAATGGTGCTGAATAGAGGGCATACTGCCTCGTCAATGTGGGCTATGCACTATTACTCAGTAGATTAAGTAATTTTGGTATTAGGAATATAGTGTTCCACTGTTTGTTTGTTGGTTGGTTGGTTGGTTGGTTGGTTGGTTTTTTAATTTTCTTGCCAAGAAGACCAAGGTAGTGAGATTTCTTGGTCAACAGTCATTCTCTTTGAGTATGCCTTTTAGAATTCTGCATGGTTCTCCATTGTCCCATGTCCTATTTAATGGGGGGGGGGTTTTTGTACTTGCATGTGAGTTAATCCCAAACTACAGTTTAAACATCATAGTTTTATGAAGACAATATTCATATTTCTAGTCTTTGGATCCATGGATGATACTTATCAGTTTCTAGCATTCTGTCTAGGAGGAGGTAATAGATGGATGTCTAGTCTGCAACAAGTTGAAATTAAATAGCAAAACCAAAGTTCTCTGGGTGGCTTGAACAGATATTTCTGATCAGAAAGCCATACTGATAGTTGAAGGACACATTTTGTTCTCAGTCCAATGAGTAAAGAGTTGGGGAGCTGACCAGACTAATCTCACAGTTTCCTGAGAACAGCATGGGATTTTGAGTACCACGTAATGCAAACTCACTGAGAGCCTCTATCGGTAGGAAATAATTGTTTCTGGGATGTGGATGCCAGCACTGTGGAACCATTTAAGTAAGCTCAGGGAACCCAGGTTGGAAAACACTGGTCTCTGGGAGGGAAAATGCTAACTACAGCTGACTCCATATGAGAATGATTGTGAAAAGGCCTTTAGAATAATTGTGACCTCACTGTTGCATCACAGACTATTGATAAGTTCATGTGTTAGATCAGAACACAGACTTGGGCAGCCCAACAGCTGACAACAATAGCTTTTTTTATTGTTTCCTTGAAAACAAAGGAAAAAACCTGATGTTCCCACTACTCATTTTTGGCTTGATGTGCTCTATACATAATGTTCTTTCTTATGAAGACATTGATAGTATAACATCCTGTGTTGTCAATAAACCTTGTGTAGCTGCTCTTGCCTCACTCAATTCAATCATGTTGAAATGCCATAAAGTTCCACAAAGAACCAAGGTTTCCTGGCAGTATCTGGATTTTTCTGAGTCCCATGCCCAGCCAGTAATCTTTATAAGTGATGAAGGGCCCATTAAGAACCTCACCTCATCCAACGTTTTGGAACTCAGGCTGAAGTCTACTCTTGTGAATGGGAACCTGAGGATCAAGAATCCAACAGCAGACAACACCGGTATCTATATATGCAAAGCTGGAGAACAGACTTTAGCTTACTATGAAATTGATTTTCAAGATATGGAGCAGGTCCATATTTCTTATGGTGACCTGGGAGAGAAAGTTCAAGAGAACATTTCTGTGCCTCTTGGAGATCAGAACACAGCACAGATCTTCACCCTGTGGAGTGAATGGCAGCCGTGCGACCGTTGTGAAAGGCAGGGTGAGAGGAAGAGAGTGGGATTCTGCTATGCTGAAGTGACAAAAGGGACCCAGGTTGTGGGACCCTTGCTCCCCTGTGGCTTGCAAAGGTTCATGTTTAAGCAGATCCCCCTGACACGGGGACCTGAGCTCAGGATTGAGACTTGCAACGTAACCTGTTCCGAACTTGAGCCATTAAAGGAAGACACAGATGAGGTTCCTATTTTTGTGCAAGATAGATATCGTACATACTACCATGCTAATGTCAAGTTAACCTGCCCAAGATCATCCATCTATAGGTAGGAAAATCTGTGAGCCGTCAAATAAGATTTGATATTGCTGTGTGGCTTGCTACAGGCATTGTTAGTTGACTCAAGTTTGGATATGAAGGGACTATTAAATGAGTAATGCAACAGAAAACTCCCATGTTCTAAGACAGTGCAAGGCCTAGGGGGCCAATAGTGGTCCCCACTGACCCTAAGTGAGCTTACTTAAATGGTTCCACAGTGCTGGCATCTACATCCCAGAAACAATTATTTCCTACCGATAGAGGCTCTCAGTGAGTTTGCATTACGTGGTACTCAAAATCCCATGCTGTTCTCAGAAAACTGTGAGATTAGTCTGGTCAGCTCCCCAACTCTTTACTCATTGGACTGAGAACAAAATGTGTCCTTCAACTATCAGTATGGCTTTCTGATCAGAAATATCTGTTCAAGCCACCCAGAGAACTTTGGTTTTGCTATTTAATTTCAACTTGTTGCAGACTAGACATCCATCTATTACCTCCTCCTAGACAGTATGCTAGAAACTGATAAGTATCATCCATGGATCCAAAGACTAGAAATATGAATATTGTCTTCATAAAACTATGAACTCTTCCCCATGCAGTTCTCCTCCTACTTTGTCTCAAGACTTGTTGCTGGCATTGCACCCATATCAGTTATTCTGTTTTCTACTTGCATTAGGTTGCTATCTTTCAGTCTGAACCATGCATTTCCCAAACTCCCATACTTTTCTCATGAGACTGAGTGGACCTTTCACAAAGGCTCACTAATATTTTTGGCACACGCTAAAAATAAGCGTGCGCTAAATGCTAGAGATACTCATATATTCCTATGGGCGTCTCTAGTGTTTAGCTCATGCTAATCATTAGCGCACTCTAAAAACACTACCGCACCTTTGTAAAAGACCCCCTGGAAGAGAAGTGAAGGAATCGGGGCAACGTGCAGTTCAAACTCACTGTAGTGTCTTGTGGTGCTGGAAGAAAATAACAACTGTTCCAGAGGCAATAAGCCTCTGCAAAAAATGTAGGCAAAAATGATCGGTAGCAATTTTAGCACACACTGAACGCTAGAGACGCCCATAGGAATATATGGGCATCTCTAGTGTTTGGCACATGCTTATTTTTACGTGTGCTAAAAATGCTAGCACGCCTTTGTAAAAGGCCCACATGGGGGAGATTAAAAAATAGCATGAAGACCAACTTGAAATGGTTGAGGCTAAAGACAGGATGGTGAAAGCTGAATGGTGGGAATGGGAACTGAGACAGGCTAGGGTTTAGATGGAGGTGTAGGGGGAGAGGGGCTGAGGAGAACATATAGGGGACAATGGCATGGGGGCTATGGATAGAGAATGTGGGGGAGGGGATGGGGAAAGCAGAAAGCCGGCTAAAGAATCAGTAGGGCCGCTGGACGACGGTGGTGTTAAAGGGGTGATCAGGGAAGACAAAGCTGTAGCGGAGAAATTAAATGAATTCTTTGCTTCGGTCTTCACCAAGGAGGATTTGGGAGGGATACCGGTGCCGGAAAAGGTATTTGAAGCGGACGAGTCGGAAAGACTAAATGATTTCTCTGTAAACTTGGAGGATGTAATGGGGCAGTTCTGCAAACTAAAAAGTAGTAAATCGCCGGGTCCGGATGGTATTCATCCCAGAGTATTAATAGAGCTGAAAAATGAACTTGTGGAGCTGCTGTTAGTAATATGCAATTTATCCCTAAAATCAAGTGTGGTACCGGAAGATTGGAGGGTGGCCAATGTAATGCCGATTTTTAAAAAGGGTTCCAGAGGAGATCCGGGAAATTATAGACCGGTGAGTCTGACGTCGGTGCCGGGAAAAATGGTGGAGGCTATTATTAAGAATAAAATTACGGAGCACGTACAAAAACATGGGCTGCTGAGACAAAGTCAGCACGGATTTAGTGAAGGGAAGTCTTGCCTCACAAATCTACTGCATTTTTTCGAGGGGGTGAACAAGCATGTGGACAAAGGGGAGCCGGTGGATATTGTATATCTAGATTTTCAGAAGGCATTTGACAAAGTGCCTCATGAAAGACTCCAAAGGAAACTGGAGAGTCATGGGATCGGAGGCAGTGTATTATTATGGATTAAGAGCTGGTTAAAAGACAGGAAGCAGAGAGTAAGGTTGAATGGTCAGTATTCTCGATAGAGAAGGGTAGTTAGTGGGGTCCCTCAGGGGTCTGTGCTGGGACCGCTGCTTTTTAACATATTTATAAATGACCTTGAGATGGGAGTAACTAGTGAGGTAATTAAATTCGCAGATGACACAAAGTTATCCAGGGTCGTCTCGTCGCGGGAGGAGTGTGAAAGATTACAAGAGGACCTCGTGAGACTGGGGGATTGGGCGTCGAAATGGCAGATGAAGTTCAACGTTGACAAGTGATGCACGTGGGAAGGAGGAACCCGAATTACGGCTATGTCATGCAAGATTCCGCTTTAGGAGTTACGGACCGAGAAAGGGATCTGGGAGTCATCATGGATAGAACGTTGAAATCTTCCGCTCAATGTGCTGCGGCGGCTAAGAAGGCAAACAGAATGTTGAGTATTATTAGAAAAGGGATGGAAAACAAGCATGAGGATGTTATAATGCTGTTATATCGCTCCATGGTGCGACCGCACCTGGAGTATTGTGTTCAGTTCTGGTCGCCTCATCTCAAAAAAGATATAAAGGAATTGGAGAAGGTGCAGAGAAGGGCGACGAAAATGATAAAAGGGATGGGACGACTACCTTATGAGGAGAGGTTAAGACGGCTAGGACTCTTTAGCCTGGAGAAAAGGCGGCTGAGGGGTAATATGATAGAGGTCTACAAAATAATGAGTGGGGTAGAGCGGACAGATGTGAAGTGTTTGTTTACGCTTTCTAACAATAATAGAACTAGGGGACACAAGATGAAATTAGAATGTGATAGGTTTAAAACAAATTGGAGAAAGTTTTTCTTTACTCAGCATGTGGTTAGACTCTGTAACTCATTGCCGGAGAAGGTAGTGACGGCAGCTGGCCTTGCTGAGTTTAAAGGGGGTCTGGAGAGATTCCTGAAGGAAAAGTCCATTGATCGTTATTAAATTTTGGGTTTTTGCCAGGTTCTTGGGGCCTGGATTGGCCGCTGTCGGAGACAGAGTGCTGGGCTTGATGGACCTTTGGTCTTTTCCCAGCGTGGCAGTGCTTATGTACTTATGTTAGACCTTGTTTTAGTTACAAGAATCACTCTAAATGTACATAAAGGAAAAGGAGGTGGGATTTGATATACCACCTTTCTATGGTTACAATCAAACTGTTTTTTATATTAGATACAGGTACTTATTTTGTTCCTGAGGCAACGGAGGATTAAGTGACTTGCTTAGAAAGTCACAAGGAGCTGCAGTGGGAATCAAACCCAGTTTCCCTCATTCTCAGGGGAGCTGCACTAACCACTAGACAACTCCTCCACTCCATCAACTGTGTTACTAGAGGGGGAAATATCTTGACTTGGAGGGGTTTTTTTTTGCCAAATTTGCCCCCACTGGAAAAACAGTTAAGATGACTGCTCTAAGTCATACCATATAGAACACTGGGTCTGATTCTATGCATATGGAAAAGTCTTAGAGATCCTTTTACAAAGCCACAGTTGTGATTCCCGTGTGGCACATGTGACAAAGCCTATAGGAACTGAATGGGCTTTGGCATGTCACATTTGCAACGCCAGGAATCAATACTGCGGCTTTGTAAAAGAAGCTCTTAATAAACCAAGAGGAGACTTTCATAACAGGGCATTTAAAAAATATATTTAAAATGTGCCTTTAGTATGCTTATTTTATAAAAGCATATAGATATATATCTGCCTTAAAGGAAGTGAAGGCTCAAAAATCCCCAAAACCTCTAAAATACTCCAGCCATATAATAATTTAAAAAAAGCGTGTACTATAATAGATGACAAAACATTCATATGAATTATTTTATTATTATTATTATATTTTTGTTAGTATGGTGGGACCATCAAATAAAGTGCAGTAAATTATGCCCAATAAATGCAACAGTTTCACTTGATGCTGAAAACAGCATTTTCATTTTGTTATAATCATGTCCCAATTTTTCTATAAATGCGTATTTAAAAGTCTTTAGTCATTTATGCACCAACATTATTTTGTGCAAATCTTAAAAAAAAAAAAACTAAGCTGTGCTATGGGTGCATTAGCGTTTTTAGTGCACGCTAATGATTAGCACTCACTAAACGCTAAAGTTGCCCATAGGAACATATAGGCGACTCTAGCGTTTAGTGTGTGCTAAAAATGCTAGCACACCTAAGTAAACAGGGCCCTATATATAAATAGGACTTATCTGGCAATTGCTGTTCCTTAAAAATAGAGTATAGCACATACAATTCCACAAAAAAGCCAACACGATCACGCTTCAAGCCAAAGCTCTGCATCAGAACATGGCTGAATGCTGTTGAAAAATTTCAAGGCACCACAAAAATTCCACCACTTTGTAAAAGGGTCCCTTACTGCCTTTTATATGATGGTGCCACCATATTAAAAAAATAATGAAAACATAGTCATAAGAATTATCATTATTATGAGTCTATTTTGAATAGTATAAGTTTTTCTTGGCGTTATGTGGCTGGAGTGTTTTAGATGTTTTTGGACTATTTTATAGAGGCAACATAGAGGTCTCCACATCTTTAGAAATCAAGCACCCACAACTCACACAAATGCACAAATTTTGCGTACCCCTGTTTTGAGGTGAGTGTAAAATGTGTGCATGCACTTCTGTAAGAGTGCACACATTCAGCTCCGCCCTCAGGGAATCCTACGTGTAGCACGTCTAAAATTAAACATTGGTGTCAGCTTGTGCACTTACATGTGCGTGTACAGCTCTATCACCTTTTCTAAATATAAATGAGACTTTTACATGCAGAAAAGTCTTTATAAAATGAGCTCCTAATCCCTTTAAAGTCAGTAGTAGCTTTATGATAAGTGGTTACATCTCTTCCATTGCGTCCCACAGATCAATCCAGAGACTTGTGGGTTATGTCCCTCAACCAGCAGATGGAGATATAGCATACTTCGGAGTTCTCTCTATGTGGTCATGTGCAGCCATTCAAACATCAGTATTCTCTCCATCTAGCAGGTGGAGGGTCATACCAGTGCATGTCTGTAGTGATCTGGCTCCTTTACATAAAGTACATAAGTAATGCCATACTGGGAAAAGACCAAAGGTCGACAGCGGCCAATCCAGGTCAAGGGCACCTGGCAAGCTACCCAAACGTACAAACATTTTATACAAGTTATTCCCGAAATTGTGGATTTTTCCCAAGTCCATTTAGTAGCGGTCTATGGACTTGTCCTTTAGGAAACTGTCCAACCCCTTTTTAAACTCTGCCAAGCTAACCGCCTTCACTACGTTCTCCAGCAACGAATTCCAGAGTTTAATTATACGTTGGGTGAAGAAAGATTTTCTCCTATTTGTTTTAAATTTACTACACTGTAGTTTCATCGCATGCCCCCTAGTCCTAGTATTTTTGGAAAGCGTGAACAGATGCTTCACATCCACCTGTTCCACTCCACTCATTATTTTATATACCTCTATCATGTCTCCCCTCAGCCGTCTCTTCTCCAAGCTGAAAAGCCCTAGCCTCCTTAGTCTTTCCTCATAGGGAAGTCGTCCCATCCCCGCTATCATTTTTGTCGCCCTTCGCTGCACCTTTTCCAATTCTACTATATCTTTCTTGAGATGCGGCGACCAGAATTGAACACAATACTCAAGGTGCAGTCGCACCATGGAGCGCTACAACGGCATTATAACATCCTCACATCTGTTTTCCATACCTTTCCTAATAACACCCAACATTCTATTCGCTTTCCGAGCCGCAGCAGCACACTAAGCAGAAGGTTTCAGTGTATTATTAACGATGAAACCCAGATCCTTTTCTTGGTCCGTAACTCCTAACGTAGAACCTTGCATGACGTAGCTATAATTCGGGTTCTTTTTTCCCCACATGCATCACCTTGCACTTGTTCACATTAAACATCATCTGCCATATAGCCGCCCAGTCTCCCAGTCTCGTAAAGTCCTTCTGTAATTTTTCACAAACCTCTCATGAGTTAACAACTTTGAATAACTTTGTGTCATAAGCAAATTTAATTACCTCGCTGGTTACTCCCATCTCTAAATCATTTATAAATATATTAAAATGCAGCGGTCCTAGCACAGACCCTTGAGGAACCCCACTAACTACCCTTCTCCATTGTGAATACTGCCCATTTAACCCCACTCTCTGTTTCCTATCCTTCAACCAGTTTTTAATCCACAATAGGACATTTCCTCCTATCCCATGACCCTCCAATTTCCTCTGTAGCCTTTCATGAGGTACCTTATCAAACGCCTTTTGAAAATCCAGATACACAATATCAACCGGCTCCCCTTTGTCCACATATTTGTTTACTCTTTCAAAGAATTGAAGTAAATTGGTCAGGCAAGATTTCCCCACACTAAAGCCGTGCTGACTTGGTCTCAGTAATCCATGTCCTTGGATGTGCTCTGTAATTTTGTTTTTAATAATAGCCTCTACCATTTTCCCCAGCACCGACGTCAGACTCAAAGGTCTATAATTTCCTGGATCTCCCCTGGAACATTTTTTAAAAATCGGCGTTACATTGGCCACCCTCCAATCTTCCGGTACCACGCCCGATTTTAAGGATAAATTGCATATCACTAACAGAAGCTCCGCACGCTCATTTTTCAGTTCTGTCAGTACTCTAGGATGTATACCATCCAGTCCAGGAGATTTGCTACTCTTCAGTTTGCTGAACTGCCCCATTACATCCTCCAGGTTTACTGTGAATTCAGTAAGTTTCTCTGACTCGTCCACTTGAAATATTATTTCCGACACCGGTATCCCACCCAAATCTTCCTCAGTGAAGACTGAAGCAAAGAATTCATTCAATCTCTCCGCTACGTCTTTGTCATCCTTGATCGCCCCTTTTACCTCTCGGTCGTCCAGCGGCCCAACAGATTCTCTTGCCGGCTTCCTGCTTTTAATATACCGAAAAACTTTTTTACTATGTTTTTTTGCCTCTAATGCTACCTTTTTTGCGTAATCCCTCTTGGCCTTCTTTATCTGTGCCTTGCATTTGTTTTGACACTCCTTATGTTGCTTCTTGTTATTTTCAGACGGTTCCTTCTTCCATTTTCTGAAGGCGTTTCTTTTAGCCTTAATAGCTTCCTTCACCTCACTTTTCAACCACGCCGGCTGTCTTTTGGACTTCCGTCTTTCTTTTGTAATTTGCAGAATATGTTTGGCCTGGGCCTCTAGGATGGTTCCCTCGGGTACTGTTGAGCCTGTAGTGGAGTTGAGGTGCTGATTTCTAACGGGGTATACCTGGTGGTGCCAGGTCCCTGCCCGCCTCCCCTACCAGCCTCCCAAGATTTCTCTGGGTCTCAGGGACTGGCTCCGCTTCTCTCCTGCCTCTTACTTAAGGTTAAAAAAAAAAAAAGTGCTCGGGGCCCTGTAGTTCTGCTCCCTTTAGACCAAACTGGGGCGCTGGGCCGAAGCCAGTTGTCAGCGTGTGGGAGGGCTGTGTGGGCAGTTGCTGCAGGGAAGGATGTTGGTACCGTTGGAGTCTGCGAAGCACTGCGAAGCAGTGTGGGAACCACAGAGTAGCGTCAGGAGCTTGTGAGGCGTGCCTGAAGGCGCAGGCTGTCAGAGGGGGAGTTTCCGGTACACGGGGCGGACAGCCCTTGGATCCCTTGGCCCGTCAATCGACAGGGGAAGGCGGTGATGGGTCCGATTCACTTTTGGCGGGAACGTCACTGCAGCCTTCAGTGTGCGCCCCCACCGGCGCCATGTTTTTGTCAGTCCATATGATGAGTGCCGAAACGAACAGAACGCAGGCTTGTGGGGGGGGGGGGGGGGCTCTGCCCGGACCGTCTCCATTGGGGGTGGATATGGCAGCGCTACCCTTCTCCCTGGAGTTTGTGCTATTAATGCACAGAGCATTTGAGATGAAGAGCATTGGGGGGCCTGCAGCGGCGGACCCGTTGCCTTGGACTCAAGGTTCCCTTCATGTTCTTGTCTCGAATACCCCAAAGAGGCCGCGCTTGGAGCCCATGGGCACTGGGAAGGAGTTCTCGGGCCCATCTGACACTAAGGAGGGTCCTTGTTCATGGGATTCCCTGCAGGCACCATCGGAGGGCCTGGAGGAGGGGGAGTTTCCTTCGGGGGAAGGTGATGATCCCACGGCAGTACAGCTGTTCCGTAGGGAAGAACTCCCCACCTTTATTGTGCAGGTTCTGGAGGTGTTGAATATTTCTTCCCCAGATGCAGTTCCTTCGACTATTGCTGCCCCCTCCATTATGATAGTGACCAAGGGTCCCTCTATGGCTGTCCATGTTCACGAGACTATGAAGGTGCTGATTGCAGCGCAGTGGGACATGCCTGACGCCGGCCTTAGGGTGAGGCTTTATCCCATGCGCCCTGAGGATGTGGCCTCCTTAAAGATGCTGGTTATGGATTCCTTGATTACGGCGGTCACAAAAAAGACCACGTTACTGGTGGAAGGCAGCATGGCCCTTAGGGACCCCCAGGACTGGAAGCTAGAATCTTCCCTTAAGTTGGTGTTTGAAGTGGCGTCCTTTTGCTTTCAGGCTTCGGTTTGCGGATCGTACGCTGCTAGGGCTTGCCTTTCTTGGGTCCAGAAGGCTTCCTCTGCAGAGGAGCTGATTGACTACCTGTCAGCATTGGAGTCAGGTCTGGCATATCTGGCAGATTTGTTGTACGATGTGCTTCGGGCCTCAGCCAAGGAGATGTCCTTGGCCGTTACCACCCGGCGTTGGGTTTGGTTGAGGCACTGGGCGGCAGATGTCGCTTCTAAGTCTCATTTGGCCCGCTTTCCCTTTAGGGGGAAGCTCTTATTTGGCGAGGACCTAGCAGCAATTGTGAAAGAGCTCGGAGGCACTAAGGGGCAACGACTTCCGGAGGATAAGAAGGTCAGTTTTCACTTGGTCCAGCCTCGGTTTCGGGAGACCAGGCATTACAGACCGGGGTGGTCTAGATCCTTTCAGAGTCCTTGTTTCCACCACGGCAGCAGCTCTTTTGGGGGGGGACCGCCGCCCTGCCCCAGCTAGCTCGCGAGGTCAGCAGGGCGCCAGAGGTACGCAATGATGGGTCCCTGGCCCATCTCCTTCCTCTTATCGGGGGGTGTCTATCCCACTTTTGGGAGGAGTGGGCCAGGGTAACTTCAGACGAATGAGTGCTGGAAGTGATTCGAGATGGTTACAAGCTCGAATTCGCCCGTCCCTTAACAGAATTTTTCTTGGAGTCCACATGCAAGGCTATGGCCAAGCGGATGGCAGTCCGGCAGATGCTGGCAGAACTTTTGCAGCTGGAAGCGGTGCATCCAGTTCCTCTTGCCGAGCTGGGCCAGGGGCGTTACTCCATTTACTTCATTGTGCCCAAAAAGGGTGGCAAGTTCCACCCTGTTCTCGATCGCAAGGTGGTGAACAGGGCCCTAAGGGTCCGTCATTTTCGGATGGAGACCTTACGCTTGGTGATAGCAGCGGTGCAGCCGGGAGAGTATCTGACCACCCTCGACCTCAAGAAGGCATATCTGCATATTCCCATTTGGCCGCCTCATCAGCGTTTCCTACACTTCGTGGTGCTGGGTCAGCATTATCAGTTTCAGGCCATGCTATTCGGGTTGGCGACGGCTCCTCGGACCTTTTCCAAGGTGATGGTGATCGTCACCGCCTGCATGCAGTCTCAGGGCATTCAGGTGCACCTGTATCTAGACGATTGGCTCATCCGCACACCTTCTCACGAGGAAAGTGCCCGGGCCACGTCCAAGATGCTTCAGCTGCTGCGTTCCCTGGGCTGGGTGGTCAACACGAAGAACTGTCACCTCGCTCCGTCGCAGTCCTTGGAATATCTAGGGGTGCTATTCGATACTGAGCCTGGCAGGGTGTTCCTGCCAGATATGCGCAGGCTTCACCTCCAGAGTCAGCTGACATCCCTGTTGCGGGAGCCAGCGCCCAGAGCTTGTGACTATGTTCAGGTCCTGGGGTCCATGGCAGCGACCTTGGAGGTAGTACTGTGGGCCAGAGGGCATATACGTCCCCTACAGTGGTCGCTTCTGGTGGTCTCCCCTGTCCGAGGACTATGCAATACGGATTTCTGGTGGCTGCTAGTGTGGAATCTGCAGAGGGGAATGCCCTTCGCGGCTCCAGATTGGATGGTTGTAACCACGAACGCCAGCCTGTCGGGCTAGGGAGCACATTGTCTCGGCCGGACAGCCCAGGGGATCTGGTCTCAGACGGAAGCAGCTTGGCCGATCAATCTCTTGGAATTGCGGGCGTTTCGCTTAGCTCTACAGGCATTTGGGGAGCTTCTGCAGGAGCAGGCTGTCAGGGTCCTATCGGACAATGTGACGGCGGTAACCTATGTCAACAGACGGGGGTACTAGGAGCGCCCAGCTCGCAAAAGGAAGCTGCGCTTCTTTGCGTTTGTGCAGAGCGTCTTCTGTTCCTTCTATCAGCAGCACACATTGCAGGGGCACTAAATATTCAGGCAGACTTCCTCAGCCGGAATTAGCTGGATCTGGGAGAGTGGGAACTTTCCTAACAAACGTTCTGCCAGATTATGGAGCGCTGGGGGATTCCAGCGGTCGATCTGATGGCTTGCTGCTCCAATGCCAAAGCCTCCCGCTTCTTCAGCAGGGGCAGAGAGTTCGGGGCCGAAGGCATAGACGCTCTCATTCGGCCATGGCTGGAGGTTCTGCTGTATGTGTTTCCGCCGTGGCACATGATAGGCCGGGTAATCAGGTGGATAGTGCGGCATTTGGGCCCAGTGATCCTGGTGGCTCCGGACTGGCCCAGGCGGCCCTGGTATGCGGATCTTGTCCGTCTTCTGATTGACAATCCGTTATGCTTGCCAGTTCACCCTGATCGTCTGTGCCAGGGTCCGGTGCTCATGGAGAATCCCGCTCGCTTTGGGCTTATGGCAGGGCTCTTGAGAGGACACGCCTCAGACGGAGGGGCTATTCCGAAAAAGTTATAGTTACGATGCTGCAGGCCCGGAAATGCTCTACGTCGTCGGCCTATGCGCATGTATGGCACACCTTTGTCTCATGGTGTTTATGCGGCAGGGATTGTGGCGGACACGGCTGCAGTTCAATACATACTAGCTTTTTTGCAGGATGGGCTGGATAAAGCCCTTTCCTTGAGCTCCTTGAGAGTGCAAGTGGCAGCTTTGGCATGCTTTAGGGGCTGTTTGCATGGTCACTCCCTGGCATCGCATCCGGATGTGGTCTGATTTCTTCGGGGTGTTAACCATGTTTGCCCTCCATGAGTTCCAGTTCTGCCAGAGTGGAACCTTAATTTGGTGCTGCGGACAATGCAGCGTCCTCCATTTGAGCCTCTGTCTAAGGCTTCATTGAAGGATCTTACGTTGAAGCAGTGGCGTACCAAGGTGGGGGCGGTCCGCCCCGGGTGTCAGTGGGTGGGGGGTGATCCGCTTCGCTCCCGCTGCTCCCACCCTACCTTTAAAAAAAATTATTTTGAAGCGTCGTTGCAGGCAGCGCCTCGCGTCTGCCCTGCAGAAGTAAATCTCTTCGCTTCGAAGTTCGTCGTCGTCGGGCCTCACTATGTCCCGCCCTCCTCTGAGGAAACTTCCTATTTCCGCGAGGGCGGGACATAGTGAGGCCCGACGACGACGAACTTCGAAGCGAAGAGATTTACTTCTGCAGGGCAGACGCGAGGCGCTGCCTGCAACGACGCTTCAAAATAATTTTTTTTAAAGGTAGGGTGGGAGCAGGAGAGTCGGGTCGGGGTCCTCAGATGGGAGAGGGGTATTGTGGGGGGTTCTCACATGGGGAGGGGGTTTTCATATGGGAGAAGGGGACTGAGTGGGGAGGGGGGTCTCAGATGGGAGAGGGGTGCTTTGGTATCGTTCATACTGAGGTTTGGATGGCTGCACATGACCACATATAGCAATCTTCAGAGTTCTCTCTATCTCCATCTGCTGGTTGAGGGACATAACCCACAAGTCTCTGGATAGATCTGTTGGGACTAGAAAGAAAATTATCATGTAAGAATTAATTTTACCTTATCCCACTGATTTCCCATTGAACACATTACATCTAATGGTGTTCTAACTACAGAGCCAGCTCAACCTATGGACCAGGGGAGGCATTGGTTCAGGGCACTGGTGATAAAGGGTGCTAAAATTCGTCTGGCATCTATCCTGTAGGATAGCGGTTTCTAAATCTGGTCCTGGAGACACCCCAGCCACTCAGGTTTTCAGGATATCCACAATGAATATTCATGAGAGATTTGCAGGCATTGCCTCCACAGCATTCAAACTTATCATTACTATTCATCGTGGATATCCTGAAAACCTGATTGGCTAGGGTGCCCCTAGGATCAGTTTTGAGAACCTCTGCTCTAGGAATTTGAAGGTTCAGTGAGAGGGGTTGGGCTTGAGAGAGAGGGAGAGATACCAGATTACAGGGGGGAGGGGACACTAGAACAGAGAGAAAGATACCAGACTGCGGGGGGGGGGGGGGGGGGGGGGGGGTGGCAATGCAAAACTTCCCTCAGGGCACCACAGTCCTTTGAGCCAGCCCTGTCCAACTATCATGTTATACCACGGTTCTCAACCCATTCCTTGGGACACACCAAACCAATCTGGTTTTCAAGATATCCACAGTGAATATGCATGAGATAAATTTGCATACAGTGCATCCATTGTATGCAACTCTATCTCATGCATGTAGGATCCAAAACCTGAATGGCTGAGGATAGTGTTGAGAACTCCTGCGATACACCTAGTGAATTTTCACTCAACGTTACATCCAGTGGTCTCCTGTCCCCTCAGGACTGTTTACTTTTCACGTTAGTCTTGCTGGCTATTTCCAAGGACACATTTCAGAAAAGAAGACAGTCAAATCAAAAAAGAAAGAAAAATGTTGTTGAGTTATTGGTATAACCCAGTGGCGATCCTAGCCGGCATGACACCCGGGGCGGATCACCCCCCCCCCCCCGGCGAAATGACCCCCCCCCCGGGTGCACGCCGTTGGGGGGGGGGGGTGCCGCGGCACGCGCCTGTCAGCTGAGTTCGCTGACTTAGCTGCAGCTCCCTCTGCCCCGTCCGGAACAGGAAGTAACCTGTTCCGGGGCAGAGGGAGCTGCAGCGAAGTTAGCGAAGTCAGCTGACAGGCGTGCGCCGCGGCACCCCCCCAGCGGCGTGCACCCGGGGCGGACCGCCCCCACCGCCTCCCCCCTTGGTACGCCACTGGTATAACCTTAGTAGTTTCAATGTAGAACTAGACACCCAGGCTTGAGTGGAGGAGTGGCCTAGTGGTTAGAGCACCGGTCTTGACATCTAGAGGTGGGGAGTTTAAATCCCACTGCTACTTAGGCAAGTCACTTAACCCTCCATTGCTTCAGGTGCAAACTTAAGTACATAGTACATTAATATTGCCACACTGGGACAGACCAAAGGTCCATCAAGCCCAGCATCCTGTTTCCAACAGTGGCCAATACAGGTCACAAATACCCGGCAAGATCCCAAAAAAGTTCAATACATTTTATGTTGCTTATCCCAGAAATAAGCAGTAGAGTTTCCCAAAGTCATTTTAATAATGGTCTGTGGATTTTTCCTTCAGGAAGCCGTCCAACCTTTTTTAAACCCCACTAAGCTAACCGCCTTTACCACATTCTGTGGCAACGAATTTCAGAGTTTAATTACATATTGAGTGAAAAAATATTTTCTCCGATTCATTTTAAATTTACTACTTTGTAGCTTCATCGCATGCCCCCTAGTCCTAGTATTTTTGGAAAGAGTAAACAAACAATTCATGTCTACCCATTCCACTCCACTCATTATTTTATAGACCTCTATCATATCTCCCCTCAACCATCTTTTCTCCAAGCTGAAGAGCCCTAGCCTCTTCAGCCTTTCCTCATAAGGAAGTCGAATTGAATACAATATTCGAGGTGCGGTCGCAACATGGACCGATACAAAGGCATTATAATGTCGTCATTTTTGTTTTCCATTCCTTTCCTAATAAGACCTAACATTTCTATTTGCTTATTTGATGGTGGGCCCTCCAGGGACAGGGAAATACCCAGTGTACCTGAATGTAACTCATCTTGAGCTACTACTGAAAAAAGGTGTGAGCAAAATGTAAATAAATAAAATTCAAATTGCACCACTGTATTACTTTCAGCAAAGTAATTTAACCTTCTTATGGTTATTCTGTATATTGTCTCCCAGATTCTATACATGGCTCTCAAATTAAGTTGTGGAATTAGACAATTAAGCTCTAATAATCAATAATTAGTGTTAATTTGCAGTAATTATGAATTATGGGCAAATCTGCCCTATTTCAAAGGTTTTCAACCCAGTCCTTGGGGTACACCCAGCCAGTCAGGGTTTTAAGGATATCCCAAAACAGGAAGTTGCATCAGAAAGGGGTGGGATGGGTCAGAGGCAATGTTGCCAGGTGGGCGGTTTTACCGCCAGCGGCGGCGGGAAAATTTCGCCGGCCGCAGGATGCGGTTTTTTGGGCGGTTTTCACGTTGCCGCTGTGCAAGTTTGGCGGTTTTTTCCGGGGCTTCTATTGGTCCAATTCGGTCCAATGGAAGCTTTTCCGGGGCTTCTATTGGTCCAATTTGGTCCAATAGAAGCTTTTCCGGGGCTTCTATTGGTCCAATAGAAGCCTTTCAGGGGCGGGGTTGACGTCAGAGATGACGTAGGGGGCGGGGCTAGTGACATGGGAGGCGGGGTTAGTGACACGGGGTGGGGTTATGTGATGCGGGGGCGGGGTTGGTGACGTGGGCGGGGTTCGCTGACGCGGGAGACGAGGATTGGCTACGGGCGGTTTTTGGGCGGGTTTACGGCTCGTTTTGGGCTGGGAAAATTTTTCCCAGCTGGCAACCCTGGTCAGAGGAGAAAGGCCTGGTGCAGGCTGAAGGCAGTCTGTTAGTAAGCCTGCAGCACAGAAGACTTGCTTATGTCTGAAAAGGTACACTGGGGGCAGGGAGCAAGAGAGAGCCACATAGGCAGGGCAAGGATGGGAGGGAGAGACGCTAGACTGTGGGAGAGGGAAATAGCCACACAGGGGATTTTGAGGGCCTAGACCCCCTCATTTAGGCTCATGCCCCCTACTTTGGGCTCTGGCATTTTCTTAAGCAGCAGAGACAGAGATGGGGTGATGCTGGATGGGGGAGAGAGAGAGAGAGATGCTGGATGGGGGAAGAGACACACACAGAGAGAAAGACACACTTGCTGGTGAAGAGAGACACAGAATGTGAGAGAGAGAGCGAGAGATGCTGGATGGGGAAGAGAGACAGATGCTGGATGGGGGAAGAGACACACAGAGAGAGAAAGACACGCTTGCTGGTGAAGAGAGACACAGAATGTGTGTGAGAGAGAGAGAGAGAGAGATGCTGGATGGGGAAGAGAGACAGAGAGACACACACACACACTGCATGGGAAAGAGAGACACAGAAAGAGATGCTGGATGGGGAAGGGGGAAAAGAGAGAGAGAGAAAAAGAGACTCTGGATAAGGAAGAGAGAGAGCGAGAGAGAGAGACACACACACACAGAATGAGAGAGATGCTGGATGGGGAACAGAGAGAGTGACACGCTGATGAGGAAGAGACACAGAAAGAGAGAGAGAGAGATACACACAATGAAAGAGATTCTGGATGGGGAAGAGACACAAAGAGAGACACACACACAGAAAGAGAGAGATGCTGGATGAGGAAGAAAAAGATGCTGGTTGAGGTACACAAACATACACACTCACAGAATGAGAGAGATGCTGGATGGGGAAGAAACACAGAAAGAGAGAGAGAGATACACAGAGAAAGAGAAAGATGTTGGATGGGCAAAAAGAGAGACACTGGTTAGGCGAGAGCCACAGCGAGAGAAAAAGAGAGACGATGGATTGGGAAGAGACAGAGAGAGACACTGGATGAGGATGAGAGAGAGAGAGACTGGATGGGGAAGAGAGAGAGAGAGAGAGAAAGAAAGTCATTGGATGCGGAAGAGAGAGAGAGAGACATTGGATGGGGAAGAGAGACACAGGATGGGGAAAAAGAGAGAGACATACACACACACACAGGATGGGGAAGAGAGACATTGGATGAGGAAGCGAGACAGAGACACACAGGATGGGGAAGAGAGACATTGGATGAGGAAGCGAGACAGAGACACACAGGATGGGGAAGAGAGACATTGGATGAGGAAGCGAGACAGAGACACACAGGATGGGGAAGAGAAACAGAGAGAGAAACTTGATGTGGGAGAGAGACACTGGATGGGGAAGCGAGAGAGAGAGAGACACTGGATGTGGAAGAGAGAGAGAGATAGATTGGATGGGGGAAGAGAGACATGCAGAGAGAGACACTGGAATGAAGCATTTTGTATTTGTTAATGAATAAATCAACAAAATGTGCTTGTTCATCTTTACTTTACTCATTTTCGAAAGAGATGGACATCCATCTTTCGACATAAATCGGAACATGGACGTCCATCTCCCAGGGACGTCCAAATTGTTATAATCGAAACCCGATTTTGGCCGTCTCCTACTACAGTCCGTCAGAAGGATGTCCAAACCTCAAGGGGGTGTGCCAGGGGTGTGTTCAAGGCGGGACTTGGGCATTTCTAAGACATGGATGTCTTTCAGCGATAATGGAACAAAACAAAGACGTCCAAGACGTTTTGAGCTAGACCTGTTTTTATTAAAAAAATGGCTGCAGTGGGAATTGAACCCACTTCCTCAGGATCAAAGTCTGCTGCATTAACCACTAGGCTACTCCTGTACTCCACACAAGAGGTGCCCCAAATGACCAGATGACCACGGGAGGGACTTGGGGATAACCTCCCCTTACTCCCCCAAGTTCAGATTTAGATGTCATATCCAAAAATGCCCTTTCTGTATTTGACTTGTCCAAAGTCTCAAGGAGCAGCAGTGGGAATTGAACCCATGTTGCCAGGATCAAAGCCTGCTGCACTAACCATTAAGGCACTCCTCCTCTGTTTTGGACAGCTTGCATTATGACTTTTTTTGTTTGGAAAATGGACCAAAAACAAGGACGTCCAAATCACAGGATGTCCTTGGTATTTTCAAAAGGAAAGATGGACATCCATCTTTTTTCGAAAATGACCTTCTCCCCTCCTCCGAATTTGGATGTCTTTGTAAAACATCCAAATTACGACTTAGATGTTTCTTTTGAAAATGCCCCTCAAGGTTACTAAACAATTATCAGTTACGTACAGTAGCAAGAGAAATGCAAAACTTCCTGCTGTTTTCATCCAATTTTCACCCATTCATTTTGATTGGTGATGCTCTGTGGATTTATTCCAATGTCTTCTTTTAGTCCTAGGTAGTTTTTCAAATTTATTTTTGCCTTTTTTGTGTTTGTTTGTTTTTTGTTCAGGTCTCTTTGTTGGTGATCATGTGTTAAGTAGGTATAGGGGTAGTTGTCAAGTCACAGGTTCTGTACATAGGCCCTGTTTACTAACGGGGTCTTTACTAAAGCTTAGCTCGAGTTATCTGCAGCAGGGCCCATTTTATTCCTATGGGCCCTGCTGCAGATAACTCGAAGTAATCTTTAGTAAAAGACCCCCTAAGTTGTGCTGTAAGTGCACTAGCGTTTTTAACGTGCGCTCATGCTACACATACCCATATATTCCTATGAGTGTCTCTAGCATTAGCGAGCACTAAAAACGCTAGTGCGCCTTAGTAAACATAGCCCTAGGCTCCCTAAGTCCCTTTGTGTGGGGAATTGCTTTCTCGCATGTCAAGTGGCTTCAGGGACCTGAGCAGTGATGGGGTATTACAATCTCTTAATTTTACCCTCAGTTTTAAGTGAAGAGCAGTGTATTAGATTGTACTGATGTCTCTGTGTCCCAGTGTCCACCCCCCTCCCAGTCATGGACAGCTGCACCTAATTCAACTAAATTAGGCATGAGAGGGCATCACACTTTTCTAGTTCTCAAAACTTGGAGAGTGGTGAGGAAGGGGAGCATGGAAAGGGCAGAATTGCAGGTTTTCCTGTAAGAAATGTGCTGTGATTTACCAATTTTAGATCATAATGTTGCTATTCCTAGTTTGACCATTTATGTTCTTGCTCTCTTTTTTGGTCACTTTGAAATGGTTTATCTTGTTTTCTCTGATGCTTTGCAGTGTTCTGACTGTGCCACATATGGACAATTTCAGATTCCAGTGCACTTTCAGCTCCAGAGTTCTTAGTGAATTTTCTCTGTGGATTGTGTGAATGAAATAGTGTTGATCGTGACACCCCATGACGGTCCTTGCTAGAACTAAACCACTGATATATAGATAGATAGAGAGAATTCATATTTTTGAATCTACTGAGGTTGGGGTTACCATATTTTGTCCTCTCAAAAAGAGGACACGTCCCGCCCCCTGCCCCACCCATGCTCCACCCCTTTCGCATCCTCACCCCGCCCCCTGTCACATATTCCCCTCCCCTCCCCTTACTTACTGTCTACTGCCCTGGTGGTCTAGTGACCTCTTCAGGGCAGGAAAGAGGCCCCTCTTTCCTGCCCGGAGCTCTGTCCTTGCCCTGCATCCTGTTGCTGTGACGGTCTCGGGATTCAAAATGGCCGCCGAGAGTTGAAGTCTCGCAAGGCCGCTTCAACTCTCGGCGGCCATTTTGAAGAGGTCACTGGACCACTAGGGCAGTAGATAGTAAGTAAGGAGAGGCTAGGATAGGCCCGCCCATTTGTCCAGAAATCCAGACAAACGGGCGGACTGGAAAAACCTGTCCAGATGCCCGAACCTGTCCTCAAAAAGAGGACATGTCCGGGTAAATCCGGACATATGGTAACCCTAACTGAGGTGGTCCTGCTTTGTTTACTGGTCTTCAGATTTAGCAATTAGGATAGAAACACAGGGAGATAAAAGGACTTGCCAAAGATCACACACACAGTGGTAGAACCAGGAACATAACCAAACTGTCCCCAGCTCACAGCCCTGCATTCTAAAGACAAGGTGACCACTGCTTTCTCATTTAGATTACTTTATTATTTTTATCATCGTGATTTGGATGGCAAATACCAGATGTATGCAGTGGTGCACAGAGACACATAATAGACAGTCCCTATCCCCTGGAAACTTACAGCCTGGGAAGACAGTTGAATTAATAGTAGAAACCAAATCTTTGAGCTAAAACAAGGCTGTGATAATGATCTTTCTCTCCTTGCAGGCCGATCTACTGGAAAGAAGGAACCGAGGCTCTGACGAGGTTGGAACTGCAGAAGAGGAATGGCACCCACATCCTGGACACTACCACTGGAGGTGGGACACTCTTTATCTCATATGTGAGGTTCTCAGACATTGGTATTTACAAGTGTTATGTGAACAACAAGCTTGTGGGTCTGTTCCGTTTGGGCCTTTTCTCCACTGTTCAGCGCCAAGCCCAATATGAAACATATGGCTTCATTGAATCAGTAGCCATAGCAAGTGGCTTGTTCCTGCTTTTACTGATGCTTCTGAGTATTCTGCAGGCCTGCCAAAGGATAAGAAGGTAATCTGATGAAGACACACTGCCTCTGGCTCGGAGGAGGAGAAACTATGAATTAAGATACCATCTTCTGAGGTGCTATTTTCAATCCTGAATTTGTTTTATGGCTATACCAATGAAAGAAAGTTAAATAAAATACATTTCAAAAAGGAAAGAAGGTGCTCATGAGTCTTGAAACAAAATGAGCCCACGTCTCCTATTACTGCTGTCCTTGCACATACACTGGTTTTTATTGTTTAAAACCTGCTCCATTTACACCAAAATTGTCCCTTTATTAGCTTGACTAGCTACTGATCCACCACTACTCTGGAATATCCAACAAACTAACATATATTTCAGTGACTCAGATAGCATTGCTTCCGATCGGAGCACATGCAGCCATCTAGCTGTAGCTTTGGGGCCCAAAAAATGACGTTGACATAGAAAATGACCACTTCTTGCAGGTGTCAAACAAGGTGCACAGTCCCAAAGAGAAAGTCGAGGATTCAACTCAGCATCACTGCTACTCTAATCACAAGCCCAAAATCTAGCTACTAGCAGGCTTATTTTCGAAAGAGAAGGATGCCCATCTTTCGACACAAATCGGAAGATGGGTGTCCTTCTCCCAGGGTTGCCCAAATCGGCATAATCAAAAGTCAATTTTGGGCGTCCCCAACTGCTTTCCATCGCGAAGATGACCAAAGTTCCCGGGGGTGTGTCGGAAGCGTAGCGAAGGCGGGAATGGGGCGTGCTTAACACATGGGCGTCCTCGGCCGATAATGGAAAAAAGAAAGGCGTCCCCGACAAACACTTGGCCGACTTTACTTGGTCCATTTTTTCTTGTGGCCAAGCCTCAAAAAGGTGCCCGAACTGACCAGATGACCACCAGAGGGAATCGGGGATGACCTCCCCTTACTCCCCCAGTGGTCACTACATAGTAACATAGTAGATGACGGCAGAAAAAGACCTGCACGGTCCATCCAGTCTGCCCAACAAGATAACTCATATTTGCTGCTTTTTGTGTATACCCTACTTTGATTTGTACCTGTGCTCTTCAGGGCACAGACCATATAAGTCTGCCCCGCACTATCCCCGCCTCCCAACCACCAGCCCCACCTCCCAATCACCGGCTCTGGCACAGGCACAGACCGTATAAGTCTGCCCAGCACTATCCTCACCTCCCCACCACCAGCCCTGCCTCCCAACCACCGGCTCTGGCACAGACCGTACAAGTCTGTCCAGCACTATCCCCGCCTCCCAACCACCAGTCCCGCTTCCCACCACCGGCTCTGGTACAGACCGTATAAGTCTGCCCAGCCCTATCCCCGCCTCCCAACCACCAGCCCCGCCTCCCAATCTTGACTAAGCTCCTGAGGATCCATTCCTTCGGCACAGGATTCCTTTATGCTTATCCCACGCATGTTTGAATTCCGTTACCGTTTTCATTTCCACCACCTCCCGCGGGAGGGCATTCCAAGCATCCACTACTCTCTCCGTGAAAAAATACTTCCTGACATTTTTCTTGAGTCTGCCCCCCTTCAATCTCATTTCATGTCCTCTCGTTCTACCGCCTTCCCATCTCCGGAAAAGGTTCGTTTGCAGATTAATACCTTTCAAATATTTGAACGTCTGTATCATATCACCCCTGTTTCTCCTTTCCTCCAGAGTATACATGTTTAGTTCAGCAAGTCTCTCCTCATACGTCTTGTAACGCAAATCCCATACCATTCTCGTAGCTTTTCTTTGCACCGCTTCAATTCTTTTTACATCCTTAACAAGATACGGCCTCCAAAACTGAACACAATACTCCAGGTGGGGCCTCACCAACGACTTATACAGGGGCATCAACACCCCCTTTCTTCTGCTGGTCACACCTCTCTTTATACAGCCTAACAACCTTCTAGCTACGGCCACCGCCTTGTCACACTGTTTCATCACCTTCAAATCCTCAGATACTATCACCCCAAGATCCCTCTCTCCGTCCGTACCTATCAGACTCTCCCCGCCTAATACATACGTCTCCCGTGGATTTCTACTTCCTAAGTGCATCACTTTGCAATTCTTCGCATTGAATTTTAATTGCCAAACCTTAGACCATTCTTCTAGCTTCCGTAGGTCCTTTTTCATGTTTTCCACTCCCTCCGGGGTGTCCACTCTGTTACAGATCTTAGTATCATCCGCAAATAGGCAAACTTTACCTTCTAACCCTTCGGCAATGTCACTCACAAATATATTGAACAGAATCGGCCCCAGCACCGATCCTTGAGGCACTCCACTACTTACCTTTCGCTCCTCCGAGCGAATTCCATTCACCACCACCCTCTGGCGTCTGTCCGTCAACCAGTTCCTAATCCAGTTCACCACTTCGGGTCCTATCTTCAGCCCATCCAGTTTATTTAAGAGCCTCCTGTGGGGAACCGTGTCAAAAGCTTTGCTGAAATCTAAGTAGATTACGTCCATAGCTCGTCCCTGATTCAATTCTCCTGTCACCCAATCAAAAAACTCAATGAGGTTCGTTTGGCACGATTTCCCTTTGGTAAATCCATGTTGTCTCGGATCTTGCAACTTATTGGCTTCCAGGAAATTCACTATCCTTTCCTTCAGCATCGCTTCCATTACTTTTCCAATAACCGAAGTGAGGCTTACCGGCCTGTAGTTTCCAGCTTCTTCCCTATCACCACTTTTGTGAAGAGGGACCACATCCGCCGTTCTCCAATCCCTCGGAACCTCTCCAGTCTCCAAGGATTTATTAAACAAATCTTTAAGAGGACCCGCCAGAACCTCTCTGAGCTCCCTCAATATCCTAGGGTGGATCCCATCCGGTCCCATGGCTTTGTCCACCTTTAGCTTTTCAAGTTGTTCATACACACTCTCTTCCGTGAACGGTGCTCTATCCACTTCAATCTCATTTGTACTTTTTGCAGTCCATCGCGGTCCTTCTCCAGGATTTTCTTCTGTGAAAACAGAACAGAAGTATCTATTTAGCAAATTTGCTTTTTGACATCAGGGGGAGCAGACTTCTGTAAAATAGGCGCCAGTGCAAGGCTGAAGGGACAGGAGAGAGGAGAGTTAAAATCCTCATAGGCATATATGTGTGGTCAGTGACTCAGTTGTTTGGGGAGGCAAAGTTTAAAATAAAATTCATGCTGCTGTGTGCAGCTCAGCAGCAGGTGAGGTAGGCGCCGTTTTCATTTGAAATCTGATTGGGGGAGCGGCCGCTCCCCTTGCGCCCCACCTAGCTACGCCACTGCACTAACCCCCTCCCACCCTAAAAAAAAAAAAAAAAACTTTAAAAATATTTTTTGCCAGCCTCAAATGTTATACCCAGCTCCCTGACAGCAGTATGCAGGTCCCTGGAGCAGTTTTAGTGGGTACTGCAGTGCACTTCAGGCAGGCGGACCCAGGCCCATCCCCCTCACCTGTTACACTTGTGGTGGTAAATGTGAGCCCTTCCAAACCCACCAGAAACCCACTGTACCCACATGTAGGTGCCCCCCTTCACCCCTTAGAGCTAGGGTAGTGTTGTACAGTTGTGGGGAGTGGGTTTTGGGGGGCTCAGCACCCAAGGTAAGGGAGCTATGCACCTGGGAGCAATTTCTGAAGTCCACTGCAGTGCCCCCTAGGGTGCCCGGTTGGTGTCTTGGCAGGTCAGGGGGACTGCTGCACTATGAATGCTGGCTCCTCCCACGACCAAATGGCTTGGATTTGGTCGTTTCTGAAATGGGCGTCCTCAGTTTCCATTATCGCCGAAAACCGGGGATGACCATCTCTGTCGACCTAAATGTTGAGATTTGGGCGTCCCTGACCGTATTATCGAAACGAAAGATGGATGTCCATCTTGTTTCGATAGTATGGGTTTTCCCGTCCCTTCGCGGGGACGTCCTGCGAGGACGCCCTCAGGAAAACTTGGGCACCCCGTTTGATTATGCCCCTCTAGGTGTCTCCCCAAGAGCTGAAGGTTAAGGTTTGACTCCAAGTGTAGTACAATCTGGTAAATCCAAAATAGAGACCAATAGCTCAAACAGGACAAAAAATATATAAAAACAAACAAACAACAACAACAAAAAAGGTGGTATCTTTACAAAACAAACAAAAAAACCTTTATGAAAAATGTAAACAGTCCTTTATTAATCTAACAATATCTAGTCTCTCCAGCATGGTTGTCCTCCCACAAAAAGATGGAGTGAATAATCTCACACAAACATTTTTTTGTTTTAAATGTTCAATCAACTCTGAACAGCCATAACCTTCCATGGGCTTCTTAAATGAGCAAACACTATAACCAAACATAGAAACAAATATATAAAACACAATACAAAATACATACGTTAAAAACTTATCACCGTCCACCCACATACTGGGGCAGTATGGCAGAGTTCCCAGAAAAACACCCATGCATGCAAGGCGTACGTGAATGTGCGCTAAATTCCTAAAGACGTGTGCATACGCGCTCAATTCTGAAAAACACCCGACTCTTAAAGACGCTTCTGTATGCATACTCACCCCCAGATTCTATATAGCACGCCTAGAAATCTGCGCTGAATTTGGTTCAGATTCTATAACAACACGCATAACTTAATTGGCTTAACAAGTTATTCAGTGTTCTTAACAAGCAATAATGAGCACTGATTAGAATTTGCATGCACAACTCACTAAACATATTCTGTAACGAAGTGCGCCAAACTTTTAACATGCACAGGTAAAATGGGCGTGGTTGTGTGTGGGGAAATGCGCATTTCATGGGCTTTCTGAAATTTACGCGTGTAGTTATAGAATATGGCCCAGTGCACGTACATGTACGCGCCAGGATTTACACCACGTCCATTGGTGTAAATGGATGTGCATAGTTTTAGGCGCCCGTGCTGAGATAGTAACTAAGTGTATTCTATAAAGGCGCCGATTATAGAATACGTAGCACTGAATTCAGCGCCAATTTTTTAGGCGTCATATATAGAATCTCAATGCCTAAAAACGCCCATATGTGTGCTCAATTAAAAAAAAAACTTTAAGTACTTGCACAATATTTCTAACCCCAGCTGACCTGGGGAGCAGAACATCTCAGCCAAGAAAGGGACCCAGCCCCTTCACATGAATTTTTTCAAAATGTTGTCTATCTCGCAGATCTACAGTACAGTGCACAGCAGTGCCAACTGTCTCATCCTTTATTTTTGTATTCACCTCCCAACGTAGCCCAACCACCAGAAACAGGTCACAAAGCATGTCACCCTCCAGAACCCAGCTAATGTGGACCCAATGTCTAACCTCTAGATGTCTCCAATCATTGATGGCTGAGACTCCTCTCTGGGGATGTAGAAAACCCTACCTGGGCTTGGATCTTCCACACAGGGCCATCCCAAGGGCCATGTGGGCGGTGCATTTGCATAGGACGCAAGAGAGATGGGGCGATTATCTCTAAGATTCCTGCTTTTGAAACCAAGGTCATCATGTCAAAATGACATGCAAAATTTGAAGAGAACAGTCTTGCAGCAGTAGAAATCCTTCTTGTGAAAAAGCAGCACAAAAATCTGTGAGCAGCCAAAAGATCTAGACAATCAAGTGCATTTCAGTATGCTACTACTACTACTACTACTACTTATCATTTCTATAGCGCTACTAGATGTATGCAGCTCTGTTTCTCCGAGGACAAGCAGGCTGCTTGTTCTCACTGATGGGTGACGTCCACGGCAGCCCCTCCAATCGGAATCTTCACTAGCAAAGTCCTTTGCTAGCCCTCGCGCGCCTGTGCGCACCGCGCACGCGCGGCCGTCTTCCCGCCCGAAACCGGCTCGAGCCGGCCAGTCTTCTTTTGTCCGCACTCGGTACGGTCGTGTTTTCGCCGTGTCGAGCCCCAGAAAGTCGACCTCGCGCGTCCTTTTTCGACGTGTTTTTTCTTCGGAAAATCCTTTAAAACTGTTCGGGAAGTGCTCCGGAAGCCCTCTCGGGTTTCGTTTTGCCCCTTCCCGTATTTCCAGATTTTGCCCCGGTAAGTTTTCTTTCGTCGTCGGGGTAGGCCTCTTTTCGGCCTCGGTCGAGATTTTTCTCCCTCAAAGTTTTGGTGCTCATTTTCGCCATTTCGGATTTTGATTTCGCCGGCGTGATTTTTCCGCCCATGACATCGAAGCCTTCCAGCGGCTTCAAGAAGTGCACCCAGTGCGCCCGGGTAATCTCGCTCACTGACAGGCACGCGTCGTGTCTTCAGTGTCTGGGGGCCGAGCACCGCCCTCAGGCCTGTAGTCTGTGTTCCCTTTTGCAAAGGCGGACTCAGGTAGCGAGATTGGCCCAGTGGAACGTTTTGTTCTCGGGCTCTTCGTCGGCATCGGCACCGGGGGTATCGAGTGCATCGACGTCTTCAGCGTCCAGAGCTTCATCCTCGGCCGCCAGTACATCGAGGCATCGGCGCCGAGACATCGGATAGCTGCATCGACGTCGGTGGTACCGGGACCTCGTCTGCTGATGTCGTCGGACGGTGGTGCATCGTCTGGAGTGCAGGTGAGGGCTGTCCATTCCCCTGCTGGTGGCGGTGAGCCTTCGGGTGGGTCTCCCCCTACCCTGAGGGCTCCTGCGGTACAGCCCCCCCGAGACCGACCTCCTTCGGCCTCGGCCCCGAGGAAGCGACGGCTGGATTCTACGTCCTCCTCGTCGGTACCAGGAAGCTCCGGTGACATGCTTCATTCCAAGAAGTCGAAGAAGCATCGTCACCGGTCCCCTTTCCGTGTCGGTACCGAGAACTCTGGGTCGCCGAGGGAGTCGGCACCCAGCAGGCATCGGCACCGAGAGGACCGCTCACCCTCTGTTCAGGAGGTGTCGATGCGCTCCACTCTGGACAGCCCGGAACAGCCTCCACGCCCGGAACAGGTTCCGACGTCGACACCTGCATCGACTTCCATGCCTTTCTCTGCAGCCGCTCTAAACGAGAGCCTCCGGGCCGTTCTCCCAGAGATCCTGGGAGAGCTGTTGCGCCCTAACCCTCCGGTACCGGCGGTGCTTGCGCCACCGGTACCGTCGAGCGTGGCGCCGGCGGGCCCATCGCCCGAGGTGAGGTCCCCGGCGTCGGTACCGCGTGCGGTGCCGACTGCCGTCGCCTCCCAGGAGGGCTCCCCGACTACGTCGGCGGAGGGAGCTTCGCCGATGCGGGCGAGGGAGTCTACCTCTCGACGCCCCCATCGTGGACGTGGCTCCACGGAGTCGAGTCGGGCACGGTTGCAGACACAGGTCCGTGAACTTGTGTCTGACACCGAGGGTGAGGCCTCGTGGGAAGAGGAAGAAGACCCCAGATATTTCTCTGACGAGGAGTCTGAGGGTCTTCCTTCCGATCCCACTCCCTCTCCTGAAAGACAGCTTTCTCCTCCTGAGAGTTTGTCTTTCGCTTCCTTTGTCCGGGAGATGTCTACGGCCATCCCCTTCCCGGTGGTTGTGGAGCCCAGGGCTGAAATGTTTGAGCTCCTGGACTATCCTTCTCCACCTAAGGAAGCGTCCACTGTTCCCTTGCACCATGTCCTAAAAAAGACATTGCTTGCGAACTGGACAAAACCTTTAACTAATCCCCACATCCCCAAGAAGATCGAGTCCCAGTACCGGATCCATGGGGACCCAGATCTGATGCGCACCCAGTTGCCTCATGATTCTGGAGTTGTGGATCTGGCCCTAAAGAAGGCTAAGAGTTCTAGGGAGCATGCTTCGGCGCCCCCGGGCAAGGACTCTAGAACCTTAGACTCCTTTGGGAGGAAGGCCTACCATTCTTCTATGCTCGTGGCCAAAATTCAGTCTTACCAGCTCTACACGAGCATACACATGCGGAACAATGTGCGGCAGTTGGCAGGCTTGGTTGATGCGCTCCCCCCTGAGCAAGCCAAGCCTTTTCAGGAGGTGGTCAGGCAGCTGAAGGCGTGCAGAAAATTCCTGGCCAGAGGGGTGTATGACACCTTCGATGTTGCGTCCAGGGCCGCTGCTCAAGGTGTGGTGATGCGCAGGCTCTCATGGCTGCGTGCCTCCGACCTGGAGAATAGAATCCAGCAGCGGATTGCGGACTCGCCTTGCCGTGCGGATAACATTTTTGGAGAGAAAGTCGAACAGGTGGTAGAGCAGCTCCACCAGCGGGACACCGCATTCGACAAGTTCTCCCGCCGGCAGCCTTCAGCCTCTACCTCTACAGGTAGAAGATTTTTTGGGGGAAGGAAGAGTGTTCCCTACTCTTCTGGCAAGCGTAGGTACAATCCTCCTTCTCGACAGCCTGCGGCCCAGGCTAAGCCCCAGCGCGCTCGCTCTCGTCAGCAGTGTGCGACTCAGCAAGGCCCCTCGGCTCCCCAGCAAAAGCAAGGGGCGAGCTTTTGACTGGGTCCAGCAGAGCATAGCCGACATCCAAGTGTCAGTGCCGGGCGACCTGCCAGTCGGAGGGAGGTTGAAAGCTTTTCACCAAAGGTGGCCTCTCATAACCTCCGATCAGTGGGTTCTCCAAATAGTCCGGCAAGGATACACCCTCAATTTGGCCTCAAAACCTCCAAATTGTCCACCGGGAGCTCAGTCTTACAGCTTCCAGCACAAGCAGGTACTTGCAGAGGAACTCTCCGCCCTTCTCAGCGCCAATGCGGTCGAGCCCGTGCCATCCGGGCAAGAAGGGCTGGGATTCTATTCCAGGTACTTCCTTGTGGAAAAGAAAACAGGGGGGATGCGTCCCATCCTAGACCTAAGGGCCCTGAACAAATATCTGGTCAAAGAAAAGTTCAGGATGCTTTCCCTGGGCACCCTACTTCCCATGATTCAGGAAAACGATTGGCTATGCTCTCTGGACTTGAAGGATGCCTACACACACATCCCGATACTGCCAGCTCACAGACAGTATCTGCGATTTCAGCTGGGCACACGTCACTTCCAGTACTGTGTGCTACCCTTTGGGCTCGCCTCTGCGCCCAGGGTGTTCACAAAGTGCTTGGCTGTAGTCGCAGCGGCACTTCGCAGGCTGGGGGTGCACGTGTTCCCATATCTCGACGATTGGCTGGTGAAGAACACGTCCGAGGCTGGAGCCCTGCAGTCCATGCAGATGACTATTCGCCTCCTGGAGCTACTGGGGTTTGTGATAAATTATCCAAAGTCCCATCTTCTCCCGGTGCAGAGACTCGAGTTCATAGGAGCTCTGCTGGATTCTCGGACGGCTCGCGCCTATCTCCCAGAGGCGAGAGCCAACAACTTGTTGTCCCTCGTCTCGTGGGTGCGAGCGTCCCAGCAGATCACAGCTCGGCAGATGTTGAGATTGCTGGGCCACATGGCCTCCACAGTCCATGTGACTCCCATGGCCCGCCTTCACATGAGATCTGCTCAATGGACCCTAGCTTCCCAGTGGTTTCAGGCTGCTGGGGATCTAGAAGACGTGATCCACCTGTCCACGAGTTTTCTCGAATCCCTGTATTGGTGGACGATTTGGTCCAATTTGACTCTGGGACGTCCTTTCCAAATTCCTCAGCCACAAAAAGTGCTGACCACGGATGCGTCTCTCCTGGGATGGGGAGCTCATGTCGATGGGCTTTACACCCAAGGAAGCTGGTCCCTCCAGGAACGCAATCTACAGATCAATCTTCTGGAGTTGCGAGCGATCTGGAACGCTCTGAAGGCTTTCAGAGATCGGCTGTCCCACCAAATTATCCAAATTCAGACAGACAACCAGGTTGCCATGTACTACGTCAACAAGCAGGGGGGCACCGGATCTCGCCCCCTGTGTCAGGAAGCCGTCAGCATGTGGCTCTGGGCTCGCCGTCACGGCATGGTGCTCCAAGCCACATATCTGGCAGGCGTAAACAACAGTCTGGCCGACAGACTGAGCAGGATTATGCAACCTCACGAGTGGTCGCTCAACTCCCGAGTGGTGCGCCAGATCTTCCAAGCGTGGGGCACCCCCTTGGTGGATCTCTTCGCATCTCGAGCCAACCACAAAGTCCCTCAGTTCTGTTCCAGGCTTCAGGCCCACGGCAGACTGGCATCGGATGCCTTCCTCCTGGATTGGGGGGAGGGCCTGCTGTATGCTTATCCTCCCATTCCTCTGGTGGGGAAGACTTTGTTGAAACTCAAGCAAGACCGAGGCACCATGATTCTGATTGCTCCTTTTTGGCCGCGTCAGATCTGGTTCCCTCTTCTTCTGGAGTTATCCTCCGAAGAACCGTGGAGATTGGAGTGTTTTCCGACCCTCATCACGCAGGACGAAGGGGCTCTTCTGCATCCCAGCCTCCGGTCCCTGGCTCTCACGGCCTGGATGTTGAGAGCGTAGACTTTGCCTCTTTGGGTCTGTCAGAGGGTGTCTCCCGCATCTTGCTTGCTTCCAGGAAAGATTCCACTAAGAGGAGTTACTTCTTTCTGTGGAGGAGGTTTGCCGTCTGGTGTGACAGCAAGGCCCTAGATCCTCGCTCTTGTCCTGCACAGACCCTGCTTGAATACCTTCTGCACTTGTCTGAGTCTGGTCTCAAGACCAACTCTGTAAGGGTTCACCTTAGTGCAATCAGTGCATACCATTACCATGTGGAAGGTAAGCCAATCTCGGGACAGCCTTTAGTTGTTCGCTTCATGAGAGGTTTGCTTTTGTCAAAGCCCCCTGTCAAGCCTCCTACAGTGTCATGGGATCTCAATGTCGTTCTCACCCAGCTGATGAAACCTCCTTTTGAGCCACTGAACTCCTGCCATCTGAAGTACTTGACCTGGAAGGTCATTTTCTTGGTGGCAGTTACTTCAGCTCGTAGAGTCAGTGAGCTTCAGGCCCTGGTAGTCCAGGCCCCTTACACCAAATTTCATCATAACAGAGTAGTCCTCCGCACTCACCCTAAGTTCTTGCCAAAGGTCGTGTCGGAGTTCCATCTGAACCAGTCAATTGTCTTGCCAACATTCTTTCCCCGTCCTCATTCCTGCCCTGCTGAACGTCAGCTGCACACATTGGACTGCAAGAGAGCATTGGCCTTCTACCTGGAGCGGACACAGCCCAACAGACAGTCCGCCCAATTGTTTGTTTCTTTTGAACCCAACAGGAGGGGAGTGGCTGTGGGGAAACGCACCATATCCAATTGGCTAGCAGATTGCATTTCCTTCACTTACGCCCAGGCGGGGCTGGCTCTTGAGGGTCATGTCACGGCTCATAATGTTAGAGCCATGGCTGCGTCGGTAGCCCACTTGAAGTCAGCCTCTATTGAAGAAATTTGCAAAGCTGCGACGTGGTCATCCATCCACACATTCACATCTCATTACTGCCTTCAGCAGGATACCCGACGCGACAGTCGGTTCGGGCAGTCAGTTCTTCAGAACCTGTTTGGGCTTTAGGATCCAACTCCACCCCCCGAGGGCCCTGTTTGTTCTGTTCCAGGCTGCACTCTCAGTTAGTTGGTAAATTTTTTTAGGTCAATCTCAGTTATGTCCTCGCCGTTGCGAGGCCCAATTGACCATGGTTGTTGTTTTGAGTGAGCCTGGGGGCTAGGGATACCCCATCAGTGAGAACAAGCAGCCTGCTTGTCCTCGGAGAAAGCGAATGCTACATACCTGTAGAAGGTATTCTCCGAGGACAGCAGGCTGATTGTTCTCACAAACCCGCCCACCTCCCCTTTGGAGTTGTGTCTTCCCTTGTCTTTGTCTTGCTACATATGAGACTGGCCGGCTCGAGCCGGTTTCGGCGGGAAGACGGCCGCGCATGTGCGGTGCGCACAGGCGCGCGAGGGCTAGCAAAGGACTTTGCTAGTGAAGATTCCGATTGGAGGGGCTGCCGTGGACGTCACCCATCAGTGAGAACAATCAGCCTGCTGTCCTCGGAGAATACCTTCTACAGGTATGTAGCATTCGCTATACTGGACATGAAGAGACAGTCCCTGCTCGACAGAGCTTACAGTCTAATTAGGACAGACAAACAGGACAAATAAGAGATAAGGGAATTATTAAGGTGGGGATGATCAGGTTAGTTTGTGCCCCTGCAGAGAAGCTATTTCTCATGTCTCTCCTATAGCAGCTTTGGAGAATAGGGATTCTTTGCAGATAGAATGCACATCCTGAATAAGTGCTCAGTATGTGGATATGACCCAGTCCTTGATCTGCAAAACGTTGAACTGTAATAAGCTGAATCATCTTTAAACCTATTGGACTAAGAAGGACCTATTGAGTAAGAATCACCATAAACACTCTGGTTAATATTCAGCTGGTGGCAGTGAGTGTTTTTTAAATGCTGACTGCTGCCGGCTATGTTAGACCTGGCACTGAATATCCGGGTCAGTGGCGATATTGGAAGTTAAGTGGGTATATGGTGATATTCAATACTGTACCCACATAGATTGCTGGCCTCTCTTCTGAGGTCCATACATAAGAACATAAGTGTTGCCATACTGGGACAGACTGAAGGTCCATCAAGCCCAGCATCATGTTTCCAACAGTGGCCAATCCAGGTTACAAGTACCTGGCAAGATCCCAAAACAGTACAATATATTTTATGCTGCTTAATAAGCAGCGGATTTTCCCAAGTCCATCTTAATAATAGCTTATGGACTTTTCTTTTAGGAAGTTATCCAAACCTTTTTTAAATCCCACTAAGCTTAACTACTTTTACCACATTCTCTGGCAACGAGTTCCAGAGTTTAATTACACATTGAGTGAAAAAATATTTTCTCCAATTTGTTTTAAATTTACTACTTTGTAGCTTCATTGCATGCCCCTTAGACCTAGTATTTTTGGAAAAAGAGTAAATGAGCGATTCACGTCTACCTGTTCCACTCCACTCATCATTTTATAGACCTCTATCATATCTCCTCTCAACTATCTTTTCTCCAAGCTGAACAGCCCTAACCACTTTAGCCTTTCCTCATAGGGAAGTCATTTCATCTCCTTTATCATTTTTGTCGCCCTTTTCTGTACGTTTTTTAATTCCACCATATCTTTTTTGAGATATGGTGACCAGAATTACACACAATATTGAAGGTGTGGTCACGCCATGGAACGATGGAAAGGCATTATAAAGTCCTCATTTTGTTTTCCATTCCTTTCCTAATAATACCTAACATTCTATTTGCTTTCTTAGCTGCCGCCGCACACTGAGCAGACACCTTCAACGTATCATCAACGATGATGCCTAGATCTCTTTCCTGGTTGGTGACTCCTAATGTGGAACCTTGCATTACGTAGCTATAGTTCAGGTTCCTCTTTCCCACATGCATCACTTTGCACTTGCTCACATTAAACGTCAGCTGCCATTTGGATGCCCAGTTTCGTAAGGTCCTCTTGTAAGTTTTCACAATCCTCTTGTGATTTAACAACTTTGAATAATTTTGAGTCATCAGCAAATTTAATTACCTCACTAGTTATTCCCATCTCTAGATCATTTATAAGTATGTTAAAAAGCAGTCGTCCCAGCACAGACCCCTGGGGAATCCCATCTCTAGATCATTTATAAATGTTTTAAAAAGCAGCAGCCCAGCACAGACCCCTGGGGAACCCCACTATCTACCTTTCTCCATTGCGAATACCGACCATTTAACCCTACTTTCTGTTTTCTGTCTTTAACCAGTTTTTAATCCACAGTAAAAGACTACCTCTTATCCCGTGACTGTCCAATTTCATCTGGAGTCTTTCATGAGGTACTTTGTCAAATGCCTTTTGAAAATCCAGATAACCAATATCGACCGGCTCACCTTTAGCCAAATGTTTGTTCATCCCTTCAAAGAAATGTAATAGATTGGTGAGGCAAGATTTCCCGTCACTAAATCCATGTTGGCTTTGTCTCATTTATCCATGCTTTTGAATATGCTCTGTAATTTTGTTCTTAAAATAGTCTGTACCATTTTGCCAAGCACCGAAGTCAGAGTCACCGGTCTATAATTTCCTGGATCACCTCTGGAACCTTTTTTAAAATTAGCCACCCTTCATCTTCCGGTACCATGCTTGATTTTAAAGATAAATTACATATTACTAACAATAGTTCTGCAAGTTCATTTTTCAATTTTATCAGTACTCCGGGATGAATACCATCTGGTCCAGACAATTTCTACTCTTCAGTTTGTCAAATTGCACCATTACATCTCCCAGGTTTATAGACATTTCATTCAGTTTCTCTGACTCATCAGTTTTGAATACCATTTCTAGCACTAGTATCTCTCCCAAATCTTCCTTGGTGAAGACTAAAGTAAAGAATTCATTTAATCTCTCCACTATGGCTTTGTCTTCCCTGAGTGTCCATTTTACCTCTGGTCATCTAGCGGTCCAACTGATTCTTTTGCCGGTTTCTTGCTTTTAATATACCTAAAGAAAATTGTACTATGTGTTTTTGCCTCCAACGCAATTGCCTTCCTTATCAGAGCTTTACTTTTTTTTTTTTAAATTTAATTTTATCATTTGAGAACAAGAATTACTTCTCTCAGAGATGCAGCCATAGTTAAAGGAAACAATTTTAAACTTATTTCCAACAATCTTATACAAACAAATTATACATGATCCAAATTTCTAAATAATATAATGGAAAAATAAGTATATCATGTTTGGAGGCTTCCTTAGACCCCAAAACCTGGGGGGGGGGGGGGGCGTTATAAAAAGAGAAGACTATTAAGGAAAATCAATATAATAAACTATACGGCGTTTCCTGACATTTCTATTCGTTGTTATTTCATACTTGCTTCGAGTCCAGAAAAGATTTTAGCTGTTCTGGTGAATAAAATATATACTTAGTATTATTCAGCCTTATTATACATTTACATGGGTAAGCCAATAGAAAAGAACCCCCCAACTCCACAGTTCTCTTTCTCATTGCTAGAAAAATCTTCCTCCTTTGCTGAGTTTGTTTCGTGACGTCAGGATAGATCCAAAGTTTTCCACCTCCAAAGAGGGTTTTGTTATTTTTAAAGTACATTTTCATTATAGCATTAAGATCTTGTTTGAATACTAAAGAGACGATAAGAGTAGCTCTTTCAGATTTCTCGTCTAGAGATTGTTCCAACAAGTCTGAAAGATTTTCCAAGTTTATATCTTTTGGTAACGTATTCTCTCCTTCTTCCTTTTTTGCACTAGGAATATAATACAATTTATTTATAGGCGGTATCGCTTCTTGAAGAAATTTTAAATTTTCGGTCAAGTATCTCTTAAAAAGATCCAATGAAGTGCAACTTGGGATTTTAGGAAAGTTTAAACACCTGATATTTAATCGTCGGTTATAATTTTCTAATATTTCAATCTTTTGACGAGACTCTGTATTATCTTTTATCACAACGTCTCTAAACCTTTGAAGCATTTCTACTTCCTGTTGCACTTTAGTAACTTTTGTAGCCAAATCTTGCTTTACAGACTCAACTGTCATTTTTAACTCTTCCATTTTAGAATTACAGGTAGCTACCTCACCTGATGTCTTTTGTAATGTCTTGTCCATTTTATTCAGCATCCGCCAAATCAATTCTAGATTTATCTCCATTTTCTCACGGGGAATCTCCTCGGAGCACAGTGTGTATTGCAGGGTTGGTCCCTCACTTGGCGTCTCACTCCTCACACTTCCGGTGAGTTGTTGGATCGCCCCCAACTCCGCAGTCGACGCCGGACATGGAGGCAGTATATTCGGTGGAGGTGATAGGGAGACTTCCTCTCCCAGCGTTGACTCCTCTTCTCTAGTCGGCAACACTATGGGATCCGGCTCCCTTCTCGTCGAGGAAGCGGTGAGGAATCGCTCGATGTTTGGCTGTATCGGGGTAGAGGTGGAGGGAGGCAGGGGAACTGTCCTCACCACCGCTTTTCGTTTTGTATGTGGCATCTCTATAAGGTAGAAAAATTGTCCTCCCGTAACAGCTTCTCAGGAGCGTTTCACTCAGCATCCGACTCTGCCGCCATCTTGACACGCCCCCCCATCAGAGCTTTACTTTTGACGTGCCATTCCTTATGCTGTTTCTTATTATTTTCAGTCAGATCCTTCTTCCATTTTCTGAAGGATTTTCTTTTAGCTCTAATAGCTTCCTTCACCTCACTTTTTTAACCATGCCGGCTGTCGTTTTTGTCTTCCTTCCTCCTTTTTTAATACATGGAATGTATTTGGCCTGGGCTTCCAGGATAGTATTTTTGAACAGCATCCACGCCTGATGTGAATTTTTGACCCTCGCAGCTGCTCCTCTAAGTTATTTTTTTCACAGTTCTTCTCATTTTATCATAGTCTCCTTTTTGAAAGTTAAATGCTAATGTATTGGATTTCCTGTGTGTACTTACTCCAAATCCGATATCAAATCTGATCATATTATGATCACTGTTATGAGGCGGCCCCAGTACCATTGCCTCATGCACCAGATCATGCGCTCCAGTAAGACAAGAATTTTTTTTCCTCTTGTTGGCTCCTGTACCAGCTGCTCTGTGAAGCAGTCCTTGATTTTGTCAAGGAATTTTTCCTCCCTAGCATGCCCTGATGTTACATTTACCCAGTCAATATCGGGGTAATTGAAAATCACCCATTATTATTGTGTTGCCCAGTTAGCCTCCCTAATTTCTGATAACATTTCTACATCTGTCTGTTCATCCTGGCCAGGCGGATGGTAGTACACTCCTCTCACTATCCTTTTCCCCTTTACACATGGAATTTCAATCCATAGAAATTCCAAGATGTGTTTTGTTTCCTGCTGAATTTTCAGTCTATTAGATTCAAGGTCCTCCTTAACATACAATGCTACTCCTCCACCAATTCGATCCACCCTATCACTGCGATATAATTTGTACCCTGGTATGACTGGTTATCCTCCTTCCACCAGGTCTCAGAGATGCCTATTATACCTAATTTTTCATTTAGTGCAATGTATTCTAGCTCTCCCATCTATTTCTTAGACTTCTGGCATTTGCATATAGACATTTCAAACTATGTTTGTTGTTCCTATGTACATCTTGTTCAGCAGTTGGCAGTGTTAATTTGCAATCTTTTATCTGCTTTTTCTTTAAAGATACCTGGTCTACTATTGTCTCTATTGCAATCTCGCTATCGGGATACCCTATCTTTCCTGTTTTGGTGATATCTTTTGAAAGATACCTTGTTCCAACCTATGCGCTTTTGAACAACTGTCGGTCTTCCCCCCAGTGAGCTCTGGAGGAAGGTTATAGATTACTTTTCATGTAAGTACTGCTGGTAGCGTTCATACTGTTCAGCCTATTATTCAAAGGCACTTATATGTTTAGTGATGTTTCCTTGTCTTTATGCATATTCTGTGCCACCCATACAGCAGAGTTTAAATATTGATATGACTATATCCCACACCCTGTGCCATTGACTATACGGCCACTGAGGTCCAAATAGGGTTGGTTAATCTTGTTTCCTCACTAACAGCAATTGTCAGGGTTTTTTTTTTTTGTTCCTAGAGAACTGTGTGACCTTCATCAAAGGAAAAGTTGGTTCCTGTAGTGGTTCTTTGTGATGTATGTAGAAAAGAGTAAACCTTGTAGAAGAGGAAGTCCAACCATTAGGCATTACTAGGCAATGGCCTAGGGGGCAGCAACTGGAATCAAAGCAAAACAATAGCTCCTGAAAGAATAGGGGTGGGAAACCACGGTCATCAAGGGCCACAACCCAGTCAGGTTTTCAAGAATTCAAGAACGAATATTCATGAGATTGATATGCATGTACTGTTTCCATTGTATGCAAATAGATGCCATGCAAATTCAATGTAGAAGTCTTGAAAACCTGACTGATTTGTGGCTCTTGAGAACTGGGGTTGCCCATCCTTGTGATAGAACTACAAACTAAAAAGAACCATCAGCTTGTACTTGCTCTTGATTGCTGAGTTTATTTATCAATATCTTTGAGAGTACATGCTAGGGCATGAAAGTTAATTAGGGGGTGGGGGGTATAAGGCTGAAGATTTACCTAGGGCACCCACTACCTTGCAATTACAAAAAGGCTTGTCTTCTTCTTGTTTTTTGTTTTCTACAATCAGGAGGGAGGAGGTAAGTGGAAGGGAGTTCTGATTTCTGCCATTTCATTCTTCCCCTCCCTCAAAAAACAGGTGCACCCATGTATTCAAAAATAAGTTTTAGTTAAGATATATATGGAAAAATATACATAGAAAAGTATTTACATGATACAAAAGAAAACATTCATTTATGTAAAAAAGAGGGTTATAGACAACTTTCAGCTACTACAAGAAACTTCAAGGATCCAGTATAGGAATAAAATGTCATCAGCACATCAAAGTAGCCACAGTCTCAGCTGGAAAACTTGGACTCTACAGCTACCTACATGGAAAAGACATTCAAAAGAAAAGGCTCACTTTCATGTCTCTATGAAATGTAGCATATATAATCCAGTACAAAATGTGAGAAGAGGGGTGCTTCATCGGAAAAAGAAGCCAAAAATTGAGGACACACATCAATCTTTATAGATATATCAGGGATGGGTAACATCAATCTTTATAGATTATAACAAGGGTGGGTAACCTCAGTCCTCAAAGGCCACAACCCAGTCGGGTTTTCAGGATTTCCCCAATGAATGTGAATCCAAAATTACTACTCAGGCTACATAATCTAAAAATTAGTACTGAAAATATTTCCCTCTTCCCACAATTAGAAATGGCCACAATGTCAATGTCCAATACAGATTTTAGTGTCTCGGAAGAATATTTTCTCCATTGCCAAAAAAATTGCCAAATATCAACAAATCTTGATGAAAGATTTCTTAAGAACTTGATAACTTTCACTCATTCAAGATGATACTTATGGTCTCGACACGGATTCATGTTTCTCTTGCTGCTTCATCAGGAGACCAAAATTAAACAAAAGAAAATCATACTACAACATTATACAAACTATATCAAAATTATCGTGCTACATATACCCAAAACCTATATGAAAAATTACATTTAAAAACATGTAGAACTCACTGTTTGACTGCTGATCTCCAGTGTGATTTTAGACCCACTTCCCCTGCCTGGTGTCAGATATCTCTAAAGATACCAATTCATGCACACTTTATGCAATCGGTTGTTCCTGTAAACTTTGGCATTTAGGTGAAACACAGCATAAGATCGAGCAGCATACTACCTAACATTTAAGTAATATTCGGTTGCAGCATTTAGAACTACTACTACTACTACTTATTATTATTTCTATAGCGCTACTAGACGTACGCAGCGCTTAGAAGCTCCATTAGTGGAGCATTGGGTATCAGCACATCATTGGGTTGAGTATTTTCAATTTATAGTTTTGACAATTAAAATCTAATCATGTGGGGAATGTTCAGGCTAGAACAAAAACTGATTTTCTCATGGAATACAGTGATACCATTTGGATTAAATAAAGCGATAGACTGGTATGGAGAGAAACGTCCAGAAAGTTTCATAACTCTGCATTTCCTAATCATTTACTAGAATCCTTTATTCTTATAGCAGCGTGATAATGTTGACTTACAGTCATAAAGACCTGGAGGAAAAGCCTCAAGTGTTGTGAAGTAACTCCGATCTTCACAGTTCAACTGTCTTTCTCTTTACGGAGTACTCACTCTCATCATCGGCATAAAAACCTCCAAAAGTTCTTGACAGCTGTTTAATGTATACTAATAAAAGTTCTTTTAATGGTTCTGTGAAATAATCAGTAGCCTGAAACTTATCTTTGCAGTGGCACAGTCTTGTTTCCTTCCACGGTCAACAATGGCCAGAGTTTCGGGTCCTGCTTTAGGGTCCGTGGTCAGTGCGACTGTCTAAAGAAAATAACAAAAAATGTAGCCAAATGCAAGAATTCCAATATTAACTCACACTTCCCATACACCTCTTAGCAAAACCTCACTTCTCTTCTGCAATCTCCCCTGATTACTAGTCATGTTCTAAATCTCCAACTTGGCATGCCCAATTATATACTGATGTCAGACACCACCAGTCTGAGCCAGCCTATGGCCACTGGAAAAAAAAGTTTCAGGCTACTGATTATTTCACAGAACCATTAAAAGAACTTTTATTAGTATACATTAAAAAGAGTTGTCAAGGTGGGGTCACATGATGGCTGGAACCTGAGCGGACGTCTCATGGCTGCTGTCCTCGCCCCAGCCATAAAAACTGATTTATTTCTGGTACCTGCCCCGTTTTGGACCCTATATAACTACCTAGGACTGCCGAAGAACATCACCAGAGCTGCTTGGTAGGCTGTGGAGGCGATTTGGTGAAGTTTCACGGGTATGCCATCAAAGACTCCGCGAACGCAGAGGAGATGCGCAACACACCACGAGGCTAAGATGGCGACTGAGCAGGCACCAGCATTGGAAAATCTTTAAAGACCCTATTATTTGGGAAAGCTTACGCTACAGACCCACCTAGCATCTCTAACTTCTGAACTGCTGCAGTTGCTACGACATATTGAACTCTATTACTCTTTCTGCTTTTCCTCTCCTTTACTGTTACTCGCTAATCTCTTTACTTCATTGATTTTGATTGTTTGTTGAATTGATGTATGTTTTTGCAGACTGATTTAAGCCACATTGAGCCTGCCCATGGGTGGTAAAATATGGGATATAAATGCTATAAATAAATAAATAATCAGATGCAAGCCCTGCCAGTGATCGCGCTGCAGGAAGCGGCGAGCAAAGAAATTATGAAACACATGGCTGCTGTGCTGGATGACAAATTGTCGACCCTGCATGCTTTTATGGATGAACTGAAAGAGAATCTGACGGCGCTTGGGAACCGCATACAACACGCGGAAGAAAGGATCTCGCGTCAGGAAGATTTGGTGACCGCTATGAGCTCACAGGTGATTGTGCTAGAGAAGTGGTGCAGAGTCTTGGAGGATAAAGTTGAAGATCAAGAAAATAGAACCCGGAGAAATAACATCAGGTTGGTGGGAGTGCCAGACAGTGTAAAAGAAAAAAGACCTGTGGGAGCTAGTGGAGTCGTGGTTTTCCCAGGAGCCGGGCCTCGAGGTGGAGAGACAGAGGCTGTGAGCTGAAAGGGTACATCATGTGGGAATGTTAAAGGATCAGAATGGCAGACCGCGCCCGGTGATAACCCTCATCTTTAATTACGCAGAAAAGGCACAGCTGATGGCCAGATTTCGTCAGCGCAGGAACCTGGTCCACAATGGAGCAAGTATATTGCTGTTCCAGGACTTTCACCCAGAGTGTTGGAGCTTCGTAAGCGCTTTTCTCCGTACTGCTCTCACCTATACAATAAGGGGATCAAGTTTTCGCTGCAATACCCTGCAAGGGTACGAGTATTGCATGAGGGGAACGTTTTGTACATGGAAAACCCCGAAGCTTCGCTGTTTTGTGGACAAACTGAAGTAAGAGGGAATATGGCGCAGGAGGGAGCGAGACATTTTCCCTATTTCCTTGGTGATATGCGCTATGTGGAAAACTGCAGATCATTGTCAGCTGTAATATGGAAGTGTATGCTAACTTCTAACTACACACGGGCTTACTATGTGGACATGTTGTGCTCAGGAGCGTCAGTGTGTTCTTCGTGCAGGAGGACCAGACCGACACACACAAGTGGATCTCTTAGTTATGAGAGAGCAGCAATTGTCTGGCGGGAAGGGGGACCATGTGTGGAGACACTTTAAAAGTTATGGCGGCTCTCAACCACCAGAGTGGAGGACGACTCAATATCCCCCAATATCTTTTGCTACCGTTCGCTTTGCAGGCCTAGGGAACGGGGGGGGGGGGGGGTGCAAACGGGGCCCCTCAGGTGCCCTGCTTGGCTTCCTATTCATATCTGTATGTATAACCTTAATGATGTAAACACGCTAGTACATTCTCACATTAACATAAGTATGCAATTAGGTGGGCCTGTTTGGAAATTTGTAGCATTACAGCATGTTGGTATCACAGTTTGTATATTGATATGGGCCTAGAGGGCTGTGTTAAGACAATGAGAACTGTTAGAATGTAGAGTTTGAAGTTGGGGTTTCAAATTGGGGGCGGGATAATAAGCGGGGAGAGTAGTTTATTTGGAGGGAACTGTAACACTGAGAGGCATATTTTCAAAGCACTTAGCCTTCCAAAGTTCCATAGAAACCTATGGAACTTTGGAAGGCTAAGTGCTTTGAAAATATGCCTCTGGGTGTTCTTGGGGGGAAGATGAGGGAGGGATGTAATTTGGATACTGGGTGTGAGTGGAGGGAGGGATGGTTGGGGAGGAAGGGCGTCTGGTATATGTGTGGGGGATGTGTATGGTACATAATGGATGTCTGTGTAGGGGTGGGGGTGCACAGGGGAGAGATATTGGGATGGGAGGCAACTTCTGGAGATTGGGGAGCGTTGTGTGATGTATCAAGTGAAGAGAAAAGATTTCGGGACTGGAGAAGGAGGGGGGTGGTGAGCTGGAACACCACCTTGAAATTACTATTGGATTGCAAGATGTCTAGTTTCTCCTTATTGTATGAGTAACTTGAGGTTTGAATGTCGATGGGATTCACTCTCCTTTAAAACGTACTAAGATTCTGTCCTTTTGTTCTAAGATGAAAGTAGATATGCTGTTTCTGCAGGAGACACACCTCTCACAAGTGGAACATCAAAAATTAAAGTGAGGGTGGGTGGGTGTTGCTATTTTGTTCCATAAGAAGCACCATGTGAGCATGCATAAATTGATTCAAGACCCAGAGGGCCGATTTGTCCTATGACTGGGAGAGGTGGCGGGTCAGAAGGTTGCTCTTTGCTCAGTCTATGCACCAAATGTATATTCTCATTCATTCTTTTCAGGTCTCCTTGCGCAGCTGGTGTCGATTAGTGGATACCAACTAGTAGTGGGAGGGGATTTTAACATCTCACAGATCCTCTAATAGATTGTAAACCAGCCAAACCAAGACCTTCTGCTTCAGAAGATAGAGGGGTGAATGTTTTGATGCATGAGCTGGGGCTGTTAGATATTTGGAGGATATTTCATCCAGAATCTCATGCTTACACCTTCTTCTCTCAGGTGCACAATGTACATGCAAGACTTGACTATTTACTCTTAGACCCCTCTCTCCTCTCAAGGGTGGTTGCGGCTGATGTTACAGATGGAGCAGTTTCAGATCATTGCTTGGTGTGGGTCGATGTGTGTTGGCAGCAAAGAGGAGAAACACAGTTGTGGCACATGAGCCCCACTTTGTATATGGATTTTGAGTTCCGGTCTTTTTTTTTGCAGATGTGGGAAAATTACCTCTTAGACAATGATCCTGAATCGGTGGACCCCATCACTTATTGGGAGGCGGGTAAGGCAGTATTACGAGGACACATTCTGGCATATGTAGTGAAAATTCGTAGGGAGAGAAAGCGACAGCTGGTTACTTTGTCGAATCAACTACAGCAAATGAGGGGGAAATATATTTCTACCAGAGATGAGGGTGCAAAAAGGGAATACTATTCCATACGCAGACAGATTAATGACCTCTTGAATGTCAGGGATTCACAGGACATTCACATGTATAAATGTACGGTAATCTCTATCGATGGGGTAAATAAGGCAGGGAAGTTACTGGCCACCTTAGTCAGGAACAGGGGGGGCAAAGAAGATCATAACCAAGGTCAAATCGTCAGAGGGTAGAGCGGTAACAACAGTGGAGGGTATAAGATACTATATGACAAAGGTAAGATGGACAGGGGACAGAAGGAATCCTTCTTCCAAAGTATACATCTTCCTCAGCTATCGCAGGAGCAGTGAGATGTTCTAAATGCTCCTGTTAAGGGGGTAGAAATAGGTCAGGCGATTAAGTGCTTGAAGCTAGCAAAGACGCCTGGGCACGATGGGTTGGGGCCCGAGTTTTATAAGATCTTAGGTATGAAGATATGTCTTCCCTTCCAGGAACTCTGTCATCACTTGTGTGCTGCGGGCGAGGCATGACGCATGCTCACATAGTGGTACTCCCCAAGCCCGGGAGAGATGAGGAGTTGCTGGGGTCTTACCGGCCAATATTGCTTCTTAACCAAGGCATAAAACTTTTTGCGAATATTCTGGCTCATCGGCTGGGGAAAGTGCTACCTGCATTAATCCATGCTGACCAAGCGGGTTTTGTGCCGGGCAGGTATGCTTCTTCCAATGTTCTTAGAGCTTTGATGGTTTTGCAGAAGCTGGGTGGTATTCCAGGGGATGCTATCATTACAAGCCTAGACGTGGAGAAAGCTTTCGATAAGATCATATGGGACTATTTGTTTTGGGTGCTTCCTCAATTTGGGATCATGGGAGCATTTCTGGGAGGTGTTAGAGCTTTGTATCATAACCCCACAGCTCAGATTCTGATTAATGGAGTATTATCCCTGGTTTTTAGGCTGGAGCGAGGTACGAGGCAGGGATGCCCACTTTCGCCCATGCTATTTGTATTATCGCTTGAACCATTTGCTGTTAAAATCCGACAGACCGATCAAGTGAAGGGCATCATGATAGGATCCCATGAATTTAAAATTAATTTATTTGCCGATGATATGCTTATCTACTTAGATAAGGCCACCACGTCAATTCCTAATTTGATAACCGTGCTTTTGCAGTTTGGGTCTCTCTCGGGGTTACGAATTAACTTTGACAAATCGGAGGCCTTACCTGTCTCATCACCATGCGCGTGCCAGCAAATGCTAACATTCCGTCTTGCATGGTCCTCGGGCACTTTAAAGTATCTGGGGGTGTACCTTCATAGAGACCTGAGAGTGATATATCGCCGGAATACACAGGATAAATTAGACAGCCTTAAAGCGCTATGCCATCAATGGTGAGAATTACCACTCTCATTGCTCGGCAGAGTGGCGTTAGTCAAAATGGACATGCTGCCTAAGTTGTTATATCCTTTACAGATGTTGCCCCTCTGGATTACGAAAAGGGATGAATTGTACTTCAAGGGGTTCATAGGGACCTTTCTATGGGTGGGTCGCAGGGCCAGAATTGGATATGTCAAACTTACGGAGACAAGAGCTGGGGGGGGGGGGGGGGGGGCTGCAGCTGCCAGATATCCATTTGTATAATGTGGCGGCCTTGCTTCGGTGGATTCATGAGATGCATACAGGAGCTGCGCTATTTGCGCCACTTTCTCTATGGGAAGAGGTGTCTTTGCCACATTCGGTGTTCAATCTTTTGCAGGTGCCGTGGGGGGGGGGGGGGGGTTGCATCCCCTACTTTGTCCGCTGAGGCAAGCGTGGGTTTGGTGGAGAGGAGGGTTGGGGGGAGCGTCTGGCCCTTCTCCATTTTTTGTGGCGGTTGACAAGCCACAGTTCCCGGAGGGGCAGGGAGTGACGAGCTTTAAGGCTTGGACGCGAAAAGGATGTCAGTATATGGGGTCCTTCACAGGCCCTGGGGGGGAGACTCTTTTCCTACTTTTGAGCAGGCGCAGGAGACCTGGAGTTTGGTAAGTGCAGACTTCTTACCCTTTTTTGCAATGGAGACACTACTGTGCGACATTATCCTCCGTGAGAACATGTGGTCCGACCTTCTGACAATTATATAAGATTTTTTGTCAGGTTCCAAAGGAGGCCAATAAGCTAGCAGTGTGGTATGCCATAGCCAGGGAGCAGAGGGAGGATTTTTTTTTGTTGGTCTAGCCAAGTGGTGGGAGGAGCAACTGGGAGAGGAGATCACCGTGGAAATGCTGTCACAATATTTCACGGGGGCATTCAAAGTGACTCCCAGTGCTAACCTACAAGAAATGCAGTTTAAGCTGCTGCATGGTGCTTTTATAACTAGGGAAAAGGAGAAGCAAATGGGGCTCTGGGAGGATAGCAAGTGTGTGCGTTGTAAACAACGAGTGGGAACACCTGTCCATACTTTTCTGAAATGCATGAAACTTCATACTTTTTGGTTGGGAGTATTGGGGGTTCTAGAGCGCATGCTAGATGTTCCAGTTGAATGGTCTTATAAGGTGTTGCTCCTGGGAGATGAGCAGTGGTGTGCTGGTAAATGTTTAACAACAGGCGCTCTCCCCGGTCCACCTCTGCGCTCTCCCCCCCCCCCCCCCCGTCCACCTCTGCGCCCCTCGTCCACCTCTGCGCCCCCCCCCCCCCCAAATTGCAGAGCAGGTTATAGCCGGGGAGAGAGCCTGGGGGGGGGGGCAATGTAATTCATGTTTAATGTGGGATAAAATGCCATAAATAAGTAAATAAAAATAAACTTTTAATGTTGAGCACCTGATTCTCAAAGTGGACATATTCCAAACACTATAATGAAAATAAAATGATCTTTTCTACCTTTGTTGTCTGGTGACTTTGTTTTTCTGATCATGCTGGCCCAGTATCCGATTCTGCTGCTATCTGTCCTCTTAACTCCGTTTCCAGGGCTTCCTTTCCATTTATTTCTTTTCTTTCCTCCTTTCTTCTTCATTTCTGGTCCTCCGCAGACTTGACTGTCCAGTGGATCCAGCTTCAGCCTATTTTCTCCATCCATGTGCAGTTATTATCCTCTCTTCCTTTTCCCTCTTCTCATCTCATTCCTCACTCTTCCCTCCCTTCCATCCATGTCCAGCATTTCTTCTCTCTCCCTTCCCTCTCCTCCATCCATGTCCAGCAATCCTCCTCTCCCCTGCTCTCCATCTACCCATGTCCAGCAACCCTCGTCTCCCCCTGCCATACCCTCCATGATCCACCCATGTCCAGCAACCCTCCTCTCCCCCCTGCCCTCTATCCACCCATGTCCAGCGACCCTCCTCTCCCCCCTGCCCTGCATCCACCCATGTCCAGCAACCCTCCTCTCCCCTGCCCTCCATCCACCATGTCCAGCAACCCTCCTCTCCTCCCTGCCCTCCATGCTCCATCCACCCATGTCCAACGACCCTCCTCTCCCCCCTCCACTGCATCCACCCATGTCCAGCAACCCTCCTCTCCCCTCCATCCACCCATGTCCAGCAACCCTCGTCTCCCCCCTGCCCTCCTCCCCTCCATCTGCCTTCTTCCAGCCCCCCCCCCCCCCGCACCGGTCGTCTATCATCCGTCTTCCCTGTGCTCCCCGACAAACCTGGTTTCCTTCCTGCGCCGCTGCTTGCCTTTAAAAATTTTATTTTCCTTCGAGGCGCGCCGGCGTTGAAGGGAAGGCAGCAGGCTTAGCTCGGTTTCAGCCTTCCGTTCCCTTCCCTCGCATCATGGCTCCGCCCTCTTCTGACGTATTTCCTGTTTGCGCGAGGGCGGAGCCATGATGCGAGGGAAGGGAACGGAAGGCTGAAACTGAGCTAAGCCTGCTGCCTTCCCTTCAACGCCGGCGCGCCTCGAAGGAAAATAAAATTTTTAAAGGCAAGCAGCGGCGCAGGAAGGAAACCAGGTTTGTCGGGGAGCACAGGGAAGACGGATGATGGACGACCGGGGCAGCGGGGGTGCAGAGGCGAGCTGGCTCGCGCTGGCCAACAACCGGCTCGCAAGATGCCAGTAAATTTAACAAGCGGCTCTTGCGAGCCGGTGCGAGCCGGCTCCAGCACACCACTGGAGATGAGGCACATTTGAGCGAGCAGGGGCTATCTTCCTCTCAGGTGCGTTGTGTGTGTGTGGCATTAATGTTGGTTAGGAAAGTTATACTAGTGAATTGGATAGCACAAGAGCCACGGACAGTGCATCGTTGGACAGTAAAGATGATACAGATGGCTCGTTGGGAGAGGAAACGACTTCAGTCCTCTGGGCCAAAGAGTGGCCAGGCGTATAGAGCTCTATGGCAGCTCTATGCAGGGCCTCAACCTTCTCCAGGGATGGGTGGGGGGGGGGGGGTGGACTAGGAGATGGCTGATTGGGGGAGGGGGTTAAAAATAAAATAAGGTGGACAGGACGTGTGCACTGATATGTGATTATGTTTTTGTTTGCATAAATTGCCCGGCGGGGTTTTCCAATATAATAATTTGCTCCTTCAACATTCCAATGTGTCTCACTGGGATCGTAACCACCTGCTGACATCACTCCTCCAACGTTCTCCTCTAACGTTCCAATGTGTGTCACTGGGATTGTAACTACCTGCTGACGTCACTCCTCCAACGTTCTCCGTCCCCCCCTCCCAGTTCTATGGGACCCTGGAAATGGAAGGGAGGGAGGGGGGGCCTGGAACTCGGAGGGAGGTGGAGGGGGCAGGGGAAAGATGCTACACATGGATGGATGGAGGGGGCAGGGCACAGAGGACGTTGCCTGCATATGGATGAATGCAGGGGAGAGAGCATAATGCAGGGGAGGTAGGGACCCTGAAACTCGGAGGGAGGGAGGGGACGACCCTGGAATTCGGAGGCAGGGAGGGAGGGAGGGGACAACAACCCTGGAACTCGGAGGGAAGGAGGGAGGGGGGACGACGACCCTGAAACTGGGAGGGAGGGGGGGCCTGGCACACACTCTCATGCTCACACACAGACTCTCTCTCTCACAGACACACTCGCACCCAGTGTCACTCTCTCTCTGTCACATGCACATTCACTCTCTCTCTCTCACACAGTCACTCTCACACACACTCTCTCAAACATACACACTCCGAAGAAAACCTTGCTAGCGCCCGTTTCATTTGTGTCAGAAACGAGCCTTTTTTACTAGCTGACATATATAACAGACCATTTATGGTTTTTCAGTTTTGATATATGATGTACGATTACACTTTGTATTTTTGCATTGCCATGGATCTACAGTGGTGGAAATAAGTATTTGATCCCTTGCTGATTTTGTAAGTTTGCCCACTGACAAAGACATGAGCAGCCCATAATTGAAGGGTAGGTTATTGGTAACAGTGAGAGATAGCACATCACAAATTAAATCCGGAAAATCACATTGTGGAAAGTATATGAATTTATTTGCATTCTGCAGAGGGAAATAAGTATTTAATCCCTCTGGCAAACAAGACCTAATACTTGGTGGCAAAACCCTTGTTGGCAAGCACAGCGGTCAGACGTCTTCTGTAGTTGATGATGAGGTTTGCACACATGTCAGGAGGAATTTTGGTCCACTCCTCTTTGCAGATCATCTCTAAATCATTAAGAGTTCTGGGCTGTCGCTTGGCAACTCGCAGCTTCAGCTCCCTCCATAAGTTTTCAATGGGATTAAGGTCTGGTGACTGGCTAGGCCACTCCATGACCCTAATGTGCTTCTTCCTGAGCCACTCCTTTGTTGCCTTGGCTGTATGTTTTGGGTCATTGTCATGCTGGAAGACCCAGCCACAACCCATTTTTAAGGCCCTGGCGGAGGGAAGGAGGTTGTCACTCAGAATTGTACGGTACATGGCCCCATCCATTCTCCCATTGATGCGGTGAAGTAGTCCTGTGCCCTTAGCAGAGAAACACCCCCAAAACATAACATTTCCACCTCCATGCTTGACAGTGGGGACGGTGTTCTTTGGGTCATAGGCAGCATTTCTCTTCCTCCAAACACGGCGAGTTGAGTTCATGCCAAAGAGCTCAATTTTTGTCTCATCTGACCACAGCACCTTCTCCCAATCACTCTCGGCATCATCCAGGTGTTCACTGGCAAACTTCAGACGGGCCGTCACATGTGCCTTCCGGAGCAGGGGGACCTTGCGGGCACTGCAGGATTGCAATCCGTTATGTCGTAATGTGTTACCAATGGTTTTCGTGGTGACAGTGGTCCCAGCTGCCTTGAGATCATTGACAAGTTCCCCCCTTGTAGTTGTAGGCTGATTTCTAACCTTCCTCATGATCAAGGATACCCCACGAGGTGAGATTTTGCATGGAGCCCCAGATCTTTGTCGATTGACAGTCATTTTGTACTTCTTCCATTTTCTTACTATGGCACCAACAGTTGTCTCCTTCTCGCCCAGCGTCTTACTGATGGTTTTGTAGCCCATTCCAGCCTTGTGCAGGTGTATGATCTTGTCCCTGACATCCTTAGACAGCTCCTTGCTCTTGGCCATTTTGTAGAGGTTAGAGTCTGACTGATTCACTGAGTCTGTGGACAGGTGTCTTTCATACAGGTGACCATTGCCGACAGCTGTCTGTCATGCAGGTAACGAGTTGATTTGGAGCATCTACCTGGTCTGTAGGGGCCAGATCTCTTACTGGTTGGTGGGGGATCAAATACTTATTTCCCTCTGCAGAATGCAAATAAATTCATATACTTTCCACAATTTGATTTTCCGGATTTAATTTGTGATGTGCTATCTCTCACTGTTACCAATAACCTACCCTTCAATTATGGGCTGCTCATGTCTTTGTCAGTGGGCACACTTACAAAATCAGCAAGGGATCAAATACTTATTTCCACCACTGTACATAGATGTGTTGAAATGTGTATGTCCTGTACCTCAATAAAAAAAAAAAAAGAGTTGTCAAGAACTTTTGGAGGTTTTTATGCCAATGATGAGAGTGAGTACTCCGTAAAGTGAAAGACAGTTGAACTGTGAAGATTGGAGTTACTTCACGACACTTGAGGCTTTTCCTCCAGTGGAAGATTAGCCTAGTGGTTAGTGCAGTGGACTTTGACCCTGGGGAACTGAGTTTTGATTCCCACTGCAGCTCCTTGTGACTCTGGGCAAGTCACTTAACCCTCCTTTGCCCCTGGTACAAAATAATTACCTGAATATATGTAAACCGCTTTGAATGTAGTTGCAAAAAAACCTCAGAAAGGCGGTGTATCAAGTCCCATTTATGACTATATCAACATTGTCACGCTGCTATAAGAATAAAGGATTCTAGTAAATGATTAGCTTTGCATTTGGACATTTTTCTCACAAAAACGTCTAAACTGATATTTTCAAAACCAATTTTTAGATGTTTTTCTATGAAGCCCATCAGACATGAGTTCAAAGCATAAGGGGGCGTGTCGGGGCAGTTCTGGGCGTTCCTAACATTTGGACGTTTTTCAGCCATAATGAAACAAAACAAAACCATCCAGGACTAAAACTAAGATGTATTTAGCTAGACCTGTTTTTATAACGAAAAAGGCACAAAAAGATCCCTAAATGACCACTGGAGGAAATAAGGGATGACCTCCCCTTACTCTCCCAGTGTTCACTGACCCCCCCCCCCCCCCTCCAAAAATGTGATTTAAAAACATTATCATCCTCTATGCCAGCCTCAGTGTTAATACTCAGGTCCATTAGAGCAGCATGCAGGACCCTGGATTAGTATAGTGGTGGGTTCGGTACACCGCAGACAGGTGGCTCCAGGCCCCTACACTTGTGGTGGAAACTGTGAGCCCTCCAAAACTCACCAGAAACCCACTGTACCCACATATAAGTGCCCCCTTCACCCAGAAGGGCTATTGTAGTGGTGTACAGTTGGAGGTAGTAAGTTTTGGATGGGTTTTGTGGGGCTCAGCAGACAAGATAAGGAAGCAAGTGAGTTGTGTACCTGTGAGTATTTATTTGAAGTCAACTGCAGTGCCCCACTAGGGTGCCCCATTGCTCTCCTGGGATGTCTGTGTGGCCAGTCTACTAAGAACGCTGGCTCCTCTTACATCTCAATGGCTTGGTTTTGTGCGTTTTTCACTTGGACGTTTAAAACAGCTAGTAAATAGCCATTTTCAAAAGAAAAAGATAGATGTTTTTCTGTTTTGAAAACAGCTATATTCCCCTCTTGAATTTTGGATGTTTTTAACAGAACGTCCAAAGTTAGACTTCGACATCATATCGAAAATGCTCCTTTTTGTGATTTGCAGTGATTCACTTCCAGTAGTGATATCATGAGTAGTTTGGGCATAAAGAAGTGTACATGCATTGGTGTCTTTAGAGATCCAACGCCACGCAGGGGAAGTGGGTCTAGAATCACACAGCAGTTGAACAGTGAGTTCTACATGTTTTTCATTTAATTTTTCATATAGGTTTTGGGTATATGTAGCAAGATAATTTTGATATAGTTTGTATAATGTTGTAGCCAGTGGCGTAGCCAGACCTGACATTTTGAGTGGGCCCAGAGCTGATATGGGTGGGCACTAGGTGTGAGTAGTGTTTCTTGGGATACTCCTTAATAATGCCTTAGAATGCACTTGATGATGGATTTCTAAGTAAACAGTCTGTGCAACAGCTCTCCTGCATTAACACAAACCACATACCTGGTTCATGGAACACTGACATTTTTAAATATAGTGATTTTATCCCATATCTTAAACTTGACCAAATATGACTGTTATAAGGCAAACATATCAATGGCACATATCTTTCAAACTTTGCTTTGTAACAAATGCAAATGCCTGATTAAGCTGTATTCATAAAACAGGTAAATTCTGAAACTGACATTCCCATTTAAAAAGCCAGAGAAGTCAGATTCATATAGATCCCCACACGAACTACTTGCACACACAATCTTTTACGTCAGTCACATGCAGAACAGACCACCCCTTACAAACTGCAGAATAAAACACAAAAAATTAGAAATCACAGAGATGGCAAATTACCCAGTTCCAGGGTTGAGATTTTGTGCAGTCCTGATTTAAACTTTATAACCCAAATCAGTGTGGGATTTGCAGTGCCTGATTCTGCCCATGGAAATCAGTGCTGCAAGTCCCATATCAATGGGATGGTCAGAAATGCAGGACTGTCCCTAAATCTCCAGCCTGGAACTGTAGCCTGGCATCAACCCTGCCCTTCCCCCTCCCCCATAGTTTGGCATCAGCCGCGAGAGAATAGGCAGCGACAGCGATCAAAACAGTGGCGTACCTAAGGTAGTTGACACCTGGGGCTGGTCATTTTTTAACACCCCCCTCCAAAATCCAGTACCAGGCATACCAAGAATACAAAACACTCAGGACCTATAGCGCAATTCTAGCATACCATAAGCAGTCATTTCTACAAGTCACACAAGGAAAAGGAAAGCATCTTAAACACTACAGTGAGCACTAGAACATCAATTCACCTATTGTAAAACGAAACCAGACAGAATAGTACAGATCCTCGATCCTGAACAGTCAATGCCAACTGAAAGCCATGTCTTTTTCACAAACACAGATACACCCTAATCCACTATAGAATAAGTAATCATAAACTTTCTATTTAGACAAAAATTAAATTGAACCCCCAAGATGCCAGACTCTGCATTCAGTGCAACGCCATAGAAACAGAAAATATCCCCTAGTACTGTGCAAAATATAAAGACAGCAGATGCAAATTTGAAAAAAAAAAAACCTAGCAAATACCAATCACCAAATAGTCCCCACCTGCCTACCAGCTCCTTCGAATGTCAGACGACCCTCTTCTACTACTACTTATCATTTCTATAGCGCTACTAGACGTACGCAGCGCTGTACACTTGAACATGAAGAGACAGTTCCTGCTCGACAAGAGCCTATAATCTAATTAGGACAGACAAACAGGACAAACAAGAGATAAGGGAATATTAAAGTGAGGATTATAAAATAAGGGTTCTGAACAAGTGAATAAAGGTTAGGAGTTACAAGCAGTTTAAAAGGAGTTAAAAGAGAGGATCTGGAATTCCCCTTGAAGCTCTGGTGAAAAAAAAGAAGAGAAATCAGGGCTCCAAGTCTCTTTAAACCTTGGGATGTCTGCATGGTGTGTGTGTGTGTGTGTGGGGGGGGGGGGGGGGGGTGACCTGTCAATAATTGGGCTGCCTGGCAATCCCTTATGAAAACTGCTGGGAGGAGGGACATAAGTACATAAGTAATGCCATACTGGGAAAAGACCAAGGGTCCATCGAGCCCAGCATCCTGTCCACGACAGCAGCCAATCCAGGCCAAGGGCACCTGGCAAGCTTCCCAAACATATGATCATTCTATACATGTTATTCCTGGAATTGTGGATTTTTCCCAAGTCCATTTAGTAGCGGTTTATGGACTTATCCTTTAGGAAACCGTCCAACCTCTTTTTAAACTCTGCTAAGCTAACCGCCTTCACCACGTTCTCCGGCAACGAATTCCAGAGTTTAATTATATGTTGGGTGAAGAAAAATCTTCTCTGATTTGTTTTAAATTTACTACACTGTAGTTTCATCGCATGCCCCCCAGTCCTAGTATTTTTGGAAAGCGTGAACAGACGCTTCACATCCACCTGTTCCACTCCACTCATTATTTTATATACCTCTATCATGTCTCCCCTCAGCCGTCTCTTCTCCAAGCTGAATAGCCCTGGCCTCCTTAATCTTTCTTCATAGGGAAGTCGTCCCATCCCCGCTGTCATTTTAGTCGCCCTTCTCTGCACCTTTTCCAATTCTACTATATCTTTCTTGAGATGCGGCGACCAGAATTGAACACAATACTCAAGGTGCGGTCGCACCATGGAGCGATACAACAGCATTATAACATCCTCACACCTGTTTTCCATACCCTTCCTAATAATACCCAACATTCTATTCGCTTTCCTAGCCGCAGCAGCACACTGAGCAGAAGGTTTCAGTGTATTATCGACGACGACACCCAGATCTCTTTCTTGGTCCGTAACTCCTAACGTGGAACCTTGCATGACAGCAGAAGGAAGGAAGGAAAGAAAGAAGGAAGGAAGGCAGGAAGGGCTTAGTATTGGCATGCATATTAGTGTGCCAATACTCTGAAACAGGGAGGTACAGTTAAAATAATCATGAAGGTGAAAAGTTAACATAGATTTCTGCATTAAACCAAGCTGTGCCAATGTTTAAAGCTGATATGCACTATATTTATTAATATTAATCAAATTATTTAAATTTCAACAAGGAAGTCAGTATTATTAAAATATAAAAACCGGACTGAATCAGTGTTAACATACAGATGGTAAAGCATGTTAATTCTGTATTAATACCAAAGTGAGTACTAAAAAGGCCCCTCAGTATTCAGCCTTTATGAATAAATGATATTATCTCACTTGATCTTTTTGTAAGTTTGCTTCTTCCACCAGTTGCATGCTGTCTTGCACTCTTGCCACAGCCTCATATCTCTCTTCTTCCAGATCTGAACACTTTGCTTGAAGCTCCCCGACTTGTTTTTCCAAACTCGTTCTTTCTTTTCCTAATTGCTCCGCATCTTGGGCAGCTACATGTAACCTTTTTTCCAGCACCCAGCCCTAAAAAAAAAAAATCGGCGCCTGCACTGTTGTACAGCAAAAATTGCCTCGTCGCGTCGTCGGCCTTTCTTTCACTGTGTCCCGCCCTCTGATGTAACTTCCTATTTCTGCGAGGGCGGGATACAGTGAAAGAAAGGCCGACGACGCGATGAGGCAATTTTTGCTGTACAACAGTGCAGAGCCAACGCGAGGCACTTCGCCGATTTTGTTTTTTTTTTTAAGCCTGGGTGCTGGAGAAGAGGGTCAACTCGTCTGACAGTGGAAGGAGCTGATGCGGACCGCCCCTCCCTTCGGTATGAGCATGTTGTCTGGGCGGGCCTGGAGGGAAAGTGGGTGGGCCTGGGCCCGTCCAGGCCCACCCGTGGCTACGCTCCTGGTTGTAGCATGATTTTCTTTTGTTTTAGTTTTGGTCTCCTGATGACACAGCAAGCGAAACATGGATCCGTGTTGAGACCATTAGTATCATCTTGAATGTGTGAAAGTTATCAAGTTCTTATGGAGGTTTTAATCAAGATTCGTTGATATATTATAATTTTATTGCCAATGAAGAAAATATTCTTTGGAGATATTAAAGTCTGTATTGGACATTGTGACTGTTTCTAATTGTATGAAGAGAGAAATAACATCTGTACTTGGAAGAAACAAAGTTTTGCACAGTTTGTGCCCATGATAATTGAACTTTGCCTTCAGTAATTTAAACGGGCCCTTTTTTTGATAGGCCTGAGGGACTTGGTTTATAACCTAAAGGAACTTCAATATATAGTGTAAAGGGGGGTCCGCTTCCTCCTCTTGGGTGGAGCTGAGGCAGCATGGGCATAATTATATAGATATATAAGAAATTGTATTAATTAATTCTGTTTGGAGTTTGGTGTTTAAAATTTATTTCAACTTTTCACCCTGCAAGTGAAGGAATGCCAGCTGGATTTAATTACTTAGAAAGTCTAGCTTTGGCTAAGCTAAAGGTTAGAAAGGTCAGAGAGAGAAACTTTCTTTGACCCTTTGTGAATGATGGAGGGTTAAGGCTAGTTCAAAGGTATTACCTTACCACACATATGGGTGCTATTATAAACAAGGCATGAGCCAGACATACTGTAGTTTAAAAGTAGGCTGAATGCTGTTTAAATAATTCTAGATATTCTTGATATGTAGATTTTGTTATAAGGAATTCTGATTTCTGTTTATTGAAGAATAAGTTTTGTTTCTGTGTAGAATGTCTGTTCAACTCAGTGTTACTTTATAAGTAAGACTGCAGTTGAAGAGGTCAGCATCTGGTTTGAATTAACTACGGTCCTAGCTAGTTCTGTGAAGGAAGCTAATAGGTGAAAAAGGTCAGGAAAAGCCTTCTCCTTGATTGATTAGCTAAATGTAGGACTGGTTTTCTGAAAGTAATAACTGATATGTATGCCATTAAGTAAGATTGGCCCTTGACCCCTTAATGAATGCCAGAGTCCAGTTAGCAGTTTGAGCTATGACTGGGATTATAGCAAAATGTAAGACTGGCCCCTTCGCCCCTCAATGAACCTAAGTTAATCATAATAAAATGTAAGAGACTGGTGCCATATTGTCTAATGTGAGGGGCCCCAGGTCATAGGTCAGTTTAGGACATCTCAAACCTATGTAACTGATATTTTGGAAATATATGTATAGAGATGATTGGTTCAGACAGGGTAATTAATCTATTCTTTACCATCTGGAGAGTAAGGGGGGCTAGGAGGGGGATAGAACTGTATATAGGTGGGAGCAGAAGCAGCTTACGTCAGAAGGAACAGACAGAAGAGGGAGAGACAGCAGAAGAGAAGGAGCTGAGACAGAAGCCACGAGACACAAAGAGCTGAGAAAGAGAAGAAGAGAGCTAGAGCTGATGTTCTACTTTGTTTGCTGGCAAATAAAGAAGATTTCTCCCTCATTCTGGTGTGTGCTGTTTGACTCCTGAAGTACCACAGATTCTGCCAACAATAGTGGTAATTCCTGCATCAATTCCTGCAACAGAGCCACCAAGCCTGCAGGGCTCCAGGACAGAATGCTGCTGATACTGGGACTCAGGGCCAAAGTATTTTATTATCAAGGCAATTTCATACCAAACATCATAATATAGTCTTCAAAAGAAAAAGGTACAGTCCTCATAAGATAATCTTCAAAAGAAAAAAAGGTACAGTCCAGGTTCCAAAATCCCTCAGAAAACGCTCAGGTCTTCTATTAGGGCATTAGCTTTCCCTTCCCCCTCCTTCAGAAGGGAGTAAGAGTTCAGCACACTTCCAATATAGCACAACAGTTCAGAACAAATCTTCATGGACAGTCTTTGCACATCAAACCAATACCACAAATCACCTGCCTTTTCACAGCACAGATGGAACCCTGTAAGGAGCAAGGTTGGCAGTTTCTCCCACCCCTCAGCACCATGCCCGGTGTGGCCTCCTCCACTGCCTTCAAGTGCTGGGTAGGGCAGCCTTTGAATTCTCCCACTCCATGGTAGCTGGCTCCTCTCCCTTAGGTAGCTCTAGTGGTAGGCTACTTCCTTCCTCCACATACTCTATGGAATCCCTCTCTCCTGGTGACTGAGAGCCTCCAGGAAATCTGCTCTCCCCTTCTCACAGCTGGGGGGAATTATATACTGATGGCGATGCCAGGGAAACTGAGCTTCATCCTACCCTCTCCCTCTAGTGGGGAAGGGAGTAATAGGCTCACCCTGCCTCGAGCCATTGCTCCCCTGCTGGGGCTGGGAATCCATTCCATTATTTTAGGACTACTCTCTTCTCTCATTCTTGCAAGGACTTCTGGGACCCATAGTTCTGGGCTCAACTGCTTCACTGGGGAATCTCTGGGGCTTGCCTTGTCACATAAGTTAATCTTTCTTCTTATGGCAATATTTTGAATTATAAATAGAATGTTAGTAAGAATTTGTAACTAGACAACGGTAGATTGTATGAGTGAGTGCAAGTGTGTGAATTTGATAAAGAATTGGTATATGTTATTGTTTAAATTTCTAGTATTAGTACATAATTAGAGCAATGACTATGCATGGGATCTATTTATATGCACTGCCTCCATTGTATACAAATAGATCTCATGCATATTCATTTAGGAAATCCTGAAAACTCAACTAGGTTGTGGCCCTCAAGGACCGAGGTTGCCCATCCCTGATATAACATAAACTATTAGAAAAGATTCAGAACGACAGCTCAGTAGGTGAAAATTTTTCGAAGATCACTCCCTTAATCACCTTACAGTACAGGTACTTACAGGAAACTTCAGGAGCACACAGGAACATAAACTTTCAAAACCCAGTGTATCAGCATTTTTTTTCCCATTGACCTGATGAATCTAATCCAGGCGTTTTCAAACCAGTTCTCAGGACATACCTAGCCAGTCAGGATACCCACAATGAATATGCATGAGATAGATGTGCACACAATGGAGGTAGGGCATGTAAATCTATCTCATACATATTCATTGTGGGTATCCTGAAAACCTGACTGGCTAGGTGTTTCCCAAGGACAGGGCCGTGCCTAGGGTCTCTGGCGCCCCCCTGCAGACTATCAGTTGGCGCCCCCCCCCCCCCCCCCCCCCCCATGAAAATGATCACACACCCCCTCTGGTGAAAATGATCGCTCACCACTTGCTACACTGACAGGAATTGTCAGCAATATTCTTAGAAACAAATTGCTATACATTGCAAAATAAGATAGCTGATGTAAATTCTCAAAGTGGACATATTCCAAACGCTAAAATGAAAATAAAATGATTTTTTTCTACCTTTGTTGTCTGGTGACTTTCTTTTTCCGATCATGCTGGCCCAGTATCTAAGTCTGCTGCTATCTGTCCTCTTAACTCCATTTCCAGGGCTTCCTTTCCATTTATTTCTTTACTTTCCTCCTTTCTTCTTCATTTCTTGCTCTATATCCATTTCCAGCAATTTCTTCTCTCTCCCTGGATCCTGTCCTCCCATCCACGTCCATCCTTGTCCCTCTCTGCCCTTCCCTCCTCCATCCATAGCCAGCAATCCTCCTCTCTCCCCTCCCCTCCATTTCCAGCAAATTGTCCTCTCCCTGGGCCCCCATGTCCATCCTTGTCCCTCTCTGCCCTTCCCTCCTCCATCCATAGCCAGCAATCCTTCTCTCTCCCCTCCCCTCCATTTCCAGCAAATTGTCCTCTCCCTGGGCCCCCATGTCCATCCTTGTCCCTCTCTGCCCTTCCCTCCTCCATCCATAGCCAGCAATCCTCCTCTCTCCCCTCCCCTCCATTTCCAGCAATTTGTCCTCTCCCTGGGCCCCCATGTCCATCCTTGTCCCTCTCTGCCCTTCCCTCCTCCATCCATAGCCAGCAATCCTCCTCTCTCCCCTCCCCTCCATTTCCAGCAATTTGTCCTCTCCCTGGGCTCCCATGTCCATCCTTGTCCCTCTCTGCCCTTCCCTCCTCCATCCATAGCCAGCAATCCTCCTCTCTCCCCTCCCCTCCATTTCCAGCAAATTGTCCTCTCCCTGGGCCCCCATGTCCATCCTTGTCCCTCTCTGCCCTTCCCTGCTGCATCCATAGCTAGCAATCCTCCTCTCTCCCCTCCCCTTCCAGCAATTTGTCCTCTCCCTGGGCCCTGCTGCTGCCCTCCCATCCATGCCTCTCTGCCCTCCCATCCATGCCCTCCCATCCATGCCTGTCTCTCTGCCCTCCCATCCATGCCTCTCTGCTCTTTCCTCTGCGCCCTGGGGCCTTTAAATCTTTTACTTCCGGTCGCAGCAGCGTCAGTGAAAGCGGAGCGCTGCCGACGTCTCCCTTCCCTTCGCGCTCTTGGTTCCCTCAGTGTCCGCCTTCTTCTGACGTCAGAAGAAGGCGGGACACTGAGGGAACCAATGAGTGCAAGGGAAGGGAGACGTCGGCAGCGCTTTCACTGACGCTGCTGCGACCAGGTAAAAGATTTAAAGGCCTCGGCGGCGTGGGGTGAGGGTAAGCACCGCGGCGGCGCCCTCCAGAGGTGAGCGCCCTCCTGCGGCGCTTACCCCACTTACCGCATCGGCACGGCCCTGCCCAAGGATTGGGTTGAGAGAACCCTTAATCTAATCTAATCAAACCTGAACATTTATAGCTCACCTAATCTAAGGCAGTTTACAAAAAGCAAACAAGCACAGAGAAGATACATTAAAATTTAACCAGGAACTATAACAAAAAATGCCAAGAACAAACTAAAGCTCCTAATATTTAACCCTAGTGGTTCCCAAATCTGGTCCTGGAGGCACCCCAGCAAGTCAGATGTTTAGGATATCCACAATGAATATTCATGAGAGAAATTTGCATGCAGTGGAGGCAGTGCATGCAAATCTCTCTCATGAATATTTATTGTGGATATCCTGAAAAATCTGATTGGCTGGGGTGCCTCCAGGATCTGGTTTGGGAACCATTGATTTAACCACATTTTTATAAAATAAAAAATTCTTCAAGTGTTTGCACAAAGAAATATGAGATGTTTGTAATCTGACCTGTGATGATAAAACCATTCCAAATCCTGCTTCAAGAGAGGATTCCTTGAGTCAGTCCAATAAAAAAGTATCATCTACAACTACTTTATTGACCCCTTATTTCCATATATAGAACAATAAATTCTTAATATTTGCAAAAAGGAGAAAAAAGATCACAAAAAAATAAAGGGTACAGGGGAATGAGGAGGAGAGGTGATGACATGTCCTAGGCATGTGGTTTGGAGGTTGGCACAACAGTTGTGAGTTGATGGGCAATGCTCTCCGCAGCTGCAGTGAGACAGTTGAAGATATTGTCCATCATTTCCAGATGCTGTGTCCTCTTTCCCCCCTCCCCCAACCTCTCTCAGGATGTTGTACAGTGTGTTGCTGGTCTACTCCTGATCTTTTAATAAGGCTGCATCTCCTTCCTTGGGACTCCGCTCAGGAGCAGGTATAGCTTCCAGCACCACAGAATCTGTGTGTGTGTGTGTGTGTGGGGGGGGGGGGGGGAACTACCTCCATCTATAAGACTGTAGTCTTCTCCGTCTCCTGTACAGAGCAGGGGTGTAGCCAAACAACAGATTTTGGGTGGGCCAAGGCAATAAGTGGGTGGGCACCAAGTGTTCTCTCCCCCCCCCACCATCACCAAAAAAATATCTCAGCTGGCAGGAAAATGCTTCTTTCCACCTTGGCAGTCTGAAGTTGGCATGCACTGAAAACTGAGCATGTGCAGGTACCGGTATCATGGAGAGTAGTGTTTTCGTTAACATCAGGGGAAAGTCTTCAGCTGGCGGAGCTTGAGATCCCCACCAGCTACCGCTAAACGTGTGCTACTGTTGGGTGGGCCTGAGCTCTAAGTGGGTGGGCCCTGGCCCACCCAGGCCCACCTGTGGCTACGCCACTGGTACAGAGGGGAGTTAGAGGAAAAAGGGGACTAGGAGGATACAGTAAGGCAAAATAAAAAAGTAACCGAGGGACGTAGAAGGGGAGGGAGGGCACTGAGTGGTTCCAATGGAGTTGTGGGCAGTGTAGAGTCTTGTGTGCAGCCTGTGGTGGGGGTGACCCAATTGGCAGCTGCTCCTTTCCCTCATCCCCCGAGGTGTCAGCTGGCTCTGCTCTAAGAAGAGTGTTTTTAAAATGTCAGCCTCAATGCAATAAGTGGTGTGTTGCACAAGATCTCTAACACTAGCTCAAGCCCAGTGGGTATGAATATGGTGCACTCTCCCATGTTAGCACACATTTTTTTGCACCAGAACATTACTCAATTTGCATAAGAATAAATAAGAACATAAGCGCTGCCATACTGGGACAGACCAAAGGTCCATCAAGCCCAATATCCTGTTTCCCACAAGTACCTGGCAAGATCCGAGAACAGTAAAACAGATTTTAAACTGCTTATCCTAGGAATCAGCAGTGGATTTTCCGAAATCCATCCTAATAATGGCTTATGGATTTTTCTTTCAGGAAATTATCCAAACCTTTTTTAAACCCTGCTAAGATGACTGCTTTTACCACATTCTCTGGCAACAAATTGCAGAGTTTAATTACAGGTTGAATGAAGAAATATTTCCTCTGGTTTGTTTTAAATGTACTACTTAGTAGCTTCATTGTGTATCCCCTAGTTCTTTTATGTTTGGAAAGAGTAAACAAAGGATTCACTTCTACCCATTCCATTCTGCTATGTATTTTATAGACCTGTAACATATTTCCCCTCAGCCATCTCTTCTCCAAGCTGAAGAGCCCTGACCTCTTTAGCCTTTCCTCATACTATTTGTTATTGTATCGAGGAGCAAACTTTGGCATTAGGCATGTGTTAGGAAGCTGCATGTTAAGCGTTAGTGCACGGTTCTAACGCAAGCTTACTGCACCCACCCCCTGGTTTGTAATATGCCTGATCCCAGAGCTGAATGTGAGGAATGTCACTTCCTTGCCTGTGGTTGTCAGAGCAGTGGTTTGGGACATCTGTGTCAGTCACCGCTGGGTGCCTCTGGGAGAACAGAGTGTCACGGACAAAGGCATCGATTATGGGTCCCAGTGAGTCACAGAGACACAGGCGAAGTAGCATTATTCATAGGAAGATATGCACACTCTGTGAGGAGAGAATTAGTGCATCACAGCAGCTCTTACTGCACCGAGAATGTTTGATTGTTTTCTGTTTGAACTGGAAATACTAGGATAATTCTAAACTGGGATCTAGTGTCCTATGTTAAGAGTCTATCTCCCTGTTCTCATCTAATCAAGTATCCAGTTTGCATTACTTCTACTACTACTTATCATTTCTGTGCTATTAAATATACTCAGCACTGTGCACAAAACACATGAGACAGTCCCTGCTCTACGGAGCTTGCAATCTATTTAAGACAGACAAACAGGACAAATAAGGGATTATCAGTCTTATCACAGACAGTGGTCCTTATTATCCGTTTGTCCCTTTTACCTATCCCCATCATTTCTGTCTCAGCTTCCTGTGCGCCTCAGCTCTCTCCTTCCTAGCTGTTCTTGCTATTTGTTCTGCTTCCTTTCTTTGTTGGGGAGGCCACGGGCCAGGGTGCCTGGCAGCTGGTGATAACCTGGTGCCCTGCCCCTAGCCCTTCCCCCTCCCATGGCACGTGTGGCTGCTAAGGATCATGGGAGCCACAAGGAGCCAGCACGTCATAGACATGCGACAAGAGAGAGGGTGCAGACGGGAGGTGCACCCTCTCTCTTCCTAGGTGCGGCAGCATCCCAGCATACCCACCTCTGGTAAGTCGTACTTGGGGTCTGCAGCAGTTGCAGCAGCGGGGGTACCCGAGCCAGAAAGGAAATCGATGGACTAAGAGAAGGATATTACTACAGAGGGGTGCCCTGTACACAGGGCCGGTGTACCCCTAGAATAATGGACTGCTCACACTTGAGTTGGTGGACGGGGCCACCTTGCTTCATGGCTGGTGCTACCCCCCCCCCCCCCCCCCCCCCCCCATGCAAAATGAAACAGAAGGCCTTGCTGGATAGTATGGTGGGCCTACATGATGTCTAGATCAAAGGTACCAGATGGCTCGGGTACTGAGTTGTTTGAAATGGCATGTTGATGCATTTAATAAAAGCTGCGGCCTAATATTTACTATCAGTTCAATAGGGTGGCTAATCATTTCTCCTGGGAGCCTATCCGTTACCTGTTGAGGCAGACGAGATAGGTAAAAGAAGAAATAGCAGGGCTAAGGGTAGGTCGTGGCTGTCCATGTTATATAGTTTGTCGCAGGGAATTGCCCTTCCAGCTTCCTGATTCCTTTTGAAGACTGTACAGCTGTTTGGAGACAGCTGCCTTCTAAGGTATTGGCTACTCACAGTATCTGTCTGCTCCTTAGCTACCTGCCTCAATCGCCTCCTGCCATCTCTGTCTTTCTAGTCCTTCAACCTTTGGATCACCATCAATATTTAGAGCAGGAGCCAAAATTCAGCAGTTTAAACCAGAGACCAAGTAGGGAGGGAGGCAAGATGAGGTCAGGCTCATCAATTGCCTTTAATCTTTCAGGAAATGTTGCATGCAGAACTTTGAAATTCTAATTACTTGAGAAAAGTAAGTCAACAAATTCCTGCATGGGGTGGGGATGGTGGGATATAATCAGGACATGGGTGCAAACAATCCTAAGAACATGGAGCCAGTCATCCAACTCCACAGCTTGTCTGTGGATTGCTTTAATAAATAAATTAAAATCTATATGCACATATATTCACACATTTCTGATCAGATACGTGATAAATCTAAAATGCAAATACAGATTTTTTGAGGTTTATATCTGAATCCACTTAGTAATCAGTTGAAATGTCAGACACAGAGGCATATTTCTCTAAGTATACAAATTAGATGTTTATGGAGTGTGTATGTTGCATGCATGAGTGAGAGGATGGCGGGGTGGGGGAGGGGTGTTTATAGCTGTCTGCATCTTGTCTATGATATTCAAATGGTAACCATAAATGTGTGGATTGGGTGTGAGTGCATGACTGCAGGGGTAGTAAGTAATGTTTTTGAGTGGGTGGGAAAGCCACCCTTATCCTCACCTCTCCTCTCTCTTTTCTCCTGTAGCCTGGTGTTCAGAGCAGTGGCTGAGAGCCAGGGACTTTGTGCCAGGTCAGCAATCCAGAACAGTTTGACACCAAGTTGCAATTTCTGGGAACTTAGATTCATTTGCAACTGGAGCCTTTTTTTTTTAATTAAGAAAATACTGCAAGGAAACCAGGGTTCAACTTCTACTTCTTCCATAGCTGCCTCGGGTATATTGTTAGCCCTCTTGTGCAGGGTAATGACTACAGTAGCTGAACTGTAACTCAGCTGGAGCTTGAAATTGCAAAAGGGATATAATTACATCTAAAATCCAAATGTACCTTCCTCCTCCCTATTTCCCTCCTTTCCCTCTCTCACCTCCTTTTCTATAATGTTCAGTCACCCTTCCTCCTCCCTTCTTTTCCTTTCCTACCCAATTACTTCACTTCCCCTAGGTCCCTCTTCTACCAGTGAGGACTGGGATCTGGGAAGCCCTCTAGAACTGGGGTCCTTTCTGTTGAGACTGGGAACCCTATATGCACTAGGATCCTTCCTGTGCTACCACACAGATTTCTCTTCTGCTGGTTAGTATTAGGAGCCCTGCAGATACTGGGGTCCTTCCTGTGTACTCTGGCCAGCTGGGATTCAGAACCCACTGGAACTGGAACCCTTCCTGTGCTGCAACAGGGATCTATCTTCTGTGGGTTGGGATAGGGAGACCCTACTGACCCTTGGATCCTTCCTGCACTGTTACATGAATTCTCTTCTGAGGGTTGGCTGCTGGCATTGAGGTCCTTCCTATGCTACTGTACAGATCTTTCTTCTGCCAGGAACTTTGCCAACATTCTTCCTTCAGCAGGGTAACATTTTGGTTTCTAAAACTAAAACTTAATGTGTATGAACAAACCCTCAACGGCAGCCATAATCAATGGAGGAAAACGTGACTTTTAAAAACCACCACTTTGATCATTTTCTTTCCAGTTACAATTAATCATGTTCATTATTTAAATTTAGCTCACGTTTTCACGTTGGTAGCTCCAGGTGTATTATATTCAGATATAGGAAGTGCCTGATTAGAGTCTTGTACTTAGTTAATATGTGGTCTCTGTGGACAATGATGGGGCTAGTTGCTAGTGTTAAATCACAATAATGAAGATGAGTAAATGGGTAGGATTTGGATTTAGTTCCTATCTTTTCCAATAGTAGTTCAAGGTGAGTTATTTACTTGGCTTACCCAAGGTCACAAGCAGTTACAGTGGGATTTAAACCTGGCTATCAGCCCACTCTTTATACTGCTGCCTGAATATTAGAAACAAACTGAACTGTCAGAGCTAGCAGGGGCAGTGAAACGCCTTTTTGTTTGGAGGGGCCAAGGCACCGGCCACAACTCCACCCAAGGTCTACCCACAACTCCAGCACATCCCCTTTCCTACCATCCCATAGTCCCCCTGTCCCCCCATGGTGTCCAGCATCCTTCCCTACCTCTGAACCCACCACCATTGTGGCCAACATTTCTTTCCTCATCTTCCTTTCATCCACCGTGGTGCCCAGCATTTCTCTTCTCTCCTCCCCTCCCTCATGGTCTCCAGCACTTCTCTCCTTCCCTACTGTCCCTTAGGCTGAGAACTAGGGAAGCCAAGGTTCAAATCCCACTGCTGCTCCACAATAACTTGGACAAGTCACTTAACCCTCCATTGCCTCAGGTACAAAACTTAGAGGTCCTTTTACTAGGGTGCACTAACAGATTTAGCATTTCCTAACGATTAGTTCACGCTAAATAATAAGACACCCATTATATTCCTTTGGGCTTCTTATCATTTAGCACACTCTAATCATTAGCGCTTCTTAGTAAAAAGACCCCTTAATTTGTAAGCCCTCCAAGGACAGAAAGATACCTACTGTACCTGAATATTGCCTTGAGCTATTACTGAGAAAGGCGTGAGCTAAATCCAAATCCAATACCAGGCATACTGTGAAGTAACACAAAACACTACAAATGTCACTCAGGACCTACAGAGCAATTCTACCATACTATATAAACACGAGTCACACAATTAACAACCTAACTAGGAAAAGACAGCACCACAAACACTGCAGTTGGCACTATAGAACATCAGTAAATCTATATGAAAACTAAATAAGCAGATTAGTACAGATCGATCTTGCACAGTCAGTGCTAACAGAAAACGATGTATCTTCACATACATAGACCACAAATAGACCCTAACCCAGTACAGAATAAGTAACCACAAATTAAAAACAGAAATATGTAGACATAAACTGAACACCCAAGAAGCCACAGTGCAACACTGGAGAAAGAGACCCTGTACTGGGAAAAATATAAAGATAGCAAATTTCAAAAACTGACATATTCTTTTTTTTTTGAGTCTTTAAATTAGATTTAAAGTTTAATTTCTTTTATTGATTTTTGATACATATACCATCAAGAGCTCACAACATACCAACAAGTTATGGGGTGATAGTATCTGAGGATCTGAAGGCGACGAAACAGTGTGACAAGGCGGTGGCCGTAGCTAGAAGGTTGTTAGGCTGTATAGAGAGAGGTGTGACCAGCAGAAGAAAGGGGGTGTTGATGCCCCTGTATAAGTCGTTAGTGAGGCCCCACCTAGAGTATTGTGTTCAGTTTTGGAGGCCGTACCTTGCGAAGGATGTAAAAAGAATTGAAGCGGTGCAAAGAAAAGCTACGAGAATGGTAATGGATTTGCGTTACAAGACGTATGAGGAGAGACTTGATGACCTGAACATGTATACTCTGGAAGAAAGGAGAAACAGGGGTGATATGATACAGACGTTCAAATATTTGAAAAGTATAAATCCGCAAACGAACCTTTTCCGGAGGTGCGAAGGCGGTAGAACGAGAGGACATGAAATGAGATTGAAGGGGGGCAGACTCAAGAAAATGTCAGGAAGTATTTTTTTCACGGAGAGAGCAGTGGATGCTTGGAATGCCCTCCCGCGGGAGGTGGTGGAAATGAAAACGGTAACAGAATTCAAACACGCGTGGGATAAACATAAAGGAATCCTGTTCAGAAGGAATGGATCCTAAGGAGCTTAGCCGAGATTGGGTGGCAGAGCCGGTGGCGGGAGGCGGGGATAGTGCTGGGCAGACTGACACGGTCTGTGCCCTGAAAAGGACAGGTACAGATACACAAAAAGTAGCACATATGAGTTTATCTTGTTGGGCAGACTGGATGGACCGTGCAGGTCTTTTTCTGCCGTCATTTACTATGTTACTATGTAAGTAACATTTTACAAAGTAAGGCAATACCGGAGCTCACATGTAAGAAGCAGCAATCTACATTCAGAATCAAATTAAGTGAAAACAAGAGAGAGGGAGGAAAGAGGAAAAGAAGAGGGAAAGGGGAGGGGGGGGGGGCTAGAGAATACAAATCAAAGTATTGTACATGCACATGCCAAAAAACACATCAAATTTAGTACTTATCATTGTACCGTATCAAAATAAGCAACACCTCATTACAAATTAACAAATACAAATAAAACAAAAAAAAGAAAATATTAACATGCCATTTTATTGGACTAAATACATTTTGTCAATTATCTTTCAGAGGCAAAAACCAATTTTGAGTGGCTGCCCTCCGCTCTAGCCATTATATCAAACCAAATTGTCAATACTGCTACTACAATTCGATATGTCAAGCTCCTTCAACCTAGTAGATCACACAATACTAATGACCCTGCTTTACAACATAGGAATAACTGGATCAGTAGCAGCCTGGTTCAACGGTTTTCTAAGAACTAGATCCTATCTTGTCAAGATGTCCAATGAGTTTTCAGCCTCCTGGATCCCTGAATGCGGGGGTCCCTCAGGGTTCCCTGATATCACCAATATAATTCAATGTCCTGATGGCTCCACTTGGCAAGAAACTGGAAAAAATGGGTTAAAACCCATTCATATACGCAGATGATGTCACCATCTACATACCTTTCAACAACAGCATCACAGAGATACTGGATAAGGCCAAAAAAGGACTCGACCTCATGGAAAACTGGGCCACAACTGTCAAACTTAAACTGAACTGAGACAAAACTAAACTCCTGGTTCTATCCAGCGCAATCCCACCACTTACCAAAACCTCATAATAGATCAACAATCTTATACAATCGAAACTCAAATCAAAATACTAAGAATCATTCTCGACAAACATCAGACCCTTGAAGACCAAGTTGCTGCAACCACGTCAAAAAGCTTCAAAACACTATGGAAACTGAGAGGAATCAGAAACTCCCCAGACGGTTATTCCATCTTATATTACAGACACTGATGTTGTCCCAACTGTAATGCAGGATACATATGCTGCAAAGAAAACCTACTATGATCATTGCATACTGTCCAAAACACAGCAGCGAGACTGATATTCAAAAAGTCAAAAAATGATTGATCAACTCCACTACTCATAATGTTGCATTGGCTCCCGATCAAGGCCAGACTATTTTTCAAAACTAGTACAATCATCTTCAAAATACTGTTTGGCATGTCACCAGACTACATGCTAGGCATGATCATTGTTTTTTTTATATTTTGTTCTTGTGATGCCAAAATTGAAAACTCTTATCTCTATCTGGTCGATAATAAAAAGAGCTCATTGTGAACTATCCATCCTAAAAGGTTGTTTTGTGGATGTACATGAGGAACTGTGATATTGAATAAATAAGTGTATGTTTGTGTCCCTAGTCATGCATCCTAAGTTTATATAATTCTTTCAAGAAATCCAGTTACTCATTTAACTTATTAGTGGAACATAACCACAGAGGCATGGTATGGTCTCATTTTGACTATGGTAAATACTAGGGCCCAGCTAAGTAGCAGGTTATTTTGAGTTAGTCTTCACTGGACCAAACTTGCTTTCCATGTGCCATCACTATCTAGCAGGTAGGCAGTGTCTTAAAAGATGGAGAATAAATGATTTTTTTTTTTACATTTATATCACACATTATCCCAAGCAAAGTCGGGTTCAATGTGGCTTACATTTGAAAATACAGTGAGACAAAATAATAGAATTCAGTTATATCATGGGGACAAATAGATGGATATGTCTGAAACATTTAACAAAGTTGAGATTAGCATATATACCCAACTGGGCATGTAAAAGTTTGTCCTTTAATGATACCACATGTTCAGAAATCGTAGCCATAAGTATAGGCAGTTATTAAAAGATTATCACATGCACCAAAACAGACATCCATCACATTGCAAAAGTAAACAACAACTTCTACAGAGTACATTCAAAATTTAATTTTTATTTCCTTATTTCCATCTTCCAAAATTCCAGACAGCAAATGTACAGATCAGCAGGACCCAAAGCACAAAAACAAGTAAAGTCAGAAACAGCACGCTTAGGATTCACCTTTGGGTTTAAAAAGCAAAATGTGTATGCAAGGTCTGGATAAACAAATTAAAACAATACCCCTCCGAAGGGACACCGCCTTGTAAGTGGTGGAGGGGCTTCCGTGTTTCAATGACTCAGAGGGCTATGCTGTAGGGTTACCCATATCAGACAGGCCTCTGAGGAGAAACCAGACAAAGAGTGTCCCAACCTGGAGGATCCAAGATGGCGTTGAGGGAGGACGTACGCTAGTTGAGTTCCCGTTTTACACCAGAATGCCTGAAGAAGAGGGAGCGCTCCCCAGAGAATGGGGAAGAGAAAAGGCAAAGCCGTGGTGCTGTCCTCCTCGAACACAGCTGGGGTTCCCACCACTTCTCAGTTTATTTTGGAGATTCGGGGTCATAATGTCGGGGATATCGGTTCTTGCTTCAGGGAACAGCAAGGCTTTATTGCCGAATCTCAGTGGAGGGAGTGACTTTGAGTTCCCCTGTTGGCATGACCCCTCCAAGACCCGGAAATAGTAATGCTTCACTATGGAGGTCAATAATGGAAACGCCCGAAGTGGGTTAGGATTTTCATGTGACCCGAGGAGGTCCTGGCACAGCATCGACTCAGATAATAAACCAACTGGTGGATTGGAGAGTGAGCTCTTCCCCCCCCCCCCCCCCCCCCCCAAAGATATCTGGAGCGGTTTCTGTGGAGAAATTGGACTTGGTGAAGCCAATAATGTCATAATGGATGTACTATAGGAACTGCAGCAGAATGTGAATAACTCTGTTCTTCAGATGTTTAAAATTTTTCACTATGTGAGTTAAAGAATTTATATTAATACTTATCTAACAAAGTGGAAGTCCAAGATATAAAAATAGAGACTTTGATTATGGAAATGGCTTCTCTATGAAAATCAGATAATTTGTTAATGAAGAATAGTTATCTTTCTTGTAAAAATTGGAATTTCCGGAGAACCAATTAAGGGAAAATAACTTGAGAATGATAAATTTACCTATAATATCCTATATATATCAGCTACTGAATTCTTGAAGAAATATTTCTCTGATACTTTGCTAATACCTTCTGATAGCCACCTTTTGGTGACTAAAATTATATTTCCTTTAAAATATTCTTTATCAGAGAAAAGAGATGTAAGTTTGTTTAACTGACATTTTGGAAAATTCAGAAGTTATAGATAGAGTTATTATTAGTGACTTTCGTCTTTGATTTAGATAGGAACAATGTTTTGAAATTGTATTTCCGATACATGGTTGATAGTTTTTTGGGTTCAAAGATGCATATATTTCCTGACACATCAAGGGAATCGCAGACTGGGAGGTGTGAGGTCTTGGCTTTTAAGCCAGGAATCATTGCCCTAGGTGGGACCTTCCTAGCGCGATTCCCTTGTAAGTGTTTTATTTCCTTATTACTTATTTGTTTGAACCTAAGAAATTATAAGAGTTTGTGGAAACAGATGAAGAATCCTCTGCAGCAACTTCCTTCAGTTACCACTGTACCGGCTGCAATAACCGATTAACCTTCCTCCCTCAGAAAATGTCAAGTGTAAGATTAACCATTTCGAGTTTTTCTTACTTTCTTTAAGATTGCTTTCCTGATCTTGGATCTTCCAATTGCGGACAATTATGTAAATATATATTGTTGAGAGAAAATGTTTTCCTTTTTATATTAATTTCTGAATTTCCTTACATTTATGTGATAAATGTGAATGTAATTAAGTAAAATGATAAAAAAAATACCAAACAATACAAGTTTAAAGCAAATGCCTATATGTAATATGTGGTAGCAACAATGAAACAATGATGAAATATTCAAATAACAGGCAGCCTGAGCCAACAGATTTATTTTCCACTGAACATAATTAACTTTGTATGAACTTGGTGGCTAATAATGTGCTGAACTGGAGAATGTTGGCACATTTAGACTGACTCTGGACTTCTGAATTAAGGTAGCTCTGCCCTCATTATTCAATATCTGTCTTTTAAATAATAGTAATAAAAATATCAAGTGCATTTTTATAATATACCTCTGCAATCCACAAAACAAAAGACCTAATTCATGTTTATTGTGGGTTATAAATATTATTAATTAATTTATTTATTTATTTATTTATTTGTTGCATTTGTATCCCACCTTATCCAACCTCTTTGCAGGCTCAAAGTGGCTTACAATACATCATGAGTAGTGGAAGAATGCTAGTAGTTGAACATTTAGTATTGCAAGATCTTGGTCAGCATGATGAAATAAACAAACAAAACAATAGAGTAATAGTATACAAGCAGATATTATAAAACAGTTCTGAATATAGATGAGCGAGTTGTGTATATTCACATTTGTTGATCTTTGTGGGACGCTTTATTAAAGAGATGGGTCTTCAGTAATATGCGGAAGTTCGTTCTTTCGTAGATCGATTTCAAGCTGCGCGGTAGTGCGTTCCATAACTGTGCTCAGGTAGGTAAAGTTTGACGCATGCATTAGTTTGTATTTCATTCCTTCATTCCATAAATAAATAAATGGATAGAAACTCTGAATGTTGAGCACCTGATTCTCATAATATGATGTCTGTTTTAGTGACCCTTTACCAGTAGAAAAAAATCTCTGCACAAATATAACACATGGTAGGGTGTCCCTATAACTAGCTCCTCCAAATGACACACTATGATTTATAACAAATTACTACTCTACCTATGAAAGTTATTCTGTTATTATACTTCCTCTGTGTACATCCGTATGCTGCACAAGCCGGCATATTTGAAAATATAAGTGAGATTAAATACAAATTCTACCAACAATAAAGAATGACAACGCGGATGCAGCAGCTCATAGGTTTGCTTGCTTTGCTTGTTTTGAAAGTGCAACGATGACGGCTGCATGGGGAAGGGGAAATGGAGACTGACCTAACTGGTTTCAACGTTTTGACATCACTTGGTCTCCTGTCTATTAAACCTTGTTGGTGGAGGAGCGGCCTAGTGGTTAGGGTGGTGGACTTTGGTCCTGGGGAACTGAGGAACTGAGTTTGATTCCCACTTCAGGCACAGGCAGCTCCTTGTGACCCTCCATTGCCCCATGTAAGCCGCATTGAGCCTGCCATGAGTGGGAAAGCGCGGGGTACAAATGTAACAAAAATAAAAAAATATACCAAATGCAACAAGTGGAAAAGACTCCAATCTCTGCCAGTGGGAACACTTCCCATTAATGCAATGCTGCTACCACTGTCAGAGTTTCCAAGTTATGCAGTTTCAAGAGGGAGGTTTTAGGCAAGTCTTGGATTTCATCATGATGCATTATGAGACCTGCAGCACTGATTCCAATGGGTAGAAACAGGAATTACAAATACCACACTGTTTTGGGATGTAAGTTTAAAACTAGGACTGGCTGAAAAGTCTCCCTTCTGCAATTGGGTAACTTGGCAGCTCTGCACCAAGCTTTCCGTTAAGATGGTGATCTCTGGGTGATGTGCTGTGTGGATTTTGTGGCAAGGGAAAGGGGATGGGATTTAATATATCACCTTTCAATTGTCTTTGATTGTAATCGCAGTGTGGTTGCAATCAAAACGGTTTACATATTGTATACAGGTACTTATTTTGTACCTGGGGCAATGGAAGGTTAAGTGACTTGCCCAGAGTCACAAGGAGCTGCAGTGGGAATTGAACCCTGGTTCTTAGGCTACTCCTCCAAACATAATGTATTCATTCCAAAAATTCTGTTTTAGTTTTAGACCACAAAACGTTTTGCCACATGGCTATAGAATTCCCTGAGCATCCCTTTATACATCAAAGGGGATTCAAGCTGGACTTTGAGTAGGGGCCAAGATTTGTGGAGGTGCTATGAATAGTGTTTTCATGTGCACATGTGGACCAGTGATGGCCATGGATGCTTGTAGCTCTTTCAAGTATGCCATTGGCTTCTTGGTTGGTTCCCTGATCAGTCTCCTTGTATGGTGTTCACGTGGAAGGATGGCTCGATCTAGGCAGGATCTTCAAGGAATCATACAGCTTCTACTTCTTAATAAGTGGTCTTGACTGCACTTCTTGGGATATTCAAGGACTTTGCATTTCTTTTGTACCCATGTTGCAGGAATTGAGATAGGAATTTGTGATACTTCAGGAGTCAGACAGCACACCAGAATGAGAGAGTAATCTTCTTTATTTGCCAGCAAACAAAGTAGAACATCAGCATTAAGTCTCTTCTTCTCTTTCTCAGCTCTCTTTGTCTCTCTCTCAGCTCTCTGTGTCTTTGTGGCTTCTGTCTCAGCTGCTTCTCTTCTTATGCTGTCTTCTCCTTCTTCTGTCTGTTCCTTCTGTCCTTCTCTTTCTTCTGAGCTCCTTCTGACGTAAACTGCTTCTGCTCCTACTTAAATAGGGTCCTAAGCCCTCCTCCTAGCCTAGCCCCTTTACTCCCAATTGGTTAAGAAATTGATTGGCTACCTTGCCTCAACCAATCATTACTTTTGAAATATCAGTTACATAGGTTCCAGACATCCTAAACTGACCTCTGACCTGGGGCCCCTTAAGCCAGACATTTGGTCTCCAGTCTCTTACATGTTATTATGATTGATTTCTCATATTCCTAGTACTAACTGCTAACTAAACTCTGGCATTCATTAAAGGGGTCAAAAGCCAATCTTACTTAATAGCATACATATCAGGTTATTACTTCCAGGAGGCCAGTCCTACACTTAGCTATAATTAATCAAGGAGAAGAGAGCTGACTAGTTCTGACCTTTTTCACCTATCAGCTTATACATTGAACCAGCCAGAACTATGGCTAAGTCAAACCACATGTTGATCTCCTCAACTGCAGTCTTAAACAGCAGACAAAGAGTAATACAGAATTTAACAGATATTCTACACAGACACAAACCTTATTAATTTACACAGAATCAGTATTTCTTATAAGACATATTCTAAATATCAAAAACTTGTAAATACTAATCTATTGCCTCTCTCTTTCTAAATAGTATTTTCTATCTAAGCATTTTAAACTACAATTAATCATATGTCTGGCTCATTCCTTTATTCATTCATAATAGTTTACAGCTGTGCCAGCTAGCATTGGCAATTCACAAGGGACAGAGTTTCATTTCTCACTGACCTTTCCTAACCTTAGCTCGGCCAAGCTAGACATTGAAATAATATGAACCATCTGGCATACCTTCACTTTAGTTGCAAAGTAAAAGTTGAAATTTGAAATAAGAATTCAATTCAAATACCAAGCTTTTAACAGAATTAACCCTTCATATGATTTCTTATATATATATAATTATGCCATGGCTGCCTCATTCCCCCCTTTGAGACTAAAATCAGCTTATGCAGAGATAAGTCTCACAACTCAAACTCTGGAGATTATAGTGATCCTAATTAGGAATAGACTTGTGAATCACCATTACCCTACTTGTTAAGGTTCGACGGCATACTGCCGAAGCACATGAGGCCAGGAAACAAAACAAAAACCCTGCTAAAACTAAGACTATTAGGGAAATGAACAAGGGGCGTATCCAGGAGGTCAATGACCACCACCAGGAGGTAAGATCTAATCCTCCTCGGTAATCCTCCACATTAAGGCTGGCCAACTGTAGGACTTTATCCATGGCATGCCTAACTACATGCGTCCTATTTATGACAATGGTACAGCACTCTGAAGAATTTAGCACTGTGCAGAGACCACCCTGGGCTGCAAAGAGGTAGTCAAGGCCCATACGATTATACCGAGAAACTATACTTAATTCATTAATTTGATCCTGCAATGCATTGACTACCACGTTCAGCTCATGAACTAAAACATGGAGTAGGGACTGAAGTCTCCGAGTAGCCATACCTAGTTCAGTAATACCCGCTACCGGGCCTCCAATTGGAATCCAGGCTGTGGCAGAAAGGGCTACAAGTCTCTTTTTAGTCAGAGGATAAGTAGAATTGATATACTGGAGGGCTAATTCAATCGCCTCATCCTCTGTGGCAACGGAGGAAGGTAAGGACAAAGCCTCTCGCTTAGAGCGGTGCGGGGATAGTGGCTTAAGAGGAATAACTTTAGGAAAATAATTCAAGGTTACCAATACACAAAAATCATATGTGGCGGGAAGAATCATGTGGAGGACATTATCACAGAGCCAGTAATGACCAAGGAGAGGGTGAGGAAAGTTCCCAATAAATGTTGGCTCAGGCTGGACAGGGTACTTAGGGTGCCCATAATGCGAGCCCCTATCCCAGGGGGAACGAAGACGAAATGGAGACTTTGCACACCATAGGCGCCAATCCCCAATTGTGACAGGCTGCTCATTTGTTAATAACTCTTCATACCCCGGGGACTTATGAAAGTAGAAAATAAGCTTGGACACTATAGTCTTCTCAGTGGTACGCTTAGGAGCCAGATAATCACCTGGGTCATAATCTACAGGTATGGTAGCAGGGCACATAGGAGTACCTGGAGAAACTACCCACACAGATTCTCCTTTTTCTGGGAGAACATTAGTATAGTTACAGGGAATGGGAAGAACAGTTGAGATGCTTCTTGTTAAACAAAACACTCCAGAGGCTGGATAGGGAGACGTAAAAACTGGCCTTAGAGAAGATTCAGAGGGGGAAGTAGCATTATAAAAGGACCACCAAGTATAATCCTGGCTCCAAGGGCCTGAACTCGAAAAGTAGGGAGGTATAAGAGCTGGGAGTTGCACAGGGACAGGTACAGCTGGGACATCTGTAGTATAAGGAGAAAATCGGGAACACACAATACAAGGGGAAGTAATCTTTGCCTGGCTAATTAGTTCCTGGACAGAGTGTAACCAAAGGTTGGAACGAGTTGGGGTTTTAGGAACAAGGAGGCAAGGAGTAGAAAACAACAAAAGCATCCAAACTACTAACATTTTCTTTCTTCCTAATCTAAAACAAATACAGCAAACTAATTAAGCAATAATATTTCAACAGTCTGTGCTAATCACAGATTACTCTCATATAATGTTCTCAGTCTTTGAGTTCTTATACCAGTTGGGATAAACCCTCAACTGACAAGGATCAAGCTTTCAAATTCCAAGAAAGCCAGAATCTAGACAAGAAAGAGTCTCAGTGTGAAGCCGAAGTTCAGCAGCTCCTGCAGTATGCAGTTGACCCTTCTTTTCAGCTAATAGATTCTTTGGTTCGGGTCAGGCGCAACTTCAATGGCTCCGCTGGATCACTTTCTGCTCTCCACTGTTTAGGCTCCGTCTGATCCGTGCTGGGCTCAGTCTGATCAGCAGACTTAATTCGAGACCAATGGACCCATGGAGTTATCCCTGCGACCTTCACAGCTGTAGGGGTAGAAAGCAAAACAGTAAAAGGTCCTTTCCATCGGGGCCCCAAAGGCTGGAGCCTCCAGTCTTTCACCCAAACTCTATCCCCTGGCAGGAAGGAATGTACCTGAGCCTGGAAGGGGACAGGGTTTATTTCTCTCACATAAGACTGAAGCTCAGAAATTATCTTACCCAGGAGGGCTACCTGCTCCTGCACCTGGGCAGACCCTATAATCCCTATGTCTCCCTTAATTCCCTGTAAAATGGCTGGGGGCTTCCCATACACAATTTCAAAGGGAGAAAGGGCTGTTCCTTTAGTTGGAGTGCATCGGAGGCGGAAGAGGGCTAGTGGCAATGCCTGTGGCCATTTCAATTGGGTTTCCTGACAAATCTTTGCTAGGCTATTTTTCAAGGTTCTGTTTGCCCGCTCAACCTGCCCTGAACTCTGGGGACGATAGGCACAATGCAATTTCCAGGTAATGCGCAATGCGCGGGACAGGGCCTGAAGTGTAGCTTCAACAAAGGCGGGACCATTATCTGAACCTATGGCAAGGGGCAGTCCATACCTGGGGATGACATCCCTAAGGAGGGCTCGAGCTACTTCTGTGGCTTTCTCAGTAACTGTAGGATATGCTTCCACCCACCCAGAAAAGGTACAGACCATGACCAAGAGGTATCGGAGCCTACCGCTCCTGGGCATTTCTGTGAAGTCTATAACTAAAGACTCAAAGGGTGTTAGTCCCCTAGACTGAACTCCTGGTGGAATACGGGGTCCCTGACGAGCATTATTCTGGGCACAGAGAGTACATCGGGCAGAGGCAGTGGCAACCAGACTATCCAATCCTTCCAGCACCACTACTCGACTGAGTAGGCGGGCTAGTGCTGTTTTCCCTAAGTGTGCTAGGTCATGAGCTTGAGACACTACAGGCCAAGCTAGGTGGCGTGGCACCAGAACTCTGGTATCAGGGAGATGTAACCAGCCATCAGGTCTCCTTACTGCACCTTCCTCTTGAGCCCATTTCTCTTCCGTTTGGGTATACATAGGCGTCCATTCTTGCAGTCGAATTTGGAACAGGGGAGTCACAGTACTTGCTGGGGGTCCTCGAGCAGCTTCTTTGGCCACCCGATCAGCATGGCGGTTCCCTCGGGCCACTGGAGTATCTATTCTTTGGTGTCCCCTGCAGTGAATAACAGCTACCTTCTTAGGGGCCCACACAGCCTCTAGCAGCTGAAGTATTTCAGGTCCATACTTAACAGGTTGGCCTGCAGCATTAATGAGTCCCTTTTCCTTATACAAAGCTCCATGAGCATGTAGGGTTGTGAAGGCATACTTAGAATCAGTATAAATGTTGGTTACCAGTCCTGCTGCTAACTCCAGAGCTCGTATGAGGGCCACAAGTTCTGCTTTCTGGGCTGAAGTTCCTTGGGGCAGGGCTCTTGCTTCTATCACCTTGTCTTCTGTCACCACAGCATAGCCTGCCAGTCGCTTAGAGTTCTCCACATAACTGCTTCCATCTGTGAAATAAATTACATCTGGGTCCCTCCACGGAACATCTTTGAGATCTGGTCGACTGGAATACACTTCATCCATGGTTTGGATACAGTCATGATCCGGTGGTCCCTCAGATGCTGGCAAAAGAGTGGCGGGATTGAATGTAGCCACTGTTTCCAGGTGTATCCGTGGATTCTCACACAAGCTAGCTTGGTACTTAACCATGCGGTTATTTGTAAACCAGTGGTTGCCCTTATACTCCATGAGGGTGAGAACTGCATGGGGGACTTTAACAACCAGTTCTTGCCCCAAGGTCAACTTATCAGCTTCCTGGACCAGTAAGGCTGTTGCTGCAATGGCCCTCATGCAGGCTGGCCATCCTTTAGCCACTCCATCCAGCTGTTTAGACAGGTATGCAACAGGCCTCTGCCAGGATCCCATCATCTGGGTCAGCACACCCAGAGCAACCCCCTGTCGCTCATGGACATACAGTGAGAAAGGTTTCTCCACATCAGGAAGGCCTAACGCAGGGGCTTGGAGTAGGGCTTTCTTTATGGCAATGAAGGATTGTTGAGCAGTAGGTCCCCATTCAAATGGTTCCTTTTCACCCCCCTTTGTGGCTTGGTAAAGGGGTTTCGCCATCAATGCAAAATTTGGAATCCAAATTCTGCAGAATCCAGCTGCTCCCAGGAATTCCCTAACTTCTCTTCTGGACTTGGGTTGGGGAATTGCAGCTACCGCTTGCTTCCTACTAGCATCCATTCTCCGACTTCCCTGGGAAATGCAAAAGCCCAGATACTTCACTTCTGACTGACAAAGTTGGGCCTTTGAGCGTGAGACCTTATAGCCTGCATCCAAGAGTAGCTCCAGCAATTCTCTGGTAGCCTCAAAACACTCTTCCTGGGTCACTGCTGCAATCAGGAGGTCATCTACATACTGGAGTAAAACTCGCCTGGAAGGCTCAGATTTAAAAGTCTTAAGGTCTTGCCCTAGGGCTGTCCCAAAAATGGTGGGGGAATTCTTGAACCCCTGTGGCAGGCGGGTCCATGTATACTGAAGCTTCCTTCCTGTTACTGGGTTTTCCCATTGAAAGGCAAAAAGCAGCTGACTGGCGGGGGCCACCCGAATACAAAAGAAGGCATCTTTTAGGTCTAGTGTCGTGAAATGGGTAGCTCCAGAAGGTATCAATCCTAACAGGACATATGGATTAGGCACTACAGGGTGTAATGAAATAGTGGATTTGTTAACCACTCGTAAGTCTTGGACTGGCCGGTAGTCCTCAGTCCCTGGCTTCTGAACTGGCAATAGTGGCGTATTCCATGGAGACTGGCAAGGACGAATAATTCCATGGGATAACAGACGATTCAAATGTGCTTGAATCCCTTCCAGAGCCTTTCTGGGAATTGGGTATTGGCGAAGATGGATTGGCCGGGCATTTGGAAGTAAGTCTACATGTACAGGAGGAATATTTCGGGCCAACCCTGGGGGATTATCTTCTGCCCATACCCCTCTGACCTGAAAGCTGTCTGCCAGGGGTAGGTCAACTTGGCCCTGTGACTGATGCAGCCGCCATTCTTCTTCAAGGGGGCAGCAAAAACTCAATATACCCTTAGGGCTGGATATCGGGGGCCGAAAGGAGACTGAAGTCTGGCCATCAGAGTCAAAGGAAATTTGGGCCCTAAGCTTGGACAGCAGGTCTCGGCCTAACAAAGGGATTGGACAGTCTGGCATATACAGGAATTCATGAGTGACTATGTGTGAGCCTAATTGGCATCTACGGGTTGTCAGGAAAGGCCTCCGGTTCTGCACCCCCGTGGCTCCCACCACTCGGACAGTTTTTTCCAGACACAGGCGCTAATCGCTCCGTTACAACAGAATGTTCAGCTCCTGTATCAATCATGAATGGAATTGAGCGGCTCCCTATAGTTAGCTTGACCATAGGTTCCTGGGAGCCCAGTTTGTAGGAACCCGGTCTGTCCTATTCGTCCCATTCTGCCATCTCGGCTATCCCGATGATGTCAGATTCAGGAGGCTCATATCTTCCCTCTCGAACTCGGCCTCGGCTTCCTCGATCTCCTGGTCCCCTTCTCAGTCCCTGGCGCCTCTGGGGGCATTCATCTTTCCAGTGCCCTCTTTCCTTACAATAGGCACACTGATCCCTCTCCAATCTTGGTCTGGAATTCTCCCCCCTTGGCCGGGATTGATTGAAGGAATCTCGGGGCCTGGCTGGCGGTCCGGGGTCCCACTTTGGCTTCCCATTAGCTAGAGGTCGACCTCGATTAAGGGTGGAATTAGTAATGGCTGCCGCTAAAAGGTCGGCCTTCTTCTGCATCTTCCGGTCAGCCTCTCGGCGCACCTCCTGATCTCTATTAATGAAAACCTTGGTTGCGATCTCAATGAGCTGGGTGGTATTCATCCCTGCGAATCCCTCCTGACGCTGCAACTTCTTCCGGATATCTGGCATACTCTGGGCCACCAATGCACTATTCACCATTCTCTGATTTTCTTGGGCTTCAGGGTCAAATGGGGTGTATGTTCTGTAGGCTTCAATTAGTCGCTCTAAAAAGGCCCCAGGGGATTCAGTTGCCCCTTGGAGAATTTCAGAGACCTTTGCCAGATTAATGGGCCTCTTTATGCCTTTCCTCATACCTTCCAGTAAGTCCCGGCAATAGCCAGACAACAGTTCATAGTGCTGCCCATCATTTGGATCCCAAACTGGAGCTGCGCGAGGAAACCGAGCTTTAACCCATCCCTCTGGGTCCTGTGTCCCCCCGGGGACACGCTCTCGCGTGATGGCCTCAGCATTTTGCAAAATCTTCCGCCTCTCCTCAGTTGTGAAGAGGGTCAGGAGAAGTTGTTGACAATCAGTCCAGGTTGGGTTATGGGTGGCCATAATGCTAGCCACTAGGTCCACCACTGCCTGAGGCTTTTCAGTATAAGAGGGGTAATGCGTCTTCCAATTCAGGAGATCGGTGGTTGTGAAGGGTACATACTGATAGGCCTGTGCCTGTATAACCTGACCCTGATTATTAGGATCCGGTCGAGTGGTAGTTACCTGGCGGAGGGGCAGAACTCTCGAGGAGGTGGGAATGGAACCTGAGGTAGAGCTAGGAGCTACCCTCCTATCATGCTCAAAGGTGATTGCAGCAGGTCTAACCCATTCAGTGGAGGTATGTTGAACCCCTGAGGGATGGGGAGGGGTACTCATAGACTGAGAGGTGGTCACAGGTGAGTCAGTCCATTGAAAGGGATGCCGGGCCCCTGATGAGTGGGTAGGGGTATTAGAAGGAGAGGCTGGGCTGTCAGGAGTTGAGGAGTCAGGGAGTGGAACCCAAAACGGGTCTTCAGAGGTTAACAGGAGAGGATTTGGCACAGAAGGGTAGAGGCCAGGTGAAAAGTCCAACCTAGGATGTGGTGGGGTTCGCACAGAAGAGGAACTATCCGGAGAAGCCTGTACTGGAGAGGCTTGAACTGGGCGGCGTGGATCTCTGGGGGTAGCACGGAACCCCAACAATGGGCCATAAGGTGGTGGCTCAAGATCTGAGGGGTCATCAGAGAGTATGGGTTTCTCAGACAGGGTAGGGGCGGAAGCCACCGATTGGGTGGTAAGCTTCCTAGGGCTCTTTCCCTCTTCTAGTTTAGATTTTCTAATCTTTCTTTGAACACGGCCTAACATGAATTTTACTGGGGATCCCATATAAGTTTTCAACCAGGAGGGAGGGTCAGTCACAAGGCTGTCCCAGGAATCTATATAAGGGAGTTGTTCAGAATATTCTGGTTCTCCTACAACTATGCTGTAGACCTTCCGGATTACTTCAATATCTAAGCTGCCACTAGGGGGCCACCCCACTCCCATAGATGGCCACTCAACTTCACACAAGGTTCTTAAAGTACCTGAGCTTAAAGTCTGTCCATAGTCATTAATTAAAAAGCCTTTTTTAAAATTCTTAAGCATACAATCTAGGGGGGTAGCAATTTGTCTAGACGATTTCCCTCCCATAATGCTTACAGTTACAACACACAAAGAGGGGGGGGAATTTTTTTGGATTTACGGTAAGGGGTCCCCACTCTTTTAACATTCACGCATCACACATTCTGCACAAAAAATCCCACCCAACAATTTCAGATTTCTCAGATACAGATAAGCTCAAGCGGTTTCGCTTCTAGTCCCCACTAGACTAGAAGGTACTAGGGCCTTCGCTGAGAGTTGATCAGGCTCTCCTTCCCCCAATTTTTGAGGGGCTGGTTTACAACTTTCTAGCTAGAATTATAATACAGAATACATACCCGGCGAATGTTCTTCAGTCAGTTGGGTGCTGGGATTAATGCAGGATTCATCCCACCGCTGCCACCAAGAATTGTTGCAGGAATTGAGATAGGAATTTGTGATACTTCAGGAGTCAGACAGCACACCAGAATGAGAGAGTAATCTTCTTTATTTGCCAGCAAACAAAGTAGAACATCAGCATTAAGTCTCTTCTTCTCTTTCTCAGCTCTCTTTGTCTCTCTCTCAGCTCTCTGTGTCTTTGTGGCTTCTGTCTCAGCTGCTTCTCTTCTTATGCTGTCTTCTCCTTCTTCTGTCTGTTCCTTCTGTCCTTCTCTTTCTTCTGAGCTCCTTCTGACGTAAACTGCTTCTGCTCCTACTTAAATATGGTCCTAAGCCCTCCTCCTAGCCTAGCCCCCTTTACTCCCAATTGGTTAAGAAATTGATTGGCTACCTTGCCTCAACCAATCATTACTTTTGAAATATCAGTTACATAGGTTCCAGACATCCTAAACTGACCTCTGACCTGGGGCCCCTTAAGCCAGACATTTGGTCTCCAGTCTCTTACATGTTATTATGATTGATTTCTCATATTCCTAGTACTAACTGCTAACTAAACTCTGGCATTCATTAAAGGGGTCAAAAGCCAATCTTACTTAATAGCATACATATCAGGTTATTACTTCCAGGAGGCCAGTCCTACACTTAGCTATAATTAATCAAGGAGAAGAGAGCTGACTAGTTCTGACCTTTTTCACCTATCAGCTTATACATTGAACCAGCCAGAACTATGGCTAAGTCAAACCACATGTTGATCTCCTCAACTGCAGTCTTAAACAGCAGACAAAGAGTAATACAGAATTTAACAGATATTCTACACAGACACAAACCTTATTAATTTACACAGAATCAGTATTTCTTATAAGACATATTCTAAATATCAAAAACTTGTAAATACTAATCTATTGCCTCTCTCTTTCTAAATAGTATTTTCTATCTAAGCATTTTAAACTACAATTAATCATATGTCTGGCTCATTCCTTTATTCATTCATAATAGTTTACAGCTGTGCCAGCTAGCATTGGCAATTCACAAGGGACAGAGTTTCATTTCTCACTGACCTTTCCTAACCTTAGCTCGGCCAAGCTAGACATTGAAATAATATGAACCATCTGGCATACCTTCACTTTAGTTGCAAAGTAAAAGTTGAAATTTGAAATAAGAATTCAATTCAAATACCAAGCTTTTAACAGAATTAACCCTTCATATGATTTCTTATATATATATAATTATGCCATGGCTGCCTCACCCATACCCTGACCTGTGCCTTTTTACAGCTTTGGCCTGGAGTTCTGCCAGCAGTTTGGTGCTCATGGTTGAGTCTTGACTTTGAAATGTACCAGTAGCGTAGCCAGAGTTTAATTTTTTGATGGGCCTGGCGGTGGACTGGGTGGGCACAGGCCTCGCATTTCCTCTCCATCCGCTACCCCCCCACCCCCCGCGACAGCCCCCTGCACATGGTCAGTTCTGGTCATTTTTACTGACCTGAAGCCGTTCTCCCTCCAGCACCGGTGATTCCCATAGCCAGCCTTGTGCCAGCACGCGTTGTCGGAGCCTCTTTTCAGGCATGTCCCGCCTATTCTGCAACTTCCTGTTTTCCACAAAGGTGGACGCAGGAAATTGCAGAGTAGGCGCTGGAGGGAGAACGGCGCTTCAGGGCAGTAAAAGTGAGCAGACCACGTGGACGGGGAGAGTGGGCAGAAGAGGCTGGGCGGGCCTGGAGCAAAAGTGGCTGGGCCTGGGCCCGTCCAGGCCCACCCGTGGCTACGTCCCTGAAAGGTACTACCCAGCAGAGAGTGCCAGCAGGATTTCCTGAGCTTAACCTGTACTGTCACTACGTGAATCAGTACAATTTCACACAGAATGGCTAATTCACTAGGGCCTCAATACTCAGAAGCAAATGCGGGCGCTAGAGGCCATTAGCGCTGGACTAGCGCCCGCATTTGCTCCCGCCGAATGTTCAGAGCTGGTATGTGCTTTGAAGGCAATTTGGTTAGACTATTATTAAATTGAACGTGGGGAAAATCCACTATTTCTGGGATAAGCAGCATAAAATGTATTGAACTTTTTTGGGATCTTGCCAGGTATTTGTGACCTGGATTGGCCACTGTTGGAAACAGGATGCTGGGCTTGATGGACCTTTGGTCTGTCCCAGTATGGCAATACTTATGTACTTATGTTATACCAGAGCTTAAAGTATTTAGGATTAGTGTTCAGGTATCAGGGGTGGGGGGGTGGGGGGGGAGGGAGGGGGACCCATCTAAGTAAGCTATTTCATGAGGTGGTTTCAACTTCCTTTTCTATAAGGATTTTTGGAATATATTTTTCATTGGCTATTATATTTTTTATTTATTTACTTATTGGGATTTATTAACTGCCTTTATGAAGAGATTCACCCAAGGTGGTATACAGCAGGTACAGTTTAACATAAAACTTACAATTTTGTTAACAGCATAACAATAGTAAAACAACCAAGAATAAACACAAGTACAATAAATGAGGTAAACTTGAAAACAGTAAATTGAAACCTAATAATAGAACTACCGTGAAACAGAATCCAAAATATACACATTTAACAGCACTGAAATTTAAATACCAGCAATATCATACAATGTTAGCATAATAGTAATGATACACCTAATAAGCATGCATTAAAACATTCAACTAACATAGATATGATGCAAAGATTTTCTACAATATGACTTACCATATGGCTGAGGGATCAAGAGCAGACATATGATGGGACTTGTGAGACAGAGTTTTAATGAAATTTTACTTTGAGGTTAGGCAGCAACAAGAAATGGACATTTTGGAAGGGGGTGCAGACTTTCTTTAGCCGCTATATGATAAAAATGAAGTTAAGTTCTGACTAGAATGCTGAGTTTCCCCAACCAGTGAAGCTGTCAGACTGCAGCACTCTATCCCTGAAATTCTACAAATGGCGCTTAAAATTGTGTGTGCAAATTTGGGTGCATACCCAATTTGCGCACACAATTTAATTGAATAATAAGCCAATTAGCACCAATAATTGTGTGCTAATAATCAGTTATCCATACTAATTGGCATTAATTAAAATTTACGTATGCATTTTTAGTCATGGGGATCCATGTGTAAATTTTACATGTGATTCCAAAAAGGGGGTGTGGTCATGGGAGTGTCAAGGGCGGATCAGGGGTGTTCTTACAACTTATGTGTGCTGTTATAGAATAAGGAGGATCTGTGCCTAATTTAGATGCGAGGATTTACACCAGGGTTTACTTGTTGCAAATCCTCACATCTAAAGTTAAGTGCTAAGTGTATTCTATAAATGGCACTTAATTTTCCGTGCCATGTATAGAATAGCACTTATTATGGATTTATTTTTTGGCACTATTTATAGAGGGGCCCTTTTACAAAGTGGCGGTAGGGCTACTGCACATGTAGCACATGCCAAGTCGACACTACCTCCCAGTTAGTGCGCCCATCCAACAGTAATTTGAAGTTGGCGCACGCTGTTTCCCATGGTAGAAAATATTTTTTTTTCTACAGTGGGGGGCGTTCCCAGCTGTAATCGGTAGCATGGCCACCAGTGGCGTAGCCAGACAGCCAATTTTGGGTGGGCCTGAGCCCAAAGTGGGTGGGCACAAAATTTTCTCTCTGTCTCTGCCCCCTTCCTCCCCGCACTCTCCACATCTCCCCTGGCACCTCCCAATTCAAAATATACTTTAGCTCATAAAGATCCCCAAGCTCTGTCAGCTGAAAACTTCCTTCGAAGACAGCCACAAATCCATTTTACCAAGCTTGGCAGGCAGCAATAGCAACAATGCCTTGTCACCGATGCTGGCACCCCATGCATGCTTAGTTATCGGTGGCTCAAGGATGTTGCCGCCATCTGCCAAGCTTAGTAGAAGGGAGTTTTAGCTGCTTTTAGAGGAGGTCCTCAGCTGATGTAGGTTGGGGATCCCCACCAGCTACAGCAAGGGTCGGGACTAGTGTTAGACATGCTAGGGCCCAGACTCTTACCAAATACAGAACAAGGGATCACAAATTAGAAATAAAAATATGTAGACAAAAATTGGACTTGGAACCTCGGCATGTTACAGTGGAGAAATAAAATCAGAAATATATTTCTTTTTTTCTGCTGAACACAATAAAATGATATCCGCTGTGCACATTTCTCAAGCTAACAAATTTCAGTTAATACATTCAAAATAAAATGTCTTTCCTACCTTTGTTGTCTGGTCATTTTATTTTTTCCATTATGTTGGTTCAAGTTTCTCTTTTCCACTTTCCTGTCTTTCTGTTAATTCTTCTTCAAGCAGCTGCTATTCATTTGTCTTTTCTCCACTCTCATTCCATTCCCTCACTACACTGACATATTGATGTTTGTTTCATTTTAGCTCTTTCCTATCTTTTTTCTTTCTTTCCTGCTCTCTGTCCACTCAAATTTCATCTTCTAATCCTTTTCCTTTTTACTTTTCAGATACCTATCTGATTTCCATCTCCTTCTTTCACCCACTAGCTCTCCTATTCCCCATCTCACTCCTTCTCCAGCCTTCCATCTTCAATCTACTCCCCGTAATCACTATCATCCTCTCGTTCATTTCCTTACCACCCCCTTGGCCTTCCACATGGTTCCACCATCCCAGTGTCTGCCTCCTTCCAACCCTTCTAGCCCAGCATCTGCTCCCTCTTTCTCCTCTCTCCACCCTCTATCCCCTCCTAGCATCTTCCTGTCCTTTCTCTCTTTCCTCTTGCCCCTTCCCCCAAAGGGCCAGCATTTCTCCCCCTCTTTCCTCCCACCCACATTCCAGCATTTCTCCCTCACTGTCTTCTACCCCTGGATCCTACATCTCCCTCCTTCCCCGTCCTCCGCCCTCATGTTCAACATTGTTCCCTCTTTTCCTCTTCTCTCTCACCCTTGCATCCCAAGTCTAACATCTGTTTCCCCCTTGCAGCATCTCTTCCACCACCATGTAACATTTCTCCTTCATCCCTCTCTCCCCTGTGCAGTACCTTTTCCTCCCCTTCCTCCCAGGTCCAACATTTCTCCTTCTTTTGTCATTCACCCCTCCTTCCCTCCCCACCCTACCCTACATCCAGCAATTATCCCTCTCTCTCCCCCCATATCCCAATAATGATGCCCTTTCTTCTACTCTCCCATGCATGTCTCCCTCTCCTACACCCCCCTGCATCTCTCCCTCCCCTCCCTAACAATTTCCCTCACTCCTACACCCCCTGTGTAGCATCTCTTTTCTTTCCCTCCCCTCCACTCCCATGCCCAAGCAGCCCAACAACCCCCCCTCCATGCAGCATCAGGAGCATCATGGCACCGCAGCACGTTTCAAAGGGTTGCTGGCAGCATGTAAGAGAGAATTGCTGCACTGCTGCTGATGACCCAGAAGCCTTCCCTCTGCTGCGCGTTCCTCCCAGGAAATTACATCATAGTTGGGGGGAAGACATGGCAGAGGGAAGGATTTCAGGTCAGACTCAGCCAGCAGCAGTGATTCTTACACGCTGGCAGCAACCCTTTGAACCGGTGCAGCAGAAGAGAGAAGGCAGCTTCGGTCCCTGCATTTTTTTCTTCGATCGTCGCCGGCAGCACTGCCATTCACACAGGCAGCTTCGCTCCCTTCTGCCGCGTCCATCCGGCCCACTCTGATGCACTTCCTGTTTACGTAGTGCCAGATGGACGCGGCAAAGGGGGGCGGAGCTGCCTGTGTGAATGGCAGTGCTGGCGGCGACGATCGAAGAAAAGAATGCAGCGCTGGCAGGGAGGACAACGAATTTCAGCGAGCTACGTGGGCGGGTGGCCCTGGACAGAAAGTGGGTGGGCCTGGGCCCACCCGTGGCTACACCCCTGATGGCCACATTGGCATATGCTGCATGAGTACCGCGCATGTAGCGCATAAGCCCTTTCTGCTAGGTCATTGGGTGGCAGTAAGGGCTCAGAGAGTAAATAGCTTGCTACGTTTAATTCTAGTGCACGGCCATTTAACTGGCCCATTAAAAAAAGCCGTTTTTCCCAGCCAGAGTAAAAAATGGCCCAGCGTGTGCCAAAAACATGTGCCCACACTACCACAGGTCACTTTTTACCGTGGCTTAGTAAAAGGACCCCAGAATGTGGTCCTTATATGCTGCTGTGCTTTGTGTGTTCCCATATGAGAAGAACAAGTATTAGCTGAGATTATTGCCAGTGTCGATGGTCTGCTCAATCAGCTAATAATAGTTAAGTACTGATATGTCACAAGAATACCTGCTGTAAAAGGCACTGATGCTATTAGAAAAATGAAATTTGTTTTTTGTCTCTTTCCTCAGTGGTTCCTAACACTCTGCCTTCTGGCCTTTTTCACTTTATTTTCACTTTCCCACCTCTCTCCTGCCCTCCCCCCCCCCCCCCCCCCCCCCCTCTCTCTCTCTGACTCCCACCTCCTCTGTCAGTTTCAGTCTCCAACAAGCTTCAACTGTGACTGGTGCCTGGTGGAAACAGAATTTGTCCACCAGCCAAGCCTCACATCTTGTAACATATGTCCCTAGTACCTGTTACTGGAAAAAAACAAACAGAATACAGTTTTAGCAATGCTTGATGACATAAGTTTTGAATAAGTCTACAATTATAAATGTCATGGTTTTAATGCTCTAAAAGCTGCAGCTCAGATTTATCTCAGATTACTGAATAAAAATGACTTTAAAATATATATTTGATTACTGCAGAGTGACAACAGAATCTAAAGCTCTGGATGTGTTTTGCAGTAGCTATAATTTTTCCCCTTGTCTTTCTCTGCTGTACTCTTCCTTTGACCCAGCTGTGTGTCTTTTTTGTCATCTCTTTATTTCTTTTTACACAATTGTGTTCTTGACTGGGGTGACCCATACTGAACAAACAAAGTGGCCTTTGTAAACAACAGAGAGGGGGCTGACTCTTGTGAACAGTCCTTAGCTCCTCAGCTCCCTCTAATCATTTCCATGCAGAGGCTGGTGGCTCCTGGTACTGCTAGCAAGAAGGCAGGAAAAAAAATCACAAATTATTTCTAGGGACAGTTCATCTACAAGCAGAAGAAAAGATAAATAGTAGAAAATCCATCCTGAATTTTGGTAAGTTTCCCCCCTTATTTTTAAAGAATAATTGAAACAGAATATATCTTCCAGCGATGATGCATCTTACAGTTGCTGTAATGTTTTGAGTGGCAGAGGTAGAATTGGAACCCTAAACCCTCCCAGAACTTTCAGGACTGTGCTGGAGGTTTGGGGTGATTTTCTTCTGGCTATCTGCTGATTTAGCTCAGGACGGAAGTGATACAGGGATTTTCAGATGCTGATTGTGCTGGGAGGGTGGAAGTACTGGAGGAGATTCCACTAAATGCAAAATGTATGTGTTCCACACAAAAATGTGAAAATTCTAGTACAGCTTATTTGCATGGGTGAACAAAATGATGCACTGGAATAGTTCTCTGTGGGACGGAGTTGAATATCCTTTAAGCTGAACCCAATGCTTTCTTTTGTACTATGAGAAAAATTGTCTCAAGCTAAATGGCTTCAGATGTTTATGTGTTTGCATAGCCCATGGGTTTGGCAGAACACTGGCTAAATATTTTGCTGGGAGGGAAAATTATGGAGGGACTACCAGATGGTCCCAGGTCACCAGGAGCAGACTGATGGGTCTGTTTATCTAAGGATTTCTCCCATTTTGTGTCAGGAAAAAATGCTTCCTAAACAGTGGCCGAGTTGGACTTGCAGTTCCTTTCTTTTTCCCCCCAATTCCTTTGGATTTCCAGCTCAGTCAGAACCAGGTCTGGGATTAGGTGCCATCAGCCTTCATTCACCGCTACCTAGGAATTTTACCCCTGTTTTAAAGTCCTTGCCTCTTCCCCCACCTTTAGTCTGGTCATTCCAGCAACAATGTTCTGGTCACATCTCAGGGCTCTCTCCAGAATCCTACAATCGTGAGCCCTAAATCTGGCCACCAGCTGTCAGCCTTGAGCAATAACCCTGATTCCCTTCCCATCCCCACAAGGAGAAACACCGCCTCTAATCGCAGTGTTTCTCAAGCTGTTCCGAAATACCCCACAGCCAGTAGGAGTTTCAGGATATCCACTATCAATATGCATGGGAGAGATTTGCATGCAGTGGAGGCAGTGCATGCAAATCTGCCTCATGCATATTCATTATGAATATCCTGGAAATCAGACCAGCTGTGGGGTACTCCAGGAATGACTTGAGGAACTGCTCTCATATTTCTGCAGCCTCTGCTGACCTAGGAAGCAGAAGACATGACTCAAACTTGGGTCATTCCATGTGGCACAGATGCAGAGGAGGTAAATGGGAGTCAGATGGTTAAAACATCGGTGATAGAGTTAAACATTCTGGAAAGAGAATAGCAAGGCTTCTTGTTAGATTTAATGTTCTCCTTCAACTACTTTGACACATAAGGCTTGCCATCTGGGGGTTCCATCATATTTATCTTCCTTGACAATTCCCTATACCCCCACATGATTCCAGAGCTCCCTCGATTCACATCCTTAGGAGACCACCAGGCATTCAGCTTTCCTCTTTCTGAATCCAGAACTTTGGAATGACCTCCTTCCCCCATTCACAGCAAACAGTCATTTACTAGGTTCAAAATGTTAATTAAGACCCTCTTAGCTCCTGCTTTTGACACTTAAGCATTGAGAGATTGACCTCTCAGGCCTGATGCTCAGAAGCAAAAGCAAACACGGGTGCTAGAGGCCATTAGCGTTGGACTATTACCTGCATTAGTGAGGCTCTAGAACCGGAAACAAGGAGCATGCCAAAGATTACCACAAATAGCATGCTAATATAGTCAAATGGATGTTAACGAGGTCATTTCTTATTCCTTTGCAATGCTCAGAGGACAGCGCACAAAACAAAGCCACTTACCACTGAAAAAAATAACGCCCGCTCAGAGCAGGCATTAGGGTGTTTGAAGAGAGGATTTCTCATGATTCTGTCCTTAAAATCTGTCAGTAGTCTTTCATTTTTAAGCAGAAGGAAGCCTGTGTAAGCCCCTAAGTGCCAATAATGAGAAATAAATGTGCGTGAGTCCAAGAAAACCCAAAAGTGAAGCAAATGTTGGAGCTTGTTTCCTGTGTTTAAATACAAGTCTTCCAAGTAAAAAAAAATAAATTAAAAAACCTATATTTAAAGGCACAGAGAACAGATGCCAATGTGTGCTTCACGTTCAGGGTTTGCCTGGTGCATGTGCACAGTAGCTGAGCTTACTGCGAAACTCTTCTGTGCATGCGCCAAGCATGTCCCTCTCTTTGCTTTCGCTTTAACAGGGTGCATATGATTTGCATATCATTTGCTTTGAGCATTGGTGAGCTAATTTTCTGCGCTGTTCCAGCGGTATCGTTTCTGCGCTTTTGGCTTACTGCAGGAGTTCTGAGCATCAGGGCATCAGAGAGTAATTGCTTTCTTACTTTAACTTTTATCCTGTTTGGAATGGTGTTCTTTTCCTGTTTATCTTCTTTTTAGATTCTATACCACCTAGATCTGCTTGTCAGAATAGGTGGTATAACAAGTATTAAATAAACATAAACCAGTGGTTCCCAATTTTTTTCAGTTCATGGAGCCCTTAGTGTCCAGGTAATTTTTCATGCCTTCCCCCCAGTCAGTGGTGTAGGAAGTGGGGCGGTCCGCCCCAGGTGCACGCCGCTGGGGGGGTGTCATCTCCGTTGGTTCCTTGCTCCCTCTGCCCCGGAACAGGTTACTTCCTGTTCCGGGGCAGAGAGAGCAAGGAACCAATGGAGCCGACGCAGCTCCCAGCGACGTGGACTCGGGGGCGGATCAGCCCTCCCGGCCGCTCCTCGCTTCTAAAGTAAGTAACAATGTGCTCCCGGGGGGAGGGTGCGCGCCGAGGGGGGTGCGTAGCTGCACCCAGGGGGGGGTGCGTAGCTGCGACCCGCCCTGGGTGTCAGCCGCCCTCGCTACGGCACTGCCCCCAGCCACACATTTCTTTCTCCCTCCCACCTAACCACACATTTCCTCTCAGGCTCTCAGGTCTCCTCCTCCCCCTGCCAGATATTTCCTTTCAGGTCACCCCCCCAACCTACTCCAGCCACACATTTCCTCATAGGTCTCTCCCCCCTCCCCCTGGAGGCAGCATGGAGTCCTATCTTGTCTGGGGACAGAGCATCTCACTTTCCTTGCGGCTCCACTGACAGCCAAGCAAGCCTCCTCCTCTGTGTCTGGCCCCTTCCCCCCATGCAGCATTCTCTCCCTTCCACTACCATGTTCAACATATCTGCCTCTATCCCACTGTGCACCATCTCTCTCCCTCCTATGTGCCCAGGGCCCAACATCTCTCTCTCTCTTTCTCTATTCTCTCCCCTCCTCCATCATGCACCATCTCTCCCTCCCTTACACTCCTATGCCAACATTTCTCCCTCTCTCACCCCTCTTGTCCATGCAGCATCTCTCCATCTTCTCCACCCCAATATATAAAAGATTTTTCCCTTTCTCGCCCCCCTCACCACCCCTTTGCTGTATCCCTTCCTCCTCTGCCAACCCAACGATTCTTCCCCTCTCCCTCATGCAACATTTCTCCTTCCCTTCCCTTCCCCAACCCAACCACAACTTTCCCTCTCCTTTAACAGGTCCCCAGCAATGGCAGTGATTCCCACACGCTACTTGCTGCTAACCTGAAAATTTCCCCTCTGCTGCGTCCTGCCCCCGGGTTAGCAGCAGGCAGTGTGTAGAAATCGCTACCATTGCCAGGAACCTTTCTACTGCTGCTCCTCACCCTCTGGTGATGGTGGGGCCTGGGATTGACTGTGGCTCCTTCTCTCACTACAAGACCGGCTGTGTAGTGGCAGCATGCACTTGGTGCCAGCATCTCCCATCTCTCTCCACAGCACCCCTGTGAGTTCGCCGCAGCACACAGTTTGGGAAACACTGACATAAACATTAAGAAAAGGGAACTTGAAAGAACTGAAAAAATGGTCATTGATTTGGAAAATGAGTTTCAATATGACCACGGGGCTCATTTTTGAAAGAGGAAAATGTCTAAAAAGTGGCATAAAGCAGCATTTGGACATTTTTTTTCACAAAAACGTCCAAATCAGTATTTTCAACACCTTTCTATGCTGTTCATCTGCAGTGCATCCAAATCTCAAGAGGGTGTGTTGGGAGCATGTGAAGGATGGGATTTGGGCGTTCCTTAGATGTTTTTCAGGCATAATGGAACAAAACAAAACTAAAACTAAGATGTTTTGAGCTAGACCTGTTTTTATAACAAATAAGACACAAAAAGGTGCCCTATATAACCAGATGACCACTGGAGGGAATCAAGGATGACCCCCCCAATACTCCCCCAGTGGTAACTGACCCCCTTTCACCCCCCCAAAAATGTGAATAAAAGTATGACTTACTAGCCTCTGTATTGTCCCCTCAGTCCCTTGCCCCCTAGGAGGAGAGGACACTGCAGACCTAGGGGCTGGAAATAAGAGACACAATCAGACTTAGATATAGACGCAACCAGTAAAAATCTTTATTGGTATCTCACTAAGCCAATACAAAATAATTGTTCTCTCTGGAGCAGGTTGTCACACAGAAAAAGCCAGATGTAAAGACTGAATAACAAAGTCTGCTCAGCACATCTCTCTTAGTTATCACATATATACTGTTGTAAGTTTAGTTTTTCCTAAATCATGTGATTTCTCCTAAACTAACTTGTGATCATATATGGATGTTCCTGTAATATTCTGTTATTTTGTTTATACATCTCTATGACTGTATTTGTTCATACTGGAATTGGTGAACGCCTTTACGGTACTATGTAAGCCACATTGGGCCTGCAAATAGGTGGGAAAATGTGGGATACAAACATAACAAACAAACAAATAAATAAATAAAATACATAAATGACAGCCTCAGATGTTATAACCAGGTCTATTAGAGCAGCATACAGATCTCCCTCTCCCTTTCACACTTGTGGTGGAAACTGTGACCCCTCCCAAAGTCACCAAAACCCTACTGTACCCACATATAGGTGCCCCCTTCTCCCATAAAGGCTACTATAGTGGTATACAGTGGGGGGCAGTAGGTTTTGGGTGGGTTTTGGAGGCTCAGGGGACAAGATAAAAACCATCACTTGACCCTACCTGTCCCTCCAACTGCCGCCCCATTTCCCTCCTACCCTTCCTCTCCAAGATACTTGAACGCGCCGTTCACAGCCGCTGCCTTGATTTTCTCTCCTCTCATGCCATCCTCGATCCGCTTCAATCCGGCTTTCGCCCCCTACACTCGACAGAAACGGCACTATCTAAAGTCTGCAATGACCTGTTCCTCGCCAAATCCAAAGGTCACTTCTCCATCCTCATCCTCCTCGACCTATCCGCCGCTTTTTACACTGTCAATCACAACCTACTTCTTGACACACTGTCCTCTTTTGGGTTCCAGGGCTCTGTCCTCTCCTGGTTCTCCTCTTATCTCTCCCATCGTACCTTTAGAGTACACTCTCATCAGGGCCGTGCCTAGGGTCTCTGGCGCCCCCCTGCAGACTATCAGTTGGCGCCCCCCCCCCCCTGCAGACTATCAGTTGGCGGCGGTGGCGGCCCTCCCCCCCCCCCCCGTGAAAATGATCGCTCGCCACTTGCCACACTGACAGGAATTGTCAGCAATATTCTTAGAAACAAATTGCTATACATTGCAAAATAAGATAGCAGATGTAAATTCTCAAAGTGGACATATTCCAAACACTAAAATGAAAATAAAATGATTTTTTTCTACCTTTGTTGTCTGGTGACTTTCTTTTTCTGATCATGCTGGCCCAGTATCTGATTCTGCTGCAATCTGTCCTCTTAACTCCGTTTCCAGGGCTTCCTTTCCATTTATTTCTTTCCTTTCCTCCTTTCTTCTTCATTTCTGGTCCTCAGCTTCTGCCTATTTTCTTCATCCATGTGCAGTTTTTCTCCTCTCTTCCTTTTCCCTCATTTCATCTCCTTCATCTTTCTTCTCTCCCCTCTATGTCCAGCAATTTCTCCTCTCTCCCTGAGCCCTGCCCTCCCAATCCATGCCCATCCATGCTCCTCTGTCCCCTACCCCCTCCATTCATCCTTTTCCAGCAATTCCCCTCTCTCCCTGAGCCCTGCCCTCCCAATTCCATGCCCATCCATGCTCCTCTGTCCCCTGCCCCCTCCATTCATCCTTTTCCAGCAATTCCCCTCTCTCCCTGAGCCCTGCCCTCCCAATCCATGCCCATCCATGCTCCTCTGTCCCCTGCCCCCTCCATTCATCCTTTTCCAGCAATTCCCCTCTCTCCCTTCCATGACCCCCCCTCGCATCCATGCTCTCGTCTCTCCCCTGCCCTCCCGCTCCCATTGTTCAACTGCCCGCCCTCTTCTCTCCCCCCAACATCCCTTTTCTTTTTTTTTTTCTTTTTAAATTTACCTCCGTGGCGGTTCTGGCAGCGCAGCATCAGTGAAGGAGGTGGTGCTGCGCTCCCAACGTCTCTAGCCTTCCCTTCGCTGTGTTCCGCCTTCTTCTGACGTCAAGGAAATGACGTCAGAAGAAGGTGGAACACAGCGAAGGGAAGGCTAGAGACATCGGGAGCGCCGCCTCCTTCACTGACGCTGCGCTGCCGGAACCGCCACGGAGGTAAATTTAAACAGGAAAAAAAAAGAAAAGGGATGTTGGGGGGGGGGGGGAGAAGAGGGCGGGCAGTTGAACAATGGGAGCAGGAGGGCGAGCGAGGTGAGCATGGTGCGGCGGCACCCCCCAGAGGGAAGCGCCCCCCTGCCATGCTTACCTCGCTTACCATGTTGGCACGGCCCTGACTCTCATGGTTCGTCCTCCACCCCTATCCCACTCTCTGTTGGAGTTCCTCAGGGATCTGTCCTTGGACCCCTTCCCTTTTCAATCTACACCTCTTCCCTGGGCTCCCTGATCTCATCTCATGGTTTCCACTATCATCTTTATGCTGACGACACCCAGCTTTATCTCTCCACACCAGACATCACTGCGGAAACCCAGGCCAAAGTATTGGCCTGCTTATCCGACATTGCTGCCTGGATGTCCAACCGCCACCTGAAACTGAACATGGCCAAGACCGAACTTATTGTCTTCCCACCCAAGCCCACTTCTCCTCTCCCTTCACTCTCTATCTCAGTTGATAACACCCTCATCGTCCCCATCTCATCTGCCCGCAACCTCTGTGTCATCTTCGACTCCTCCCTCTCCTCTGTGCATATCCAGCAGATATCCAGCGTAACCTCCGCTCTCAAGACAAATCCCTCCTTTCAGTACCCTTCTCCACCACTGCCAACTCCAGGCTCCGCCCTTTCTGCCTCGCCTCACCCCATGCTTGGAACAAACTCCCTGAGCCCATATGCCAGGCCCCCTCCCTGCCCATCTTCAAATCATTGCTCAAAGCCCACCTCTTCAATGTCGCCTTCGGCACCTAACCACTACACCTCTACTCTGGAAATCTAGACTACCCCACTTGACATTTCATCCTTTAGATTGTAAGCTCCTTTGAGCAGGGACCGTCCTTCTTTGTTAATTTGTACAGCACTGCGTAACCCTAGTAGCGCTCTAGAAATGTTAAGTAGTAGTAGTAGTAGTAGTATATATACCTGAGAGCATTTTTTATAATGTGCACAGAAGTGCCCTCTAGGGTGCCCCATTGCTCTGCTAGGATGTCTGGGGGACCAGTCTGCTAAAAATGCTGGTTCCTCCTACATCCCAATGACTTGATTTTTTACGTTTTGCACTTATTTTGTTTTTTGTTTTGTTTTTTTCAAAGATGGACCAAAAAAAAATTGTCCAAAGCATAAAACCTTGTTTGGAACAGTATTAAAAAAAAAATAGACATTTTTCTTTTTCAAAATGACCTTCTCTCCTATTCAGATTTTGGACGGTTTGTGCAAAACGTACAAAGTCGGACTTAGACATCATATCGAAGATGTTATATTGAAAAAGTCCCTCTAAGTGTGATATCCTGAATCCATTAGCCATGTTTTTCTTAGAAGAACAAGACCTGGAAATGTTAACCGAGAAAGGGATGCAGGAGTGGTGATCTCAGATGACCTCAGGGCTTTTGTTGGGTGGGTGTACCCAAGCCTGGTTTGTTAATGTAGCTTGCTGCTGAGATAGTTGCACCTTGAGTTGAACACCCCTTGCTGGGTGGTGATGGTGGTGGTGGGGGGGGGGGAGGTTGGGGGGGTCTGGAGTTTTTGTTATGGAGTCTTGCTTATGGTGGCGGACTGGAATATGTTTATGTTAGGTATTTGAAGCTGAAAAAAACAAGCAACAGAAAGGGTAGACCAAATAACCTCTCACAGCCTGATGAGTGGAACGCAGATCTATATTGGAAAAGCACCGCTATTTGAGCTCACAGTTGGGTCGGGTACCCTAATTTTTATGAATATTTGTTGCATGATAATTTGTCTAGAATAAACCTGCGGCCAAGTTGTTGCCTCTTTAATTCGAAGTGTCTGTGTGATTATCATATTTAGATATGAAATACCGGGGCAAGGTCATGGTGTCACGGTTAGTCCTTTGCTGTACCCCTCTCTGCATTGTGAGGCCAGTAACATGCGTGTACCCTCCCCCCTCTCCCATGGTAACCATACACTTAGGCTACTAACCCATGTTTACTATTCAGGAGGAAAGGCAAGAGAGATGCAGAGAGAACAAGGTCTGGGTATGGGTCAAGGATGGGGTGATTAGTGACACTGAAGGCTACAAGTTGTCTAATGGCCAGATGTAATCCGTAATGGCCACGGGTACACACCTGATTCTAGTGGAGATTATTACAAAGCTTCTAGATTGACACAGGAGGTGGAAGGGCACAGTGCTAGATTACATGTCGGTGGGTCATAGGGGCCAACAACATTTCAAAATGATTTGGGGTACCAAACATGATGCAAATTATACATTTCTGGGTAATTTGTTCAACATTGGGGTTGCTCATCACCCCACAGAGCTGGCTCCTATGGGATGAGTAATAGTCTCGCTTACCTACGGGGCATGAAATCAGAATGAGACAGCCGGGAGCTGAGAGATTGTCCCCTTCTCTGAGTGCTTGTAAATGTCCTCTTTCACCTTTCTCCTGTATTTTATTCTTTTCATTAGCCACCTCTGCTCAAATGTTTGTTTCTCACACTTGGCATTTCTTCTGTGTTTTCAGTAACTGTAGGATACGGGACTGTCTGAGCTCCTCTGTTAGCCAGGATGGTAGAGAAAAAAAAAACCTGGCTTTAGCAAAGAAATGATAGCCTAGAAACCATCCAAGTTCTGTTGCTAGGATAAATTCTGAGTTGTGTAGATAAGAGAAAACTGGGCAGACTGGATGCTCTTTAGTTATGGTGGCCTACTATGTTACTCTGCAAAAATCAGGACCGGCTCAGCTTGTTGCTGATGCCCTGCAGTGTTTAGTAACCCGCAATTAACAGACAAGTTACAGCCAGTGCAGTACACAGCAGATCTTCTCCCGCTGCAGTACTCTGGGAAGAGAGAACACTCCTGCATGTATGCTTCCTGGATGCAGCTTTGTCACCAAGTGGCAAGCATTAATCCAAGTCTGATTGTGTAGCACCTTAGCCATAGCCTTCCCAGGACTGTGATGAGGCAGGTCCTGTTTTGTATGAACAATTACTCAGCAGGCTGCTGGTGATAAGGAATGAGGTATGTGTCTGGAAAAGCAGCCAGGCTCATCATAAGCATATATTAACTGCTTAAGAAAATCACACCTGTGGGTTTTTTGTGTTTATTTGTGGTCAGCAGCATTCCTTGTTGCTCATTTCTGGGCCTTGAAGCTCAGCTGTTGTGAGCCATCATTTGCAACTATCTAAGAGGCCGATGCTCACAGGTTTGCGGTAGAGTGAAACTACCAGAAAACTAGTGCAGAAAAGTTACCACAGCATGCTTAAAGTAATGAGCATGCAAATTAATGCCATGTTAAAGTTACAGCAGAAATCTGGGTGGGGCCTCTCTACCTAATAATCCCTTACATGGTACACATGCCCTGCCTGCTGCTTCCCATAATGCCCAGGGCATTTTTGTAAATGCATACTATTCTTCTCATTCTGCCCACGGGAAAATGGACACTGTTGCCAAACAATGGTATACAAAGCAGAAGAAGCTTCAATTCTCAATTAAAATCACAAAGAATAACCAGCAGACTAAGCTGAAACGTAAACAGTGTCCATTACCCCATGTGTAGGATTGGAACAGTATGTATTTAATATACACTGTACTCTCAGACTTCTGAGGCAGGCATCTATGTGCTGAAACATAGCTGATGTGTTGAGTCTTGGTGTATTTGTAAATAAAACATTACCATAGGCGTAGTTTGACTGTTTCATTTGGGGGGGCAAAGGAAGGGGCAGGGCATTTTAGCATATTCATTTGCATATATGTATATGCAAATTATGCTAATATGGAGGAAGGAAGGGAGCAAGAACTGGCTTTTTTGGGAATAACCCGTGTTCGTTTGACGATGGATAGCCACTGAATCGGAGAGGCAGCGGGTTTTGCGGCAGGCAGTGGTGTGCTGGTAAATGTTTAACAACAGACTCTCCCCCCCGGTCCCCCTCTGCGCCCCCCCCCCCCCCCCAAATTGCAGAGCTGGCTTTAGCCAGGGAGAGAGCCTGGGGGGGGGGGGGAGTATAAATAAGTAAATATAAACTTTTAATGTTGAGCACCTGATTCTCAAAGTGAACATATTCCAAACACTATAATGAAAATAAAATAATTTTTTTCTACCTTTGTTGTCTGGTGACTGTTTTTCTGATCATGCTGGTCCAGTATCTGATTCTGCTGCTATCTGTCCTCTTAACTCAGTTTCCAGTGCTTCCTTTCCATTTATTTCTTTCCTTTCCTCCTTTCTTCTTCATTTCTGGTCCTCAGCTTCTGCCTATTTTCTTCATCCATGTGCAGTTTTTCTCCTCTCTTCCTTTTCCCTCATCTCATCTCCTTCCTCACTCTTTCCTCCCCTCCATCCATGTCCAGCATTTCTTTTCTCTCCCCTGCCCTCCATCCACCCATGTCCAGCAGTGACCCTTCTCTCCCTTTGCCCTGCAAGCACCCATACCCAGCGACCCTCCCCTCCCCTGTCCCCATACCCAGTGGCCCTCCTTTGCCCTGCCCTCCATCCACCCAGTCCAGCAATGACCCTCCTCTCCCCTGTCCCCATGCCCAGTGGCCCTGTCCCCATGCCCAGTGGCCCTCCTTTCCCCTGCCCTCCTGCCCTCCATCCACCCAGTCCAGCATTCCACCCATCCACCCTCCTCTCCCCTGTCCCCATACCCAGTGGCCCTCCTTTCCCCTTCCCTCTATCCACCCAGTCCAGCAGTGACCCTCCTCTCCCCTGTCCCCATGCCCCTCCTTTCCCCTGCCCTCCATCCACTCAGTCCAGCAGTGACCCTCCTCTCCCCTGCCCCCATGCCCAGTGGCCCTCCTTTCCCCTTCCCTCCATCCACTCAGTCCAGCAGTGACCCTCCTCTCCCCTGTCCCCATACCCAGTGGCCCTCCTTTCCCCTTCCCTCTATCCACCCAGTCCAGCAGTGACCCTCCTCTCCCCTGTCCCCATGCCCCTCCTTTCCCCTGCCCTCCATCCACTCAGTCCAGCAGTGACCCTCCTCTCCCCTGCCCCCATGCCCAGTGGCCCTCCTTTCCCCTTCCCTCCATCCACTCAGTCCAGCAGTGACCCTCCTCTCCCCTGTCCCCATACCCAGTGGCCCTCCTTTCCCCTTCCCTCTATCCACCCAGTCCAGCAGTGACCCTCCTCTCCCCTGCCCTCTCTTCATCCCACCCTCTCCCTGTTCCTTCTCCCCCCCCCCCCCCCCCCCCCCCCGCAGCGAGCCAGTTCTCCTCCCTCCCTCCGGATCCATCCCTCACCAACTTGATCTTCGAATTCTTTGCCTGCCCGCTAGCGCTGACTCTCCCCTGCCGGTTCACGCTTCAAAATGGCCGCCGAGACTAAGTCTCGCGAGGCCGCCTCTGGAAGTCTCGGCGGCCATTTTTAAAGCGCGAACCAGCAGGGGAGAGAGCGCTAGCGTGCCGGGCAGACAAAGGATTCGAAAATCAGGTCGGTGAGGGACGGATCCGGAGGGAGGGAGGAGAAGGAACGGGGAGAGGGCGGGGCGAAGGAAGAGCTGCCTGGTGCCGGCCCTGTGTTTGGGGGGCATTGCCCCCCCTCGCCCCCCCCAGTCTACGCCCATGAAACATTACGTACAGAATCATTGTCAGGCTTACTTTCGAAAGAGAAGGGCGCCCATCTTCTGACACAAATCGGGAGATGGGCATCCTTCTCTCAGGGTCGCCCAAATAGGCATAATCGAAAGCTGATTTTGGGCACCATAACGAAGGCGGGACTGGGGCATGATTAAGAGATGGGCATCCTCAACCGATAATGGAAGAAAGAAGGGCGTCCCTGATGAGCACTTGGCTGACTTTACTTGGTACATTTTTTCTTGCAACCAAGCTATGAAAAGGTGCCCGAACTGACCAGATGACAACTGGAGGGTATCGAGGATGACCTCCCCTTACTCCCCCAGTGGTCACCAACCCCCTCCCACCCTAAAAAAAAACTTAATTTTTTTTTTTCGCTAGCCTTTATGCCAGCCTCAAATGTCATACCCAGCTCCATGAAAGCAGCAGGTCCCTGGAGCAGTTTTAGTGGGTGCAGTGCACTTCAGGCAGACCGACCCAGGCCCATCCCCCCTACCTGTTACACTTGTGGTGGTAAATGTGAGCCCTCCAAAACGCACCCGAAACCCACTGTACCCACATGTAGGTGCCCCCCTTCACCCCTTAGGGCTATGGTAGTGGTATACAGTTGTGGGGAGTGGGTATTGGGGGGCTCAGCACCCAAGGTAAGGGAGCTATGCACCTGGGAGCAATTTGTGAAGTCCACTGCAGTGCCCCCTAGGGTGCCCGGTTGGTGTCCTGGCATGTCAGGGAGACCAATGCACTTCGAATTCTGGTTCCTCCTATGACCAAAGGGCTTAGATTTGGTCATTTTTGAGATGGGTGTCCTCGGTTTCCATTATGGCTGAAAACCGGGGATGACCATCTCTAAGGTCGACCATCTCAACAATAAGGTCGACCATCTCTAAGGTTGACCTAAATGTTGAGATTTGGACGTCCCCGACTGTATTATCAAAACGAAAGATGGACGCCCATCTTGTTTCAATAATACAGGTTTCCCCGCCCCTTCGTGGTACCGTCCTGCGAGGATGCCCTCATGAAAACTTGGGCACCCCGTTCAATTATGTTCCTCCATGTCTCCCTTGTGTATTTGGAAGAGTTTACTTACCCTACTCTTTTGTCTGTGTGCCAGTTTTGTGCCGCAAGGTTTGGTTCTTGGGCTGGTCCTTTTTGACATTTTTATGAGTGATATTGCTGAAGGGCTGTCTGGTAAGGTTTGCCTTTTTGCGGATGATAACAAAATCTTCAATAAGATAGACACCTCTAATCGTGTGGATAACATGAGGAAGGACCTAGTAAAGCAAAAGGAATAGTTTAGAATTTGGCAGTTTAGATTTAATTCTAAAAAATGCAGGTGTCATGGTCTCAGGCTCTTGGACACTGGAGCAACGTGAACCCTTGGATCACTGCCGACAAGCGGCAGCAGTAGGCAAGACCCCAACCAGGACTGGGTAACAAGCAAGGCAGGAGAAGCTGTAGACTGGCAAAGCTGGAACAACCAAACTGAAACCACAGGACTGGAACTGCAGCAGTAGGCAAGCAGGGAATAAGCAGGACAGAGAAGCTGGTCTTCGCCTGTGCTTGACCACCGTTCCCCAGGGGTTGAGCCCCCAGGTGCAGGCAGCCGGCAGGACTTACTGGACTGAGCCTGCAGACAGACTGGACCAACAGGATTCTCACACCAGCCACAGGACTCTAAACAAGCTTGACTAAAACAGGGTTCTGGATTCAGGAGACTCAGGGTATTGGATACAGAAACAAGTTTGACTGAAACAGAGTTCAGGATTAGGGTATTCAGACAGGAGAGAAAGGAAGCCAAAAGCAGACAGGGTTGGAATCAAGACAGAGGTGCCCACAGGCACGCAGACAAGACAAGGCTGAAGTGCAAGTAGCTGACCAACACAGACAAAGAACAGAGCAATGGCTGAAGCTCCAGTAGCTGACAAACACAGACAGAGAACAGAGCAATGGCTGAAGCTGCAGTAGCTGACAAACACAGACAGGGAACAGAGCAATGGCTGAAGCTCCAGTAGCTGACAAACACAGACAAAGAACAGAACAGAACTCTAGACAAGAGCAAACAGAAGTGCCACAGCCACTAGAAACAACTAGAAACAAGGCAGAAATGCAAACTGCATACAAACTACCCTCGACCTTTGGAGATGCAAAGGCCCTGAATGGAAGAACACCACTTCCTTATCAAGGACCTGACTGATGATGTCACAACTACCGGACACAGGCAGAAAGCATACTGAAGCACAGAGAGACTAAACACACACAGGTGCCAGGGCCAGTCTTAGGCAGAGGCGACCAAGGCGACCACATAGGGCCCCCCGTCTAAGGGGGCCCCGCGCAGCGCGCCTCAACTCTGCCTCACTGGTGCCTCCGCTCCGACCTCCGCCGCGGCTCGCCTTAGTCGCCTGAGATGATCCCCATTCCCGTGGCTCTGCCGCTCCGCTCCCGCCACAACCGGCGCGGCGCCCACCCCCGGCTTGGGCCCGCTGAGCCCGCTGTCGGCTCCCGAGTCCCCAGACCCCGGCGACTAACTGAACGATGCCAGCGAGCCAGCCCAGGCAGCGATGGCCCCGCCCCCAAAGGCGACGACAGACAGTTGCAGCGCAACAGCTCACCTCCAGGCTCCAGCTTCCCGCTCAATGTCCTGCCTTCTGATGTATTTCCTGTTTCCGGACATGAGGGCGGGAGTCACTGAGCAGGAAAAGCTGGAGCCTGGTTGGAGGTGGTAAGGACGTGAGGTGAGCCATCGTTGCTGACGCCAACAGTTGTGCACTTATGCCAAATCGAAATCGGATTCCATGCAGGCAGGAGATCAGGAGAAGTGTCTCTCTCATCTAACGACGCTTGCGGACGGTGCAAGGGTTGGAAATATCTGCCTCCCTGAAAGGAATTTGGCCCAACAAAATTAGTTGCTGGAGAAGCTGAGCAAGTAAGATCTTCTGGCTTGGAAGAGGCTGTTTCTAACATATCTGGGTTATTTTCACATAGATCTGCAGATATTTCTCCTGATAAAAATTTGGATGGCAATAGCAGATTTAGCTAAAACACTGCTTCCAGTAATTAATGATATGACACCTCGAATTAATCATTTGGAAGCTAGACTGCAATCACAGGAAGAAAAGATTACTAAGCTAAAATCTGAGAATGGAAATCATGAAGTAGCAAAATCTGATATAAAGTAGGTACAATCAGTTCAAACTATTTAGTAACTGATGTGGCTACTTGCCTCTCTGGTTTGATGGGTTACAGAGTAATAGGGGAATTTGAAAGTACTGGATCTTTTCTTAATATTTTTCCTTTATTCTCCTTTGTTATGAGAATTGGAACTACTAATTGTAGTGGACTTGAACTGAATGATTTCTGGGGAGGGGAGGTTTCATGATAGCATTGTGCTTATTATTTCAATCAGGTTTTTTGTACAAGTTTAGCTTCATTTGTCTTTATTTGAAATTTCATAAATAAAAAAATGTTCTAAAAATGGAATAATCTTATCAATGGGGTGGAGCTAGAGTGGGGGCGGAGCTAGGGTGGGAGCAGGGCTAGGATGGGGCCCTACCAAATTGGTCTGCATAGGGCCCCACACTTGCTAAGACTGGCTCTGACAGGTGCAGTATAGTGGAGCAACTAGAGCCATGCTGGAAGCAGCCAGCACACAGAGACAGAGACAGAGCTAACTCAGGAAGAACAGACAGAAGCCAGCTCGGAAACTGACCACCGGAAATAAGGTGAGTCTGAGCGGGGTCATGACCACAATCGTGACAGCAGGGTCATGCATTGTGGGGAAATGGTATAGTGTAAGGGGTGAAGAACATTTGAGCACGAAAGAGAAGCTGGACTTGGGTGTTATCATATGTGATGATCTTAAGGTGGCCAAACAGGTAGATAAGGCAATGGCAAAAGCTAGAAGGATGCTTGGGTGCATAGGGAGAGGAATGGCCAGTAAGAAAAAGGAGGTGATGATGCCCCTGTATAAGAATGTGGTGAGACCTCATTTATAATATTGTGTATAATTTTGGAGACTGCATCTTCAAAAATGTATATACAGGATGGAGTCGGTCCAGAGGGCGGCTACAAAAATGGTCAGTGGTCTTCATCATAAAGCACGTGGAAACAGACTCAAAAATCTCAATGTGTATACGTTGGAAGAAAGGCTGGAGAGGGGAGATATGATAGAGCCATTTAAATACCTGTGCAGCATAAATGCACAGGAGATGAGTCTCATTCAATTGAAAGGAAGCTCTGGAATGAGGGGGCATAGGATAAAGGTGAAAGGGGATAGACTCAGAAGTAACCTGAGGAAATACTTCTTTACAGAAAAGGTGATGAATTTGTGGAATGGCCTCCCGGTGGAAGTGGTGGAGACAAGAACAGTATCTGAATTCAAGAGACCTTGGGACAAGTACATAGGATCTCTCAGGGAGTGAAAGAAAGAATAGATTGCATGGATGGGCACACTGAATAGGCCATGTGGAGGGGCATAATCAAACGGGGCGCCCATGTTTTCCTGAGGACGTCCTCGCAGGACGTCCCGGCGAAGGGACAGGGAAACCTGTATTATCGAAACAAGATGGGCGGCTATCTTTTGTTTCGATAATACAGTTGGGGACGCCCAAATCTCAACATTTAGGTCGACCTTAGAGATGGTTGTCCCTAGAGATGGTCGTCTCCAACTTTTGACTATAATGGAAACCGAGGACGCCCATCTCAGAAACGACCAAGCCATTTGCTTGTGGGAGGAGCCAGCATTCGTAGTACACTGGTCCCCCTGACATGCCAGGACACCAACCGGGCACCCTAGGGGGCACTGCAGTGGACTTCAGAAAAAGCTCCCAGGAGCATAGCTCCCTTACATTGTGTGATGAGCCCCCCAAAACCCACTCCTCACAACTGTACACCACTACCATAGCCCTAAGGGATGAAGGGGGGCACCTAGATATGGGTACAGTGGGTTTGTGGTTGGTTTTGGAGGGCTCACATTTACCACCACAAGTATAACAGGTAGGGGGGTATGGGCCTGGGTCCGCCTGCCTGAAGTGCACTGCAGTACCCACTAAAACTGCTCCAGGGACCTGCATATTGCGGTCATGGAGCTGGGTATGATATTTGAGGCTGGCATAGAGGCTGGAAAAATATTTTTTAAAAAGTTTTTTAGGGTGGGAGGGGGTTAGTGACCACTGGGGGAGTAAGGGGAGGTCATCCCTGATTCCCTCCGGTGGTCATCTGGTCATTTAGGGCACATTTTTGTGACTTGGTCGTAAAAACAAAAGGACCAAGTAAAGTCGGCCAAGTGTTCGTCAGGGACACCCTTCTTGTTTCCATTATCGGCCAAGGACGCCCATGTGTTAAGCACACCCCAGTTCTGCCTTCGCTATGCTTTCAACACAACCCCGTGACAGAAAGCAGTTGAGGACGCCCAAAATCGGCTTTTGATTATGCCGATTTGGGCGACCCTGGGAGAAGGACACCCATCTCCTGATTTGTGTCGAAAGATGAGCGCCCTTCTCTTTTGAAAATAAGCCTGATGGTCTTTATTGGACTACATTTTTCTGTGTTTCTGTGTTGACTGCTGGTAATAGCCCTTCTCTGTATAGCAGAAGGTATATTTAAAGATTGCTTTTCAGTAGGCCTAAGGAACTACATAAGTATTATATAGAGCAGTCATTCCCAACCTTAGTCCCATCAGGTTTTCAGGATATCCATAATGAATATTCATGAGTTAGATTTGCATGCAATTGAGGAAGTGAATGCTAATCTATCTCATATTCCTTGTGGATATCCTGAAAAGCCGATGGGACTAAGTGTGCCCCAAGGACAGGGTTGGGAATGACTGATATAGAGGCCGAATATCTCCCTGAATATCACTGGAAACCTGGGACATGTCTTCCTTATTCTTCCTTTATATCTTGTGATTCTTTCTTTCAGGCTACACCTGCATAAACTGTTATGCCAAGGAAGTTTCTTGGATCTTCAAAGAAACATATGAGGACAAAGCAACAGAAAAGCAGACTGAGGACTCAGATTCAAGATATTTTCTTGGCACAACAGTTTGTAACTGCACTGCCAGAGTATAACACAAAATGATAAAGGCAAGTTTTTCTTAGTCAATCTTTTGTGGGAAGTGTTTGATTTACTCTGTCGGCTTTGAGCAGTGAGCAACTCTAATATCTTTGTGTTTGGCACAGTACAGGAGGAAACACATTTGTGTTGAATTGAATGCCGCTGTATGTGTGTGAATGAAAGAATCAAGGATGGCAGAGTCTTGGAAAAATCCTGGTGCTGGGTGGAGGATGTCACAGGGAATTCCCCCCAAATATAGGGGAATTCCCTGAGACATCCTCTACCCAGTACCCTGATCCTTATCTCTCCCTTCTCGTCTTCCATCCTACCCCCAGTACAGACAGAGCTGCCAAGTTACCCATTCCAGGAGGGAGACTTTTTGACCAGTCCTGGATTTAAACTTACATTCCAAATTCAGTGTAGTGTTTGTAGTCCATGATTCTGTCCATTGAAATCAGTGCTGCAGGTTCCATAATGCACCAGGATGAGGTTCACAGAAATCCAGAACCAGCCAAAAAGTCTCCCTCCTGGAATGCAAAACTTGGCAGCTCTGGTACAGACCTCATCTCTCCCCCCCTCTCCCTTCCCTCCCCCATGGATTTCCCCAGAAGTTCAGGGAGCATGTGGGAGTTGGGCTTGGCAGCATCAAAGAATGAATATAGAAATGCTGCCAAGTTTCCAGTTCCAGCAGGGATATTTTCTGGTCAGTCCTGGTTTTGTTGTGCTTGTAGTCCCTGGTTCTACTCACCAAAATCAGCATCATTTTGGGATTGTCAGAAATTTAGAACTGGCCTACATTTTCCTTCCTGTAACTGGGTAACTTGGCATCTCTGACTGAGCCACTGGCCATGGCTCCTCTGATTTTTGGTGTGGAAGATGAGGCCTGAATGCACACTGATGTTACAAGTTCAAGTTTATTAAAATTTTTATCCTGTCCATAGGAAATTCTGTCTAGGTGGTGTACAATCTAAAATTTAAAAAGGGGTAGACAATTCCGGACAAAACATATTATACACATTAGGAAAGAGGGGAGAATGTCATTTTATATAGTAAAGCAGGGATAGGTAAAAAATAGAAAGTATCCTACTTTGCCTTCCAGCCCTACAGCTGTGTTACTGAGCTTCAAGATTAAGAGTATAGGGATTACGGATTAGTGGAATAGGCATCTTGAAAAAGAAATGTTTTTGAGAGCAGTTTTAAACTGATCAAAAGATTGTGAATGTCTCAAATGATTTGACCCAATCTAAGCCCCAGTATCTTCCTCACACTTGAGCAGAAAAGAGGCCCACAGGGTGGGGATCAGAGAAGGGGTAGATTTTATAATGACATTTTTATAAATGAAAAAAATAGGGGGCTGTGACCTATTTGCCTCTCAGTACCAGCACCAATGGAGCGTTAACTTGTATGTGTAATGTGCACAGTTACAGCACACACATACACACACGTGCACACATGTACACATGCATGCACACATACATGCACATACACACTCTCTCTCTCTCTCTCTCTGCTGTCCTATATACAATAGGCCCATTCTTTTTCTCCATCAGGCTGGTGTCACCAATCTCTGCCCTGGTGCAGTGACTTCTGTGCAGTGCTGTGCTGGGTGCTGCATCATACTTCTACAGAAAGACCTATTGAGCACAAGAGCTGAGAGCAAAGGCTGGGATCGCTGGAATCCTATCATGCAGACACAGAAGAGCTTCGAAAACTGGGCAAGGACTCGGCAGCTGGAATTCAGCAATTCTGTCCTTGGAAACTTCAGGCCATAACTGTTGTATACAGGGGGAGTTAATACACAAAACTTTGGTTATCCGACAGAGATCCAGGAGAAAGGGAAAACTGGCAGGGGCTGGATGGTGCTGGAGGTTCTTATCAGAGAACTGATCCGTGTCTTTTTGCTGGTGTTTGTGCTGTAGAACAGAGCAGAGGACTCATACTCCCAGCATTAATAATTACAGCTCCATCCTACTGAAGGGTGACTTGGTCCCATTGTTGTCCCTCCACCCCAACCTCTTGATCAGAAGCAGTAAGGTGTGCGAGAGTCTCCCTCATCTTGTCCCACAGAAGTTTCCAGGCAGCAGCCCTGACCTGATTCTCTGAGGCATGGGATATAACAGTTCTCCTTTGTGTGTTTATAGTATATCTGGGGGATCCTGTCAGGAGGAGGTGTGTTGCACACACAGCAATGTGATGGGCAGTGTGGGGGAAGAGTGTCAGGAAGGCCAAGCTCGGCATGTAAAGAATCCTTCTCGGTATATAATAAGAGTCTGTTGAAGAGTAAGAGCTGATTTGAGCCCAGCAGCTCCATGAACTGAAATGTAAAGGTCAGGAGTTAGAATTTTACACAGTCATGCAAGAGGTTAATAGATTCAGCAGCTTGCATTTCTACTTTAGAAGGTAATACAAGAAATGTTTTAAAGTTTTGGGGGCAATTCAATAACTGGGCACTAAAGGTTTGGTGCTTAGATGTAGCGTGTTGAATGCTAATTTTATAATGGCATGTGGGTGCCCAGATTCCATTATGAAATACTAGCATAAGTTGGCATCTATGAGCTAAAATTCAGGTGCAGCCACTTAGGCCATGCACCATTTAAGAGGCAGTTGAAAATGTATTTCTCTGCAAGTCTTCATTTAGTTTGTGCAGCAGGCAAGAAGGACTGACAGTTACTGTATTTGGTTTTAATGTGTTTTTATTATGTGTGTGTTTTGTAATCCACCTAGGTTATAGGCGAACTAGAAATGTTGTATATCAGGGGCGGACTGACCATTTGGGCAACAAGGCAGTGCCTGAGGGCCCAGTAGAGTTGGAGGGCCCAGTAACTCCTCTCCACATGTCTGACATCTCTCTCCCCTTTGTCCTTGGGTCCGTCACTCCCCCTCCGTCCCAGGCTCCAGCACTCCCCCTCTCACATCCCCCCCCCCCCCCTCATTTACCTCCAAAGTCTCATTCTCTGTATCAGGCCCAAGCTGTTTGCCACTGACCAAAAGCTTCTCTCTGCTGTGGCTTGTCCCTTTCTGACCTAACTTCCTGCTTCTATAAGGGTTGGCCGCGGCAAAGAGGTTCCCATTAGTGACAGACAGCCAAGGTCCTGTACAGAGAAAGAGACTTTTGAGGTAAACAATTGTTGAAACATGGGCCGTATCTGGTCCTTCAATAAAATTTGCTTTCTTCTACTGTTGACTCCACTGTGTTGTTCCATCTGTGGCTCACTTCACCATCCTTCACGAAGTGATCATTCAGATCCATTTTAGCAAAATGACATTTAACGAAGATGATAAAGTTGACATTAAAATATTATGACAAAATAAGGCATATGGTGCAAAGCGTTTGCTAAGGGAGTTTCCTAATGAAGGTTGGGCTAATGTAATTTCAAAGGTCATATTATATGTTTAAACAATTTCAAAGTATTTTGAAGCTATATAAGGGGTTCTGATTTTCTGGACAGCATGTACATGTGTCTTTGTATGCAAGTGGTAGCAGAGGGGTTAAAGAAGAACAGAGGTGGACCCTGAATAACTGTGGCCCAGTCCCACTACTTCCACTAGCTCACTGTGAACTTGCTGTGGACTCTAACATTGCAACCTTGACCTGACAGTACTATGGGCCCAAGTTACCCATTTGGATGCCACAGAGGAGTCCATGGAGAACAGTTATTCAGGAGGGCTGTATAAATGTAATTTTGAATTTCAGAAAGTCAGCCTCAAAGGTCATATAGCAGTGAATGAATAGCCTTAATTTGTGTGTAAGAAGGCAGTTGGGACTGTCCCAGCAACGAGGTGTGGAATACGTTCCACATTTAAAGATACATTAACCATGTTTCCAGATAAAATATTTAGTCTGGACATGTTGGTCGCCCGTAGAAGGTGAAAGAATGACACAGAGTGTGATCAGGCTGTGACATCAGCATGAAGTAAGAGCAAGAAGCCAAAAACTTCATTCATAAGCTTTTGCTTGTGTGCAGACTCTCTCCAACACTTATCCCCCCCCCCCCCCCCCCCCCCCCCCGGTTTCATAGAAAGACTGACGTGCTAGACAGCTTCTACAAAATTACAGACAAATGGACAACTCAATACATCTATCAAGATATATTCAAAGCCCCGTGTCCTCCCAGGGCACTAGCTTTCTCCTAAATGTGCTTCCCTCAGATTGTCCATTTCCTCCTTATCATTGCTAAAGGGTTTGCTTACATCTAGGGCAGTGTTTCCCAGGTCCAGTCCTGGAGTACTCCTTGCCAGTCAAATTTTCAGGATATCCACAATGAATATGTATGAAAGAGATTTGCATATAATATAGGCAGTGTATGCATATCAAGTTCATGTATATTCATTGTGGATATCCTGAAAACCTGACTGGCAAAGGGTACTCCAGGAGTGGACTTGGGAAACAGTGATCTAGTGCATATAAAGTAAAATTTAATGAATACCATTCTGAGAAATGGCAGGCTACTTGTGGTGTTCCACAAGATTCCCCTTTGTTGCCAACTTTGTTCACTGTATTAATGTCATCCTTAGGTCAAATTTTAAGCTCTGCAAGCTTTAAAATGTTTAGCAATGCAGATGATATAATATTACTCCCTGTTTCTCAGACAGCTAACAATACTGCAGTTAGGGTAAGAGATTACATCCATCTACTTGAGTCATGGATTAACGCTCATGGTTTGAAGCTCAATAAGGATAAGACAAAATTTCTCTTATTAGTACAACCATCTAATGAATGGACTGATAGTATATCGAGGTCAGCTGGATCACATTTCACTTTCAAAGAAAATATTAAAATATTAGGTGTTACTATCACAGGTACTCCGGATTCTCAGGTAAATTTGCTTATTAAGAAATCATTCTTATTAATGAGAAAACTCAGAAGAATACGTAATTGTTTTGATTTTCACACTTTTAGATTGATCGCACAAAGTCTGTTGTTATCCAACTTGGATTATTAAAATGTTATTTATGCAGGCTGCCGTAAAGATCTTTTGAGGAAGATTCAGACAATTTAGAATATGTTTGATTTTTTTCTGCTCACAAATATGACAGAGTTTCTCCACTATTGAGGAACTCCACTAGTTACCAGTGGAGGCCCGAACTAAATTTAAAGTCTATATTATAGTAAACAAAGTTCTTTTTTGGACAGTCTCTTGAAAATATGGTTGGTTGGGTCCGAAAGTCAACTTGTACTAAAGATTTTCGAGATAACTTTTTACTCCATTATCCTAGTCCTGCCAAACTGAAAAGTAAAACCATTTATTTGGCAAGTCTTATGTTTCAAGCTCCACAAATATTTATTTATTCCACAAATATTTATTTATTTATTCATTTATTGGGATTTATTAACCACCTTTATGAAGAGATTCACCCAAAGCGGTGTACAGTAGGTATAGTTTAAACACAGAACTTATAATTTTGTTAACAGCATAACAATAGTAAAATAACCAAGAATAAACATAAATACAATAAATGAGGTAAACTTGAAAGCAGTAAATTGAAACCTAATAATAGAACTACCATGAAACAGTATCAAAAATATACACATTTAACAGCACTTGAATTCAAATATCAGAGATATAATACCATGTTAGCATAATATTTTATTTATTTATTAGGATTTATTTACCACCTTTTTGATATTAATGATACACCTAATAAGCATGCAGTAGAACATTCGACTAACATAGATATGATGCTAAAGATTTTCTACAATACAGCTTACCATATAGCTGCGGAACCAAGAGAAGATATATGATGGGAACAAGATGCGGGGCATGGAGTCAGTTGGGATAATTTGATGGTTAGTTAAATTCAAGGCAAGTTCATTGTATAGTTAAGCAACAGATAAGGAATTGATCTAAGTTACAGTGTGTGTAGCAAGCTAGTCCACATGCAGAATGAGTGTGTAGTCAGTCACCCTATGTGACTGCTTCCTGCAGTAGAGGTAGTCTCGAGTTATACGTAATCCCTCCAGGAGTAAATTCCAGAGCTTGGGGGCTACTCCTGAGAAGGCTTGTTGGTGGGTATCACGTCGTACAATATCTTTTGACGAAGGTACAGATAGTGATGATCTCTGAGAGGACCTTAGAGGTCTTAAAGGTGTGTAAAGGGCTAACTTATTCTTTTAAGTACTTTGGCCCATTTTGTCTGAGGACCTAGAAAATCAAACATAGAATTTTAAATTTAGCCATGTAACGTACTGGTAGCCAGTGTAGCTTTTGCATGAAGGGTGTGATGTGGTCACACCACTTGCAGCCTTCTATCAATCATTCTGCAGCATTCTGAATTAGTTGGAGCTGATACATACTCCTTTTGGTTTGGCCATTGTACAGGGCATTATAGTAGTCTAGTCATGATGTTGTCATGGCATGGACCACTGTGGTCAGATTTGTCTTTTCAGTATATGGAGGGAGATTTCGTAGCTGCCGTAAATGATGGAGATAATTTTTGAAGGCTGTTTGAATTTGCGGAATCAGAGTGAGTGATGAGTCTAGCAGTATCCCAAGATTCCTGACCTGTGATTTTAGGGGGTGTTCATACATCCCAAAAGGTATTTTGAAGTCTCTTCCTGTACAATTAAGTAAAATGCAGAATTTTGCTATTTTTCGAAAAGCTTTGAAAACTGTTCTTTTAAAGAAATTTTTATGTTAGACTATGCTGCTTTCTTTAACGTAATTATTTGACTATTTGTGAATTCACAGGATTTACCCATTTCTTCTTTTTGTGATCCACACTGAACTCTTATAGATGTTTGCATCGGTGTTTGCATCGGTTCTTTAAGGTAATGTAGTGGCCACTATTCATTTAATAATGTAATGTAGTGGCCACTATTCATTTAAGCTACCAGTTTTGTGTCAGGATTGGGTGGCGTTAGCATGGCTGGATGAATGGAATAAGTGGCGGCTGGGCGAATGTTGGGCTGAGCTTCATTGTCGGTATAACCAAACAAGTGTTCTATAAATGTCTTAAGCTGTTTCAAATTTGTTGATGCTTACAGTTCATTCAGGATTCTATTCCTTCTTGACCTAACAGACTACTAAATATTTGAGGGGCCCCTTTATGGTATTACCTAATTACCTATCATTGTCTTCATCCTAACCCTCCTGTAGTCCAGTGATCCGATACAAAAGTATTCTGTGTATGGAACATCCCATTGGATTTCATCTAATCTAGTACTGAAGATAAACAGTAGTTAATACTTGATTTTTAAGAACCTAATAGAACACGTATCATGTAACCAACAAAAACAGATGACTGGATAATGTCTACTATAGGTTGTGTGCCTTTTTAAAAAGGTGACATGCAGAACACCGTCAAATTTGGCTGTGACTATTCACCCTCTAATGCTCTAGTATATAAAATGTTCTGATCCTTAATATTCAAATTCTTCAAAATACATTGCAATGTTTTTCCCAGGTATGCCCACATGGGTGATTCCACTAAATGAAAGATCAGCGAGATCAGTAGTACTGCTTACTTTAAGCTAGAGTTCAGCAAACTCCATTTGCCAGGTCACGTGGCAACTAAAATCAGACCTGGTGCCTCAGGTTTGCAGATGGTGACACCTGATTTTATTTTATTTTTTGTCGTTTGCAGCCGCATCTCTTTTCTTTCCTCCCCTCGTGCTGCATTTCTCCCTCCTCTGTTAAGTCCGGCCCCTGCTGATGCAATTTCCATTTTACTGCAGAGGAAAGGTTCCAGGGCCGACTGCAGACACCATGTGTTGATCACTGCTGCACCAAAGAGACAGATTTAAAGCTCCACAGGGCATGGGAAGAAGTGGGAAAGTAGTTTGGACTCATTGGGGGGGAGGATGTTGGGAGAGCTGCAGACTCGCATTCGAGGAGGGAGCAAGGAGACAGGGTTGAAGGGCTGCGGGGCTGGGCAGGGGAGATGGATTTGTGGGGGAGGGGACAGGAAAGTTGGACATGCAGAGGGTGAAGGGCAGGAGAGATACACAGAGGACAGCAGAGCGTGTCACATGGGACCCCAACGTGGAGGTAAGGGAATGTCGGGGCAACCATGACACTGGCTATGAATTCAGTGGTTCAAGGCGGGTGCAGACTCGTACGATTCGTGAGAAGTACTTTACTGAGTCTGATATGGATTGTTCTTGGGTGTCTGACTAGGAGGAGTCTCTTGGTCTGCCATCAGACCCCTCCCCACAACAAGAAAGGAGAAAGTCTCCCCAAGAGGAGCTGTTCTTTCTTAGCTTTTTGAGGGAGATGGCTGAGATTGCCCCATTTGTTGGAGATGAGGATGAGCCCAAGGCTGAGATGTTGGATGTCCCCGATTAGGAATCCTCTCTCAAGGAGGCTGTGACCATGCCTGTGGATAGCATCCTTAAAGCAGCACAGATAAAGAACTAGGAGATATCTCTCACTGTGCAGCCTGTCCAAAATGCTCCTGGATTCTTGAGGATGCTGTTTCTTCTCCATTCTGTGGTGGCTGAATCCACCATCAAAAGGGTCAGAAGTTCCGTAACCCATGCCTCGGTGCCTCAAGGAAAGGGCGCTTAAACCCAGGAGTGTTTTGGGAGGAAAGTTTTATCAAGGCACTATGCTTATCTCCCACATACATTCCTACTAGCTCTACATAAGTACATAAGTAATGCCACACTGGGAAAAGACCAAGGGTCCATCGAGCCCAGCATACTGCCCACGACAGCGGCCAATCCAGGCCAAGGGCACCTGGCAAGCTTCCCAAATGTACAAACATTCTATACATGTTATTCCCGGAATTGTGGATTTTTCCCAAGTCCATTTAGTAGCGGTTTATGGACTTGTCCTTTAGGAAACCGTCTAACCCCTTTTTAAACTCTGCCAAGCTAACCGCCTCCACTGGCTCCTAAGAAATCTGAAATTACAAGAATGCAGAAAATAGCAAGAGCTCAAGACAAAGTGCAGCATTTATGCTTGATTTTTCTGTGCTAATCTTATTCCTGATGCAGAAAGAAAAATTAGAATGGGAAAATCAGTGTAAAATCACTGCACTAAAGGGTCATGCAGTGGGCATGCAAAATGCATGCAGCCAGCCAAATATGAAATTGCTCTCTGATGTTAAAAATGCACTAAAATCTAGCACAGTTTTTTTTGCACATTTTGTAGCACTGAATTTTTATGCCAGTTCAAGGCTGGTGTAAAGAGGCAGTACAGGAGCAGAGGATTCTCCCAACCTTACTCTCAAAACCATCCCAGACTCCCGGACCCTTTCTTATGCATCTTTAAAAGTTGGGAGGTAGGAGCAAGGCTCACTTGAAAAACAGTAGTACCTGACCCCACACTGTGTGTGTCAGGTTGCACCACGAGAGGTCAGATACCACCATTTTTCAAGAGGATGGAACAGAAGCAGGTGAAAGTGGGCATTACTCCTGCCTCCCAACTTTTAGAGGTGTAAAGGGAGAGGGTGGGGTTTCAGGAGATCTAGGAGGAGAGGACCACTTGGACTACCAGGGTCATTTGTGGGGTTGGGGGCTGGGAAGTCCAGAAGACCCATTTGGGCCACCAGGGGTGTTTTAAGGGTTGAAGGTCTAGGGCCCATGGGCCACCAGGATGCTTTGGGTTTTGGGAACGGGTCCAGAATGACCCACGTGGGCTACCAGGGATGTGGATATGTTCAGGGGAGGGGATTGGGGAGTCTGCACTAGTGTCAACTACAGAAAACCTCCAGTCAACAGTAGCAAAAGACCTGTGTGTGCACACATCTGATGTGCTCTGACCTGTTAGCCCAAAGTTTTTGCACTAAGGGGTCAATGCACACAACCGCATGGTTAGACAACTATCCTTAGTACAGCACTAAAGAGTTCACGCACTTTACAGGAAGCCATGGATTCCAGCACAAAGCATTGGGTTCACACTGGCCAATTAGATGGACAACAGATTGTGAAAGTTCCAGCTTTTAGAAGGCTCTGGATAGGGATGGATGAGATAAATAGGACAGGCTAATATATTACCATATAGAAATACCGAAAGACCCACTAAGGGCAAGGGGGTCACCTGTACCACCGCTAATGAGCTGTCACTGAACCAAACAACTACCAGTTCTACAGGACAATTACATAGAGACTGAGAGGCAGAATTTGGATGAAAAAGGATAATTCAGTTCCAGTTTTAGTACGCTACAATTTCCATGGTTATTTCTGAAGAATTCAGAAAACACAAGCTGATAGAATAAAATATTTCCACTCTACAGAATACAGTGATACACAACAGTTCTGTGCAACCAGCAATGGGCACTGATATCCTGATACCAGCTGTGAATATCAAGGCCAGACACCAGAACATCAGTGATACACAAGCTACTTCCTCCCCCTCCCCCCACATACATAGTTACATAGTAAAGCTGTCAGTGTCTGTATTTAAGCTAGAAATAAAACATGCTTATTGCTTGTATATGATGTTCAATAGTTTCAAATACAAATTTTGTTTTCTTGAAAAGATGGGGGATGTAATCTATTTGCAGGACACTAGATGGCACTGTTACCAGACTCAGAGAATTACAGTAAATTACAGTGTATATGCTACCCCACAAGAACTACTGTAGTTCTTTACAAATTATAAAGCAAAGTTGTTCACCTGTAGCAGGTGTTCTCCAAAGACAGTAGGATGAATATCCACACTGATGAATGATGTCATTGATGGAGCCCTGGTGTGGATGTGCTCCCCAGAGTTCTTTTCCAGAAACTTTTGGAAGCACCTGACCTCGCATGTGCGCATCTTCCTGCCCACTGTTGTTGCACGGGACCAAGCCAGTCTAATACTAAAACTGATAGAATTCAGCTCCAAGGGGAAGTGGGTGGGGCAGCATGAATATTCATCCTGTGTCCTCAAAGAGTATCTGCTACAGGTGAGTAACTTTGCTTTCTCTGACAACAAGCAGGATAAGTTAACTACACTGATCTGAATCCCAAGCTACCAGGCTGTCTGATTAAAAAAAAAAGGGGGGGGGGGGGAATGAAGGCCTGCAATGAGCAAGGCATAATAAATAACTAATTTTTTTTTTCAGACAGTCTGAAATAGAAGGAAAAGGGTCTAGGGGGTGGAGTTGGATTCTAGACCCCAAATAAATTCTAAAGGACTGCCTGACCAAACTGGCTGTAGGGCGTCCTGCTCTAGGCAGTAGTAAGATGTGAAAGTGTGGATTTATGACCATGTTGCAGCTCTGAAAATCTCCTCTATAGATGCTGATCTCAGGTGGGCTATCGACATAGCTATGGCTATAACATTATGAGCTGTGACTTGACCCTCCAGAGTCAGCCCAGCTTGGGGATGTGAAGGAAATGCAGTCTGCTAACCAATTGGATAGTGTGTATTTACTGATGGCAGCCCCCATCCTGTTGGGATCAAAAGAAACAAAAAGCTGGGTGAACTTTCTATGGGCTTTAGTCCGCTTCATGTAGAAGGCCAAAGCTCTCGTGCTGTCCAAAGAGTGAAGTACGCTTTCACTTTGATGGGCATATGGTCTTCAGAAAAATGTTGACAGAACAACTGGCTGATTAAGATGGAACTCTGACACTACCTTAGGAAAGAACTTGGGATGCGTACATAGAACTAAAATTTTGTGTAAGGTGGATCAGCTTCCAGAGCCTGGAGTTCATTAACCATATGTGCTGAAGTCACTGCCACTAAAAACAAGACCACGGGCAGGAGCAAGAGATCTGGGTAGTCTGGGGTGGACAAGAGGGTGAAGGAAACCTATGCCTTTGAGAATAGTAAACCTTTCTTTGCCCTCTGCCAGAGTACCTCCTAGAAGAGGAGGTTGGGTCAAGAATGCACCGGGACAATGATGTGATGGTATCAGTACACTTCTTGAAGAGGTCAGCAATCTCCTTACTTTGTCACCAAAAAGGCTGTCTCACTGATCCTGGTACATAAAGTTCTTATGTATGGGGAACCTCAATATCTCTCCTGTTTACTGACTCCATACACCCCTCAAAGAACATTAAGGTCTTCTACTCATCACTGTCTTGTGGTTTCTTTATTTAGGGGAATTTTTCATGAGCATACACGGGCTGCTATTTTCTCAGTACAAGGTCCTGAAAACTGGAATGAATTGCTACAATCCCTCCATGAACAAAAATCACTTCAAAATGTTAAAACAGATCTTAAAACTTTTCTCTTTCAAGATGCCTACAGTTAAGGCTCTCTCTTCTCAGAGGTGGTTCTGAACAATGTCTCCTTCATCCAATCAATATTGTAGTTCCACTCCTCATCCTTCTATTCAAGTCTTGTCTCCCCTTCGCCTCTATTTTATTTTAGTCTGTAAATCGCCTAGATGTAACCCACGATGGAGTGGATAAATCTGTAATACCATGGAACTGTAACTAATGCCGTTGTATCGCTCCATGGTGCGACCGCACCTTGAGTATTGTGTTCAATTCTGGTCGCCGCATCTCAAGAAAGATATAGTAGAATTGGAAAAGGTGCAGCGAAGGGCGACTAAAATGATAGCGGGGATGGGACGACTTCCCTATGAAGAAAGACTAAGGAGGCTAGGGCTATACAGCTTGGAGAAGAGACGGCTAAGGGGAGACATGATAGAGGTATATAAAATAATGAGTGGAGTGGAACAGGTGGATGTGAAGCGTCTGTTCACGCTTTCCAAAAATACTAGGACTAGGGGGCATGCGATGAAACTACAGTGTAGTAAATTAAAACAAATCAGAGAAAATTTTTCTTCACCCAACGTGTAATTAAACTCTGGAATTCGTTGCCGGAGAAAGTGGTGAAGGCGGTTAGCTTAGCAGAGTTTAAAAAGGGGTTGGACGGTTTCCTAAAGGACAAGTCCATAAACCGCTACTAACGGAAAACTCCAAAATTCCAGGAATACCAGTACCTACACCCGGAGGCCCTGGACTCCACATCATAAGCCTCATAGATTACCTGAAAAATATGCTTTCTACATTCATACTGCTTGGCTACAAGTTGGCCTTCTCTTTGGGCAGAGTGTCTGTGAATTCCATCACACTGCTCACTAAGTTCTGCAAGTGCATGATCATTAAGAACTGGTAAGAGAGTACGCGGGAAATGAGCATAGCATTCTGAAACATCTTCCTCTCAAAAGACTCCAATATCTGAGCCTCCCTTCCCTGGGGCACCAAAGAGTGAGGCATGTAGCTCATGGTTCTTTCAAGGGATGGATTTGACCACCATGGAATAGCTTCTTGAATATGGGAGCCTGCTTTTGTTCAACATATTTCCTCTGTTCTTAAATTAGGTTTTGTTTTCTTCGTAGGCTCCGTTCTATCCGTTTTTATTTTGACTTTGCTTCTTTACATACTCCGGTGCACACTTTTATTATCTCTAAACTTGACTACTGTAATTCTATCTTTGCAGGTCTCCCTAATTCTAAATTTAAAATAACTTAGGATACTTCATAACTCTGCTGTCCTCTTTCTTTGTAGAGCTAAGTGATGTGATCATGTCACCCCTTTGTTTTTTTGACTTCACTGGTTGCCTTTTCCTTATAGGTCTTTCTTTAAGATTCTATGGTTCATGAAACTTACCATACTGGTCTCCCTTCCTTTCTTTCTTCTTTGATCATTACTTACACTCCTACAAGATGCTTACATTCCCTTGATTCTCACTGTTTAGTTCTTCCTGCACCCAAATTGGCCCACCTGGAATCTACACTACACACTGCTTTTTACTTTCTTGGTTCCAAGCTCTGGAATGATTTACCTCCTTTTATCTGTTCTGAACCGTCTTTTAAGAAATTTAAATCTCTACTCAAATCTCATTATTTTTCTGTTGCTTTTGGACTATCTCAGCAGTGATATTTTTCTTTACTAGGGTTCCACCTGTTATTATTTATTTGTAAGTGCTGAATGATTTTGGTTTGTGTGTTCTCTTTCCTATCATAATGGAATTCTCTTTTCTTTGTTTTTTTAAAATTTGTTTTAGCTTTCTTCGTAAACCACCCCAACCTGTTTGCTCAGAAAGGGCAGAATGGCAAATGTTAAAAAACATAAATAAAACAAACATAAACATAATTGCCTTGGTTGCACTCCTTATAACACTGTCCTCTTATGTTAGATAACCAGTTTCCATTAATATCTACAAATAGACTGTACTTATTAGTCTACATCACATTATACAGGGCCAGCAGCCATCTTTCAGAGAACCTTGTAAATAAATTCAAGCTACTAATTCTTTAAATAGGCAAGCTCTTATATTTTTCGTCCTAAAACCTACATAGTATTGTTCTCTTCTCATATCTAAGTGCATACCATTCCAGATCTGAGGGGAAACTTCAGCATAGGATCTTCATTTCAGAGATGCACTTAGATTTTACCCAATGATAGTGACCTAAAGAGGGCCTCTGGACTGGATCTAAAGTTTCTTGTTGAGCAATGCCAGGTGGGGGGTTCCTTCCTTGTAGCTCTGAAGAATGTCAGAGCCAGAATCTTGAACTTGTTTCCTTAAACAAAATCTCAAATGGTCCAATTGTAACTTTCTTACTTCCTCCAGCATCCCTCTCATCTCCCAAGATAGCAGACATCTTGCCTTCCCATCAGGCAGTGGGTGTGAGGGAAATTAGCACACTGCTGTCTGTTCTGTTCTTGTGGGGCACGGTCTGGCTCTTTTTATAAATGATAAATTATCTCCACCATTTTATTTCATGTTTCAAGTCTCTGTAAGAGTTTTATGTTTTCTGTAGAATATTTTCATCTTCCCACTCATTATGTGCATTTCTTTATTTAACTTTAGAGGAAACACCCTTATTGTAAATGCAAGTTTTGACATTTTGTTGGGAATGAATGGAAACTATTCCATTAAAGAGTTAGCTAGCCTTAATGTTCTGAATATATCAAATGCCTAATGAAGAACAGTTGCTTGTTTATATGGAATCCTCCCAATTACTGAAATTTGAGGAGAATAACAACATTAATGAATGTTAGGCTTTTAAAAAATTAACTTCTTTTGGAAGTTACCATTTTTCTATCATAAAAGACAGGTGTAATAATCTACAGGTTTCCCCCCAAATACTGTGGAGCTTATTTTCAGTCTGATGGTCACTACATACTGTAGCTTTAAATAAATAAAGGTAACCATTTAGAGTTATACCCTCTTTGTGCCCCCCCCCCCTTGAACGAATAAGGTATCAGATTAGTGACTGAATATTGCTGCTTAAAAACAGATCACTTTTCACCTAGCTCCAGCACAGCCTTAGTGGAGTAGCCTAATGGTTAGAGACTGACTGGCTAACATTCAGGGCTATTTAACTGTAAACAATTTTTCATTGAACAAAAGAATAAAATACAAGAATTCAAACAGAGACACATGTTGTTCAATATTTTACAGTTTTTCACATCTAACCCAAATTTCCCACCTCCTACCTCACCTTTCATATTCAACATATTTCAAGATTTTGAAGATTATAAATCTGTAGCTGGATCAAAAAACCCAACAACAAACAATTAAACGACTTGGTCAAGTAAAGGTATCAAATTGATACAGAATAATGAACATATAAAAATATCATTGAGGTCTGATTTACTGAAACACAACCCATTCCCATCCTACTGTAACCATTACTTTTAGCTACAACAGAGATGACCCGTTGTCTGGACTCTTATGACCCCAGGCCATCATTGGAATGATAACATCTACTTTCCTATCCCCCTCCCTATCTCCACCCAGACAAAGAACCCCAAAGTAACCTTTTTACCAAACTTTATTGTCTTAGGAAACACTTGAGAACCTATTTAATACAGCACTTCTTGCTTTATTCAGCGTTATTTAGCCAGCCACACCTGGCTAAATAGCACTTAACTGGCTATCCATGAATATTTAGTGGAAGATAGCCAGGTATCTCCAGCAGAATATTCATGGTGAGCGGTTAGTGGCTAACTAGTTATATGGCACGAGATAACCAGCTATCCGTGAATATTCAGTGCTTTGCTGGCCAAATTAAGCTGTCAAATTGGACCGTCAAATTAGAAGACTTATCTTTGGCCGCTATAAATGTAACCAGCCAGCGCTGAATGTTAACTTACTGTAGCTGGTTATGTTTATAGCAGCCCAAAAAAACTTGGATATTTAGTGCTAGTCATTGTAACGGCCTGGCATTGAATATCTGGCATCATCGTCGACTGCGGAATATTGGTCCCTAAGAACCTAGGAAGCCAGGGTTCAAACTCCAGTGCCATATCTTGTGATACTGGGCAAGTTACTTAACATCCCATTGCCTAAGGTATAAACTTAGGAGCCCTTTCACTAAAGTACATTAGGTCCTGCGTGGTATATTTACAGTTAGCATGTGATAAGCTGTACAGGATCATTTATTGGACGGGGATAGAACTGGGTAGGGCATGGGTGTAGAATAAGTATGAATAGTGTTTGGCAATTAACATGCTGCATTTACCATACACTAACACACAGTGCAGGACCATATCGCCTCTTAAACAGGAGACACTAATCTCTTGATCCTATAAAGTTCGCCAAATCTTGTGTGCCAGATTCTGAGCATGATCCTGAGACCCACACGCAACATAACTACTTAACAAATCAATTAAAGGCAATTATTTGGATTTGTCTTGCCCCATCCTTGGCCACCTTTAAATCTAGACTGAAAACCCACCTCTTTAACATTGCTTTTGACTTGTAACCACTTGTAACCACTCGCCTCCACCTACCCTCCTCTCCTCCTTCCTGTACACATTAATTGATTTGATTTGCTTACTTTATTTTTTGTCTATTAGATTGTAAGCTCTTTGAGCAGGGACTGTCTTTCTTCTATGTTTGTGCAGCGCTGCGTACGCCTTGTAGCGCTATAGAAATGCTAAATAGTAGTAGTAGTAGTAGTAGTAGTAGTAGTAATTTGTTCTGCCTGCACACTGTTCTATAAAGTTGTCTGTCAAAAGTGTCTCACACGCAACCCAGAAGGGGGCATGGCCATGGGAGGGGCATGGATGAGTCAGAGGTGTTCCTATAATTCAGTCATGATGTTATAGAATTCCTGGGTTGTGCGTTCAACAATGTGCACGCCAGGATTTACAGCGGGTTTCACTTGGTGTGAGTCTGTGCATCCAAAGTTTGTTGTGGGAATTGGAGCATCCTTTGTAGAATATGATTTCAGTGTGCATCCTTCTGGCGCCTAATTTTCGTTTACTGAATTCGGCCTTGAATGCTCTGCACTAACTGCAAGCTGAGTAATGAGTGCTAATGGATATTTTAAGGTAGTAACTGCAGGTTACATACCCCCCTCTCCCCCCCCCCCTCCCCACTAGGTAGCATCTTAGTTTTGCACCTGCCGCACATTAATTTCCTACATCATATCATATTAAGTGCAAAATCTAAGACACTTTAGTAAAAGGGCTCCTTAGATTGTAAGCTCTCTGAGGACAGGGAAATAACTACCATAAGTTGCCCTGAACTACTAAAGGTATGAGCTAAATGCAAGTTCCCCCACCTTTCTCCTTTTAATGCACACAGAAATCACTAAGGGGACCTTTACTAAAGTGTGCTAAAATCTGGGCTTAACGCACTGTAAAGCAGGATTTTACTGCACATTGGGGTCTTTTTAAACAGAGGTGGTAAGCCCAAAGCGGGCTTACCAAGTGCTAATCTGGTGGTAAGCCCAATGTGGGCAATGGCGGTAGTTCCAGCCACAGCACACCACACCACACAAGCTATTTCCCATGCTAGGGAAAATTGACCCATATATTTTTTTTTCAATCATGTTTATTAACACTAAATGCACATTACAACTTAAGTGATGCCAATCTTAACTAAGCCGTTATTTGGTAAACAGGATCAAGTCTTATAGAAAATCGATTGAGTGTCAAAATAGACATTTTTTAATTTTCTCCTCTCCCAATCTCTTGACCTTCCCACCCTCCCCAACCATTCCTTGGCCCATAGTTTTTAACATGGCACTAACCCGGCGGTAATTGGGCAGCGCCATGCGCTACCTGGTTACCACTGGGTTAGCACGGGAGCCATTACTTCTACCTCAGTGGGTGGCAGTAAGTGCTCCCCTTTGCACGGCCACTTGGTAAAAGCAATCTTACTGCATGACCATGGCTATTTGCAGCCTTTTTTACCTGCTGCAGTAAAAAGGGCCTCAGAGCGTGGCAAAAATAACCCCTGCTGCTAGCGCAGGGCCCTTTTTATCACAGCTTGGTAAAAGGACCACACTATGCCCAGATTTAATGTGGCACCTTTTGGGAGCATTCCCTCTATTTTTTATCACAGGCCATGTGCTAATATTATCATAAGTGAGCAGAACCTGCGGGACTTTAATGTGGGACCACTTACCACTTCCTTAGTGCTCCTGTATTAATTCTGCATGAGCTAGTTACTGATGGATTCTATGTATCGCACCTAGAGACCGGTGCCGAAATCCAGGCGTATTCTATAACAATGTGTGTAACTTAATTGGCTTAACAAGCTAATCAGCATTGATATCAGCATTTAACAAGCAATAATGAGCACTAATTGACAATAATTAGAATTTACCTGCACAACTTACTAAGCGTATTCTGTAATGAACTGCGCCTAAATTCTAATATACTCAGTTCAAAGGGGGCGTGGTTATGGGTGGGGAAATGGGCGTTCTGTAGGCGTTCCCAAATTTACATGCATAGTTAAAGAATATGGCCCAGTGCATGTAAATCTATGTGCGGGGATTTATGCCACATTTTTGTTGGTGTAAATGGATGTGCATAGTTTGTAGGCGCTGGGGTATCAATGAAATGTATTCTATATACCGTGCCTAAATTTAGGCGCTGCTTAGAGAATATGCTTAGGCAGAAATGTTTACCGCGTGGATTTTTTAGGTGCCGTATGTAGAATCTGGTCCCTAGTTTGCGCTAATGTGCTAGACTCACTCTCTACCTATAGCACGACACCTCAGAGAAAAATGCAGTAATGTATGGTTTAAAGCACAGTAACCAGCAAACTAATGCACTAATGTGTTTATGCTGTAGCCTGTTGCTGTGCGCTAAGGGCCCGATTCTATATATGGCATCTAAAATTAACGCATATTAGGCAATTACGCCTAAGCATATTCTAAATATAGCGCATAAATCTACACGTATTTAGAATACGCTTAGGCATAGCTCATGTGACTAAATCTACACGCGTCCATTTACACCAATGAAAAGCTCATGTAAATTCTTGCGCATAGATTTACGCACACTGGCCCTTATTATATAACAACATGTAAAGATTTTGGAATGCCCACAAAATGCCCATTTCCACGCTTCTACGCACACCCTTTTTTGCCTGTGCGTGTTAGAATTTAGGTGCAGTACATTACAGAATACACTTAAAATATACACGTGTAAATTCTAATTTTTGCCCATTAGTGATCGTTATTGCTTGTTAAGCGCTGTTAACATAGTAACATAGTAAATGACAGCAGATAAAGACCTGTACGGTCCATCCAGTTTGCCCAACAAGATAAACTCATTTTACATGGTATGCGATGCTTTATATGTATACCCGAATTTAATTTGTCCTTCCCATTGTCAGGGCAAAAGACTTGACTAGTGTGGCTTTTTTCCACAACCTTTGCAGTGTTGCACAAGAAGGCTTGAGTCTTAGCAACCCCTAAGCTACAGGGGAAGTAACACTTAACAGCTTGTTAAAACAATTAATCTATGCGTGTAGTTATAGACTATGCCTAGATTTACATGCAGAACCATGTGGAACTCTAGGCACACTATATAGATTCTGGAGGAAACTGCATATTATCACCCTAATTCTGTAAAGCCACCAAAAATTACATGCCTCACCCACTGTTGTTCCGCTCACTGCATTTGACATTATAAGAACCAACCCCATATGGTACCATTGGTTAAATCTTCGAGAGGAAATGCAAACCTCCCTTAGGTGGGCAACTTCATCCAGTACCTTTCCCAACACCAAATACCACATCTCTGCTCTAGCCTCCAAGAGACATTCTCCAATGTCCTCCAGGAAGTGGGCAAGAAGAGGGGGCAGTTCCTAGGGATCAATACCAGAGAGCTGTCTACTCAAATAAGATCCCGTTGTTGACTGCATTATCGTACTGAATTCTGTGATAATGTACCTGAAAGCTCATGGCAAGATGGTCTGACCAAGAGAGAGAGGCACAAAAAAAATGAGATTGTTAAAAATGGGTTGTCCAACCAAGATAACACAAGATCTAAAGTATGCCCCCCCTTACATGAGGGGGGCCCTGAATCAATTACACAATTGATAATAAAGATAATGATAATAATTCATGTTGACATTACATTTTTTAAAGTGATTTCATTGATTAAATACAGTATCACTTGTCTGAACAATGCATAACCTAATCATTAAGAAAGAAATGTTAATCAATATGTTTGCCATTATCATCACTAAGGGACCCCTTTGCTAAGCTGTGGCAGAAGGGGACCTGCGCTAGCATCAGCGGCCGTGTTTGTCGTGCTTTAGGGCCATTTTGGGGGAGCACTTGCTGCCACCCATTGAGGTGGCTTTAAGGGCTCCTGAGCTAACCTAGTGGTAACCAATTACCACCAGTTAATCCCTGTGAAAGAAATCAGACTTCATTTTCTGTAGCACCAGAAATGGTGCATGCTGGAGATGGAACTACCACCAGCACCTGCATTGGGTCAGTGGTAGTTCCAGGTGGCCATGTGGCAAGCCTGTTGCTGCACGATAACCTTTTAATTAAAGGGCCCCTAAATGACATCGGAGTTACTAATACTCCAGATGTAATTGGAAGGATTTGAATTTCAGCCTGACATAGCACGTATCAGAATAGCAGGAATCCCATCACAACACTGTTTGTTTTTCTGTCTATCTTAATAAGGATGAGAGAAATGGAATACAGAGGTATCGACTCTTATTTAAAAGTCACTTTCTCCAAAATTCTTCAAATAATAATAGCTTTATTTTATTTTATTCTTTTTAGAATGTGAATAAATATTTATTTAAATGGCTTACATGTAAATTAAGAAAGAGCATGAAGAGAAGGAAACCAAAGCACAAAACACAAACAGCAAACAAAAAAGCACAAGGGCCTTCAGAACTGAGGACAGCAACTAGATCTTTATTTCCAGACTTGACATGGGCAATGTTTCTGCAAATATGCCTGCGTCAGGGGTTGTTGTAGTTGCTCATCAATAAAAAAAAAAAAAAGCTACCCAAAAGCTGATCCACAGACTTAGTTCAGTATTCAGTTCCGGGTGTGTCAGATATCTGGTTCGTACAATTATTATTATTATTTGTTACATTTGTATCCCACATTTTCCCACCTTTTGCAGGCTCAATGTGGCTTACATATAACCGTTAACGGCGTTAGCCGATTACGGTCTGAACAAATACATGGTATGAATGAATACAAAGTGATATTGTAGTAGAATGAGGTACATGTAAGGTAGTTACATGTATGGTAGGTGCGGTTGGGGGAAAGTTAGAGAGGGAAAGGGGGAAGGAGAGTCAGATAATGTCCGTTACAGTCTTTGGTTACATTGTGTCACATGTGACCAGGTATTTTTATGTTGGGTCGGTAGGGTATGCTCTTTTGAACAGGACTGTCTTTAGTGCTTTCCGAAAATATAGGTGGTCAAGCGTAGTTTTTACTGCTTTTGGTAATGCGTTCCATAGTTGTGCGTTTAGGTAGGAAAAGCTGGTTGCATAGGTGGATTTGTATTTCAGTCTTTTGCTGCCTGAGTAGTGGAGGTTTAGGTATGATCGTGCAGATTTGTGGTGTTTCTGGTTGGCAGGTCGATGAGGTCTGTCATGTATCCCGGTGCCTCGCCGTAAATAATTTATGAACAGTCATGCAGATTTTGAAAGTGATACGTTCTTTGATTGGTAGCCAGTGCAATTTTTCTCTGAGTAGTTTGGCGTCAAAACGTGTTTTTCCAAATATAAGCCTGGCTGCTGTGTTTTGGGCGGTCTGAAGTTTCTTTATGAGTTGATCCTTGCATCCCGCATAGATTCCATTACAGTAATCTGCGTGGCTTAGTACCATGGACTGTACCAGGTTATGAAATATTTCCCTCGGGAAGAATGGTTTTACGCATTTGAGTTTCCACATTGAGAAAAACATTTTCTTTATGGCTTTGCAGCTCACAAAAAGCGCATATAAATTAGCATACATAATGCCACATTTTGCTCCAAAGCCAGCTGAGCAAGTGATGATAAGAAAGGAAACAGCATCCAAGCTCCACAACACCAATTGGTAGGGATGTGCACAGGCCAAAAATTATCAGGTTGTTTTCTTTTCATTTAGCTTCCCCCCCCCCCAAGCCAACCTATGACATGCTGCACAAAGATCAATAGACAAGAGTGGAAATGAGCCAATCAAGTCCACTGTAAGTAAAGAAGCCCATTGGTTAATCTCTGTTTCCACTCACCCACGCTGCTGTCATTGCCATACACTCTAAACCAAACAAACCTAGCAGCTGCTGCTCCACATTGTCGTTTTTAAATTGTTGCTCCGTCATTTTCATTGGTAGCTCATAAGATCAAAAGATCTGCCATACTTGGTCAGGCCAAAGCTTTTAATGTATCTTTTTAAAGATTTAGAGAGGAAGTTATCATGGTGCTTTAAAAGGTGATATTTGACTTCACCTCAGTTTCCCAGGGAATGCAGCAACCTGTGGTGTAACAGTCCTGTAGATTGCTGAATCCCGTAGTAAAAGAGTAATGCTGCTTGCATTCACCCTGCAAGCAGTGTTATTCTAATGATCTGGAGCATCAGGCTGCCAAGCCACAGTCCGATGCTCCAGGCTGCAACCTCTGTCCCCTAGCACATTCCCCCCACAATTTAGCCTCTGATCTCCCCCCCTCCAATCCAGTTCCTCACCCCTGAGGTGTCATTTGAAGGGGGGGGGGGGGTTGGGGGATGTGTTCCAGTGGGTGAGGATCTTTATCAAATACTTTCTCATAATCCAGATACACGGTATCCAGTGGCTCATCCTTATCCACATGTTTATTAACACCTTAAAAGAAAATCCAATAGATTGGTAAGGCAAGACTTCCCATTCTTAAATTCATGGTGGCTTTGTCCCATTAAGCCATGTTTATCCATAGGGCCACTAATTTTGTTTTAAGCATTTAGTTTCAACATTTTGCCCTTGTACCAACAACGGACTTACTGGTCTATGGTATCTTGAGTCAATACTGGAGTTCTTTCTAAAGTCTATGTAGTACTACATTACTTATTCTCCAGTCATAGCTGATTTTAATGATTATTTACAGAGTACTAGTAATAGGTCTGGAGTTTCAATTTTCAGTTTTTCAGAACTCTGGGGTGTACACATATACCATCCAGTCATAGTGATTTGTTACTGTTTAGTTTGTCAGTTTGCTCCATTACATTTTCCAGGTTCACTGTAATATGCTTCAGTATCTCAAAGAGTGTTTTCAGTGTGAGTATCTCCCCAATGTCTTCCTCAGTAAAGACTGAAATAAAGATTTCATTTAGTATTTTTGGTGTGGCCTTGTCTTTTCTGAGTGCTTTTTTCATCCTTTGGTCATCTAGAGGTCCATCTGACTCCCTCACAGGTATTTTGCTTCAAATGCACCTGCAAACATTTTTATTAGTTTTACTTCTAACCTGCCAGTATTTATATTAGCCTCTTTCACCTTAAATATTTTGGTCATTAATCTCAGAGACTTTCAGTCTTTCTGGATAAAGTAATCCAAACTATGTTTTCATATTTCTTGGTTACTCTCATATTATTACCAGCAATGTCTTCCTTTTCTGGCTGTGAGTTTATTTAGATCTGTGATTATTAAATGTTTATTTCCATCCTACAGTACAGTTGCCTGCATATTGACTTTTTCAGGATTTCCAATAGTCTGTGGATATCATAAGATACGAATCACTACTGGCCTCAGTCTCAGTTAGTTTTTTGTTAGTATTATGAGAAAACACTTCATGTATTTTTTAGTTTCAATTTCCAGTACCTTTGGCACAAATGTCTTCATAAATTTTGCTAGATTACCACCTTCAATTCTTTCTGGAATCTTCTAACTACTTAATTTTATAATCTTGCATGCACATTTGTTCACTTAGCTTGTAAAATTGTGTGCACAGGTTCTAGAATAATGGCAGTTGTGTGTAATTTAATAGTTAAATTAGATGCTAATTGGTAATAGCAACTAATATTTGTCAATCATTGGAGGTAATTGGTGGTAATTGGGACCATTTAGGAGTTATGCACATAACTGTCCTTAGTTGGTACTCTGTAGCATTAACTCATAATTCCTTTAGCATACAACTGCTAGGGAGTAGTGAACGTGGGAGGGGCATGGATGCCCAAAACTTCCTCCTTGGTCCTAAGTTGTGGAACTCTCATCCCTCTAATCGGTTGGCACCTTTCCCACTTTCAAAGCTCTCCTGAAAAACTCATCTCTTTGTAGAGGCCTTCAGGTCCCTATCCCCTGATCCTTTGTCCTTTCTGATGTCTCTCTCGCTCCTCTGTTTCGGTTCTTTCTGCTCACTTCCTTTTTTTTTTCTTTTAATTGTGGCTTTCTGTTTGAATGTTTAGTTTGCCAACACACGGCAGCTTTGTATAGTTCAGTGCAGGAAGCTTAAGTTTGAATATTTTACCGGCTCCCGCATTGTCTGTTTGGCGTCAGTTTAAGTACACTTGTATTTTTTAAGACAAGGATGTTTCCCTACAATGGATGATTGATATTTTTGGAATCATACACCATCATTAGACCCCTGATGCAGGCATTTGTAGCAGAAATATGGATTGTATCAGGTCTGATCAATAAAATAAAACTGAGATATCCCTTTCTTGAAGGCTCCTTGTGCTTTTTTGGCTATTTGCTGTAAACTACATAGTTGTCATTGATGGTTCCATTCCCGGTGTATCAAGAGCTATAAATAAAAATAAACTATTATTAGTTGTGCACGTAACTAACAGCAGTTAGACGCAAGCATTTACACCAACCTTTGACATGCTGTAAGTTTTTTGCAGCTAAAGTTAGGCGCTGAAATGCAAACTTACACTAGTATTCATTGTGCCTGCATGCGTGGGAAAATGTGGGATACAAATGAACCATAAATAAAATAAATAAATATTCCGTAACGGCTAGATTTAGGGAGTATTCTCTGTTCTGTTCCTCTCTCATCCCCTCCTCTCCTCTTCTCTGCAGGCTGACTGGAAGGGAGGGGCTGGAGCAGAACCTGCTGCTGTAGAGTCTGAAAAGAAATGGTGGAACTACATTCAAGCCCATTCCCCTAAAAAATTAAGCCTTGAATGTCACAGTATCTTCCAACAAGGGGTCCTTTCCTCCAGTTCATTTACCTTCTTTTGAAAGACAATTGTGCTGTAAGAAGCCAGCTCTGTTATAATTTCTTTAGTTGCAGCAGTAATCTCTGCCACTAGTACTTTTAAGGACTGCAGCTCAATAATGAGCTTGGTTCTGGGGGGGGGGGGGCAGTTTTACTTTTCTTGCCAGCAGCACTGGTAATGGAGGGTCCTGTTTGGATCTATGTGACACTATGAAAGCCATGGGCCAGTAATTGGAAGAGATAGCAGTTTTACTTGTGGGGTTAATTAGATTTTGGCTCGTTCCTCCATGCAAATCTGTCACATGTTTATCCGTTAGATGCTCTCTAACACCCCCTCCACAGCTAAAGTACTGTCATAGCATGGTCACTGGGATTAATATGGTTTCTGAAATTTGAAAGCTGAGGGAGGAAGGGGATATCAAAAACATCCCCATCACCTTCAGTGATTCTGCTTTTCTTCCCACTGCCATTTTACCCCTATATACTTCTGCTCCCTCCAAATATCATTTTGCTGCCTTCAAGCACCCCTTCAATGTCTCAAAGCATTCCCCACACCCTCCAAAAACGTGTCCACTACTTGAAATGGAAATTTTCATGGGAGGAAGTGAGGTTGCTACAGGAATTGAGCCCACAATATGAACCTCATCCCTAAGCTCAGAGAGGGAATCAGGAAGGACCATCCTTGGGGGGGGGGGGGGGGGAGAAGGGGAGCAAATTTGAACTATCACCCTAGGCCCTGTGCTTCTGCATTCTCTGTTCCTCACATCTGAAATCACTTGGAAGCATCAGTGTGCCACACAGTGGAGATATTGCCACTGGACCAGAAGGTGTGTGACCCTTCCTTCTTGCTCCTTGATAAGTTAGGAGGAGGGGGATTCTCCCCACTCTTCAGTCTTCGGGGGGGGGGGGAGGGGGAGGTTGAGGGGTCTGCTCCTGCTGAACTGCCCTGTGCCCTGTACCCCCTGGCTGTATGCTAAATGCAATGGGGCTCAGAATTACACTGCTTTGTTGGAGGAGAAGGGTGGTATAAAGGTGCACAGTGGGAGTGTGGGGAGACACACAGAGTTGAGGGGCAGGTGTTATAGCAGTGCAAGTCTGAATTGTTGTGGTGGTGGGGGAATGAGAGGACAAACCATGAAGCTACATATGGCAGCAAGGTTCCATGGACAAAGACTAATGAGCACTATTTCCAGTCTGGCTGAACATGATTCTAGGAGGCCACAAGGGTTATGATAAGACCTTATTCTTTACAGTTTATGATTGATCAGGGCCAGTGTTAGCAGAGTGCAAACAGGGCAATAGCCCTGGGCCTCCACAATATAGGAAGCCCCTAAGCCAGCTAAAAGCTGAAAGAAATGCAGAATGCAGGTGGGCTTTCTCCCAAGTTTCTGCCCTGGATCCCAGCATGGTTAACTCTGGCCCTGCAGTTGTTGGTTGAGAAAAGGAAGGCTTGGGGGCCGATATTCAGACTGTGGGAGGGATCTCGGCTAACTCCTGCGATTGGTTGTCAGCCCAGAAATTCTATGCTGGGCCATATCTGGTGACTGGCAGTGAATATCTGGTTTATTTTTAGCCGGTTTAAAGTTACCCAGCTAAGTTAATATTCAAAGATTGCCGGTTAACTTTAAACCGACTAAAGATTTATCAGCTGTGTAAGTGGCCCAATGTGCCCGCTTACAAATAGCTGGATATGGATTGAATATTCGGGGATTGTTGGCTATATTGCCCGATACATCCAGTTATCTCCTAGGCACTAACTGGGAATATCTGCTAAATATAGCTGGATAGGCGGTTAAATGCCATCTAAACGGCCAGGTGCTGTTCCTGGCTGGTAAAATGGTTTTGAATATTGGGGGATAAGCGTCTTACTTATGATCATATCAAGATTTAGTAGCAAAAGTGGAACTGGAACAGGATTTCTCCAGATTTCACAGTATTGAGCTCTAACCTCAAAGTTATGCTGTTGTGCAGCTGCCTTTTTCTTTTTGACAAATTTGCATAAAAAGGGCGGGTTTCCATTTTGGGGAGGATGGCATGGGGGCAAGGATGTACAACAAAGCAGGGATATCAGTGTCTCCCTGGGATGGGATTATGAGATCCAAACTGGACTGGTCTGCAGGCTCTATCTTTCTTACTTTAGAGAAGGGAACATCACCTGGAGCTTGCTCTTATCCACAGCACAGCTGAAACTACCCTAATGTGCAGTAAGTTATTAAATTGCTCCGTCCTCTTGCCAAAACTGTGAGGCACTGCTTGGTTAGGCACAGATTGCCCACCCACTCGCACACCTACCAAGCAGCAAACTCAGACATCAAGCAGAGTGCTTAGCAGCCTGCCAGCCTCATGGCAGCTGGTTGAGAGCTTACTGTCATCGAAGCCTGCACAGCCACTGGAATGTCTGTGTGGGCTCCTTCCCTGCGTCTGAAAACATAGAAAGCACATTGCAGAACTCCCACAGCTAGGAAAGAGTGTGTAGCACGGTGGCAGCCGCAGCAACACAACCCGAGCCTGCTGCATTTCAGAAGCCCAATCTAAGGGAGCGTAAAAACTCCACAAGTGGGAGGAAAAGCCTTTCTGGAAGGAAGCGGAGAAGAACATCTTGCTCATGGGCTGAGTCAGTCCCTACTGAAGTGTTTCTGTCTTTATCTAGGGCCAGTGATTTTACAGCCCGAGCTGCCTGCCGTGGGGATAGGGAAGTTGAAAGGTAAGATGCATCCTTCTTGCTTTCTGATACACGTGTGCTTCCAGTGTCTTCTTCAGCAGTCAGCTCATGCAAGTTTCCTCCTACTACCACTGATGAAAAATAGGTCTGCGTTGTTTAATCGATATAGAGCAGAGGTTCTCATCCCAATCCTTGAGACACACCTGGCCAGTCTGATTTTCAGGATATCCACAATGAATATGAATGAGATAGATTTGCATGCACTACCTCCATTCTATGCAGATCTTTGTCATTCATATTCATTATGGATATTCTGAACACCAGACTAGCTGGGTGTGTCCCGGGGATGGTTACAGAGCATGGAGCCCAGAGTGTTCTAGAGTGTGATGCTACAGGTCATACATGCAGCCACTTCCAGGGTGGAAGGCCTCACAATCCATTTTTGGGGTCTGGACTGTGTGGAACTGTTTTATTGGTGACAGGGGGATGAAATGACCTGACTAAGGTCACCCAGAGGGTCAGCATCAGAGCTGGGAAATGAAGTCACATGTAGAAAGCATCATGTCTTTGCACTTCTGGCTCAATAATAGGTTTCTTTCCCCTTTCCCATCCCCTGCTCCTTTTTTGCTATTCCTGTAGCTGTGCTTTAACCAGAGTTCAATAACCACGGAAAGGAGCTGTCCAGGTCATCAGGCTGAGTTAGTCCTGGTCTTATCCCATTTCATATGTGGACTTGTGCTTTCACTTATCTGAGGCAGCGTTTCTGATCCTGGGGGGACCACCAGCCAGTTGGTTTTCAGGATATCCACAATAAATATGCATGAGACAGGTTTGCATATAATGGAAGTAGTAGGCATGCAAATCTCTCTCATGCATATTTATTGTGGATACCCTGAAAATCTGTCTGGCTGGTGGTCCCCCTAGTACAGGTTTTCGAACCATTGTCCTACAAAAAGCAAAACCCATAAGTCTTTGCTTGCATTGGAGGAAAAGGGAAGTCTAGAACAGTGGGTTCTTGATGATCTGGAGCAGAGGTTTTCAACCTACTCCTCGGGGTACACCCAGCCAGTTGTGGTTTAAAATCCCGAATGGCTGGGTGTGCCCCAAGGGTTGGGTTGAAAAACTCTGATCTGGAGTCTCCTGGTGACCTCACTCTAAAGCTACTTTGCTTGTTTTTATTTTTCTCACCAGATGGAATAGAAAAATCGTGTCTTTCTGCACTTAATTTAGGATTGATGAGAGGGGATTTAATGCTTAAAACCTCAGTCTTCTTCAACAACTGAAACCCTCCTCCCCAGTATACCAAGACCAGAAAAACAGCAGCTCACTGGTCTAAATTCCCTTAAAAAATTAATTCCAGCAGAGCCAGAGTTGAATGTTATGCTTATTAGGTGTATCATTAGTATTATGCTAACATTGTATTATATCTCTGGTATTTGAATTCCAGTGTTATACTAAATGTGTATATTTTTGATACTGTTTCACAGTATTTCTATTATTAGGTTTCAGTTTACTGCTTTCAAGTTTACCTCATCGATTGTATTTATGTTTATTCTTGGTTATTTTCCTGTTGTTATGGTGTTAACAAAGTTGTAAGTTTTATGTTAAATTGTACTTGCTGTACACCGCCTTGGGTGAATGTTTTCATAAAGGTGGTTAATAAATCCCAATAAATAAATAAAAATAAATAAATATGGAACACGGCTGCAATGGTAAGGTCCCTAGATGACTCCAACTCACCAGACCAGTGCAGTCAGCTCCCAGTTTTAACCCAGTGAAATCTATACTCTTGTAGTTCCTGCCTTTTCTTAGTAAGGATTGAAATAGGTGTCCAGCCATGCAGTGGTGTAACAGAGCTGCCAAGTTACCCATTCCAGGAGGGAGACTTTTTGGCTGGTCCTTCTCAGGACCTGCTGTTGCTCCTACACTCTGAGGTGTCCTTGATGTGTGTTGCAACTTTGGGCAGTGCCTTTCACCCAGTCCTCTGGGCACACCCAGTCAGTCCAGAGATTCCAAGTTACCCAGTTCCAGGCTTCATATTTTGGGATAGTCCTGGTTTTGAACTTACATCCCAAAGCAGTGTGGGATTTGCAGTGTCTGATCCTACCCATTGAAATCAGTGCTGCAAGTACCACAATAGATGGAGTGGCCAGAAGACCAGGACTGTTCCAAAATTTCCAGTCTGGAACTGGGTAACTTGGCATCTCTGCCAGGTTTCAGGATATCTGCAATGCATATGTATAAGATAGATTTGAATACCAAGGAGACAGTACATGCAGATCTCTCTCATATGTATTCATTGTGGATATCCTGAAAACTCGACTGAGTGCCTCAAAGACTGGGCTGAGAACCACTGGCTTAGGGTATGAAGCAGGTACTTCACACTTTCGAGGCACAAAGTAGTTTGTTGTGACTGTCATTTGCTTGTTGTGATCATGCAGGCTATGGTCAAGCTGACAGCTCCATAAGAAATGAGCACGATCTATTTGTTGTTTAAGATTTATGGGGTTGAGGAACTGAGAAATCTGAAAAAACTTTAGACATGCAAAATCACCTAAAACATTGTGTAATGTTTCTGAGGTCTTGCAAAACTTGTTTTGTTTGTGGGGGGAGGGGGGGAAGGGTGTGGAGGAAGGAGGGTAGGCTGAAAACACGACAGAGCTCAAACTCTTTCTGAAATAATAACAAGCCGGAAAGCAGCTACAGCATGGCTCATGATATTCTTTCTAACCCCTCTGTGTGTGTGTTTGTGTATGTATCACTGTTGTGTGTTTTGTGTGCGCATTGCATGTGTTGTGTTTGTTGGGGATAGCTGGGGTGATGGTGCAGATTGCAAGGGGTATTTTTTAGAGGTAACGGCACTTTGTGGGGCGGTGGGGCAGTTGCTTGGGGTAGTTTTGGGGGTTGGGGTACTTTGTTTTTGAGGATGAGCAGTTTGCGGGGTGGTGGGGCAGTTGTAGGATAGTTTTGGGAAATAGGGTACTTTTCAGGTGGTGGTGAAATTGTGGGCCAAGGGCAATTTTGTGGAGGAAATTTAAGGGGGGTGGAGGCAATTAGCAGGGGGGATTAGTTTTTGGATGTGTGGCAGTTAGTAAGGTGGTGGGACAGTTTGCGGAGTACAGGGACACTTGTCAGAATGGTAGTGCAGCTGAGGGAGGCTAATCCTGTGGGTGCAGCAGTTTGTTGGGTGGTAGGGTAGTGTAGTGGCAGGGTACTTTTTCAGATGGTGTAATTTGCAGGGTGGCAGAGTAATTGTGGGGGATATTTATGAGGTAGTTTGAGGGTAGTGAAGCAGTTGCGTGGTATTTTTTGTGAGTGGGGCTGTTTGCAGGGTGGTATGGAAATTGCAAGGGATAGATTTTGGATGTGGGCAGTTTGAAGGGTGATGTGACATTAGTGGGGGGCAGTTTGTAAGACAGTGGTAAAGTTGCAGGAAGCAATTTGTGGGGTTTGGGGCATGGTTTAGTAGTTTGCAAGGTGGGGGAAGTTGTGGGAAAGTTTTTTGGGGTGGGCAGTTACATGTAGAGGGATAGTTTTGGGAGTGAGGTAGTTTGCAGGGTCCTGGGGGATTTGGAAGGGATAATATTTGGGGGTGGGTGAGGGGTTGGGGCAGGAGTAGGTAAAGTAGAGAATGGGGCAGCTTGTGAGGTGGTAGGGCAATGGCAATTGCAGTGGTAGTTTTCGGGGGTGGCAGCACTTTGTGGGGTGTTAGGGTAGCTGTTGAGGTATTTTGGGTGTGGGGACAGTTTGTAAGGTAGCAAGGAAGTTGTAGGATGTTAGTTTAAGGGGATGGGACAGTTTGAGCAGGGCGATATGTGTTGGGATGGGTTAGTTTAGGGGGTTAGAAGAATAGAGACTGGGGAGAGGCAGTTTGAAAGAAGGAATTCTCTAACTACTACATTTATCATTAGTAAATACCTATGCTACAGAAAATGGAACTCCTCTTATACAAATGTATTGGGACATTTTTAGGGGAATCTCATTTCTCTGGAACCTCCTGTTTGATGTGGACCTTTTTTAACTTATTTACTAGGTTTTCCCACATACCAAGTTTCATCCCATTCTGTTCAATTTTCTATGCTACAGAAACCAGAAATCCTCCCAATGCATTGGGCCATTTTTGGGGGGAGATAAGGCTTATATTTCTGGAAACCCCAGTCCAATTTGGCCAAAGTTTTGTGTCTTTTTACTGATTTTTCCCTCAGGCCATCCTATTCTGTAAATCTTTCAGAATTCTTTTGCCTCCAGAAAGATGGACAGTCATTGTCGACCCCATTTATATACTTTTTATAACATTTTTGAGTTGGAAAGAATAAAAACAAGTCATAGCTTGCAACTGTGTCCTGACAAGCCTTTTAAAACACATTATTGTATCCCTCTGTCGCTCTGATTCTGGGGCTGATGTAATAAAGTTCATTAGACTTTGAGCACAGCTTAGTGTACTTCTTTTTTTTTTTTTTAATTTTTAACCAGGAGCTTTATTGAAAGACTTTATCACACATACATTATGACATAAACACAGCTAATCATTTCCAGTAGACAAAGTCAATTCTCCGAGGACAAGCAGGCTGCTTGTTCTCACTGATGGGTGACGTCCACGGCAGCCCCTCCAATCGGAAACTTCACTAGCAAAGTCCTTTGCTAGCCCTCGCGCGCCCGCGCGCACCGCGCATGCGCGGCCGTCTTCCCGCCCGAAACCGGCTCGAGCCGGCCAGTCTTCTTTTGTCCGCACTCGGTACGGTCGTGTTTCGCCGTGTCGGGCCCCGGAAAGTTGACCTCGCGCGTCCAAATTGTTTTTTGAGCGTGTTTTTTTCTTCGGAAAAGCTTTTCTAAAGTCGGGAAGTGCTCCGGAAACCCTCCACCGGGTTTCGTGTCAATCCTCCCCGTACTTCCAGCTTTTTGCCCCGGTAAGTTTTCTTTCGTCGTCGGGGTAGGCCTCTTTTTGGCCTCGGTCGAGATTTTTCTCCCTCTAAATTTTGGTGCTTCAATTTTCGCCATTTCGGCTTTTGATTTCGCCGGCGTGATTTTTCCGCCCATGACATCGAAGCCTTCCAGCGGCTTCAAGAAGTGCACCCAGTGCGCCCGGGTTATCTCGCTCACTGATCGACACTCGTCGTGTCTTCAGTGTCTGGGGGCCGAGCACCGCCCTCAGAACTGCAGTCTGTGTTCCCTGCTTCAAAGGCGGACTCAGGTAGTGAGACTAGCCCAGTGGAACGTGTTGTTCTCGGGCTCTTCGTCGGCATCGGCACCGGGATCTTCGAGTGCATCGACGTCGTCAGCGTCCAGACCATCTTCCTCGGCCGCCCTTGCATCGAGTGCATCGAGGCATCGGGCCTCTGCATCGGCGCCGAGACATCGGATAGCTGCATCGACGTCGGTGGTACCAGGACCTCGTCTGCTGATGTCGTCGGACGGTGGTGCATCGGGTGGAGTGCAGGTGAGGGCTGTCCATTCCCCTGCTGGTGGCGGTGAGCCCTCGGGTGGGTCTCCTCCTACCCTGAGGGCTCCTGCGGTACAGCCCCCCCGAGATCGACCCTCTTCGGTCTCGGCCCCGAGGAAGCGACGGGTGGATTCGACGTCCTCCTCGTCGGTGCCGGGGAGCTCCGGTGACATGCTTCGGAAGAAGTCGAAGAAGCATCGACACCGGTCCCCCTCCCCGCGTCGGCACCGAGAGCTCTGGGTCGCCGAGGGAGTCGGCACCCAGCAGGCATCGGCACCGAGAGGACCGCTCACCCTCTGTTCAGGAGGTGTCGATGCGCTCCGCTCTGGACAGCCCGGAACAGCCTCCACGCCCGGAACAGGTACTGACGTCGACGCCTGCATCGACCTCCATGCCTTTCTCTGCAGCCGCTCTGAACGAGAGCCTCCGGGCCGTTCTCCCAGAGATTCTGGGGGAGCTGTTGCGCCCTACCCCTCCGGTACCGGCGGTGCTTGCGCCTCCGGTACCGTCGAGCGTGGCGCCGGCTGGCCCATCGCCCGGGGTGAGGTCCCCGACGTTGGTACCGCGTGCGGTGCCGACTGCGGCCACCTCCCAGGAGGGCTCCCCGACTACGTCGGCGGAGGGAGCTTCGCCGATGCGGGCGAGGGAGTCTACCTCTCGACGCCCCCATCGTGGACGTGGCTCCACGGAGTCGAGCCGGGCCCAGTTGCAGACGCAGGTCCGTGAACTTGTGTCTGACACCGAGGGTGAGGCCTCGTGGGAAGAAGAAGAAGATCCCAGATATTTCTCTGACGAGGAGTCTGAGGGTCTTCCTTCTGATCCCACTCCCTCTCCTGAAAGACAGCTTTCTCCTCCCGAGAGTCTGTCTTTTGCTTCCTTTGTCCGGGAGATGTCTACGGCCATCCCCTTCCCGGTGGTTGTGGAGGACGAGCCCAGGGCTGAAATGTTTGAGCTCCTGGACTATCCTTCTCCACCTAAGGAAGCATCCACTGTTCCCTTGCATCATGTCCTAAAAAAGACATTGCTTGCGAACTGGACGAAACCTCTAACTAATCCCCACATCCCCAAGAAGATCGAGTCCCAATACCGGATCCATGGGGACCCAGAGCTGATGCGCACCCAGTTGCCTCACGACTCTGGAGTTGTGGATCTGGCCCTAAAGAAGGCTAAGAGTTCTAGAGAGCATGCTTCGGCGCCCCCGGGCAAAGACTCTAGAACCTTAGACTCCTTTGGGAGGAAGGCCTACCATTCCTCTATGCTCGTGGCCAAAATTCAGTCTTACCAGCTCTACACGAGCATACACATGCGGAATAATGTGCGGCAGTTGGCGGGCTTGGTTGATGCTCTTCCCCCTGAGCAAGCCAAGCCTTTTCAGGAGGTGGTCAGGCAGCTGAAGGCGTGCAGAAAATTCCTGGCCAGAGGAGTTTATGACACTTTTGATGTTGCGTCCAGGGCCGCTGCTCAAGGTGTGGTGATGCGCAGGCTCTCATGGCTGCGTGCCGCCGACCTGGAGAATAGACTCCAGCAGCGGATTGCGGACTCGCCTTGCCGTGCGGATAACATTTTTGGCGAAAAAGTCGAACAGGTGGTAGAGTCTCTCCACCAGCGGGACACCGCATTCGACAAATTCGCCCGCCGGCAGCCTTCAGCTTCTACCTCTACAGGTAGACGATTTTTCGGGGGAAGGAAGACTGTTCCCTATACGTCTGGCAAGCGTAGGTACAATCCTCCTTCCGACAGCCTGCGGCCCAGGCTAAGCCCCAGCGCGCTCGCTCTCGTCAGCAGCGTGCGCCTCAGCAAGGCCCCGCGGCTCCCCAGCAAAAGCAAGGGGCGAGCTTTTGACTGGCTCCAGCAGAGCATAGCCGACATCCAAGTGTCAGTGCCGGGCGACCTGCCAGTCGGGGGGAGGTTGAAAGCTTTTCACCAAAGGTGGCCTCTCATAACCTCCGATCAGTGGGTTCTCCAAATAGTCCGGCAGGGATACACCCTCAATTTGGCATCAAAACCTCCAAATTGTCCACCGGGAGCTCAGTCTTACAGCTTCCAGCACAAGCAGGTACTTGCAGAGGAACTCTCCGCCCTTCTCAGCGCCAATGCGGTCGAGCCCGTGCCATCCGGGCAAGAAGGGCTGGGATTCTATTCCAGGTACTTCCTTGTGGAAAAGAAAACAGGGGGGATGCGTCCCATCCTAGACCTAAGGGCCCTGAACAAGTATCTCGTAAAAGAAAAGTTCAGGATGCTTTCCCTGGGCACCCTTCTCCCCATGATTCAGCAAAACGATTGGCTATGCTCTCTGGACTTGAAGGATGCCTATACACACATCCCGATACTGCCAGCTCACAGACAGTATCTGCGATTTCAGCTGGGCACACGCCACTTCCAGTACTGTGTGCTACCCTTTGGGCTCGCCTCTGCGCCCAGGGTGTTCACAAAGTGCCTAGCTGTGGTAGCAGCGGCGCTTCGCAGGCTGGGGGTGCACGTGTTCCCATATCTCGACGATTGGCTGGTGAAGAACACATCCGAGGCAGGAGCCCTGCAGTCCATGCAGATGACTATTCGCCTCCTGGAGCTACTGGGGTTTGTGATAAATTACCCAAAGTCCCATCTTCTCCCAGTGCAGAAACTCGAATTCATCGGAGCCCTGCTGGATTCTCGGACGGCTCGCGCCTATCTCCCAGAGACGAGAGCCAACAACTTGTTGTCCCTCGTCTCGCGGGTGCGAGCGTCCCAGCAGATCACAGCTCGGCAGATGTTGAGATTGCTGGGCCACATGGCCTCCACAGTTCATGTGACTCCCATGGCCCGCCTTCACATGAGATCTGCTCAATGGACCCTAGCCTCCCAGTGGTATCAGGCCGCTGGGGGTCTAGAGGACGTGATCCACCTGTCCACGAGTTTTCTCGAATCCCTGTTTTGGTGGACGATTTGCTCCAATTTGACTCTGGGACGTCCCTTCCAAATTCCTCAGCCACAAAAAATGCTGACCACGGATGCGTCTCTCCTGGGATGGGGAGCTCATGTCGATGGGCTTCACACCCAAGGAAGTTGGTCCCTCCAAGAACGCGATCTACAGATCAATCTTCTGGAGTTGCGAGCGATCTGGAACGCTCTGAAGGCTTTCAGAGATCGGCTGTCCCACCAAATTATCCAAATTCAGACAGACAATCAGGTTGCCATGTACTATGTCAACAAGCAGGGGGCACCGGATCTCGCCCCCTGTGTCAGGAAGCCGTCAGCATGTGGCTCTGGGCTCGCCGTCAGGGCATGGTGCTCCAAGCCACATATCTGGCAGGCGTAAACAACAGTCTGGCCGACAGGTTGAGCAGGATTATGCAACCTCACGAGTGGTCGCTCAATTCCCGTGTGGTGCGACAGATCTTTCAGGCGTGGGGCACCCCCCTGGTGGATCTCTTCGCATCTCAAGTGAACCACAAGGTCCCTCAGTTCTGTTCCAGGCTTCAGGCCCACGGCAGACTGGCGTCGGATGCCTTCCTCCTGGATTGGGGGGAAGGTCTGCTGTATGCTTATCCTCCCATACCTCTGGTGGGGAAGACTTTGTTGAAACTCAAGCAAGACCGAGGCACCATGATTCTGATTGCTCCCTTTTGGCCGCGTCAGATCTGGTTCCCTCTTCTTCTGGAGTTATCCTCCGAAGAACCGTGGAGATTGGAGTGTTTTCCGACCCTCATCACGCAGGACGACGGGGCTCTTCTGCATCCCAACCTCCAGTCCCTGGCTCTCACGGCCTGGATGTTGAGGGCGTAGACTTTGCCTCTTTGGGTCTGCCAGAGGGTGTCTCCCGCATCTTGCTTGCTTCCAGGAAAGACTCCACTAAGAGAAGTTACTTCTTTCATTGGAGGAGGTTTGCCGTCTGGTGTGACAGCAAGGCCCTAGATCCTCGCTCTTGTCCTACACAGACCCTGCTTGAATACCTTCTGCACTTGTCTGAGTCTGGTCTGAAGACCAACTCCGTAAGGGTTCACCTTAGTGCAATCAGTGCATACCATTACCAAGTGGAAGGTAAGCCGATCTCAGGACAGCCTTTAGTTGTTCGCTTCATGAGAGGTTCGCTTTTGTCAAAGCCCCCTGTCAAGCCTCCTACAGTGTCATGGGATCTCAATGTCGTTCTCACCCAGCTGATGAAACCTCCTTTTGAGCCACTGAATTCCTGCCATCCGAAGTACTTGACCTGGAAGGTCATTTTCTTGGTGGCAGTTACTTCGGCTCGTAGAGTCAGTGAGCTTCAGGCCCTGGTAGCCCAGGCCCCTTACACCAAATTTCATCACAACAGAGTAGTCCTCCGCACTCACCCTAAGTTTCTGCCAAAGGTCGTGTCGGAGTTCCATCTGAACCAGTCAATTGTCTTGCCAACATTCTTTCCCCGTCCTCATTCCTGCCCTGCTGAACGTCAGCTGCACACATTGGACTGCAAGAGAGCATTGGCCTTCTACCTGGAGCGGACACAGCCCACCAGACAGTCCGCCCAATTGTTTGTTTCTTTTGACCCCAATAGGAGGGGAGTGGCTGTAGGGAAACGCACCATATCCAATTGGCTAGCAGATTGCATTTCCTTCACTTACGCCCAGGCGGGGCTGGCTCTTGAGGGTCATGTCACGGCTCATAATGTTAGAGCCATGGCTGCGTCGGTAGCCCACTTGAAGTCAGCCTCCATTGAAGAAATTTGCAAAGCTGCGACGTGGTCATCTGTCCACACATTCACATCTCATTACTGCCTGCAGCAGGATACCCGACGCGACAGTCGGTTCGGGCAGTCAGTTCTTCAGAACCTGTTTGGGCTTTAGGATCCAACTCCACCCCCCGAGGGCCCTGTTTGTTCTGTTTCAGGCTGCACTCTCAGTTAGTTGGTAAATTTTTTAGGTCAATCTCAGTTATGTCCTCGCCGTTGCGAGGCCCAATTGACCATGGTTGTTGTTTTGAGTGAGCCTGGGGGCTAGGGATACCCCATCAGTGAGAACAAGCAGCCTGCTTGTCCTCGGAGAAAGCGAATGCTACATACCTGTAGAAGGTATTCTCCGAGGACAGCAGGCTGATTGTTCTCACCAACCCGCCCGCCTCCCCTTTGGAGTTGTGTCTTCCCTTGAAGTGTATTGTCTTGCTACATACTGGACTGGCCGGCTCGAGCCGGTTTCGGGCGGGAAGACGGCCGCGCATGCGCGGTGCGCGCGGGCGCGCGAGGGCTAGCAAAGGACTTTGCTAGTGAAGTTTCCGATTGGAGGGGCTGCCGTGGACGTCACCCATCAGTGAGAACAATCAGCCTGCTGTCCTCGGAGAATACCTTCTACAGGTATGTAGCATTCGCTTTCTCCGAAGGTCTCTGCTGTCACAGAACACCTTCTTAATACAAAGCCATTCCCAGTTACATTTTAACATTTTATAACAAAATTATCAACACCAAAACCTCAGCCAAAATAAAATTCCCTAATCCCTACCCCCCAACTCTTCCTCCCAGGGATCTCCCCACATTTATACCCTGCCAGTCCTCATATCAAAAACAACCTAAGAAATACCCATAACTGCCCATACCTGTTTCCATTTAGCCAAAGTGTTCTTCTCTTTAGCCCACAGTCGCTCTCTCTCAGCAATGTACTCAAGAAGAGCCTTCCACTTACTCACTGAAGGACACCCAGGTTGCTTCCATGATCGAGCAATCACCAACCGACCTGCACTAAAGCAATGTTTATCCAGGATCTGTTTCCCTCCCAGCACCCCAGGAACATGTTTGTTAAACAGAAATATAGCTGGATCCCAAGGAATAGGGTGGGCCACCCACACCTGCACCTTCCACTGAATCGCCTTCCAGTAAGCCTGCACCTTCCGACATGACCACCAAATATGACCATGAGTGCCCCTTTGGCCACAGTTCCGCCAACAAAGGGACGAAACCCCCCGAAACATGTGACTCAAACGGGATGGTGTGAGGTACCAACGATATAAGACTTTAGTACTATTATCTGGAATATTAACTGCTGGGGAACAATTAACGGTTGCTCTCTCCATTTTCTGCCATTCGGCTTCCTCATAGCACACGCCTAATTCCTTTTCTCATCTAGTACGGTAATGACTAGTCTCAGGCAGAGAATCCCTCAAGTATCCATACAACAAAGTTATCAACCCCCTAGAGCCTTCATGCCGAACACAAATTTTTTCTAAAAAGGTCACTTCCGTGAATAATTTCTCCCTGATACCAGGAGAGTGTAGGAAATGCAAAAGTTGGTTATAAGCATATTGATCCGCCAGTATCCGCCAGGTCAGCAAACTGAACAAATTCAGTACCCTCCACTAATTGCCCCCATAAATCTAATCCTTGTCGCCTCCATCTAGTGAAGGCAGAGGGAACACATCCTGGTGGAAAAGCTGAGTGATATGCTATAGGGGACAATCGAGAATTAAAAAAAACCCTTTTTACGTTCCAATTTATCCCAGCATGTGAATGTGTACTGAATAATAGGAGGCAGAGTAGATCCCAGATATCGTCGCTCAGGGGCCAGCCAAATCAAGTGTCCAAGTTTCAAGGGGCTTCTAACCAAACTTTGTTCCATCTGTACCCATAACTTATGCAATGGCTCCTGGAACCACTCTACAGCAGCTTTGGCTTTTGCAGCCAGATGGTAAAGATCCAATTTAGGAACACCCAGTCCCTCCTTTGTCTTACGTGCCCTATACATAATAGCCCGGGGAAGTCTAGGTTTGCTTCCCTGCCAAATAAATTTATGTAAGCGATTCTGCATCGACTGGATTAATTGTCCCTTAATTGGTATGGGTAGAGCTTGAAAAAGATAGAGTAAGCGAGGGAGAACATTCATTTTAATAGTGGCTATGCGACCAAACCACGATAGGGACAGGTGTTCCCAATGGTCCAGGTCAATCCTAATCCTATTCAATAATGGGACATAGTTAGCATCACTCAAACATTCAAAGCTCTTTGTAAGGCGGATCCCTAAGTAGTTCATACTCTCCGTCACCCAAGCTAGTGGATACTTTTGTTTACATCTACCATACTCTTCTGCAGTCAACCCCATTGCCATGGCCTCCGTCTTAGTAACATTAATTTTAAACCCTGACACCTGACCGAAATGCTCTATCTCTTGAAAGACCTCCGACATTGATTCCACGGGGGAAGAGAGGGTCAGGAGAATATCATCTGCAAAAAGTGCAATTTTAGATTCCAGTTGGCCAACCACAATCCCCCGTATCCTGAGGTTATCTCTAATAGTAACGGCCAAAGGTTCCATTGCAAGGGCAAAAAGAAGAGGCGACAGGGGACACCCCTGCCGGGTACCCCGTTGTAAGTCAAAAAATGGGGAAACCTGTCCATTAATCCGGACACATGCCCTGGGAGACTCGTAAAGTGCACGAATCCAGCTCTGAAATTTGGACCCAAATCCATATCTCTCTAAGACCTGATAAAGAAACTGCCAATGAACACGATCGAATGCTTTCTCTGCATCGATACTTAGCAAGCAATAGGGTGTCCTTCGTTGTTTCGCTACATACATAATGTCAAGAGTACGCCTGATGTTATCCGAGGCCTGCCTATTCAGAACAAAACCTACTTGATCTGGATGAATGAGAGTCTGTAAAACCACATTAAGCCTAACAGCCAGAACCTTAGCCATTATTCTCACATCTACATTCAATACAGATATAGGTCGGTATGATGCGCATTCGGTCACATCTTTATTAGGTTTAGGAACAACAGCTATCCAAGCCTGTGCCATTGTAGATGGAAGGGGGCCCCCCTCACGAATAAAATTAAATACTTCAGCAAGCACTGGTGCTAATTGAGATGCAAATGCTTTATAAAATTCGCCAGTATAGCCATCTACACCTGGCGACTTTCCAGATTTCAAGGTTTTAATGGCTTGGATCACTTCCTTCACCTCAATCGGAGCCTCCAATCGAGCCCTGTGTTCCAAGGTTGCGAGTGGTATATCCATGGAGTCGCAACTTATCATTAATAAACTCAAGATCCCTAGAAAGCAGGGTGTCTAACTGTAATCTAGCCATCTGTAGAGATTTATATGTCCTATGGGAACCAGTATGCTTATGCTTAAATTCCAACTATCTGATCTGACCCCTCCAATATTGCTTTTCCTTTTTCCCTCTCTCTTTTTAGCCTCCCCGCCACCCTCATAAAATGGCCTCATGAAACTGCTTTAAGGGCATCCCATACCACTGCTATAGATGGCCCCAAATCTACATTAAAATGCAAGTATTCTTTAAGCACCTCAATATACTCCGTACCGAACCCCTTTTGTGTTAACAAAGTATTATTAAAAGTCCATCTACCCCCAGTAGAGCTCTCCATGGTCCACTGAATATCCACCCAGCAGGGGGCATGATCAGATACTGTTATATTACCAATCTTGGTATCCTGAATCACTCCCCCCAGAGTCTTATCCACAAAAAGATAATCAATACGAGTATAGATATCATGCACAGAGGAATAGAAGGTGTAATATCTCTCTGTAGTATGGCAATCCCTCCAGGAATCAAACAAACCCAATTCACCAGTAACCCTGTTCAACACTTTAGCGAGAATTGTATCCCCCTTAGATACCAGACCAGATTTATCCACAACAGGATTCATGGTAGCGTTAAAGTCACCTCCCAGGATAAGCTGGACCCCAGCTAATAAGTTTATTTGTTTTTGTAATGACATGAAAAAGGAGGATTGCCCCGTGTTGGGAGCATACACCCCCCCCCCCCCCCCCCAAGTTATCTCCTTATTCTCCACAGATCCTCTAACCAGCACATAGCAGCCCTTCGGGTCTCTCTTCACCTGTTGTATTTGTAGTGGGAAGTCTGAATGAAAAAGCAACGCAACTCCTCGCTGTTTCTTATTTGAAGTATCAGATGCAAAAAAAACTCTTGGAATAGGAAGCATGTCGAAACAGTTTCTCATGAACCCGCTTCAAATGCGTCTCTTGTAGCATCACAACCTGGGGTTTCAGTCTGAGTATTTCTTGCCAGATCAATTGTCTCTTTCTTGGCACATTAAGTCCTTTCACATTAAAGGTTACAATCCTCATTTGGGAAGTCATTTATTAATGGCAATCACACATCCACATAACGCTCTCTCGTACAGAACAATCATCCCTGGGAGAAACTCTAACAGCCCAACCCCCCCTCCCCCTCCCCCTCCCCTCTACCCATCTAACATTCTTTGCGTAAGTGACAGAGGGATCCTTCCCCCCACCCCCCGCAAGACCCCCAGATGTGAACATCTCACCCTACCCTATAGCACCCAACAGCAAACAACCCCAACCCCTTCCTTAAATCAAGCACACATATCTTCCGTGTATCCTCATGCAACACTCATACCGAACTCTGTGTCCTGTTAGTTGCTAAACACATCAGTTTCTGCAATCCCAAAAGTCAGTTGTTCAACCGCGGCTTCTTTGCTTTATTAAAGACTTGTTGCCACTGTCACACTTTATCCTGGGCTGCAGTCAGCTCCATAGGTGACTCACTCTCAGGCACCATGATTCCCGCCTTTTGTAGGGTATTCTGTGCATGCTCCAGTGTACGCACCTTATGATGTTTTCCAGCGATAGTAAAACACAGGGCAAACAGGGAAAGCCCAACGGTATTTCACATTCTGTCGGCCTAGCGCTTCCAATATAGGTTTCATAAGCTTCCGCTGTTGTAATGTAAAGGCTGACAAGTCTTGATACATATGCACAGGGGTATCATTAAACTGTAAATCCTTGCATTGTCTTGCTAACGTAAAAAGCTGCTCCTTGTCTGTGTACTTCAGAAATCTCACAACAATATCTCTAGGTTTATTTGGTGGAGGTGCCCCCAGAGCTCTATGAGCCCGCTCAATTTCCGGCATGGGGCTATCCGGCGTTTCTGCCTGAAGCTGCTTACACAGTTCTTGTACAATTGTTTTAACATCTTTTTGTTGTTCCCCCGCTTCCGGAACACCTCGAAAACGCAGGTTGTTCCGACGTCCCCGATTCTCCATATCGTCTACCTTATATTGCAAATCTGCCAGTTGATTTTCAAATTCCTCGTCCTTCCGACGTAATTGGGACATCGCTTCACCCTGTTCCTCGACGCGAACCTCGAGGTCGTCAATATGGGCCCCCACCTACTTTAGCTCTCCTCTCAAGTGGTCAATGCGTTCCACAATGTCCGCTTTCATATGGGCAAAGTCTTTCCGCAAATCTTTCAATATTTTGGTAAAACACTCTTCCTGTTCGCCACCACATTCTTCCTCCGAACGCACCGATTCAGAATCGGAGGCCTCTCCACGCTGCGGGGACACATGGCGCATTCCCGTCTTGGAAACACGCTGGCTGCTCCGGGCTCCCCCTTTAGCCGTTATATTTTTCAATTTTTGAGACATCAGATAACGCTCTGGTTACTATACACCACCAGCATGCGAAATAAGAGGAATTCAGGTAAGAAAATTCGCTAATGTTCGCTTTATTAGCGGGGTTAATCGGGAGCTGCAAGCTTAGGCTGCCATCAAGGCGATGATGTCACCGGAAGTCCAGCTTAGTGTACTTCTGAACATTATTTTACTAAGCATGAAGAAACCACATCTTTTTTTTCTGGCTATGTCAGGGCTGGCACATGGTTATCTAATGCCCTAGATGATCCTTAAGCCATATGCCATCCCAGCAGCAGCTCAGGGCCCTGCCTTTCCCCCCCATGATCAGGCATCCCCTCCTTTTCCTATCCCAGGTAGCCAATATCTCCCCTTCCCCTCCCTACCCTTTCCACTATCTAATTTCTCTTTCCCTACCCTCCAGAATCTCATCTCCCCTTCCCTTACCCCCCCCCCCCCCCCCCCCCCGGTCCAGCATCTCCGTCTGCTGGGCCTAATGCTGTCAGCCTAACTCCTCCCATGCCCACAGTGAGATGGCCTTCAGCACAGGCTTGTCCTCAAGAAATATCAGATACCCCCCGGGCCCCCCCTCTCCGAAGCAGACTTCCTGTGCAAGAAGGTCCCTTGTGGTGCTGAGAGTAGCATTAATGTGCTGCTATCCTGCCATGTGGGACGTGTGTTACCACCACCCTCACTCCCCCCTCAAATTCTGCCTCCCTAAGTGGATACCTAGTCCACCAAGTGGCAGGACTGGCCTTGGTTAAAAAAGGGGGGCAGGAAATGAAATGCTGAGGGGGAGATGTGCTGGAGCAAACAGTAAAGTGCTGGACTGCTGACATTACAACACAATACCATAATATTTCTGAGCAGAATAACATTCTGGCACATGCCAATATGTGTGTGCATGCAAGTCTAAATGCCAAGACAATTTTTTTGTGTGCACAAAATCTAGCTACTGCTACTACATGCTTCCACTCTCACATGTTGGCACACATTTCTTACATAAGTACATAAGTAATGCCACACTGGGAAAAGACCAAGGGTCCATCGAGCCCAGCATCCTGTCCACGACAGCGGCCAATCCAGGCCAAGGGCACCTGGCAAGCTTCCCAAACGTACAAACATTCTATACATGTTATTCCTGGAATTGTGGATTTTTCCCAAGTCCATTTAGTAGCGGTTTATGGAATTGTCCTTTAGGAAACCGTCTAACCCCTTTTTAAACTCTGCCAAGCTAACCGCCTTCACCATGTTCTCCGGCAACGAATTCCAGAGTTTAATTACGCATTGGGTGAAGAAAAATTTTCTCCGATTTGTTTTAAATTTACTACACTGTAGTTTCATCGCATGCCCCCTAGTCCTAGTATTTTTGGAAAGCGTGAACAGATGCGTCACATCCACCTGTTCCACTCCACTCATTATTTTATATACCTCTAACATGTCTCCCCTCAGCCGTCTCTTCTCCAAGCTGAAAAGCCCTAGCCTCCTTAGTCTTTCTTCATAGGAAGTCGTCCCATCCCCGCTATCATTTTAGTCGCCCTTCGCTGCACCTTTTCCAATTCCACTATATCTTTCTTGAGATGCGGCGACCAGAATTGAACACAATACTCAAAGTGCGGTCGCACCATGGAGTGATATAACGACATAATAACATCCTCACACCTGTTTTCCATACCTTTCCTAATAATACCCAACATTCTATTCGCTTTCCGAGCCGCAGCAGCACACTGAGCAGAAGGTTTCCATGTATTATTGACGACGACACCCAGATCCCTTTCTTGGTCCGTAACTCCTAACGTGGAACCTTGCATGACGTAGCTATAATTCGGGTTCTTTTTTCCCACATGCATCACCTTGCACTTGCTCACATTGAACGTCATCTTCCATTTAGCCGCCCAGTCTCCCAGTCTCGTAAGATCCTTCTGTAATTTTTCACAATCCTGTCGCAAGTTAACGACTTTGAATAACTTTGTGTCATCAGCAAATGTAATTACCTCGCTAGTTACTCCCATCTCTATATCATTTATAAATATATTAAAACGCAGCGGTCCTAGCACAGACCCCTGAGGAACCCCACTAACTACCCTTCTCCATTGTGAATACTGCCCATTTAACCCCACTCTCTGTTTCCTATCCTTCAACCAGTTTTTAATCCACAATAGGACTTTTTCTCCTATCCCATGACCCTCCAATTTCCTCTGTAGCCTTTCATGAGGTACCTTGTCAAACGCCTTTTGAAAATCCAGATACACAATATCAACCGGCTCCCCTTTGTCCACATGTTTGTTTACTCCTTCAAAGAATTGAAGTAAATTGGTCAGGCAAGATTTCCCCACACAAAAGCCGTGCTGACTCAGTCTCAGTAATCCATGTCCTCGGATGTGCTCTGTAATTTTGTTTTTAATAATAGCCTCTACCATTTTCCCCGGCACCGACGTCAGACTCACCGGTCTATAATTTCCCGGATCTCCCCTGGAACCTTTTTTAAAAATGGGCGTTACATTGGCCACCCTCCAATCTTCCGGTACCACGCTCGATTTTAAGGATAAATTGCATATCACTAGCAGTAGCTCCACAAGCTCATTTTTCAGTTCTATCAGTACTCTAGGATGAATACCATCCAGTCCAGGAGATTTGCTACTCTTCAGTTTGCTGAACTGCCCCATTATGTCCTCCAGGTTTACCGTGAAGTCAGTAAGTTTCTCCAACTCATCCGCTTGAAATATCATTTCCGACACCGGTATCCCACCCAAATCTTCCTCGGTGAAGACCGAAGCAAAGAATTCATTCAATCTCTCCGCTACGTCTTTGTCTTCCTTGATCACTCCATTTACCCTTCGGTCATCCAGCGGCCCAACCGATTCTTTTGCCGGCTTCCTGCTTTTAATATACCGAAAAACTTTTTTACTATGCTTTTTTGCCTCTAATGCTATCTTTTTTTCGTAATCCCTCTTGGCCTTCTTTATCTGCGCCTTGCACTCCGTATGCTGCTTCTTGTTATTTTCAGACGGTTTCTTCTTCCATTTTCTGAAGGCATTTCTTTTAGCCCTAATAGCTTCCTTAACCTCACTTTTCAACCAGGCCGGCTGTCCTGGAGTTCCGTCTTTCTTTTCTAATTTGTGGAATATGTTTGGCCTGGGCCTCCAGGATGATATTTTTGAAAAGCATCCATGCCTGTTGTACAGTTATTTGCATTGTATTTGCCTAATACATTGGGGAGGAAAATGTTTTCTCTACGCTTGTGTTAGAAAACCTTGCATTAAGTACATAAGTACATAAGCATCGCCATGCTGGGACAGACCAAGGGTCCATCGAGCCCAGCACCCTGTCACCGACAGCGGCCAAAAGAACAAGCAATTTGTCCCGCCCATCCTAGAAATACTGTATTATTCCCTCGTCCATTCAATAACATTCTATGGCTTTTTCCTCCAGGAAGCCGTCCAACCCTTTTTTGAAGTCCACTAAGTTAACCGCCTTAACCACCTTTTCCGGCAGCGAATTCCAGAGTTTAACTACGCATTGAGTGAAGAAAAATTTCCTCCGATTCGTTTTAAATTTACCACACTGCTGCTTCATTGCATGCCCCCTTGTCCTAGTATTTTTGGAAAGCATAAACAGATGCTCCACATCGACCCGTTCCATTCCACTCATTATCTTATAGACCTCTATCATCTCTCTCCTCAGCCGCCTTTTCTGCAAGCTGAAGAGCCCCAGCCTCTTCAGCCTATCCTGATAGGGAAGTCATCCCATCCCCTGTATCATCTTTGTCGGCCTTCTCTGCACCTTTTCCAATTCCACTATGTGTTTTTTGAGGTGCGGCGACCAAAATTGAACACAATATTCGAGGTGCGGTCGCACCATGGAGCGATACAACAGCAGAATAATAACCTTATTTTTGTTTTCAATCCCTTTCCTAATGATACCCAACATTCTATATGCTTTCCTAGCCGCAGCAGCACATTGAGCAGAAGTTTTCAACGTATCATCAACGATGACACCTCCCAACGCTGAACCTTGCATGACATAGTTATAGTTTGGGTTCCTCTTTCCCACATTCATCACTTTGCACTTGTTCACATTAAACGTCATCTGCCATTTAGACGCCCAGTCTAGTAAGGTCCTCTTGTAGTTTTTCACAATCTTCCAGCTTTGTGCATGGCTCTAATGTAAGGTTACAATCCTGCTTATAATCGAACGAGAAAAATGCCCAAGTTCCGACCTAAATCGGGAGATGGACGTTTATCTCACAAAAACAAATAACGCGGTATAATCGAAAGTCGAACTTGGACATTTTCAACTGCACTCCATCGCGGAAGTGTACAAAGTTGACGGGGGCGTGTTAGAGGCGTGGTGAAGGCAGGTCTGGGGCATGGTTATCACCCGAACAGAGATGGGCGCCTTTCGCCGATAATGGAAAAAAAGTATGCATTTGTAGCTAGAATTTAGGGCACTGTGTGAAAATGATGAGGCTACTGTGAAGATGAAGCTCCCACCTCAGGATCCCAGGTCCCTCTTTCACTCAGGGTGAGCTGGTTCTCAGTATGCAGATTTTATGCAAATTAGTATCCTACCCCTTTCTACTCGGGGTGACCTGGTTCTCAAAAAGGCAAACATAGTCAGGTCTTATCAACAGGATTTTTCTCATACAAATCTTTATTCCCGCCTCTGGGGCACACTTCTTTTAGCTTAAAACACTTCTTCTTGCACAGTTCAAACCCAACAGATTTCTTCCCCCTGAGCCCTCTTACACCGGCATTTGGGCTCAGTACTAACTCAGTCCTGGACACACAGTCCCTCCTTGTAGCACCCAGCTCTAGACACACAGTCTTTTTATCTTGGACACACAGTCCCTCTTCACTGTTCTAGACACCCAGTCTTTTCATCCTGGACACACAGTACCTCTTTGAACACACAGTTCTTATTCTAGACACACAGTCTTTAGGGCACAGCCAGTACTTCTCATGGGGATCCTTCTGCTTCAGCTACCAGCTCTCTTCTGCAGCAGCTAGCTCTCCTTTCCCTCACCACTCAGGTCGGGTATTAAGTGGTTAATGGCCAAACAGGACCCAGCCCATAACCTGCTGCACCTGTTTCTATCCCCAGGACTCTCCTCGGTCCTAGCGACCTCCTGCTATACACCCCTTACCGGCTCCCTTTAGTGACTCACCCAGCCCTTCTCCCTGGACATTTTAGGGGAACAACGCCCTCTAGGGGCCTAACCAGGGTAGGACAGCCTCTTCCTTCTCACAACTGTTCCTGGACCCTGTTTTTTCACGAATAAGGCCCCAAAAAGTGCCCTAAATGACCAGATTACCCCCAGAGGGAATCGGGGATGACCTCCCCTGACTCTCCCAGTGGTCACTAACTCCCTCCCACCACAAAAAATGATGTTACACAACTTTTTATTTTCACCGTCAAATGTCATACCCACCTCCCTGGCAGCAGTATGCAGGTCCCTGGAGCAGTTGTTAGGGGGTGCAGTGGACTTCAGGCAGGTGGACCCAGGCCCATCCCCCCCCTACCTGTTACAATTGTGCTGCTTAATGCTTAGTCATCCAACCCCCCCAAACCCACTGTACCCACATGTAGGTGCCCCCCTTCACTCCTTAGGGCTATAGTAATGGTGTAGACTTGTGGGCAGTGGGTTTTGAGGGGGATTTGGGGGGCTCAACACACAAGGGAAGGGTGCTATGCACCTGGGAGCTCTTTTACCTTTTTTTTTGTTTTTGTAAAAGTGCCCCCTAGGGTGCCCGGTTGGTGTCCTGGCATGTGAGGGGGACCAGTGCACTACGAATCCTGGCCCCTCCCACGAACAAATGCCTTGGATTTATTCGTTTTTGAGCTGGGCGCTTTCATTTTCCATTATTGCTGAAAAACAAAAACGCCCAGCTCACAAATTGTCGAATAAAACATGGACGTCTATTTTTTGCGAAAATACGGTTCAGTCCGCCCCTTCACGGACCCGTTCTCGGAGATAAACGCCCATGGAGATAGACGTTTTCATTCGATTATGCCCCTCCACATCAGCCTCTCTGTGTGTGACCTCAGGAGCAAGCCACTATGGGGGAGATTCTATATATGGTGCCTAAAAAATCGAAGCGGAAATCAATATTCGCTAAGCTTATTCTATAAGCGGTGCCTAGATTTAGGCACAGTATATAGAATATATTTAGTTGATATCTCAGTGCCTAAAACTACGCACTTCCATTTACACCAGCAAAAATGTGGTGTGAATTCTGGAGTGTAGATTTAGACGTAGAGGGCCATATTTTATAATTACGTATGTAAATTTTGGAATGCCCACAAAATGTCCATTTCCATGCCTATAACCACGCCCCTTTTTGTCTGCACACGTTAGAATTTTGGCGCACTACATTACAGAATATGCTTAGCGAGTTGTGTGCCTAAAATCTAATTATTGCCAATTAGTGCTCATTATTGCTTGTTAAGTGCTATTAAATACACTGATTGGCTTGTTAAGGCAATTAAATTATGTGTGTTGTTACAGAATATGCTTGAATTTCAGTGCGAATCTCTAGGCGCACTATATAGAATCCGGGGGTGTGGGGGTAATTTTACAGGTCATGTAAAGCTAGGTACTGGGATGATGTGTACTAAGTGCAAAGTCTATATTACTAGGTACACATTTAATGGCCATTGTAGAATGCTAGCATAAGTCCGCAGTTATTCATGAGCATATAGTAACATAGTACATGACAACAGATAAAGACCTATATGATCCATCCAGTCTGCCCAACAAGATAGACTCATAGCATAAGGTATGATGTGATGCTACTTATATATACTTGAGGTTGATTTGTCCTTGCCATTTTCAGGGCACAGACCCTAGAAGTCTGTCTGGCACTGGCTTTGGTCTCCAGTTACTAAAGCTGAATCTGTCAGCCTACCTCCTCCCATTCCCACAGTGAGGTGGGCCTTCAGCACAGGCTTGTCCTCAAGAGATACCAGGTACCCACCCCACCCCCCAGTGTGACTGAATAGATACGGATGGGCTGGAGTGTAATTTTAATGGGTTTCAATGTTAGCTTCAGAACCTTTAGTACAAGAACAGTGCTGGGCAGACTTCTACAGTCTGTGCCCTGAGAATGGCAAGAACAAATCAAACTCGGGTATACATATAAAGTATCGCATACCATGTAAAATGAGTTTATCTTGTTGGGCACACTGGATGGACTGTTCAGGACTTTATCTGCCATCATTTACTAGGTTACTCTCTGTCCAGCTACAATTAGGGTACAGACTGTAGAAGTCTGCCCAGCACTGGCTTCGCTTCCCAATTACTGGTGTTGCCATCTAATCACTGCTAAGCTTGTTTGGTTTCATGCCTTCGATACAGATTTCGTTTGTGTTTATACCATTTATTTTTGAATTCTATTACCATTTTCATCTCTACCACCTCCTGTGGGAGGGCATTCCAGGTATGTACCACCCTCTCTGTGATAAAGTACTTCCTGACATTGTTCGTGAGTCAGCCCCCCCCCCCCCCCCCCCCCCCCCGCAACCTCAATTCATTGTAGTTCCACCACCTTCCCGTCTCTAGCTCAGTGGCTGGTATAACTGCTACTATTTGATGATGTCTTTATGCTTATGTTTATTTAAAACTTGATAAATCGCCAATCTTGGCCAAGGCCAAATCGAGGGGATATACATAATTAAAAAAAACAGAAGTGAAATGAGAACTCCTGTGAAAGATAGAAAGAAGCAGGTATGTCAGAAAAGGTAGAATAAATTCTAACAAGAACAATCATGCTGACAATATACTGCAATGCTACTGCTGTCTGCTTCCCTATGCTCCTGCACCATCAAAAGCTACGTTAAAAAAAACAGGGTTTTCGGATTAACTCTGAATTGTTTATAGGATGACTCTGATTGAACTGAAAGAGGAAGGTTGTTCCATAAACTAGGTGCCAGAAAGAAATAAGCACTATGTCTGGTTGATTGTAACACTATGTCAGGTTGATTCTAACTTAGCTCTATTGAGACTCGGTATGACCAGCTTATGATCATTAACTGAACAAAGTAAACGGGGTGGCAGATATGGAACTGTTAAATTTGCAAAATAATCTGGAATACCTTCATGCATTGCCTTAAATGCTAGCGTAAGAATTTTAAAATGAATACAGAACTGAATTGGAAGCCAGTGAAGCTTACAGATAAAGGCATGACATGATGCCTGCGAGAGGCTGTACATAGAAATCTAGCTGCTGTATTTTGTAGAGACTGTAGTTTTTTCATATTGTGTAATGCCTGAGTAAATTGCATTGTAGTAATCCAAATGAGAACTTGCATATCCACGATGAAGAGTTTGCAATACTTTCATGTCCAACAACTGACGGATCGAACAGAGCTGATGAAGAGCATGGAGGCTTGACTTAATAAATATGGAAATCTGTTGTGTAAAAGTCAGGGCTTTTTTTGAGGGGGTACTTGGGGGTACTGAGTACCGGCACCTTTTCCATTGTCTGCTAAAATTGACCCATGGTCCCCAAGTTTTAATGAATGATCGCAGGCTCGACACACAAATCCTGCTTTGTCATAGATTCTGTGACTGGTTCTAGGGGTCCTGGCTATTGTGGGGTGGGTCCCTCAGTGATCACCCCACCCTTGAAGGGTGGCCTGGCATTTGAGTACCGGCACCTTTGTCGCTGGAAAAAACACACTGGTAAAAGCCAAATGAGTATTTATAATAACCCCCTGGTAGAGAAATGAGTCAACTGGCAAAAATTGTTTCCCAAAAAGAACTGGCATCATAGTGGGCGGTGGAGAATGATTAGTAATCTAACAAACCATAGTGTTGTCTTCATTCAGAACTCAGCGATTGGCCTGTACCCAGGAAGCAATGCTATCTAGAGAACCTTGCTTGTGTAAGTGCTAGGCATGCCCCTGACTCTCCCATTACCTTCTCAGCTCCACACCTCCTTGCAGCTGCATGCTATGGATTTTGCACACTAGTTACACACATAACTGCAAATTGGAGTCAATTTACACCAATTATAGGCAATTATTGGTTAATGCCAATTAGTAGCTAATATAACAATTAAGTTGGGTGCATAACTGGTACTTTACTATTCTATAACCTGTGTGCAGCTTTGCACTCTAAGCATCTAAATGTACTAGCAAGTTTATAGAATCAGGGGGTATGTGTCTCTGTGCCTGTCTGTGTGTGACACTGAAGCAGGGGCGGATTGAGCATTTGGGCAACCAGGCAGTGCCTGAGGGCCCAGGGCAGTGGGGGGGGGGGGGGAGGGGGGGGAGTACTTCCTTCCCATGTGCCTGACATTCTCTCCAGGACCGGGACGCCCCCTCCCTCTCTCCCTCCCGTGCTCCCATCTCCGAACCCCTCCTCCCCCACCAAGCAGGAAGGAGAAGTTGAGTCTGTACTTACTAACCTGAGGCTTGGTCAGCTGATGCCAGAACTTCTTTCTGCTGCGGTCTGCCCCCCTACTGATGTAACTTCCTTCTTCCGTAAGGGCATGCCACGGCAGAGGAAAGTTCTGGAGTCAGAGGACCAGGCCTCAGGATCTTCTCCTTCTCACTTGGATTGGAAACTTTTTTTTTTGCTTCTGGGGTTGCGGTTGGGGAGGTTTCAGAGATGGGAGCACAGGGAGGGGGAGAGAGAGAAGGCATCCCGGTCCTGGATAGGATGGGGGTGCCCCAATGATCCCTCTTGTCCAGGGGCCCAGATCACTGTCAAGTTTGCCGCTGCACTGAGGTGAATCACGGTGTCTGGCTGTATCTCTGACTGTGTGACCTGGGGTTGAGTCACTGCATCTCTACTTCTGTCTGTGTGCACTGTGCAACCATAACCAATTACTAACCACTTTAGCAATATCCTGAAATTTCATGCAGTGCTGCTTTGAACTTCACAGTCTTGGAATGACATAGCCATGAGAAGAGCAGCTGCAGATAAAGCTTCCTCCCACTCTTCCTCCTCCTCATAGTCCCGTCACATTGACTCAGATTTTGGCTCGGCCTGCATCCTTTTCTCTAGTCGTGGGTTCAAGCAGTCTCTCCTGAGCTTTCTCATTGCACAGATGTAACCATAAAGGATTGTCTTGTGCATCTTTTGCTGTTTTACTTAAGAGCAGGGTTTCTCAACTCAGTACTTGGAACACATCTAGGCAATCAGGTTTTCAGGATACCCATAATGAATATGTATGAGATAGATTTGTCTACAATGGAGGTAGTGCATGCAGATTTATCTTATGCATATTATGTTTATGTTCATTAAAATATGATATATTGTACTGCTTGGCTTTTGTCGGTCTCAGTGGAGTACAATAATAAAAGCATATAAATTAAGTGGAGCAGTAGCCTAGTGGTTAGAGCACTGGGCTTGATAACAAGGGATGTCTGGTTCAAACTCTATTGCTGCTCCTTTTGATCTTGGGCAAGTCACCTAATCGTCCTTTGTCTCTTGTGAGCCCTCCAGGGACAAAGAAACACCTACTATGCCTGAATGTAACTCACCTTGAGCAAGATCCAAATAAAGATTGTAATTCCAGAAGCATAAAGGAAAGTATCTAATCCATCTATACAGAGTACTAAAGCCATTGTTGATATCTTGAAACCTGGGTGTTTCCCAAGGACTGGGTGGAGAACCAGCAGTATATCAAGTGTGATGATGAAATACATAAACACCTGCTCTGGAGTCTTTGATATACTAATTAAAATTCCCTTTTTTGGGGGGTGTGTACAGTTTAGCTTATATTAGAGCTGCCACTTTATCTGGTTCTCATAGTGAATCTTTTTGGCTAGTGCTGGTTTTTGCCTAACATCCTAAAGCAGTGTGGTATATGTAGTCTCTAATTCTGCCCATTGAAATCAGTGCAACAGGTCCCATAATGCACCAGGACAAAGATGTCACAAATGCAGAACTGGTCTAAAATCTCCTTTGTAGAAATGGGTAACTTGGCAGCTCTGTGTATTGAATAACTGATTCCGTTGTGGCAGTAAACTGAAATTATTATTTTTTCTTTTTTTTCTGTTTGTTTTTCCATTTTGTTTGATTCAGTTCAAAAAAAGTGTGGAAAGCATGCAGTGCATAGCTCATGGAATTCTTTCTGGTCCCAAATACATAGGTATGTGGGTGTATGTATGTCTCTGCAGGAGCAGTTCTGAGATGGTGAGGGAACTGTGAGGGATAGTTTAGGAGGTGAGGCAATTTGACAGTTGGTAGGGCAGTTTTAAGGAGTAGTTTGGGGAGGCAGGAATAGTTGCTGAGTAGTTTAGGGGGATGGAGCAGTTTTAGCGGTAGTTTAGGGAAGTGATTTTAGGGGTAGTTTAGGAAAGTGGGACTGCTTTAGAGGTTAGGGCAGTTGAAGGGTAGTTATGGAGGGCTGAGGCAGTAGTGGAAGGAAGTATTGGGGGTTGGGAACAGTTTTGAGGGGATAGGGGAGTTATTTTGAGGGGTGGGGCAGTTTGAGGGCAGTTGCAGGGGAAGACTTTTCAGTGTTGGGGGCAGATGTAGAAGGATAATTTTCAGGGGCAGGGTAGTTTGGGGGTTGGGGAGAGTTGAGAACAGGGGTGAAGCAGTTTGAAAGGAGGAATTCCTTACCTGCCATGTTTCACCTTATTTAAGTTTTTATGCTGCAGATGCTGGAACTGCTTCTTGTATAGAAATGCACTGAGCAATATATATATATATATTTTTTTTTTTGGGGGGGGGGGTGCTTATTTCTCTGGAACCCTAGGCCAATTTGGCCCATTTTTAAACATGATGCATCTTTTTACCATTTTATCTCATTCCATTTAATTTTCAGAGAGTTACATGGAGACATAGAATCATAGAAAATGATGGCAGATAAAGACCATATGGCCTATCCAGTCTCTCATCCATACCATACATTATCCCTTCAGAGAAATATAGAAAATGACAAGAAACAGAAAATGTTATTTTTCCCCCAGACAGATAGATAGGCAGATGTTTCTCGACCCATTCTCTATAATTTTTCCAAGTTCGGCTGAGTTTGAAAGAATAAAAAGGAATGAAATCCAATATTAAATTTTAAAAATGTTGAGTCACCCTTCTGAGAGAAGTTTCTGATTGATAAGGAGAAACTGTAAAAATTGGGTAATGATGACATCTGGTTCTGGTTAGTATAAAGGTTGTGCAATCTGTATTAATAGAAAAATTTCCTATTTCTTTCTTGTATTGATACTATTATATTTTGCTTCTTCTCTTTCATTTGTAATGAGGGCTGGACTGATCATGACCAAATATGTTATTTTTTCTTTATATATTATTTTTCTTGTTATTCTTTTTGTTATTATATATGATTGATTTCCTTTTATTTTATTAAAAATCATAATTCAGAAAACATTGGGTCCCTCCTTGCTAGGAAAGTTTAAAAAGCAAGTCTGCTCCTGTGCTTCTTAACCCTTCTTCAGGAGCAGCCAGGTCCATACTTCAAAATGGTGTCAGTTGACATGAGAATGGTACCATTTTGAAGTGCTGACTAAGGGCCCTGTTTACTAAGCTGCAGTAGAGGCAAGCTAGCATTTTTAGTGCATGCTAAGCATTAGCGCGTACTAACCATGTAGATGCCCATAATATTCCTATGGGCGCCTACACAGTTAGTGTGTGCTAATTTTTAGCATATGCTAAGAATGCTAGCGCACCTTAGTAAACAGGGCCCTATGTAGGGCAGGAGGTTCCTTTTTACCTGCGGATGGGAAATTTCAGATGGACCAAACAGAATCAAGATCAGAAAAGTATTTTCTCGCGCTGCTGACTGATTTACATCTTCTCTCAACTGATCTGACTCATTCAGCAGGACACTGCTTAGACCTGTTTAAAAAAAAAATAAAATAAAGGTATTTCTCTTTCTTGGACCAATTACTTTTTATTAAACTTTCGTATTTCTGTTTCAATTAAATTCACCCCGTTCCCCAAAATATAAGTTTGCTAGGAATTTACACCAACTGGTTATTGATTGCTTTCTTAGCGTCTGTAAACCTCCTTGAACTGACTTTCGATCATACACATGCCTCTCCCAGAAAAGAGCAAAAAAAACCTAGACACTATGGGGAAGGGGATATACCAAATCGCTGTGTTAAATATCAATACCAATATGAATTTATTATTTACATACCACTGTTTCCCCAGAAGGGTTCACCACAGTTTACAAGTCAAGAAAAAACAAACATCAAATAAAGTACAAATGAAATATTAAAGTGAAATAAGACATGCATGTAATATAACATCAATTATCAAATAAAAAGTTTTCAATTTCTTCCTAAAAGCAAAATAGGATGATTCCAGACATACTAGGGAGGGTAAAGAATTCCACAATGGGACTATAATAAATGAAAACAGAGAATTAAAATGTTTAAAGACATAAACACCTTTAGAACTTGAAGGACAGAGTACTTAAAGATTGTTGTAATCATACCGAATAACCAAATAAAAAATTGTTAAAAATGTTAACCACCAACTCCCAGGAAAGCCCATATATAAACTTGGAATAACAAACAAGCAGATTTGAATAATACCCGCTTGTGTATGGGGAGCCAATGCAGTGACAGCAAACACGAAGAGACCCTGTCAAATTTCTTTAACCTAAAGATTAGTCGAGCAGCGGTATTTTGAATAAATTGAAGCTTGGCCATCAACTTAGCTTATAGTCCTAAATACAAAACATTGCAATAATCCATGTGAGAAAGAATTAACATTTGAGCTAATAAACCAAAGATTGACTGATCAAAGTAAGCTCTTACCAAGCGTAATTGCCTAAGTTTAAAGAAAGTTTTCTGCCACAAATGATTAATTTGGAATTCAAAGGTCAAGGATGAATCCAGGTAATAACCAATACCCTGGATTTATTTTCTACAGGGAAAGGCAAACCAGAAGGCAAGACTATCATTTCAGGAGCAGCAATGTTAGAATTGTGAAACCATAATAAGTTTGCTTTATTTGCATTCAACTTTAACATATTACCAATGGCCCAGTTTTGAATTCAATTTAGACAAGAAGATAACCTTATAGCAGTCTCAGACAAATCATCCCAAACTGGTGTTAACATAAAGATATTGGCTGTGTATGAAAGTAATAGTTAATCTTTCCCCATCCTAATAGATCCAAGAGAGACATGAACAAATTAAAAAGAAGCAGGGAAAGTGGAGAGTACTGAGGCACTCTCAAACCGGAACCCCAGATTGAGACATTACATTATTGTTACGAACACAATAGCTTTGGTTGGATAGAAAATCTCAGAAACAATTAAAGACAAATCCAGACAACCCAGTCTCACTCAGGGCCCTGTTTACTAAGGTGTGTTAGTATTTTTAGCACACGCTAATGCTAGAGACACCCATAGGAATATGTGGAGGGGCATAATCGAACGGGGCACCCAAGTTTTCCTGAGGACGTCCTCGCAGGATGTCCCGGTGAAGGGGCGGGGAAACCCATATTATCGAAACAAGATGGGCGGCCATCTTTCATTTCAATAATACGGTCGGGGACACCCAAATCTCAACATTTAGGTCAACCTTAGACATGGTTGTCCTTAGAGATGGTCGTCCCTGGTTTTTGGCGATAATGGAAACTGAGAACGCCCATCTCAGAAATGACCAAATCCAAGCCTTTTGGTCATGGGAGGAGCCAGCATTCATAGTGCACTAGTCCCCCTCACATGCCAGGACACCAACTGGGCATCCTAGGGGGCACTGCAGTGGACTTCACAAATTGCTCCCAGGTGCATAGCTCCCTTACCTTGGGTGCTGAGCCCCTCAACCCCCCCAAAACCCACTCCCCACAACTGTACAACACTACTATAGCCCTAAAGGGTGAAGGGGGACCTATATGTGGGTACAGTAGGTTTCTGGTGGGTTTTGAAGGGCTCACATTTACCACCACAAGTGTAACAGGTAGGGGGGGATGGGCCTGGGTCCGCCTGCCTGAAATGCACTGCAGTACCCACTAAAACTGCTCCAGGGACCTGCATACTGCTGTCATGGAGCTGGGTATGACATTTGAGGCTGGCAAAATCTATTTTTAAAGGTTTTTTTAGGGTGGGAGGGGGTTAGTGACCACTGTGGGAATAAGGGGAGGTCATCTCCAATACCCTCCGGTGGTCATTTGGTCAGTTCGGACACCTTTTTGAGGCTTGGTCGCAAGAAAAAATGGACCAAGTAAAGTCGGCCAAGTGCTCGTCAGGGACGCTCTTCTTTTTTCGATTATCGGCCGAGGACGCCCATGTGTTAGGCACGCCCCGGTCCCACCTTCACTATGCTTCTGACATGCCCCCGGGAACTTTGGTCGTCCCCGTGACGGAAAGCAGTTGAGAGCGCCCAAAATCGGCTTTCGATTATGCCGATTTGGATGAACCTGGGAGAAGGATGCCCATCTCCCGATTTGTGTTGAAAGATGGGCACCCTTCTCTTTCGAAAATGAGCCCAATAGATGTCTCCAGCAATAGTGTGCACTAAAAACGCTAGTGTGCCTACAGTGCAGCTTAGTAAACAGGGCCCTCAGTCTTTCTAACTGTAGACCGTGGTCTACTGCATCAAAGACAGCAGAGATATAAAATTGCAATAATAATATCTGCCTACCTAAAGACAAGTGACACATCAGCTGCAGACTTTACACTATCACCATGCCATTCATCGGCAACTGAATGAATAATATCAATCACCTTCATCTCAGCAAGAGCAGTTTTTCCATCTCAGCCTTCAAGAATCATTCTATCACCTAATATACTCAAAGTATGATGACTACGATACAATGGTTTGAGCAACGGCAATTGCCTTCAGTGCATGTCAGACCATGTGGCTTAGCACATCAGGTCTTTGAGAAGACCTCTACGATTGCCTAACAGACAAGCCCTGTTCCTTTTTCCTTCCCAGGGCTGCCGGAATGGGGGGGGGGGGGGGCAAACTTCTCTGTGCCTGACCTCCAAGGGGGGGGCGGGCCTGGTGCCGGCAAGCTTCTTCCTGCCTGCCTGCTTCTGGGTCTGTGCTCTCCTGCTCCTGCTACTGCATGCCGCCCAGGGACCTGGATGATTGCATTAGCATGATATCACGTTAATGCAATCATCCAGGTCCTGACTCCTGGTACAGACAGGAGCAGGATAGGACCGACTGTGGGAGCAGACAGGCAGGAAGAGGCTTGCAGGCCCGGGCTCACCCTTGGAGGCAAAGACAGAAAGGTAGAGGGCGGGTGGGTCAGAGGGAGCAGCGGCAAATGGGGGGGTGGCACGCCATGGTCCTGTCCTGCCTCAGGCCCGGTACTGCTCTGGGCCCGGCTGTGGCTCTCTGTGGCCCTGCTCCCTCCCCCCTATGCTGACGCAATGTGCAGCAAAAAAATTGGTATGTCTGTGGTCCCTGTGGACCACCCCATTCTGCTGCCTATGTACTCCCTCCTTTTCCCTCTCCAGCACACTCTCCTTTTTCTCTCTCAACTGCTAAACACTGTGTGTAGTAACAGAAGTAGAGCCAGATTGAGCCTGGTTGATGGGGCGGGGGAAGCGAGAGCGGACTTCTTCGGGCGCACATTTTCAGTGCAACACGATGAGAAAAAAATAGGCGCCAGAGCCAGCAGAACTCCGCTTGGGGGAACGGCCACTCCCCTGGTGCCCCACCTAGCTACGCCGCTGTGTAGTAACACAAAATCCTGCAAATGGGCACTCAGTTTACCATACCATACCAAGACCAAGAACTCAAAATGCATCAGCCCTATGTATGGTAAGTCAGCAATACACCTTGATTGGGATAAAGAGGACAAGCTGGACTCTTACAGATTCTTACACACTACCTACATGTTAACAAAACCCATCACCTCCAGTTGTAAACAGAAAACACAGACTAGTGAAAAAAAGAGACTGCAAATTAGAAACAAATATGTAGTTGAAAATTAAATGGAAACCCCAAGAAATTCCAGACTCTATTAACAGTTGAACACTGAAGAAAGAAAAACAGAAATGCATCTCCTCCTGTACAGAACGTGATATAAGTAATGTACATTTTTAAACATGACATTTTTCATTCAATAAAAATTGAAAAATAAATATTTTGTACCTTTGTCTGATCATTTTATTTTTCCAGTTGGGCTGGGCCTGATCTATCTTTAGCACTTTCTTTTATTTTTGCTTAAGTGCTTTTCCAGGATCTGACATCCATTTTTAGTTTTTTTCTCTTCTCCCATCTTTTTCCCTTCAGCTCTCTCTGAGACTGATCCTTCTGTTTCATCTTTTCCTCCCATTTCTCTTATATGCCTTTTTATCTTATAGCTGGATTTTTATTCCTCCCTTCCCCCCTCCAGCACCACATCTCTCTACTTGATATGGTTACTTCTCTATTCCTTCCGTTTCTGAGTTAAAATCTTTTTTATTAATATTTTTTTAAAATAAAGTAACAAAAATATGTATACGTCTCTCATTCCAATCTTTCAGAAACCTTCTAGTTCCCCATTTCAACTCTCTGTATTCATACTCTATCTGCCTCTCATCCCCTCACCAACCCCGTTCCTTCCCGTTCCTTCTCTGTCACTCATTCCCACTCCACCTCCAGACTATTTCTTATATCTTACTGCCTTATCCAGGCTCCCATTCCCCTTTTTAATTCCATATCTACCTTCTCTCATCTCCTTCAAAGACTTGTCCCCTTCCTTTGTCTCTCACTCTTTCCATGGCCCTCTACCTCTTTCTCCCTTTCCCCCGCATCCATTGCCTCATCTTTCCCCCCATCCATAGCATCCATTTCCCCCATCTCTTTCTCATACGCCCTTCCTCAGCATTTGCCCACTTACCTCTTCCTTCAATATTCATTCACCCTGCTTTTTCTATTTGCCCCAGCATCCGTCCCTTTGCTTTTTCAGATCCACCTTCTGCTACATATGCTCTTGCTTTGCCCCTACCATACTGTTTATCTTCTTCTTCTTTCTCACTCCTCAGCATCAACCCTCTTCTCCCACTGCCATCTGCCAGCATCTTTCCCCTTCTCCCCAAATTCACTTTTCTCAACTCAATCCCCTGGCCATGTGCCAGCCCTTTGCCCCCTTCTTCCAACTCCAGTATCAGCCTCTTTCTCCCAATTCAAGCCCCAGCATCTGCCCATCAGCCTCCTTCTCCCACCCTATTATTTGTCAGTGTCAGCTTCCTTGTCTCTTCCCCTTGCCTCTCTCTCCAAATCTAACAACTCTCCTCTGTCTCCCTCAGGGCTGTCTCAAGGAGTTGTGGCACCCTGAGCCAACTTTTGCTTTTGTGCCCCCACCTTGGTGCTAATCTTGTGGTATGAACTGTGCAGATAGCAGTGCACAAACCATGAGAATGGTCCCACACCAGAAGGCATCTCTATTGTCTGACCATTATATTGTTCCAGTTGGGTTGGTCTTGGTTCCTTTTTTTTACTTCCTCGTTTTGTTCTGTTTCTACCTGCTCCCTATCTTCTTCCCTGCATCCTTTACATCTATCTCTGCGACTGATCATTCAATTTCACCTTTTTTCTCTGTTTCTCTCATCTGCCTTTTATCTACCTACAGCTAGATTTCATTTTTCTTTGTCCTCCCTCTAGTCTGCAGTCTCCCTCTTTTCACCTACTTACCAGCTTTCCATTTCCTACTGTTTCTCATTCTTTTCTCAGTCTTCTATCTCCTCTCAACTTTCACCCACTTTCTAGTTCCCCATTTCCACCATCTCCAGCCTCATGTACCTTCCCCTTACCAGCCCCAGCTACTTCCACGTCACTCAACCTCTTTCCACCTCCAGTTCCTTTCCTATGTCTTACCACTGTTCTCCCCTTTTACATCCTTCATTTCTACCCTCTCTCTCTTCATTTAAAGACTAGTCCCCTTCCTTTGTCTCTTGCCCTTTCTGTAGCTCTCTTTCCCATTCAACTGTCTCCCAACCCCTCCAGGTCCTTGTTTCCCCTCCCCATTTTCTCCATTTAGTCATACCCTCATTCACAGGGGCAGCCCAAGACAATCTGCATGGTTTGGCATTTCCCCTCTTCCTTCTTCAACCCCATTCCCTGAGCCTTTCCAAAAGAGGGTGGCGGCAGCAATTCTCATAGGCTGCCCTGTCGCCTACCCCAGCCTCTTCTCTCTAGTGTGCCCATCTCTGATGAAACAGGAAGTTATGTCAGAGCTGAGCTGCACTAGAGAGGAGGCTGGTGCTGGTGATAAGGTAGCCAATGGGAATTGCCAATGCTGCTGTCTTTTAATAAACTAAGGTAGCCTCAGGGAAGGGGACTGAAGAAGGAAGGGGGGAGATGCCAGAACATGGCTGGTGTGGGGGGATATGCCGCTCCCAGAAGACTGCCACCTGAGGTCCCCATCTCAGGTGGCCTAATAGTAGGTCTGCCACTGCTCATCCAATCACCTAATCACCATTATCCCCACACCTAATGTCCGAGTCCCCACTTATGCTCTCAATATTCAGCCAATCTTAGAGACTGCCTTTCCTTGGTCTTCAACTCAGTCCTAGAAGCTATGCTTAAATCTGAGTCACTACTTTCCTTCATCCCTATGCATAGGTACCCAGTATAAGAGGCTTGGGAAGGCTAGGCCTCCTCAACCTCAAGCCCCCGACTCCCACTGAGCTGCTCCAGGTGCCTGCAGATTCCTTTATGTGGTCCTACCACATGAACCTTATCCTACCACAACATCACCTTGTATTTGTTTACTCTGGAGTCTGCAAACAGCTCTCCGGCACTATGTAAGCCACATTGAGCCTACAAATAGGTGGGGAAATGTGGGATACAAATGTAACAAATAAATAAAATAAATAAATTGTTCTCCCTTGGTCAAGCACCTCTTTCCCCCTCCATCCCGTTTCCAGAATCTGTCCTTCTCCCTCCCCATGGTCCCTCTTTGCCCTTCACCACCGGTAGCAGCATTACTTCAATTAAATCAGCCTGCCTCAGAACTTTGGGCCTTCCCTATGATGCATCCAGCCCTCGTGGAAGCAGGAAGTTGTGTCAGTGAGTGTGGGATGTGTGACCGCATCATAGGGAAGGCCTGAAGCCCTGGGGCAGCTGATTTAATTGAAGCAGTGCTGCTACAGGTGGTGAGGGAAAAAAGTGAGAAGGACAGTGGTATAGGCAAAAATAGACAGATAATAGACAGGTAATCACTCAGAAAGCAATTGCTCTGGATATATTTGGTTAAAGATACCAAAGTACCTAAATTTGGCCCCTGGAGGTCCTAGCTAGTCTGTCCACAATGAAAGACTAATGCCAATGTGGAAAAATATTATTTATTATATAAGTAAAAATAGCAATATGGCAAAGCAAGATACAAAAATATACTTAGCACAAATACTGATGATTACACCAATAGGTATATGAATATATGTATATGAATATATAGTTGGCTGCACCTCTACAGTATTATCATGAGAAGAAACTAACAACTTAGCAGCTATAGACTAATGACCATGTGCCTGCAGTAACCAATCCTTCATCAGTAACAATGCAGGTCATTAACTAAGCCCCTGACTGTAGAAGAAAGCCCTGTTCTCACCCGTAGTGATCCGCAGTGCCAGCTCCAGCTGTGGGAAGACTTGGTTCTTCCTGTTCAGGCAGAATTCCCTGCGAGTCCCTCCTTATGTCAGGTTTTAGTCCGATGTCCTTGCTTGGTAAAGCAGCTGGTTACTCAGTCTGTGGGAAGCCGTATATCAGCTCCGGAATCCTTCCTTGTGCTGAACCCAGCACAGCAAGAATTACAGTTCACATGTGTTCGGACAATTCAGTCCCCCCTCAGAGAGATGCACACACCATCTGATTTTCCTTCCTTCTGCCCTTTTTCTTTCTTTTCTTTTTTACAAATCCAGCCTTGGCACTGCTCTCTGGGTCCCCTGATGACAATCAGGGACCTATCAGGAACAGTATCTCTCTGTTCAGCAGGTTACATATGTTCATCACAATGAGGGGCCTCTTGGGCTTGTAGTCGTTATGCCACGGAGGTAAACAACAAGCATGCCCTCATTCATGGCTGGCAGTGCAAACTCTCCTCTGTGATTCACACCAGATACAGGAGACACTGTTTCTGTGAAGCTCACTCCTCCACAACTTCCCAGGAGATAAACTGGAAGGCAAGAATGAGTAAACAACATGTCCTTGAATCAAGTCACTAGCACAACTGGGCCAGGAAGAATGCAGAATCCATGTTTTTCTTGCAGAAAAGATGGTTCAGGGCCAGGTCAGCTTCGCTTAACTACTAGTTTCCAGCAATTTAAGAAATTATTAAAAACACAGCTTTTTGTTCAAGCATTCTATTGATATAGTGCAGTTTTGGAAGTTATGACAGCAACACTTTATGTTTTGGATTATGTTAGTAGTATTTTATGTTATATATCTGTTAATTGATAAAGTTATGTTTTACATTGCTATGCATGTTTTTATAGAAACCACCTAGTTTATAGGTGGGTTAGAAGTGTTTAAACTAACTAACTAACTAACTAACTAACTAACTAACTAACTAACCAACAAGGCCTCAGGCCTACCAAGAGTGAGACACAGGGAAAGACCACCACAGCGGAAAGGGAGGGAGAGTGTGGAAGGAGAAAGGGGAAGGATGCTGGAACCAGGAGAGGTTGGAAGTAGAAAAGGGAAAGACCCTGCAACTGGGAAGGAGACAGGGAAGGAAAGGGGACAGATGATGGAACCTGGAGAGGGTGGAAGGAGAAAGGGGAGGAAAACTGCAATCAGGAAGGGGGGAGGAAGGAAATGGGACATATGCTGAAACCGAGAGTAAGAGCCAACCAATATTGATCTCTTATAATTTGATTACTTTAATCACATCATCATTATTGAACATTATATCTTATCCTGCTCTTACTTATATGTAATGTATTATTTATTTATTTACCCTAATTTACCTGATATTCTTTGCACCTTAATTGTAATAATATGCCAAACTTCTTATTCTGTTAATGGTGATCGTCATTGTGACATAATGTAAGCCACATTGAGCCTGCAAATAGGTGGGAAAATGTGGGATACAAATGCAGCAAATAAATAAATAAATAAATAAGAGGAAAGGGGGGCAGACACTGGAACTGTGAGATGGAGGGGGAAAGAGAGGTGCTGGACTCAGGGATAGAGAGATGAAGGAGGTGCTGCTCTACTCGACCAGGGGGGAGAGAGGGAGGGAGGGACAGACAGGAAGAGGTGCTGGACCCAGGAATTGAAGGGAAAGGGAGGGATGCTGGACCAATTGTGGGAGTAGAAGGGAAGGAGAGAGAGACTGAGAGGGGGATAGACACTGGACCCAGGAGGGAAAGAGGGGGAAAGACACTCAACCCAAAAGGGAGATATAGTAGGCTGGGGGGGGGGGGGAGGAAAAGAGAAGGAGAGAGATACTGGCCCCAGGCTAGGGGGTGTGGGTTGTGGGAGGAAGGGAAAAGAGAGAGGAGGGACAGAGAAGAGATATTGGGCACAGAGGGAGAATAGGAACACAGAAGAGCAATGCTAGACAGATAGGAAATAGGGACACAGGGGAAATTTTGGACACGAGGAGGTGCTGATCATGGGGTAAGTGACACGGACTCAGAATGGGACTGCAGTACAGGTCAAGATAGGGACACAGAGGAGAGATGCTAAAAATAGGGGATGATAATGTCACTGAGAGGGCAGGTGCTGAACATTAAGAGGGGGAGGGATAGAGATACAGTGGAGGAAATGCTGGACAGGATAGATAGGAACACAGAGGGAAGATGGATGGTGGACATGGAGAGAGAAGAAAAGTCAAATGGACAGAAGACCCTGCAAAGATAGCCCCCCCCCCCCCCCCTGAAAAGCAGAAAAGAGACACCTGGACCAAGGCAAATAGAAAAATAAAATACTCAGACCACAAAGTTAGAAAAAAGTAATTTATTCTGAATTTATTAATTGAAATATGTCAGCTTTTGGAATGCATATCTCTGCTTTTTTGTATTTCAGTTTCTATTTCTCTATTATTGTTGTGTACAGAGTCTGACTTCTTGTGGTTTCCAGTTCAGGTTTTTGTCTTCATACCTCTATTACTGATGTGTGGTCCCTTGTTTCATAAGTACATAGGTATTGCCATACTGGGAAAGACCAAAGGTCCATCAAGCCCAGCATCCTGTTTCCAACAGTGGCCAATCCAGGTCACAAATACCTGGCAAGATCCCAAAAAAGTACAAAACATTTTATACTGCTTATCCCAGAAATAGTGAATTTTCCGCAAGCCCATTTAATAATGGTCTATGGACTTTTCCTTTAGGAAGCCGTCCAAACCTTTTAAAAACTCTGCTAAGCTAATGTTACCACCCCTCTTGGCTGGACTGTAGTGATGTGCTCCCAGATACCTGATGTTTGTAGTCGTGGCGAATATCCAGGGAACACACACTCACAACCGAGGGAGTGGAACAAATAAATTAACCTCGTCCTTTACTCTCAAAGAATAAATGAGGAAAAGAAGCTAAATTTAGGATTTGTTCCTGAAATGGAAGGACCAAACTTTCAGATTTGCAAATTATCTTTTTCTTTATTGAATACAAATGCAAGCAAATTTTCATTCAAATAAACTCAAATTCACAATTAGTGTGTGGCTTAATAGAATTGCAATAACATATGCAACATTCAAATGTAGAACTACATGTATACCCTTAACTTTGTCTGTTTCTTTCAACAAAATCACCTAAAAAGGCAGAAAAGAACCTTTTCAGATCAATATTTAAATTGTCTTTTTTATCAAAATCAGATATTTGTTTTAATACTCTTTCCTTGCTACTGATGTCAGAATTTGAGTCTTTATGGTATTATGGATGTTTGTGCAGAGATCTCACTTGAACCCAGAACACTTAGGCAAGTCAGGAAAACATGGATTTTTTATATTTGATGTTATTCTGTTCTTTAGTTTTCCCTTAAAATGTTGTAAACAAAAAAAAACTATATGTCCTTCAACACCCTTTGCCAATGTCACTTAGCTGTGGTTGAATGTATTTAGGTGAGGTCTTTCTTGGAGCTCAGCCGGAACCCTTCAGAGGATAATTCACCGATCTCTTCTCCCTAAACCTCACTTATAAAGAAAATAATCAGGGAAACAAAATCTTAAACTCCCTGCTTGTCCAGGAACTGACTCCACTCTGGTGACAATTAATCAGTTCTCAATACTGTGGCCACACTCTCTAATTGAAATAAAATAAGTTAAAGGTTTTCTCACTACAAAACCTATTTTTCACTGTTGATTCCCTGTTCTAAACGCTCCAGCAGGCTTCAGCACTACATTCAGAACCATCACACAGTACACAGTCCCTATTCCAATGATGTTTCAACATTTCATCTCACAAGCCCCATTCAAATACATAACATGACTCTGCATAGCTATCAGATCAATCTGGAGCATACAGTACACTCATACAAAAGCAGTGCTTAATCTGCCACCTGACCAACCTTGTACTGAACTCAGAGCACTCACAAACAACACACCTTTTCCACAGACACAGCCTAAAAGTTTATTTCTCCAAATAACAGATTCACCTTCAATTTCCCCTTAATCCCCCTTTAAATTCTAGCACATTTCTTTCCCTGACACCCTTATAGTTTCTCTCACTTAGTAAAATTCCAAACACAAAGCACAGCCTCCCTCACTCTTACCAGGGTAGGCAGCCATGTGTCCTCTTAGTACTTTTGCATACAGACTCTCATTCCACCTTCCATGACCTTTAATTCCCTTAGAACTTAACCATTCCATGCACTGCATGCAGGGACATACCTCTGTTCCACTCCAAACCAAACTAATTTGGTTTAAAATTTCTCACAGCTTTCTATTAGTACAGCTCTCACTCACCTGAACCACACCAGTTTTCCACAAAGGTATTCAGCAATATAACCATGAGAAAGGCAGTCTGTTTATTTAAGTACTCACTTATAAGCTCAAATCATCTCATTCTCAGTACCAAGGCTCACCTTCACTCACTTCCAATATCAAAGTACTTTTTTTCAATGTCACATTTCACTTTAAACTCATAAAATATACTTTTATTCCTTAGGTTTCACACACCCAGCAAACGTTTTATTCTTTCTCACTCTCCATGTTCACAGCCCTCGTCTTCAGCTCACCCAGTCTCCCTAGCAACTCAACCCCCCCCCCCCAGAGGAACATCTGACATCACTCAAACCAGTGGCGTAGCAAGAGGGGGAGGGGTGGTCCGCCCCGGGTGTCAGCTCAGGGGGGGGTGCTCTCTTCCAGCTCCCCCCCCTCGGCGCATCGACACCCCCTGACCAGCTCCCGCACCCTACCTTTAAAAAGAATATCGGAATCAGAGGCGAGGCGCAGCGCCTCGTGCCTGCCCGGCATGTAAAAGAAATGTGGACCGTCGAGCCTTCCTTCGCTCTATCTGTCCCGCCCTCCGCTGACGCAACTTCCTATTTCCGCAAGGGCGGGACAGACAGAGCGAGAGAAGGCCCGACGGTCCACATTTCTTCTTCGTCAGATCGGAAATAAGCAAATGTTGGTAGATGACAGTATATATAAGTGAAACATCAAAGCATTCCAGTGACAGTCTAACAGGATGAGGGTGGATAGGTGAGAGACAGGAAGAGGGACAGGGGGATATGCATGGAGACAGGAGGGTGACAAAGCAGTACAATTTTATGGTTTATAATGTGCTAGAAAACCCAGATCTTTGTTAAGTCCTGCCTGGTGGGTGTCAAAATATTTAATCATTCTGACTTCAAAGGTCTTACGTTCCTGTATTGTTTTAAACTTCCCTCTTACCATGAAGTCACTACTCGCTAATCCGGAACTACTGCCAGCCCAGGGGCTGGAGTGTGTGCCATTTCCAGTGCTCTGGAAATTTTTTTTCTGTAGTATGGAGCTAACCTGGTGGTAAACGGGCATCACTGCGTACTATCCGGTTACTGCTGGGTTACTACGGTAGCCCTTACCGCCACCTCCCACCACATGGCCACGTGGTAAAGGTTATCTTACCATGTGGCCATTTATGTTGGAGCATTTTACCCACTGCAGTAAAAAGGGCCCTGGGACACTGGAAAAACGACCCTCACCGCTACTGCAGGGCCCCTCAATAATTGGAAAAGATACGTTTTTAGAGCTTTCTTAAACCATTTAATCTGACCTAATGTTCTAATATTCAAAGGTAAAGAGTTCCACCATTTAATAGACTGAAAGGAAAACAGACCATCAAAAAGTCTGTGTTGGGCTTACCGCCACTTTCTAAAAGACCCCCTTAATAAGTAACATAATGTACCTTAACTTTTGTAGTTCCCAAGTAGTGCCTTGTATTTCTCTCTTATTGTAAACTGCAGTGAGCTCCTGTGGGATCTTGTGGGGTATAAGTGCCAATTTAAATGTAGACTGTAAAATGTAAATGTGAAGGCCCTAACGTTGCTTGATTAATTCCCCCCTAAATGATCTATGTTAACTGATCATTTTCCTAAGGTAGTTATGCCATAGGTTGGGATCAAACCTAGTTTATTGGAAGAGTGCCCAAAATAGATAATATATCAGGGTCCTCTCTGAATAAAAAGACTACTGTGGGGAAATTTCCTTCTTTGCTCTCCAATAAAAAGTGAAAAAAAGAAAATGCTCCTAGGGAGAATTCTGCCACCTTTCTGGCATATTAGTTTGGAACTGATGTGGAAGCTTTCACCAAAAGCCTTTTCAGAATTGGTGTGCTGGCTGTTCTGATCCCATACATTGAGAAATTAGCACGGCTGGACAATGAATTTTACAAATGTATGCACTTGGCAGCGGTTGCTGAACCCTGATCTATGCCATGGCAGATGTTACTGTAAATTTTAAAAGAAACAGGGTACCCTCTGTAGAGTGTAATAATAAAAAGACCAAAATCTAAGTCTTTCTGTATAATCAGTGAGTCTTGATGTGTGTTTATATATAATGACAATGTCTATTTTTGCCCATAGATGACTCATAATTTATATTTCTTTTAAAGGCAGTCACAAGGTCTCCTTATGCTTGTTCTGAAGACACAAGTAATGATGAACCTACAGACGACTCTCTTTCTCTGGTTATTCATCAAAGGTATTCTGATTCTCCTTTCTATTTGCACAGTCTGAAATTTAATCATACATGTATTAGGGATAGTTTGTCATTAGAAACAACATGAGCATGGTCAACACCATAACCCATCAGAAACTAAAAATGGCCAGGAGAGATCCAAAACTTCATCCCATGTCGCCTTCGGATATGAATGTGCATTATTTGATATGAGTGCACCCTATGAGATACTAGTGGAACCCAGCCCATTTCCTCAACAATGAAATGGGCCCTAGGAAGGCTCTCTTGTAAGCGATTTTTTTTGTCTCCCCCCTGCCCTCCCCTCCATGTCCAGCCACTCTCCTCTTCCCTACCCTCCCATCCGTGCCCCGCGATTCTCTTCTCTCCTGTCCTCTCCTCCCATCCCATCCATGTCCATCGATTCTGCTCTGCTCTGCCCTACCCTTCCCTCGATGTGCCGCGATTCTCTCTTCCTTTGTACCTCATCGTTTTCTGGCTGGCCTGGCTGGCTTCCCTTCCATTGGTAATATCCTGATGTCAGCTCGCCTCCAGCACTCCCTTCCCTCTCACTGTTCTGCCCTCTGACATCATTACATTTTGATGTGAGAGTGGGACAGTGAGGGGGAATAGAATGCTGGAGGCTGGCTGACGTCATGAAATGTTACGAACCCAGGCAGCCAGACAGTGATGAAACGTTGGAGGTGCAAATTATTATATAGGATGAATGTGCATTCATCAAACAGTGTACACTACCATAACTCATGGCCCTTTGCCTTTTTTCCATCCCCATCCCTACAGTTTGCCTAACCCCTGCCAGGTCTTTCCTCGTGCTGAATGAAGGCTTTTTTTTTCTTTCTAAGTATAGGCATAGGCATCAAGATTTCCAAATGATTGGGAATGTCATAGGTGGTCAGTGGCTCAGCTGTTTGGGGAGGCTAAAGTGAGTGGGGCTGGAGCAGGGCCAGGGTGAGGCCTGAGTCCATATGTGCAGAAAGGAGGGTCAGCAAAGTAGTTGCAAGTAACACCTTTTTAAAAATGTAGATATTAGATATGTATCAAGTGCCAAAAAATAAAGTGGCAATAAAATTAAACTGCAAAATTCAGTATATATATATATATATATATATATATATATATATATATATATATATATATATATATATAGGGCTTTTTTGAGGGGGTACTTGGGGGTACTGAGTACCGACACCTTTTCCATTGTCTGCTAAAATTGATCCATGGGCCCCAAGTTTTAATGAAAAAGCTCAGGCTCTACACAGCAATTCTGTCAGGCCCGCTGAGAAGGAACGTGAACCCTTGTGCTCGATGGAGGAGGGTTCCTCCCCGACTACTACTACTACTACTACTTATCATTTCTATAACGCTACAAGGCATACGCAGCGCTGTACACCATACACAAAAGACAGTCCCTGCTCAAAGAGCTTACAATCTAGATAAGACAGGTAGACAGACAGAACAATTAAGGGTAAGGGAATAAAGAGGTGAGGATAAAGGACAGGGCAAGTGAGTCAGGAGTCAAAAGCAGTGGTAAAGAGGTGGGTTTTGAGTTTGGACTTGAAAACGGCTAAAGACGGGGCTAGATCTCTAGATCATTTATAAATATGTTAAAAAGCATCTGTCCCTGCACAGACCCCTGGGGAACCCCACTATCTACTCTTCTCCATTGAGAATACTGACCAATTAACCCTACTCCGTGTTCTCTCTTTTAACCAGTTTTTAATCCACAATAGGACATGGCCTCCTATCCCATGACTTCCTAATTTCTTCAAGAGTCTTTCATGAGGTACTTTGTCAAATGCCTTTTGAAAATCCAGATACACAATATTGGCAGGTTCACCTTTAGCCACATGTTTATTCACCACTTCAAAGAAATTTGGTAAATTGGTGAGAAAAGATCACCCTTGACTAAATCCATGTTGTCTTTGTCTCATTAATCCATGCTTTTGAATATGCTCTGTAATTTTGTTCTTTATAATAGTCTCCACCATTTTGTCCAGCACTGACGTCAGACTCACTGGTCCTTAAATTCCCAGATCATGTCTGGAACCCTTTTTAAAAATTGGCATTACATTGGCCACCCTCTAATCTTCTGGTACCATGCTTAATTTAAAGACAAGTTATATATTACTAACAATAGCTCAGCAAGTTAATTTTTCAATTCTGTCAGTACTCCAGATGTTTACCATCTGGTCCAGGCAATTTGCTACTCTTCAATTTCTCAAATTGCCCCATTACCAGAGAGGAGAAATGCTGCACATGAAAGGAAGGGAAGGGAAGAGGGTGGGGGGAGGGTAATGCTGCAGATGAAGAGAAGGGAAGATGGGGGGATGCTGCACAGGAAGGGAAGTGAAAATGCTGCACATAGATAGAAGGGGAGATGGAAAACTAGATAAATTTTAGGCAGAAAAATGAAAAAAAGCTGAACATAAAAAATCAGTGCCAAACAGATGTAGGGCAACCCCGAGTTCCCCCTGTGTCACCCTCTGTTCCTCAGGGGTTCAGCCCCTAGGTGCAGGAAGCCAACAGCATGAAGAACTGAGTCCAGAACAAAGTCCACGGGGCCCGGCCTAGCCACGGGAGAAATGAGGACCAGAAGCAGACAGCAGAGGAGACAGGAACAGGCAGAAGTCAGTACCAGGCAGCAGACAATAGCGAATCCCGGATCAGGCAGAGGTCAAGACCAGGCAGCAGGCAACAGAAGAGTCAGGAACAGGCAGAGGTCAGTACCAGGCAGCAAACAGTAGCAAATCCAGAATCAGGCAGAGGTCAGTACCAGGCAGCAAACAGTAGCAAGTCCAGGATCAGGCAGAGGTCAATACCAGGCAGCAAACAGTAGCAAGTCCAGGATCAGGCAGAGGTCAAAACCAGGCAGCAAATAGTAGCAAAACCAGAAGCACTGCAACTACCCAGGAAACTGAATAGAAGCCGAAGTGTGGAAGGACTGGAGGCAGGGCTTTAAATAGGACAAGAATTAAGCCCAAACATGCACAGCTGTCTTCAAGATGGCTGCCCCCACCGGAGACACCCTCAAGCCCAAATATGGGTTTCCTTCCTGAGGCTGCCCAGCTCCAAGATGGCCGCCTCAACCTAAGGCGCCCACCTCTGAGATGGTTGCCCTATCCTGGAGATGCCCAAATCCAAGATGGCCACCATATCCTCAGATGCCCATACCTTGCGTAAACAGGGAACATGACAATTCTGCCTTGTCATAGGTTCTGTGACTGGTTGCAGGGGGCCTGGCTATTGTGGGTTGGGTTCCTCAGTGATCACCCCATCCTTAAAGGGTGTCCTAGCATTTGAGTACCGGCACCTTTTTTGCTAGAAAAAACGCACTATATATATATATACATATATATATATGTCTTTTAGGCAATTTAATTAAAGTAGATTGAAAAACGTGTTCATAGATGATGCTGAGGCCTGCAGGCAGTCTACTTCTCTAATCTCTTACACATCTATTTTTAGTTTGTCATAACATCATCCTATCTGATGTTATGACAAACTAAAAATATATTAAAGTTCTGATGTCACCTCAGTAAGGCCCATCACATAATCCCTCCACTGCAAAATGCTATACACAAATTCTGTGCAAAAATACACTCAGAATCATACCATACCATAACAGCACTAACTCCTAGGACTGAAATAGCAACATTATACATGAAAAGGCAATACTGTAAATATTACACCAGACCCTAAAACACCAATGCATTACCTAGTGGGGAAAAGAAACAAAACAAAACAAACAGGACTGGAACAGGATCTCTACATAGATCCTACATGATAGCAGAATACTGCTATTATACTTTTTTGGGATCTTACCAGGTATTTGTGACCTGGATTGCCCACTGTTGGAACAGGATGCTGGGCTTGATGGACCTTTGGTTTTTCCCAGTATCGCAATAATTGTGTACTTATGCTCCTTGGTCACACACACACAAAACATAGACAGACCCTTAACAAATAAGAAACAGGGGACCACAGATCAATAATAAAGATATGAAGGCAAAAATAAAAAAATGAACTGGAAACCTCGAGGTCAGACTCTACACACATCAGTAACACAGAAAGAGAAACTTAAATACAAATTATCAGAGATGCACATTTCCAAAAACTAACATATTCCAATTAAGAAATTCAAATTCAAATACTTTTTCTACCTTTGTTGTCTGAGCATTTTAATTTTCTGTTCGCTTTGGTTTCAGTATCTCTTTTCTGCTTTCTCTTTGACACTTCCTCTCTATCCATGTCCACTGTCCATGTTTTCTCTGAGTCCCTCTCCATCCTGTCCACATCTCCCCTCTTTGTCTCTATCCCTATCCCTTTCTCTATGTTCAGTTTCTGCTCTCTGTGTCCCTATCCTCCCCTATATTCAGCATTTCCCCTCTATGTTCCTACCTTGACCTATCCTGCATCTCCCCTCTGTGTCCCTCATCCTCCCCATGTGATCATCATTGTCCCTATGTCCCTATCCCTCACCTCCGTGATCAGCATTACTACTATGTCCCTGTCCCCCCCATGATCATCATTGCTCCATGTCCCTATCCCCCTCCTCCAAGATCAGCACTGCCCCTGCGTCCTTATCCCCTATCCTCAGCATTGCCCCTGTGTTCCGCATTTTCCCTGTGTCCCTATCCCCTCCCTTCTGTGCACAGTATTGCAGTATTGTCCCTGTGTCCCTATCCACCCCCTCCGGTGCTCAGCATTGCCTTGGTGTCCCTATCTGCTCCCCTCCCCCATGCTCAACATTGCCCCATGTCCCTATCCCATTCCCTGTGTGTCCCAACATTGTCCTTGTGTGTCCTTATCCCTCTCTGTCCAGTATTTCCCCTTTGTGTACCTGTTCCTATGCCTGAATTCCCACCATCTCTTCATGGTTCAGTGTCTCTCCCCTTCTTTTCTTCTTCTCCTCACTCATACACTCACTCACTCACATGCTCTCTCTCCCTCCCACCAGCTGGTTGACATCTATTATGCTCCTCCCCTCCAGCACTTCTTTTTCTCTGTCCATCCCCCTCCCCTCAAGGTCCAGCAGAGCAACACCTACACCTCTCTCCCTCCATCGTTCCTGCAGCCAGGTTCTGTGTCTCTACCCTCCCCGCCCCATCGTGGTTCTAGCATCTTTCCCTTTCCCTCCCTCCCCACGGTCCAATGATCCCTTGCAAGTTCCACTTACCTTGACCACCGATGCTACCAGTAGCAGTACTGTAGGGATCATAGCAATCTGCCTCAGCACCTTAGCCTTCCCTACCATGATGGGTCCTGCGCTCTTGCCTTTGTGGAACAGGAATTTGCATCAGAGGAGGTGGGACCCATGGTAGGGAAGGCCGCGGTGCCAAGGCAGATTGCTGTAATCGCTACAGTACTGCTACTGGTAGTGATCAAGGAAGCAGGAGAGATGCCAGCCCTGAACTGAGAATCGTGGGGGGGTGGGGGGGGAGGAGAGGAGAAACCACTGCAAAGAAGAGAGGAGGAGGAAGAGGAGAAACTGCTGCAAAGAAGGGCCTCTCAGATCAGATCCTCTGTTGTTTGTTGCTGGGTGGACTGCCGGCAGTTTTTGTTATGTGAAGGCTAGCTGAACTTGTGGCTGGGGAGGCTTAACTGTCACGATTGTGGTCGTGACCCCTCTCAGACTCACCTTATTTCCGGCGGTCAGCTTCTGAGCTGGCTTCTGTCTGTTCTTCCTGAGTTAGTTCTGTCTCTGTGTGCTGGCTGCTTCCAGCATGGCTCTGATTACTCCACTATACTGCAACTGTGTGTGTTAAGCCTCTCTGTGCTTCAGTATGCTTTCTGCCTGTGTCTTGGTTTGTGTTCCTCTTGCCCTCTGGTGGCCAGAACCGGTGGCTGCCATAGTCTTTCCAGACTTTCTTTCTGGTCCAGTCCAGTCCAGATATTCCAGCCCTCCAGACTTGGTTTGAAGTTTGGCAGCTAGCCTCACCCGTAGCTGCCTCATGTTTCCTGCAGTGAGTTTCAGCTGTGGATGGGTTTATTACCACCTGGAACCTTCTGAGTTTGTCTTTGCATCGTCTAAGGTCCCTGGTTTGTTGGTGCTTTGTTGCACTTCTGCCTAGTCTGGTTTCTTGTATTGTTCCTTGTTTGATTCTAGTTAGTCTGTGTGTATTTTATCTTAGGTTTATTTGCTTATTTCCCTAGTCTTGTTTCTGGTCTGTATTCCTTGTCTAGTTTCTGTTTGTCTGTGTCTCTTGCTTAGTGGCTGCTCTGCAGCTTTCAGTCCTGTCTCTTGTCTGTCAGTATTTGTACCCTGTTTTAGTGGCTGCTCTGCAGCTTTCAGTCCTGTCTCTTGTCTGTCACTATTTGTACCCTGTTTTAGTGGCTGCTCTGTACCTTTCAGTCCTGTCTCTTGTCTGTCAGTATTTGTACCCTGTTTCTGTGGCTGAGTGGCAGCTTTCAGTTCCTGTCCTTTAGCTTGTCCATTTCCTGCTTTGTGTAGTATTGTCTGTTTGTGAGTCCTAGCCCAGTTTCCTGCCTTGCTGCCCATGTATATTCCTTTCCCTTCTGACCCTCAGTCCCTGTTCATCCTAGTTGGTATCCAGTACCTGCCCTGTCCGGTAAGTCCTGCCGGCCGCCTGCACCCAGGAGCTCAACTCCTGGGGAAGGGCAGTCAAGCGCAGGTGAAGTCTAGCTGTTTCTGTCTTCTTCATGTTCAATTGTAAAGCGCTGCGTACGACTGGTAGCGCTATAGAAGTGATTTATAGTAGTAGTAGTAGTTCTGCCTTGTCTCTGGTGTGGGGTGGTTTTGCCTGCCACTGCCGCTCCTCGGCAGTGGCCCAAGGGCTCATGAACCTAGTTTCTGCCTTGAAAGCCTGACATTAACCTCCCCATGCATCTTATACCGGGCGCCTATGGGGGATGCCAAGCAGAATACAAACTGTACTTTTCCTTAAACACAATGAATGAACTTGCTCAATATTGGGGATGCTCAGCACCTACTGGTACCCACAGAGCTGACTCCTATGAATGCAGAAGTTTGGTAGTTTGCAAGCATGCTGCTACTGGAAATCCTTTTTCCTGAGGTGTTCATTGCAAGGAATGGTTTCACAGTGCATGCATGCATACTTTCAACTTGCAAAGTGAATCTGCTAATTAGCGTGTAGGCTTTTATTTTTTTGGTAAGCGGACATGGAAGAAACATCATATGAGTGGAGGAGAGGCCTAGTGGTTAGAGCACTGGTCTTGACATCTAGAAGTGCCCTGTTCAAATCCCACTGCTGCTCCTTGTGATCTTGGGCAAGTCACTTAACTCTCTATCGCCTCAGGTACAAACTTAGATTGTGAGCCCTCCTGGGACAGTGTACCTGAATATAACTCACCTTGAGCTACTACTGAAAAAGGTGTGAGCAAATCCAAATTAAAAAAAACCCCAAAACAAAACCATATAAGAGCAGGCAGCTCTCCCAGCTCAGAGTAGTGCAAATTAGTTGTGTGTTTGAGGCAAAGCCAGTTACACACCTAGGCTTCCCACAATGCTATGTGTGTGTCTCAGTAGCACAGAGCTAGTGCTACTCACTCATGGAACAGTTCCAGAGTTTTACCATCACAGCAGCACCCTGACCTAACTCCTTCATGATCAAACCTAATAGTATGCAAATGATATGCTCGCTATTAGGTTTTATCATGAGGAAGCAAAACAGGATGGCGCCTGGTGCATGCGGTTCAAAATTTGTGCGTTAACCACAACTTTTGAATGCATGCCCAGGACATGGGGCTGTCAGTGTCAGCCCAGGTGTGGACCCCCCACCCCCCCCCCCCATCGGCAAGGCCCCAGGGTTCTGGTGGACCACCCTACCCCCACACCCTGCACCCCCCAAAAAATAATCAGCCTGGTGGTCCAGTGAGACCCCTGTTCTCACTTCCCCCTGCCCCCACTGTGGATCCAGTGTGACCCACGACAGGGGGCCTGACTTGTTCCCTCTCCACTGAAATGTTTTCCCTGGTGGGCTAGTGATGGAGGGAACCCCCCCAACCCAACCCTCTTGCCTGTACATTTGACGTTGGAGGAAGAGGAACTAGCACTCCCTCCTCCTCGTCATGTGCCACCTCAACATGGCAGTGCTCTGTCCTGCTAGGTGCATCATGGGATGCAAGGGGTGAGGTGTAACTTCCATATAATGGAGAAATTCATAGAGGCAGGCACTCAGTGAGCCACATAACCAGAGAGATGTATCAGGCCTGGCAGAGAGCAGTACAACTAGGAGAATCACTGGCAGTGGAAGTGCTAAAGACAGTCCTCCTCTGGCTGAACCTGGTGCCTTTCCTCTGCTGTTTCCCACATCCTCTGGTGCAACTTTCAGTGGGTGGGAAAGCAGCAGAAGAAAGGCACTGGGGCTGGCTGGATGAGGTCTGTCTGTAGTGCTTCCACTAACTGTTTGCTGTTTTTGAAGATGAAACCAGCTCACTTATTCTTAAAGCTCTACAAAATGCAAATGATAAGGCAACTTTAAATAATGCAACCTCATAAGCAGAAGCACACACGACTGACAGTATATTAAACATAGTAACATAGCAAATGACAGCAGATAAAGACCTGTACGGTCCATCCAGTCTGCCCAACAAGCTAAACTCATTTTACATGGTATGTGATACTTTATACCCGAGTTTGATTTGTCCTTGCCATTCTCAGGGCATAGACCGTAGAAGTCTGCCCAGCACTGTTCTTGTACTACGTTCTGAAGCTAACGTCGAAACCCCTTAAAATTTTCACTCCAGCCCATTCATATCTATTCAGTCCCGATCAGGGTGTAGACCGTAAAGTCTGCCCAGCACCGGTTTCGCTTCCCAATTACCGGCGTCGCCACCTAATTTCCGCTAAGAGTTCGTGGATCCATTCCTTCTAAACAGGATTCCTTTATGTTTATCCCACACACATTTGAATTCCATTACCGTTTTCATCTCCACCACCTTCCGCGGGATGGCATTCCACATATCCACCACCCTCTCTGTGAAAAAATATTTCCTGACATGAGTCTGCCCCCTTCAACCTCAATTCATGTCCTCTAGTTCTACCTCCTTCCTGTCTCCGAAAAAGGTGTGTTTGCGGATTAACACCTTTCAATTATTTGAACCTCTGTATCATGTCATCCCTGTTTCTCCTTTACTCCAAGATATACATGTTCAGGTCGGCAAGTCTCTCCTCGTACGGTTTGTACCGCAAATCCCATACCATTTTTGTAGCTTTTCTTTGCACCGCTTCCAGTCTTTTTACATCTTTAGCAAGATACAGCCTCCAAAACTGAACACAATACTCCAAGTGGGGCCTCACCAAGAACTGTAGAGGGGCATCAACACCTCCTTTCTTCTGCTGGTTATACCCCTCTCTATGCAGCCTAGCATCCTTCTGGCCACGGCATTGCACCATTAACTCTGGAGAAATAGGTTGTCTGGGCAACCTCCTATGTTCATTTTTAAAATTTCTAACAAAACCTGCATGAATCATCCAGTGGCGTAGTGGGGGCGGCTGCCACCTGGGGCAAATCGCTGCTGCACCCCCCTAGGGTGCAGACCAACATGGCACCACCCCCGGGGCAGCGCCACCCCATTGACACAGTCCTCACCTGCCTACGAGCTCCGTCCATCTGCAGACGAAGATGGCACCCCCCCCCCACCGGCGTGGACCCCCCCGGCATAGCACCCCCCCCCCCCCTGACACGGTCCCCACCTGCCTACGAGCTCCATCCATCTGCAACGCTGCTGTAAAGAAGAAATCGCTTCGTCGGCCCTTCCCTCACTCACTGTGTCCCGCCCTTGAGGAAATAGGAAGTTACGTCAGAGGGCGGGACACAGTGAGTGAGGGAAGGGCCGACGAAGCGATTTCTTCATTACAGCAGCGCTGCAGATGGATGGAGCTCGTAGTCAGGTGGGGACTGTGTCAGGGGGGAAGCGCTGCGCCGGGGGTGGGGGGGTGGGGTGGACGGATGCACCCCCCCACCCATTGACACCCGGGGCGGACCGCTCCCACCGCCCCGCCCTTGCTACGCCACTGGAATCATCAAAACCAAGTATTTTTGAAACAAAACTAACACTGGATATTGAAGACCTACAATCTTCTACAGGCTTGTCACAATGACCTGAATTAAAATGAACACAAAAATTGGGCTGCCCTCCTACTTTCAGTGGAGCAGATAAACCTGAACTCCCATTATCAGGGAAATACAGAGGAAATACACCACTGGTGGATGGTATTGCACTCCCTTTGCAAGCAACAGCCTGCCTACTGAAACCACCAATGGATTGCTCAACCCCCACCCTAAGTACTCCACCATGAACAGGAGTCATTTCTGCTAACCAAATATCCATATCCCTATACTCTCAAGTATTTAATCACTTTTTGCCAAACTTTTCCTGAATTGCTCATCATAATTTAATCAAATGCCAAACTTCCATACGTTCTGTGGGCTCTCAAAATCAAATCAGAATACTTCAATAGCCTTGGATAAAGGTTTGGCTTTACTTCACCTATAACACTACAAAAAAACATCATTCAGTCAGACACAGCAGTGCCCACTGTGTGTACTCACTTATAGGAGCAGGACCTCAGAACCACATATAGAAGAAACCAGAAAGCCATCAGGATTGTCAGAACAGTACAACTTTATCGGTAGTTGTGTGCTTCAAGCAGTGGAAGTTACACATAACAGTGCCCACTGTGGCATGTGTATCTCAGCACAGTTCAACTCATTCAGGGGCAAGTGCATCAATCAAACCTATATCAAGAGGGAGGAAACATACAGGTGACAAAAGGCAAGAGATGGAGGGAAGGAAAACTATAGCTGTACTATGTGGCAGTATCAGGGCCGCTGAGGGGGGGGGGGCAGGGGAGGGCAAACTTTCCCAGTGCCCGGCATCCAGGGGGGGCCTGCTCAGCGCTAGCATTACTCTCCCGTTCCCATGCATGGCAGTACTGCAGAGCAGAGTACTTCCTTCCTGACGCATCCAAACTGCCTCTTTGGATGCAGCAGGAAAGAAGGAAGGACTCTGCTCTGTGGCGCTGCCATGCACAGGAACAGGAGAGCAATGCTAGCGCTGGGCCCTGGAGAAGTCTACTGTGCACACTGAGAGGACGGAGCAGGACAAGGAAGCAAAGTGGGGTGGGGCGGGCCTGGACAGGGGGTGCAGGCCCGTCCGGAGAAGGGGTGGGGGAGGGGGTGCTTGCCCCAGGCCCGGCTTTGTCTCTCGGCAGCCCTGGGCAGTATTAGTCCCCCAGTCAGAAGTAAGCATATGTTATCAGACAGAGAAGAGGTTCAGCTTGACACTAGTAGAGGAGCAGAACAGCAGCAGACAAAGCCAGTGCATCATTCTCTTTTCTTAGATTCCCGGTCTGTGTTAGACAAAATCTTTGAATCAGATGATGATGATATGGAAGAATTAGAAATGGAAAGTTTTGGTGATATCTCATCTGTGGTAGATGAGGAGATTAGCAGCCCAGCGTCTGATGAGGAGGAGACTCCTACTATTGCAGATTCAAATACTAGCCATAGTATTACTAATGCTACTACTAGTACACCAGTATCGTCTGACACACTAACCACCAGTCTGCACTACAGCAAGTATATGGGCTGGGGAACAATAATTGGCCATCTTTCCAGCTCTTCTATGAAGCACCACTTTAGAAATGCAACATAAAGCTCTGTTGCTTTCAGGAAGGGTGGAAGTCCTTTAAGTCAGAGGGATGAAGCAGGAATAGAACAGGAGAAAAATGAAGGGTCTGGTATCAGTCACTCTGTTAACTCACATCCCCAACCCTTGCCTGCTGTTACAATGCAGGCCCTACGTCTCAGATATAGAGGCAAGCTACAATGGAGCAAATGGGATGGTATCCTACTGCCCTGTTTTGTGCCAAGGGGCAGGCTGCATCCAAAATTGTTACACAGTACATAGGTAAAATGATTGCTTTGGATGACCAGTGGAGAATGTGGGGTTTAGGCAGCTGCTCTATTTGTTAGCCCCAAGTTACAAAGTGCCCAGAAGGAGAACATTTAGTAGACAGGTGATCCCTGCTCTGTTCACTGGGTGGGCACTAGTGGTGATAGGCAGGACACTGGGCACTATTCCTGAGCCTGTACATCTAGCTCCATCTCTACCTGTTTTCAAATCTATGCTGAAAACTCACCTTTTCACTACTGCTTTTGGCTCCTAGCCACTACTCATTCGACCCCCCCCCCCCCCCCTTGTTCCTTCTCACCCAGTACTTCCCTCTCCCTTAATTGTCTTATCTGTCTGTGTTATTTTAGATTGTAAGCTCTATTGAGCAGGGACTGTCTCTCTGTGTCAGGTGTTCAGCGCTGATATTAAGATCAGGCTGGTACTGACAGCACTCAACAAACAGAGCACTGCAATAATGACGTTCCTTCTATTTTTTGGATTTTGTTTATGTAAACTGCCTTGATTTGTTTGCAAAGCAGGCAGTATTTGAAATTAATAAACAATAAACGATAAATGTGAACTGTCCCCACATGCATGGACAGTATGCACTCATAATCACATTGGTCCCACAGTGAAAATGGAGACTAAAAGCACACTAAACAAACAATGCTGAAACTACATGGAAAACAAAATGAAACAAAAAGGTTTTGGCCTGCCCATCCCTAATATTTATTCACATTCCCTCCATCAGGTGTGCGCCCTGGTCTCTTGCTCTTTCCCTGTTACTGACTCTCTCCAGCTCTTATTTTCCTTTCAAAGTTACATAGTAACATAGTAGATGACGGCAGAAAAAGACCTGCATGGTCCATCCAGTCTGCCCAACAAGATAAATCATATTTGCTGCTTTTTGTGTATACCCTACTTTGATTTGTACCTGTGCTCTTCTGGGCACAGACCGTATAAGTCTGCCCAGCACTATCCCCGCCTCCCAACCACCAGCCCCTCTTCCCAACCACCGGCTCTGGCACAGACCATACAAGTCTGTCCAGCACTATCCCTGCCTCCCAACCACCAGTCACGCTTCCCACCACCGGCTCTGGCACAGACCGTATAAGTCTGCCCAGCACTATCCCCGCCTCCCAACCACCAGCCCCGCCTCCCGATATTGACTAATCTCCTGAGGATCCATTCCTTCGGCACAGGATTCCTTTATGCTTATCCCACGCATGTTTGAATTCCGTTACCGTTTTCATTTCCACCACCTCCCGCGGGAGGGCATTCCAAGCATCCACTACTCTCTCCATGAAAAAATACTTTCTGACATTTTTCTTGAGTCTGCCCCCCTTCAATCTCATTTCATGTCCTCTCTTTCTACCATCTTCCCATCTCCGGAAAAGGTTCTTTTGTGGATTAATACCTTTCAAATATTTGAACATCTGTATCATTTCACCCCTGTTTCTCCTTTCCTCCAGAGTATACGTTTAGTTCAGCAAGTCTCTCCTCATACGTCTTGTAACGCAAATCCCATACCATCCTCGTAGCTTTTCTTTGCACCGCTTCAATTCTTTTTACATCCTTAACAAGATACGGCCTCCAAAACTGAACACAATACTCCAGGTGGGGCCTCACCAACGATTTATACAGGGGCATCAACACCCCCTTTCTTCTGCTGGTCACACCTCTCTCTATACAGCCTAACAACCTTCTAGCTACGGCCATCGCCTTGTCACACTGTTTCGTCGCCTTCAAATCCTCAGATACTATCACCCCAAGATCCCTCTCTCCACCCGTACCTATCAGACTCTCCCCGCCTAACACATACGTCTCCCGTGGATTTCTATTCCCTAAGTGCATCACTTTGCATTTCTTCGCATTGAATTTTAATTGCCAAATCTTAGACTATTGTTCTAGCTTCCACTCCCTCCCTGGTGTCCACTCTGTTACAGATCTTAGTATCATCCACAAATAGGCAAACTTTACCTTCTAACCCTTCGGCAATGTCACTCACAAATATATTGAACAGAATCGGTCCCAGCACCGATCCCTGAGGCACTCCACTACTCACCTTTCCCTCCTCCGAGCGAATTCCATTCACCACCACCCTCTGGCGTCTGTCTGTCAACCAGTTCCTAATCCAGTTCACCACTTCAGGTCCTATCTTCAGCCCCTCCAGTTTATTTAAGAGCCTCCTGTGGGGAACCGTGTCAAAAGCTTTGCTGAAATCCAAGTAGAATACGTCCATAGCTCGTCCCTGATTCAATTCTCCTGTCACCCAATCAAAGAACTCAATGAGATTCGTTTGGCACAATTTCCCTTTGGTAAAACCATGTTGTCTCGGATCTTGCAACTTATTGGCTTCCAGGAAATTCACTATCCTTTCCTTCAGCATCGCTTCCATTACTTTTCCAATAACCGAAGTGAGGCTTACCGGCCTGTAGTTTCCAGTTTCTTCCCTATCACCACTTTTGTGAAGAGGGACCACCTCTGCCGTTCTCCAATCCCTCGGAACCTTTCCCGTCTGCAAGGATATATTAAACAAATCTTTAAGAGGACCCGCCAAAACCTCTCTGAGCTCCCTCAATATCCTGGGGTGGATCCCGTCCGGTCCCATGGCTTTGTCCACCTTTAGCTTTTCAAGTTGTTGATACACACTTTCTTCCGTGAACGGTGCTGTATCCACTTCATTCTCAATTGTACTATTTCCAGTCCATCGCGGTCCTTCTCCAGGATTTTCCTCTGTGAAAACAGAACAAAAGTATCTATTTAGCAAATTTGCTTTTTCTTCATCATTTTCCACATAGCGGTTCGCAGTATCTTTTAGTCTCACAATTCCCTTTTTAGTCATTCTCCTTTCACTAATATACCTGAAGAAATTTTTGTCACCCCTCCTTACATTTCTAGCCATTTGTTCTTCCGCTTGCGCTTTTGCCAGTCGTATCTCTCTCTTGGCTTCTTTCATTTTCATCCGGTATTCCTCCATGTGTTCCTTTTCTTGAGTTTTTCTGTATTTCTGGAACGCCAACTCTTTAGCCTTTATTTTCTCAACCACTTGCTTGGAGAACCATATCGGTTTCCTTTTTCTCTTGCTTTTATTTACTTTCCTTACAAAAAGGTTCGTGGCCCTATTTATAGCTTCTTTCAGCCTGGACCACTGTCGTTCCATTTCTCGTACTTCCTCCCAGCCCATCATCTCCTTCCTCAGGTATTCCCCCATTTTACTAAAGTCAGCACGCTTGAAATCCAGGACTTTGAGTTTTGAGTGGCTGCTCTCCACTTTAGCAGTTATATCAAACCAAACCGTTTGATGGTCACTGCTGCCCAGGTGGGCACCCACTCGGATATTTGACACGCTATCCCCATTTGTGAGCACCAGATCCAGTGTCGCTCCCTCCCTCGTGGGTTCCATCACCATTTGTCTGAGCAAAACACTACTTCCTTTGTAGGAAGTGAGGTCTCCACCTCTCTCTTGGTCTCTCTGTACATCTATTTCCTCTTGTAACCCAGTGGGTTAGAGTTTTTTTTACCTGAGGTCCGGGGGAGGCTCCGGGCTTCCAGTAGCCCATTGGCAGCATTGGTGGGCAGTGCTGTAGCTCTGGAGGCATTTTCAGGGCCTCCAGAGCAGAGATGCGCTGTCCACGACTTGCTGCGATGCTGCCTGGCCGAGGAGCATTGTTTCCCAGCCAGGTGTGATGGAGAGTATGGCTGCTGTTGGCCTGTAGAGAAGGCTGTTTGCATGCACGTCTTTCCGTGCATGCATGTTAGCACTCCCGGACTGGCACTAGGCCTGAAATGAAGCTGGGTCCTCAATTTTTGAGGTGCCCTGGCAGGAGTTCCGCGGCTACCAAGGTAAATCGCAGTGGTTTGCCCAGCCATGGAGGGACCTCCGGGACCTGGACCAGTAGAGGAGGTTGAGAGAGGACCATTCTGGGGACCAGGTAAGGGGTCTGGTGTCCCCAAAAATTGCTTAATTTATTTTTAAAATGTATTTTTTGTCCCATTGGGCTGGTGTTTAAGGGGTTAATTTTTGAGGGATTCTAATGGTAGTTTTGGGTCTCTGAGAACCTCTTTAGGTGGCGTAGTACTTTCAAACGTTTTGTAAAAATACTTTTGGGGTTAAATTTGAAGGTTTTAGTTTGGGACACTTCTGAGCTTTGGATTTGTGTGTATGTGCAGCGATGCAGAATTTTATTAGAGTGAACGTCTCTGGTTTTATAGGAGTTTTGATAGAGATTTATGACAAAAATATGTAAGCATTGTTAAATGTGTGCTTAAATTTATGAAATGTTTACTGTATGTGTAGTTTGACAGCACTAATAAGTTATAGGATATTTTGATCAAATTGCATAGTATTTTTTATGATATTTTTTCTAAAAATTCAACTTTTTAATTCTTTTCTATGGAGACATTCTTTTTCAAAATGGAGACAGTGAAAAATGCTAATTAGGGTCCATGCTGCAAACATCCTGTGTTCTGAGACCTGATTGGCTAGTAGAGGTCAGCTGGTGACTCAGAGTCACCATCCCCCTTAGCAACAGTTTGTTTGGGAGTGGGGAGAGGGGCTGAAGAAACCGAAGAGTGTGGATGTGTGTGAGGGAGCTCTGACTGTATGGTTGCCAGATGGGCAGTTTTCCCGCCCAATTGGGCGGTTTTCTGCGACCCGCTGCGGGAAAGTTCTGACCGCTGCGGGTTGCAGTTTTTTGGGCTATTTTTTTTTTGACAGGCGGTTTTTTTCCTCCGCTGGCTGCGGTTTTTCGCACTGCAGGGGGCGTGGTTAGTGACATCGGAGGGGTGGTTAGTGATGGGGGAGTGGTTAGTGATGTTGGGGACGGGGCTGGTGACATCAGGGGCGGGGCTGGTGACAGCAGGGGTGGAGCTGATGACGCCAGGGGCGGGGGTGGAACTGATGACAGTGGGGGTGGGGTCGATGACGGCGGGGGCGGGGGTGTGAACTTTTTGGGCGGGTTTGGGGACTGGGTAATCGGCAACACTGGATAGGATTTCTGAGCCAGAAAGTGGATGAAAGGTAGTTTTTCTGCAAGTGCCTGAGTGCTAAGTGAAAGTGAAGTGAGCTGGAAGTGAAAGGTGTTGGATTTGAACAGAACAAAAAAATCTAAAACTGTTTTTTTTTTTTTGTTACTTATGTGCTGTTTGAAAGTTTTGCAGTTAAGACTGAGGGAGAGAGACCAAAATGCATGACTGTGTGAAACAAGTTTGTTTAAGTGGATTAATCCCAGTTAAGCCATTAGGAAAACTGGTCTCCAAGGCTTAAGGCTGGGCCTAGGGTATTGCAGCTTGTGTGTTCTGTATGATCTGCTGGTGTGCTAGTGTGGGAGATTGCATGCTTTTGGAAAGACCAAGTTGCGCTGTGGGTATATAGTAAAGAATAGAACAATTATTTAAGGTTGCAAAATTATTATTTATTTTGTCATTTAGAAAGCCTCAGTTATCCCTGTACATCAGCTAGGGCTGTTCCCGGTATTAGACAGGAAGGAAGTCTTTTTTGTTGATTTTCTTTAAAGTGTGAGGTAGTAGGTTCCTGAACTGGAAGAAAAGAACCTGAACTCCAATGTTCAAGCAAGGAGAAGAAAGAAGCTCCAAGAAAGACCAAAGTAAAGATAAGTCTGCACTTCTGTGCACAGCTAAGTACCTGTTCTAGAGACTGGTTCTGGGTGTTCTCACCTGAAAGACATAATGGATGCTCATGTATATACATGTTTTTATCACTGTTTAACATATTGTTTTGCTTTTATTGTAGACTCCTGAGGCAGGCATGTTACATGCTAAAACACGGTGCTGTGTCAAGTCTTGAGCCTTGACAGTATTTTATTTTGTACTTATTTTTTATATATTTTGTTTTTTGAGCATTGATTTTATATTAGTCTTACACATATTTTAAGTAATACATTTTAATTGTATTGTTCATGCCTATGCTCCATCCATGTTGATGCCCCCATGCAGTTGCGTGTTAAGGGACTTAAGCACACACTTGATATAATAGTGCCTAGTGCTTAAGCGTCTAACTGCCAATTAGTGGCTCCAATCATGAGCATAAGGGTAAAGGGTCATGGACTTGATATACTGAGCAGTGGCATAGCTAGGTGGGGTGCCAGGGGAGCGGCCGCTCCCCCAAATGGAGTTCTGCCGGTGCCTATTTTCTTTCGTCCTGTTGCAGTGAAAATGTGCGCCGGCAGAAGTCCGCTCTCGCTCCCCCCACACCATCAACTTGCCTCATCCTGGCTCCATTTCTGATACTGAGGTAGATATTCAGCTCACAGGAGGTAGCCCTCATAAGTGACAATCGGTGCTGACCCTGGATATTTAATGCCGGGCTGTTTCCAGTAATCAGCATTGAATATCTGGGGGTTTTTTTGGCCAGCTCGAACTTAACCAGCTATGTTAATATTCAGCACTGGCCGGCTAAGTTTATAGAGGCCAAAGATAGGACTGCTATTTATGTGGTCCGATTTGGCTGCTAGACTTACCTGGTCAGTGCTGAATATTGCTGGTTATCATGTGATATAACGGTTATCTTTTGGTGCTAATCAGCAATATTCAGCAGAGAAAAACGGTTATATTGCGCTAAATTTTAGTGGTTAGGCACTGAAATGCTATTTAATCGGTCAGCAACCATTTCTGACTGGTTAAATAGCGCTGAATATCAAGGGGACTACAACTAAAGTGGTTTACATGTTCTATGCAGAGAATATGTGTGTGTTATTGGTGCCTAACTTTAGGGGCGCCTCAAAGAATTGCCCTTCACATTTTTTAAGGCTTACTGATGAACTTCAGCAGCAACAAATGCACATCTCTAATCAGTAGACTGCTCGTCTGTCCCTCAGTCTCTCGTTTCCTTTACCTTTGTGCTTTCTTTCCAAAGGATCTGTGTATATAGATAAAAACCCCATAGGGCAGTATAATTAGCCAACCAATACTAACTTGAAACAATATATATATATGTGGCTAAAGAGGAACCCTCAGATAATATTCTCACCCAAAGGTTGACCCTTTATGAAAGTGGGTCTTGTTTAGAGCGACAGAGTGGAGCTATCTTTCATAGGATCCTCGTTTTTTTTTTATCCACAATACAACTTAAAAGTGCTCATGTGCTCTCATTCCTCATATTGAAACTGAACAAATTATATGAAATTAATAATGTCACTTAAAAAAAAACGTTTTCAAACAATAAAGTCAGTTATCTGTACTTGTGTCAGCGCCAGCATCTGTCAGCAATGTTATTTCCTGCTAATACAGCCATTTCAGATTTGTGGCAAGGTAAAGTCTCCTGTAATGTTGAAAATGCCCATGTAGTGATATGTCTGACTTGTGGTTCTCTATATTTCTGTTTCACTCTCTGTTCTCCTTTCAGGAGTTTTATGTGGGCAGTGGGCAGCCTGGATGCCCCAGACCATCTCTGCTCTACAGGAAACCTGTGTGGCCATCCCATGCAAGTTTGACTACCCAGAGGAGCTCCGGCCATCCTCAGTCCATGGCATCTGGTACTTCAATAGCCCCTACCCTAAGAATCATCCCCCGGTGGTCTTGAAGTCCAAGACAAGCACAACCCATGAGACTTACCAAGGGCGCACCAAGTTCCTGGGGGAGCTGCAGCAGAAAAACTGTTCCCTACAGATTGACAGGATTACCGCTGACATTCAGGGCAAATACTACTTCCGTGCAGACCTGGGTGGCTACAACCAGTACACCTACTCTGAGCACAGCATCCTGGAAATAATGGGTATGGAGACGGGCTTTTAATGCATCTCTTTACATTATCAGGGTAATTTCCAAAGGGCTCGATATTCAGACTGTGGGAGTTAGCCAGGCTATCTCCTGCGTTTGGTGCTGAGCCCGGATATTCAATGCCGGGCCATTTCCGATGACCGACATTGAATATCTGGTTTATTTGCTAAGCCGATATTCAGCGCTGGCCAAAGATATACTTGCTATTTCAGTGGCCTAAGTTGGCCACCAAACTTAGCTGGCGATGTGCTCAATATTAGTGGATAGCCAGTTATATTGTGCAATATAACCGGTTATCCGCTAAGCGCTATCTGGCAATATTCAGCGGGAGATAACCGGCGATCTCCTGCTGAGTATTGTCAGATAGCCGGTTAAGTGACATTTAACTGGCCAGGAGCCGTTTCTTCTTTTTTATTGATTATGTGATCCGCATAGAACTATTATAATTCATTGTAGAACAGAAGAATCATAGAACATAACACAACAGGTGGAAAGTGTTTTAGCTGTGCAGAGTTGCCAACAACTAGAGCTTTTCTAGGATAACCTGATCCAGTCTTGGTTTTACCTTGCTGCACACAGGTACTTGTAGTTTTGCCTTTCTTAGGGAAGAATTACAAGTCCATATAAGTCATGGGGTAAAACCAGGACTGGATTAACCTTTTTTGAAAATCTAGAGCTACTTGACAACCCTATACCTCCAGAAATGGGCTTGAAAATCACCCTCCTGGTATGGAAATAAAACTATCTGCATAGCTGCACAATGTCTGCCTCATTCTATAACAGGTCACTGAAATTTAGGTACTTTCCTCCCTAATTCTATAAACTTGCATGCACAGTTTTACACTTACCCTATAATTCTATAAAAGTCACCAGAAAGTTTGAGTGCAAATTTGGGCACATACCTAATTTGTATGTGCAATTTAATTGAATAATGAGCCAAAAAGCAATTAGTGCCAATATTTGGCTTTTTAATAACCAATTATTGGCACTAATTGAAATCAATTAACATGTATGCACATATGTCCCAGAAAAGGGAGAGTGGGAATGGGAGGGTCATGGGCGTTTCGGGGCAGAATATGGGCATGGATTTGAGTTATGCGTGGAATTATAGAATTAGGGGTTTTGTGCATAAATTTAGGTGGGGCATTTGCACCATGTTTTTGTTGGTGCAAATGGATGCACCAATGGTGTCTTTTACAAAGGCATGGTAGCATTTTTAGCGTGCACTAATGATTAGTGTATGCTAAACATTAGAGACGCACATAGGAATATATGGGTGTCTCTAGTGTTCAGCGCATGCTTATTTTAAGCGTGCGCTAAAAACACTAGAGCACCTCTGTAAAAGGCCCACCTAAATTTATGTGCGAACCCTGCACTTGAGTGCTATTCTATAAACTGTGCCTAAGTGTTTTTTTCAGCACTGATTTTTTAGGTGTGATTTATAGAATTCACCCCTTAGGGCCTTATTCTACACAGTTTATACTCCTAAATTTATGCTTGTACATTGCGAGTAATCTATGTTCCTACATAAATTTAGGAGCATAAATTACACTCCTGAATTTATCAGCATAATTTTAGGAGCATAATTTATACTCATAAATTTAGGAGTGTAAATTTTAGGAGCTTAAATATAGGAGATTAAACTTTGTAGAATAAGGCCCTTACCCCCAGATTCTAGATAACTGTGCTGAAATCCAAGCGGATTGTATAATAATGCATGTAACTTAACAAGCTTAGCAAGCTAATGAGCACTGATAACAGCACTTAACAAGCAATAATGAGCACTAATTGGCACTAATTAGAATTTATGCGCACAACTCGCTAAGCGTATTCTGTAACAAAGTGTGCCAAACTTCTAATGCATGCAGGCAAAAAGGGGCATGGTTATGGGTGGGGAAATGGGTGTTTTCGTGGGCATTCTGAAATGTTCATATGCAGTTATAGAATATGGCCCTGTGCGCATACATCTATGCACTGGGATTTACACCACATTTCGATGGTGTAAATGGATGCGTATAGTTTTAGGCGCTGAGAAATGAACTAAGTGTATTCTATAATCCGTGCCTAAATCTAGGCGCTGATTGTAGAATATGCTTAGTTGGCACTGATTTCAGCCCCTAAAAAAGGCATAGTCATGCAGTAAGATCATTCTTACCGTGTGGCCATGCGGGGGGAGGGGGAGCACTTACCGCCACAAGGGCTCCTGCGGTAACCCAGCGGTAATCGGGCAGCACTACTGGGTTAGCACTGCACTAGAAATTATGGAATTATTTTCTGTAGCACTGGAAATGGCACACACTCGAGGTGGAACTGCCACTGGTGGCCGTGTTGGGTCGGTAATAGCTCTGGGTTGCCGCACGGCAAGTCTGTTGCCGCATGGCAACCCTTTAGTTAAAGGGCCCCAGAGTAAATAGTAGGTAGAAAGTGAAGCCTAATCTAATCACTTCTGAAATATATTTAGTAAAAGAAAGTTGCAAATCAAAACAAAATCCAAGATATCGGAATCTATAGAGCATTACTCCGCTTTATGTGCTTAAATTCATAGAAAACAGCAAGGCAAACGATCTGCAAACTCCAAGATGGAAGGACAAAAAAAGCAGATCAATCAAAGAAATTGAATGACAACCAAATAGACCAATCAGCCCGACATTGGCCGTGTTTCGTCCAACAGGGCTGCGTCAGGGGAGTTATGGAAGTCTAAAATCATGAATATTCCAAAATGCAGGCCTGAACCTTCACAATTTTAGAATGCTGAAAAAGCATTCTAGAATTGTGAAGGTTCAGGACGGTATTCATGTCACTATCTTTTATGATTCATTTGGTTCATGCTGTTTTTTACTGCATTTTGGAAGATTCATGATTTTAGACTTCCATAACTCCCCTGACGCAGCCCTGTTGGGCGAAACACGGCCAGTGTCGGGCTGATTTGTCTATTTGGTTGTCATTCAATAAACTATTTTCTTTGATTGATCTGCTTTTTTTGTCCTTCCATCTTAAATTCATAGAATACAGAAAAACTCATGAAACAAAAAAACTCAAGAAGAGGAACACAGAGAGGAGTACTGGATGAAACTGAAAGAAGCCAAGAGAGATATACATCTGGCAAAAGTGCATGTGGAAGAACAAATGGCTAGAAATGTAAGGAGCGGTGACAAGAATTTTTTCAGGTATATTAGTGAAAGGAGGAAGATTAAAAATGGAATTGTGAGACTGAAAGATGCTATGAACTGCTATGTGGATAATGGTTAGGAAAACGCAAATGTGCTAAACAAATTCTTCTGCTCTGTGTTCACGGAAGAAAATCCTGGAGAAGGAGCATGATTGACTGGCAAAGGTACTTATGCAAATGGAGCGGATATAGCACCATTCATGTAAGAAAGTGTCGATGAACAACTTGAAAATTTGAAGGTGGAAAAAACCATGGGACCAGATGGGATCCATTCCAGGATATTGAGGGAACTCAGAAAGGTTCTGGCAGGTCTTCTTAAAGATTTGTTTAATAAATCCTTAGAGACAGGAGTGATTCCATGGGATTGGAGAAGAGCAGTTGTGGTCCCTCTTCACAAAAGTGATGACAGAGAAGAAGTTGGAAATTATAGACCCATAAGCCTCACTTCAGTTATTGGAAAAGTAATGGAAGCGATGCTGAAGGAAAGGGTAGTGAATTTCCTGGAATCCAATAGGTTACAAGATCCGAGATAATATGGTTTTACCAAAGATAAATCGTGCCAAATAAATCTGATTGAATCCTTTGACAGGGTGGCCAGAGAACTGGATCAAGGATGTGTTCTAGATGTAATCTACTTAGATTTCAGGAAAGTCTTTGACACAGTTCCTCATAGGAACTCTTGAATAAACTGAAGTTAGGACCCAAAGTGGTGAACTGGATTAGAAACTGGTTGACAGATGCCACAGGGTGGTGGTTAATGGAATTCACTTGGAGGAAGGAAAGGTGAGTAGTGGAGTGCCTCAGGGATCGGTGCTGGGGCCAATTCTGTTTAATATATTTGTGAGTGACATTGCCGAAGGGTTAGAAGGTAAGATTTGCCTTTTTGCGGATGATACCAAGATTTGTAACAGAGTGAACATTCCGGAGGGAGTGGAAAACATGAAAACAGATCTGCAAAAGTTAGAAGAATGATTTAATGTTTGACAATTAAAATTCAGTGCTAAGAAGTGCAAAGTGATGCACTTAGGGAGTAGAAATCTAAGGGAGACATATACATTAGGTGGTGAGAGGCTGATATATACAGACAGGGAGAGGGATCTTGGGGTGATAGTATCTGAGGATCTGAATGTGACAAAACAGTGTGACAAGGTGGCAGCCATAGCCAGAAGGATGCTAGGTTGTATAGGGAGAGATGTAACCAGCAGAAGATAGGAGGTTTTGATGCACCTGTACAAGTCATTGGTGAGGCCCACCTGGAGTATTGTGTTCAGTTTTAGAGGCCGTATCTTGCTAAAGATGTAAGAAGATTTGATGCAGTCCAGAGGAAGGTGACAATTATATGGGACTTGCGCCAAAAGAGATATGAGAAGAGACTGGAAGACTTGAATACGTATACCCTAGAGGAGAGGAGGGACAGGGGAGATATGATAGAGACATTTAAATACTTGAAAGGTATTAATATAGAAACAAATATGTTCCAGAGAATGGATAATGGTAAAACTAGAGGACATGAATTGTGGTTGCGGGGTATTAGGCTCAGGAGTAATGTCAGAAAATTCTTTTTCACAGAGAAGGTGGTGGATGCCTGGAATGCCCTCCTGAGGAAGGAGGTGGAGAAAAAAAACTGTGACAGAATTCAAATATGCATGGGATGAATACAGAGGATCTCTAATTAGAAAATGAATGCTATAGAAAAACAAAACTTAAAGGGTTGCTTATGTGTTTGTATGTCAAGTGGTGCTTAGATGGAAAATCTGGCTGTATCAACTAAGGCCAGTGCTGGGCTGACTTGTACGGTCTGAGTCCTGACGTCCTGCACGTACAACGTGCAACGTGCAGCGACGTCAGATTCAAAAGAAACTTTTTCGTCGGCGCCAGCTTCAATGGAAGAATGAAAGGACCAAAGGCAGCCGGCAGCGGCAGGAGGACGCGGACCTCGGCTGGCGGGGGTTGGGGTCCCCCGCCAGCGAAGGTAGGCGAGCAACGGAGGGGGAGGGTTAGCAATGGCAGCGGCTGGGGGGAGGGGGATCGGCAATGGCGGCGGCGGCGGCGGCGGCGGCGGGGGGGGGGCTATAATGTGCCCCCCCTCTCTGGCCCTGGCCCCCCCTACCGCCGCAGTTCAGATACGCCCCTGGTGCAGGGCCGTGCCTAGGGTCTCTGGCGCCCCCCTGCAGACTATCAGTTGGCGCCCCCCCCCCCCCCCGGTGAAAATGATCGCTCACCACTTGCTACACTGACAGGAATTGTCAGCAATATTCTTAGAAACAAATTGCTATACATTGCAAAATAAGATAGCAGATGTAAATTCTCAAAGTAGACATATTCCAAACGCTAAAATGAAAATAAAATGATTTTTTTCTACCTTTGTTGTCTGGTGACTTTCTTTTTCCGATCATGCTGGCCCAGTATCTGAGTCTGCTGCTATCTGTCCTCTTAACTCCATTTCCAGGGCTTCCTTTCCATTTATTTCTTTACTTTCCTCCTTTCTTCTTCATTTCTTGCTCTAGATCCATTTCCAGCAATTTCTTCTCTCTCCCTGGGTCCTGTCCTCCCATCCATGTCCATCCTTGTCCCTCTCTGCCCTTCCCTCCTCCATCCATAGCCAGCAATCCTCCTCTCTCCTCTCCCCTCCATTTCCAGCAAATTGTCCTCTCCCTGGGCCCCCATGTCCATCCTTGTCCCCCTCTGCCCTTCCCTCCTCCATCCATAGCCAGCAATCCTCCTCTCTCCCCTCCCCTCCATTTCCAGCAAATTGTCCTCTCCCTGGGCCCCCATGTCCATCCTTGTCCCTCTCTGCCCTTCCCTCCTCCATCCATAGCCAGCAATCCTCCTCCCCTCCCCTCCATTTCCAGCAATTTGTCCTCTCCTTGGGCCCCCATGTCCATCCTTGTCCCTCTCTGCCCTTCCCTCCTCCATCCATAGCCAGCAATCCTCCTCCCCCTCCCCTCCATTTCCAGCAATTTGTCCTCTCCTTGGGCCCCCATGTCCATCCTTGTCCCTCTCTGCCCTTCCCTCCTCCATCCATAGCCAGCAATCCTCCTCTCTCCCCTCCCCTCCATTTCCAGCAAATTGTCCTCTCCCTGGGCCCCCATGTCCATCCTTGTCCCTCTCTGCCCTTCCCTCCTCCATCCATAGCCAGCAATCCTCCTCCCCTCCCCTCCATTTTCAGCAATTTGTCCTCTCCTTGGGCCCCCATGTCCATCCTTGTCCCTCTCTGCCCTTCCCTCCTCCATCCATAGCCAGCAATCCTCCTCTCTCCCCTCCCCTCCATTTCCAGCAAATTGTCCTCTCCCTGGGCCCCCATGTCCATCCTTGTCCCCCTCTGCCCTTCCCTCCTCCATCCATAGCCAGCAATCCTCCTCTCTCCCCTCCCCTCCATTTCCAGCAAATTGTCCTCTCCCTGGGCCCCCATGTCTATCCTTGTCCCCCTCTGCCCTTCCCTCCTCCATCCATAGCCAGCAATCCTCCTCTCTCCCCTCCCCTCCATTTCCAGCAAATTGTCCTCTCCGTGGGCCCCCATGTCCATCCTTGTCCCTCTCTGCCCTTCCCTCCTCCATCCATAACCAGCAATCCTCCTCTCTCTCCCTTCCCCTCCATTTCCAGCAAATTGTCCTCTCCCTTCACGCGATTCGCGAACCGCTTAGCACTGCTTAAAAAAAAAATTACACATCAGCAGGAACAGGCTGCTTCAGCCAATCCCAGGGGCCTTCCTTCAGCGTGTTCCGCCCAAGGGCTGAAGGAAGGCTCCTGGGATTGGCTGAAGCAGCCTGTTCCTGCTGACGTGTAAATTTTTTTTTAAGCAGTGCTAAGCGGCAGCGCGGTTCGCAAATCGCGTGAAGGGGGGGTGGGGGGGTGGGACGACGCGACGGCAACGAAGAGGAGAAACAAGAGAAGTGCTGCGTGTGCCGGTAAGCTGCTCAAAGGCACAGGGGACGCCGTCAACACTGCCAGGTGGGGACCGGAGCCGGTTTTAAAGGTCATGGTTGGGCTGGGGAGGCTTAGCCTCCCCAAGCCTCTTATACGGGGCGCCTATGCCTCTGCTCTTTCCTCCGCACCCTGGGGCCTTTAAATCTTTTACTTCCGGTCGCAGCAGCGTCAGTGAAAGCGGAGCGCTGCCGACATCTCCCTTCGCGCTCTTGGTTCCCTCAGTGTCCGCCTTCTTGTAGAAGGCGGGACACTGAGGGAACCAATGAGTGCAAGGGAAGGGAGACGTCGGCAGCGCTTTCACTGACGCTGCTGCGACCAGGTAAAAGATTTAAAGGCCTCGGCGGCGCGGGGCGAGAGTAAGCACCGCGGCGGCGCCCTCCAGAGGTGGGCGCCCCCCTGCGGCGCTTACCCCGCTTACCGCATCGGCACGGCCCTGGTTGTGTGCCTAAGCGCTATTCTATAATTATGTAAAATGGTTTAGCCTATAATTGTCAGAGGGGCATTCCTAGGGGAGGAACATGGGAGGGACTTAAGCAGGGCCGACATTTAAGTGGGTTGCTTACAGAATACCGTATGTTATGCATGGAAATGTTGCATTTAGGTGCTAAAATTTACATGGTGCATATATCTGTCATAGATGTGTGCACCTACATTTTGGCGCATTAATATTTGCTAGCACTAACAGTCTAAAAGAACACTTACACCCTAATTCTGTAAAAGTTGCCTTAAATTGCATGTGCAAATTTGGTTGCATGCACAATTTAATTAAATAACAAACTAGTTAGCACCAACAATTGGCTTTTTAACAATTATTGGAACTAATTAGATTTAATTGGAATTTTCACGTGTTAATTTAGGCACGGGATTCACGTTTAAATTTTACATTTGAGTAAAAAAAGGGGGGCATTGAAATGGAAGTGTCATGGATGGAACAGGGGGCATTCCTAGCATTTACACGTGTTATTATAGAATAAGGTGGAATCGTGCCTAATTTAGGTGTGTACATTTGCACCTCTTTACAGTTGGTGCAAATGGCTGTGCTTAAAGTAAGTACTATTCTGTAAACTGCACCTAACTTTAAATGTGGCTTATAGAATAGCGCTATTATCAGCGCTAATTTTTTAAGCACTATATATAGAATTCATCTTTTAATGTGCGTAAGAGTTCTTATAGAATAAGTTCACTGCCTATGGAAATATGGAACCAGATTCTATATAAGGCACCTAAAAAAATCTGTGCAGTAAACATTTCCACCTAAGCATATTCTATAAGCGGCACCTAGATTTAGGCGTGGTATATAAAATTTGCTTAGTTGATATCCCAGCACCTATAACTACGTGTGTCCATTTACACCAAAGAAAACGCAGTGTAAATCTCTCCATGTAGATTTACGCGCACTGGGCCATATTCTATAACTATGTACATAAATTTTGGAATGCCCATGAAACTCTCATTTCCACACCCATAGTCACACCCCTTTTGAGCTGTGCGTATTAGAATTTAGACACAGTTTATTACAGAATACGCTCAGCGAGTTGCGCGTGTAAATTCTAATTATTGCCAATTAGTGCTCATTACTGCTGGTTAAGTGCTGTTATCAATGCTGATTAGTTTGTTAAGCCAATTAAGTTACACCCGTTGTTATGGACTATGTCTGGATTTCCCCATGGATCTCTAGGCATGCTGTATAGAATCTGGCAGATGTCTTCTAAATTTTGGTGCCCTGTTAGATTTGCCTCCTGTGTGTACTTTTAGCCCCATTGAGCAGTAGTGCACCCCTGGGGTGGGGGAAGGTTGCAACACCTTGCCTCCTTTTGTATCTTCAAAACTGCACCTGTTATTTAAATCAGAAAATCAAATGACAGTGTCTGTGGGCACTTTTGAGAAATGGTGTAAAGTCCATGCATAAAAAGTAGCCACAGACTTTGCAGCTGTGCAGACAGCAGGAAAATTTCCTAGCGACATGCTGGAACAATTGTTACTGCCTTCACTGGCCATTGCTGGTGGGATGAAAGGATATGTTCAGTATATCCAGGTTTGACTTTGATGAATGTTAGGATGATTATGACTTCTAATAACTCAGAGATGAACTGTGCTGCACCCTAACTCCGATTCTATCCCTCTCTAAATATCATATCTCTGTATTTATGCTATAGTATCTCTTTCACACAGTATCACAGTCTGTCCATTTCTCAGTGTCTGTGTGATATGTCTATCAGTGTAAGTTGGGCATAGCTACAACCCTAAATAGCTTCAAAAGTTCAACAAGTGTTTAGTAGAAGGGGTTTCAGTGGATGTGATAATGAAGTTAGACTCTAAGGAAATGTATTGATCCACCAATTTAAAGTTGACAGGTTTGGGATCAGGAAGAAATTTATGATATTGCTATAGAATTGATAACATACACGGTGTTTTAACTCTATCCCTGGTCTACTCCAGAGAAACATCATGTAATGAGAAGAAGATTAGATTCAATGGACCTCTGGTCTTCTTTTAGCCTAACCAGCTATGAATTGCATAAAGACAAACAGTAACTCTATAACTGTAATTATGCCACCACAGAGGAAAATCATATAAACCTTTAATGATGCAATCATATAAACCTGACATCTTTTGCTTTCCTCAGACAAGCCCTCAGTCCTGTCCCCCACAGAAATCCTGGTGGATTCAGAAATTGAGTTAACATGCCTGGTACCAGACAACTGCCCCACCATGAAGCCTTCCCTGAGCTGGCTCGGAGTTGAGGGTCTACGGCAGCATTCCATCTTTGGACGCCTAGAGGAGGATGATGGTACTTGGACTGTCTTATCTCTGCTGAGGTTTCTGCCTTCCGAGAAGAACAACGGACACAGAGTGGGCTGCAAGGTCAGCTACCCTGACACGGTGCTGGAGTACCACAGGTTCCTCACACTGGATGTGAAGCGTAAGTCCTGACACCATGAATGAACCACTGTCAGCAATCACCTGCATAACAAGGGCATTCCTTCATCACTGTACACAACTACTTAACTCTCAAGCCCTTTTGTTGACTTAGTTTGACTAGAGCAGGTGTGTCAAACTCATGACTAATGATGGACAACTATGGCAGCTGCACCTTTATTGATAGGCTGCACTACAATATTGCCCTCCCAATTCTCCCCATTATAATTATTTAGGAGCCAAATTTACATTATGTAATTAACCAGATGTTAAATTAGAATGCTCTATGATATGAGATGCACAGAATTTCCTCGTGGGATGCATGTTTGACGTGCCTGAAATAGAAGATATTGAGTCCAAGAGGCACAGAGAGTTGGGGAATCTTTAGTTAAACATATGTTTCTTACCTACAGTAACTCAGTGGTCCTGAGGGAGCCTCTATAAGGAACTCCAAGTAGCTGTGAAAAAGCAGAGTCCAGGGAACAGGAAACAGAACTTTATTGCAATTAATTGCCAGGGAAAGAACAACTCTTAAATCAGAGCTGTCTCTCATAATAACATGATAGTAGATGACGGCAGATAAAGACCTGTAAGGTCCATCCAGTCTGCCCAAGAAGATAAACTCATAGCATAAACTATGATGTTATACTACATATGTATACTTGATGTTGATTTGTCCTTGCCATTTTCAGGGCACAGACCATAGAAGTCTGCCCAGCACTGGCTTTGCTTCCCAATTACTGGTGTTGCCACGCTTTCTATACAAGATTCCTTTGTGCTTATCCCAAACATTTTTGAATTTCATTACCTTTTTCATCTGCACCACCTCTCTTGGAAGGGCATTCCAGGTATCTACCACCCTCTCGGTGAAGAAGTACTTCTTGAAATTATTCCTGAGTTGGCTCCCCTTCAACCTCAATTTATGTCCTCTAATTCTACCACCTTTCCATCTCTGGAAAAGGTTTGTGGCAGGGGCATAGCTACGGGTGGGCCAGGCCCACCCAATCTCAGCTCAGGTCCACCCAGTCTCTTTGACCCACCAATCGGTACCTGTCTTGTCTCTCTGACCTGCCAATCGGTACCTGTCTCTCTGATCCGCGAATCGGTATCTGTCTTCTTAAGCACCGGTTAGGCTGCACAGCAGCATGCAGCCACATGGAAGCCTCCAGCGCTGTGACAGCAAGTAAAGAGAAGCCTTCCTGCCAACCTTTTATATTGTTGCTGCAGTGTTCGGGAAATCGGTTACCAGGACCTGCTCTGGTATGCAGCTGTATCTGCTGCTGCATGCTGCTAGCTGGAGCCTGCTCCCAGACCCGCGGCCCGTGCACAAAACGCCTGGCCCCCTCCCCCAGTCCATACACACAGCGCCTGATCTCCCCGGCCAGCGCACACAGCGCCTGTCTCCCCTCTGCAGCCTGCGCACACAGCACCTGGTCCTCCGGGGCCATGCACACAGCGCCTGTGTCTCCCCACAGCCCAAGCACACACACTGCCTGTCTTGGTCCGCGCGCACACTGTCTGTCCCCCTCCCCCCCTGCAGCCTGTACACACTGGTCTGCCATGGCTCGGGTCTCCCCCATACCAGGCAGACACACAGTGCACCGAGGAGTGTGCTCCTAGAACCCGGACTCCCACGCGCACAATCATCGGGGCAGTAGAAGCTCAAGACCAGGTAATAGACAAATTTTTTTAGTATGTGTATTGCCGTTGGGTTGCTGGGTGGGGTGGGCTGCACTACCCAGGTTTAAAAAAATATTTAAATATAAAACTTTTTTTTTCTTTTACCTGGGCAGTACAGAGCTCACCCCCACCCAGAAATCCACCAACATTAAATATAAATGCTGGTGGGTTTCTGGATGGGGGTGGGTTCTGTAGTACCCAGGATGTGTTTATAAAATAAAAAGGTTTTATATTTAATGCTGGTGTACATCAGGATGGGGGGAGAGAGAGATTGGGAAGGACAGGGCAGATGCCAGACTAGGGGGTATAGGTAGGGGCAGGGCTGATGCTAGGCCACTGGGAGGAGTGGGGGGTAGGGAAGTGTAGGGCAGATTTCTGATTGGGGAGATAGAAAGGGAACGGCTGATGCTGGGCTATAGGACAATTTCAAATTCTTGGTCCTTTATTCTACAATTAATGATGGTTGATCTGCGTTCTGCCTGTGACTGAGGTAAGAGATTCTGCTGGCATGTGGTGTGCTTGGGGATCTATATTAGTCTGACTCTGACTTGTCTGGCTTTTCAATGAGACATGTATTGCTATTTTGTATATTCACTGCTGCCTTTTTAAAGGTGCAGTTATTGGTATATGAGTGTTCAGAATTGGTGGTGTTAAGATTTGCAACATAGGTTCCGAATATGTATGAGGTTTATGTTGATGTCGGACAGCTGTTGGCCAGACTGTATATTAAAAATCCATCATCAAAGTGGATTATTTAGGAGTATCACAAGAAACAATACTCACACCTATACATACATAGTGTCCACCCATATTAGCTCTGGGCCCACCGAAAATGTCAGGTCTGACTACGCCACTGGTTTGTGGATTAATACCTTTCAAATATTTGAATGCCTGTATCATATCATCCCTGTTTCTCAAAGACCATTAGTATGTGTGTTGTATAAATACCATGAAATTGTGTGCACAGCTGTGAAATTGCATTCCTGCTGAACATTGACAATTAATCCCAAGTCCCTTACTAGAGGCCTTCTCTGTTCCTTTAAATGTCCATCAGATGTTTTTCTGTGTTGATTACACATTGATTACTCAAATACACTATCTAAGCTACACTGATTTTATGTTGATGAAGCACTAGATATACAGTTCGTTATTTAACATATTAACAGTAGTCCTTCCTGGAGTAACTGTGTAATCCTTGACACGTACATGCACCTTGTGCCAGAACTCATTCTATATCAGCACATTATTCCTTCATAATTTTTACAATGTTTTTCTCATATTTTGCCTTGCCCACCCAAGTGGTCCCCTTGGTTTTCAAGCTTCATAGGAAGCAGAAGTGCCAATTGTCTTTCTATTCCAACAATCCCACCTGACAGTCTTTCTCCTCCCCTAGAAGCTGCCCCTTTGGAACAATTTTGCAGATGATCTCTCACACACTATCATCTGATTGGTTCATATACATGACATCACCAAATTTTAAAAAGACCACTCTTTAGTGCAGTGGTCTGAGAATCAGGAGAACTGGATTAGATTCCCACTTCAGCTCCTTGTGACTCTGGGCAAGTCACTTAACCCTCTATTGCTTTAGGTATAAAAGTACATGAATATAATATGTAAACTGCTTTCATTGCAACCACAGAAAGGCAGTATATCAAATCCCATCCCCTTTCCCTTTAGGACCCTATGGATATTCTCTGAATTAGGTGCCCTCTATACTGCCTGAGTCCCTAGGGTGGTAGTGCTGAAGGTAGAAGGGTCAGGACTGGGTGCAATGCTCTTCAAAACTCAGTTAGCTGGCTTTGAAGCAGAAATCAAGGATAAGGGGGAAGAGATGTAGCCATTCCTCAGTGGCCAAAAATAAATATGTTGCCACCATTTTTAAATTTTCAATTGACACATTCTGTGGCTCATGCTCCTCCTCTCTTTCAGATGCGCCCAAAATAGTGGATGTTAACTCCTCTCTGGAAACCACAGAAGGTGCTCATGTGGTTCTGGTCTGTGTGGTGGAGAGTAACCCTATATCCCAGGTCACCTGGCTGAAATACGAGACCATCCTGAAGCAAGAAGCCTCTGGAAATCTAACCCTGGAGCTGGATAATGTGTCCAACTCTCATGATGGGATTTATACCTGTGTGGCCGAGAATGAGTATGGAAAAGTCAATAAGTCCTTGGGACTAGCTGTTATGTGTAAGTATATGTAATATATTCTGTTTCTCTTTGAAGAAAATTGAATCACCAGTTACAGTGATAGATGATATCACTGATCGTGCCTAATTATGGAAGTCCTGTCCAGATCTTTCTGTTAAGAACCAAAATTTACATCTGAGCATGGATGGCAGCTCTCACATTCCTGTGTCCATGCAGCCATTATTCTATCTACCTAAAAGATGTGTGTCCCACCCCAGTGTTTTTTTTCCTGCTATACGTTTCCTCAGAGCTTTGCCTTTGATTATTTTTCCTTTGAAAAGCATTCTTCTTTCTAGAATCCTAGTTCCAGTAGTGGTTTTTGTTACTTTAGATTTTTCTTCAATAGTTTGACATCCCTTTAAGTAGGCCCATTTTTTGCTCTTTGGATCATCTATTCCTTCAAAATATCCCTTTATTTTCATTTTGCTTCCTCATTTTTTCTGATGATGATGATGATGATGATTATTATTAGCATTTGTATAGCGCTACCAGACGCATGCAGCGCTGAACACCTGACATAGAGACAGTCCTCCTCCTTCTACTACTACTTAACATTTCTAAAGCGCTACTAGGGTTACGCAGCGCTGTACAATTTAACATAGAGCTTACAATCTAAAAATAATACAGACAGACAAGACAATAAGGGGAGGGAAGTACTGGGTAAGAAGGAACAAGGGGGAGGCAAATGAGTAATGGCTAGGAGCCAAAAGCAGCAGTGAAAAGGTGGGTTTTCAGCATAGATTTGAAAACAGGTAGAGATGGAGCTAGACGTACAGGCTCAGGAAGTTTATTCCAGGCATAAGGAGCCGCGAGAGAAAAGGAATGAAGCCTGAAGTTAGCAGTGGAGGAGACGGGGATGACAAGAGAGATTTGTCCAGCGAGCGGAGGTCACAGGGTGGAAGAAGAGGTTGGAATTTGCAGGAGGGAGATGTCACTGCTTCTCATCCTTTGAAGTTCACTCCATCCGTCTATTCCACCCGCTGCCACTCAAAGTTGCAGTCATTTACCGCCCCCCCTGATAAGTCCCTCTCTTCCTTCCTTACCGACTTCGATGCCTAGCTCTCCGTTTTTCTTGAGTCCTCATCCCCATCCCTCATTCTTGGAGACTTTAACATACACACTGATGACCCATCCGACTCTTATGCTTCTCAGTTCCTCACTCTAACTGCCTCCTTCAACCTCCAACTGAGCTCCACCACCCCTACTCACCAATCTGGGCACTGTCTTGACCTCGTCCTCTCCTCTACCTGCTCACCCTCCAATTTCTGCTCCTCAGCTCTTCCTCTCTCTGACCATCACCTGATCACCTTCACACTTCATCATCCTCCCCCTCAGTCCCGCCCAACACTAACCACTACTTCCAGGAATCTCCAGGCTGTCGACCCTCCCACCTTATCCTCTAGTATCTCTAATCTCCTCCCTTCCATCATGTCCTCTGAGTCCGTCGACAAGGCTGTCTCCACTTACATGCCAATCTCTCCTCTGCACTGGACATCCTTGCACCATCCATCTCCCGTCCCCAGCCCTGGCTGACCCCTTGCACCCGATACCTTTGCTCCTGTGCCCGATTGGCTGAACGCCTCTGGAGGAAATCTTGCACCCATACTGATTTCATTCATTACAAATTCATGCTATCCTCCTTCCAGTCCACCCTATTCCTCGCCAAACAGGACTATTACACCCAATTGACTAATTCCCTCAGCTCTAACCCTCGTCGTCTCTTTGCCACCCTTAACTCCCTCCTCAAAGTGCCCTCCGCTCCCACCCCCCCTCACTCTCTCCTCAATCACTGGCTGATTACTTTCGCAACAAGGTTCAGAAGTTCAACCTCGAATTCACCACCAAACCATCTCCTCCTCTTCACCCTTTAACCCACTCCCTCAACCAACCAACCCAGGCCTCCTTCTCCTCTTTTCCTGATATCACCGAAGAGGAAACCGCCCATCTTCTTTCCTCCTTGAAATGCACCACCTTTTACTCTGACCCCATCCCCACCAACTTACTCAACACCCTCTCTCCTTCTGTCACCCCCCCATCTGTCATATCCTCAACCTCTCTCTCTCCACTGCAACTGTCCCTGACATCTTCAAGCATGCTGTAGTCACACCACTCCTCAAAAAACCATCACTTGACCCTACCTGTCCCTCCAACTACTGCCCAATTTCCCTCCTACCCTTCCTCTCCAAGATACTTGAACGCGCCGTTCATAGCTGTTGCCTTGATTTTCTCTCCTCTCATGCCATCCTCGATCCGCTTCAATCCGGCTTTCGTCCCCTACACTCGACAGAAACGGCACTATCTAAAGTCTGCAATGACCTGTTCCTTGCCAAATCCAAAGGCCACTACTCCATCCTCATCCTCCTCGACCTATCCGCCGCTTTTGATACTGTCAATCACAATTTACTTCTTGCCACACTGTCCTCATTTGGGTTCCAGGGCTCTGTCTTCTCCTGGTTCTCCTCTTATCTCTCCCACTGTACCTTCAGAGTACATTCTCATGGTTCTTCCTCCACCCCCATCCCGCTCTCTGTTGGAGTTCCTCAGGGATCCGTCCTTGGACCCCTCCTTTTTTCAATCTACACCTCTTCCCTGGGCTCCCTGATCTCATCTCATGGTTTCCAATATCATCTTTATGCCGACGACACCCAGCTTTATCTCTCCACACCAGACATCACTGCGGAAACCCAGGCCAAGGTATCGGCCTGCTTATCCGACATTGCTGCCTGGATGTCCAACCGCCACCTGAAACTGAACATGGCCAAGACCAAGCTTATTGTCTTTCCACCCAAACCCACTTCTCCTCTCCCCCCACTCTCTATCTCAGTTGATAACACCCTCATCCTCCCCGTCTCATCTGCCCGCAACCTCGGAGTCATCTTCGACTCCTCCCTCTCCTTCTCTGCGCATATCCAGCAGATAGCCAAGACCTGTTGCTTCTTCCTCTATAACATTAGCAAAATTCGCTCTTTCCTCTCTGAGCACACCACCCGAACTCTCATCCACTCTCTCATTACCTCTTGCCTTGACTACTGCAACCTACTCCTCTCTGGCCTCCCACTTAGCCATCTATCCCCTCTTCAGTCCGTTCAGAACTCTGCTGCACGTCTTATCTTCCGCCTGGACCGATATACTCATATCACCCCTCTCCTCAAGTCACTTCACTGGCTTCTGATTAGGTACCGCATACAGTTCAAGCGTCTCCTACTAACCTACAAATGCACTCGATCTGCAGCCCCTCCCTACCTCTCTATCCTCATCTCCCCCTAAGTTCCTACCCATAACCTCCATTCTCAAGAAAATTCCCTACTTTCAGTACCCTTCTCCACCACCGCCAACTCCAGGCTCCGCCCTTTCTGCCTCGCCTCACCCCATGCTTGAAATAAACTCCCTGAGCCCATTCGCCAGGCCTCCTCCCTGCCCATCTTCAAATCCTTGCTCAAAGCCCACCTCTTCAATGTCGCCTTCGGCACTTAACCACCATACCTCTATTTAGGAAATCTAGACTGTCCAAACTTGACATTTCGTCCTTTAGATTGTAAGCTCCTTTGAGCAGGGACTGTCCTTCTTTGTTAAACTGTACAGCGCTGCGTAATCCTAGTAGTGCTATAGAAATGTTAAGTAGTAGTAGTTGTAGAAGACCAGTGACTTCAAATTTTGCCTGCAGTATAGGCAGATGTTCACCACACATCATCACAAGACATGCTACAGATGTCTGGGAGAGGGGGTCATGATGTAAACCAGTGCGACATCTATGTACCAGTTGGTGTGTAAAGAATGTAGGAGGCCCTATGCTTTATCCTTCTAATTGGAAAGGATAAAGTAGTGTGATTGCCATGTTAGTCCACGAATGCACACAAATAAGAACTAATAAAAGAAATATATAATATGATAACTTTTATTGGACTAACATAATAGATTTTTTTGACTAGTGTTAGGGAGCAAAAACTCCTTCCTCATTAAGGCCAGAGAGAAAAGAAGGCAGATATCAAATAACAATGTCTGACAACGATGGGATTCGACCAGCTTCAGCTACACACCAATCTGTGGTGAATCTGTCCTGAAATGGGCTAATCCCTCTAGGTATTGAGGACTAGACCCTGGATTGTTTTGGGATGTGTCATTAACAGAATTCTGTGCTAAAGTATTGCCAGGCACCCACTGGGCGGCTTGTACTGAAAGGTATATTTCAAGATGTGGTTAAATCTGTGAAAATCAGGCATGGAGATTTGAAAACGAAGAGGCAAATTTTAGAGAGGAGAATTCAGGTGTCCAAGTCTGGACGTGCAGAATTCCCAGACTATTTTAGAAAAGGTTCTGCCAAATGTAAAGCCTCTTGAAAATTAGGAACAGGGCTACTTGTATCAACCTCACCACATCCAGCGGGAGCAGTGATTTTAGAAAGCTGCATGTTGGGGGTAAAAAACATAAATATCTCCCCCAAATAGACGTGGGAATAATTTTATAAAATTGCTGATCCCTCTGCTAAGGTCCCAGTGCCAGCATCTCCCCCTCCTGATCCCCCCCCTCAATGGCACATCCCTGGTCATATTACTTGCCCCCCCCCCCCCCGGCAGCATAAACCACCCCTGAGGTCCACTAATGTGGCACACCCTCCTCCACAAAAGCATAATCCACCCTCAAGGCCCTCGCTTATAGCACCCTGTGAACCACCTCCCCCGGCAGTCCAATCCCCTGAAGAGAGCCACAGCAAGATGGTTGAAATGTCAGTCAAACAAAATTGGATGTGGCACCATCTGGACAGCTGAAAAACCATGATAACAGCTAAAGAAGCAAGCCTGGGATTGCTCTCTAAGGGGTCCTTTTACTTAGACATGGTAGGCCTAACACAGGCCTACCGTGTGGTAAAAGAGCACTACCTTGGGACGTGCTATGGCATCCTGCAGTAGTTTCCTGCTCAGCATACGCTAATCCCACTCTGCAAGATATCTTTTATTTTCCAGTGCAGGAGGTGTGCCCATGGGTGGAGAGTAGACATGCCTGCGCTAATCTGGAAGAGCAGGCACATTACCATGTGTTACCCGATTAGTGCAGGAGCCCTTACGCCTCCTAAATAGGACAAGGAGTAAGAAGTGGATCTATGGGGTAGTACGGGGACCCAAAGAGGGTCTGGGAAACTTTATTTTTATAACTAGCACAGAAAACAGCAGCACTGGGGGAGAGAGAGGGGCAGATATCAGGTAGCCCTATTAAAAAATGGCAGCCCAAAGCAAATAAAGTGAAAAGAAACATGAATGGTATTTTGTTGTGTTTCCTTTCAAGAGATCCTCTGTGCTGTCATGCCTTTCTTTTTTTTTTTTAATTCAGATTAAGTCTTGGCACAGGCTTTTGATGAAACCTTACCTACAACATTGGAAACAACTTCCAAACTGATTTCTAGGGGGTTACCAGAAGAAAATACCCCTTTGAAAATTTCCCCTTCTACAGGAAAAACAGGAGGTACAAGGGGTGAGATTGGAGCAGGCCAGCTGAAGCATATAAGGGGATTTCATGTTAACATCTCTATGTATTGCAAAGAAATGCATGGGATAAAGAAATCCTTGCACATCTGGCTGCTAGGGGATTTTCAAAGGGTAACTCCCTGGGTGGGGGTGGGGGAGTCCTTATGTAAATTGAATTGTGGACTTTGGGTACAAGATGCCTGTAGGCCCGCAAGTTACACAGGTGGTAGAAGGAAAAGAGTTCTGAAAATATCAATCAGTGTATTCAATTTTGAAGGCTGTACCTCCAGAAAGATATAAACTGGTAAGAGTTGATCTATGGGAGGGCTACCAAAATGGTTCAAATGCCATATGAGATGAGACTTAAAGACCTAAACATGTATACCTAGATGAGAAGAAAGGAGGAATATGATAGAGACATCCAAATGCCTCAAAGGTATATATCTGGTATACGAAGCAAACATTTTTTTGAGAGGAATGAACTAGAATAGAGTTTCTCAGCCCTCGGAATACACCTTGCCATGTATATGCATGATATTAATTTGCATCCGCCGCCTCCATTGTATGCAAATCTATTTTATGGTCATGGTCATTATGGATTCCTGGAAATCTGAGTGGTTAGTGTTTCCCAAAGACTGGTCTGAGCACCCATGTTCTACCAGAAGTAGACTCAAGAGCAACATCAGAAAATACTTCTTCATGGAAAGATGGGTGCATGGATTGGAGTCAGAGTGGAGGGTGGAAACAAAAACAGTAATAGAATTCAAGAAAACATGAGACAAGCATATAATCTGCCTAGTTTCATTTCTGGTACAATGCTATGAACTTCAGTTGATCTCTGGTTTTCCTTTTCTTCATAATTAGGGATCCTCTTTGCTTAACTCATATATTCTGAAATCAACAGCTTATTAAGAGGGCTCAGATTGAATGGCTAATCTCATCAGCTATGCTGCTTTGTGGCTTTGCAGATGCTCCATGGAAGCCTACCATGAACTCATCTGCTTTGGTGGTAGAAGGTGACTATCTCACGATCTTCTGCAGTTCGCAAGGGAACCCTGAGCCCATTATGTCCATTATGAAGGATCAGGTGGTGCTCAAGAGAGTGGTCTATGAGAGTGAGATCCTACTAGAGATTCCCGTGGTAAATAATGAGGATGATGGAGAGTACTGGTGCACAGCTGAAAACCAGTATGGTTATAGCAACAGTTCATTCAACCTCACCGTTGAGTGTAAGTATTGCTAGCAGAACTTAAGTGAAAAGGAGAAATCATGGTATCAAAAAAAGATGAAACTGAGGGACTTCCAAAAGTAATCTAGAATCACAGAAAGATAGTGGTTGGGAGGGACTTCAAGAGATTATGAAGAATTATGGAAAATTCAGGCTAGGAAAGACTTCAAGGGATTATGAAAGCTATGGTGAATCCACCTTTCTAGCTCTGTCAGTGCAGTTATCTGTTGTCAGTTTGCAGTAATCCTGAGGATGACAACCCCTGCATGCATACACACTGACCACATACAAAAAAAGCAAAAACTTTATCGAGCAGTGATGTTCTCAGATAAAGAATATAAAATGACTGGAAAATATCTCTGAAAGAGAATAATTGCTCTGTTGAAAAGAAATCAACAAAGTACTTGGATCAAGATAATAAGCCAACCATCAATGTAGCTCCAAAACTTGCTTTATAGGTACTCATAGGTGTTGATTGCCTGCTTTGTGTGGGGACTAGAGATGGGGAGGTCAGATTGGCAGATTGTGTAGAAAATGAACTTTCTCTCCCATCTCAGATTGGCATGGATTCTTTTACTGTATGTCCCCCCTCCCCATACCTGACCCCACCAGGCTCAACCCCTTCTTCCAGTTATTTCTGCAACAGGGTGAGTCAATAAAATATTTTCAAACCTTTGATTTCTTGATCTTTTGTTGCCCTTATCGTCTCTGTGTTCCTTTCTTAATCCTTCAGTTTCTTGCTTGTTTTATGTTTTTATTTCAATGTATTTAATTTCTCTATAGCCTTCATTATTAATTCATTGTTTCCTATTCCCATGTCCTCTCTGATTTCTAAGTTTCTTTATTCTATTTCCCATTCTATTCTTTTCCTGTTATCTTTCTTTAGGTTATTTCATTCCTAGGTCCTAGGGCCATTGCCTTTCTTTTTCAAATATGTTTCTCCTTATGCTGCCTCTCCCCTTTCATTCTTTTTATCCTCCACTTCTGTTCCCTCTTACATTCTGTTTACTCCTTTCTTCCTCTCACACATTCTCCTTCCTTCTCTCTCTTCACTCCTTTCTTTATCCCTCTTTGTTCCCTCTCTGTACTGCTGCACCTTCCTATTTGCCTTTCATCTGTCTCCTCTCACCTTTCCCATCTCTTCCTACACACCACCCTTCTTCTTCTTTATTTTTCTCCTTCACTTTCACCCCTTCTCACTCTTCTCTCCTTTTCTCCCTTTCATCACCCTGTTTCTCCTCTTGCCTTTTCCCATCTCTCCCTTCCACCTTTCCTCCCTTCTTCCTCTCACTTCACAGTATGGGCTGAGGATGAAGCAAAAGTAATGGTAAACATGCCAGTGCGAGCCATGGAGTCAAGAGCATGCTTAGTCCTGCTGATCCCACAGATCTCCCAGGGCTTTGAAAGAGGAAACGTGAGGGTAGAGGGAGGAGGGGCCATGGGATCAGCAGTACTGTGTATGCTCCAAGACCCAACAGCCTGTGCTGATGTTTACTTTTCAACCCATGCTGTTACTTTTGCTGCCTCCTCAGCCTCTGCCTGTAGCTTTTGAGATGGGAGCATTGACCCCCCTCATAGCTCCCTAAATTCCACCTGTGTAGATACTCCTCACCCTAATCAAATGATCATAATAACATAAAAATAGCCATACTGGGTCAGACCAATGGTGCATCTAGCCCAGTATCCTGTTTCCAACAGTGGCCAATCCAGGCCACAAGTACCTGGTAGAAACCCAGATAGTAGCAACATTCCATGCTATCAATCCCAGGGCAAGCAGTGATAATTTCAACTGCTTCTTGAGCCTGTGGCAGGAACCAGTACCAAATCATTAGGACCATAGTTCTGGGACACAGACCTACTGAATCTAGAGCCTCCCATTACTCAAAGGAATGACTGGCTAAATTGCCAACACATTCATAATGCTGTTGCTTCTTCCCTCCATTAATAGTTGCACCCATTGTCCTACCGGATTCCAAGTGCACAGGAGGCCGGGATACTATTCAGTGCATCTGTGTTGTGAAGTCCAACCCGGAGTCCACCATTGTATTTGAGCTGCCAAATAGGAACCTTACCATAAATGAGACTGACCGGGGCTTTGTGTACTCCCAGAGGAATGGATATACCATTAGCAGCGTCCTGTCCTTGAGGGGAGAGATGGACTCAGAGATTCTCATCTTTTGCTCTGCAACCAACCTCTATGGCACAAAGATGAAGGAGCTGCCATTTCAGACCCCCAGTGAGTGTTGTGCTCTGGTGCCAGGATGCTAAAAGCTGGACAAAGGGAGAGGAGACTGGAGGACCCAGTAGGCAGATAGTAATATAGCTGTTCACATTTAGGACTGGAATGTTGAGGGGATGAGCACAGGGATACAAAAACTGTCACCTCTAGGACTGGAGGGCTCAGGGGATGGGAACAGGGATACAGAGCCTGTCACCTCTAGGACTGAATAGCTCAGGGGATAGGCACAGGGACACAGAGCCTGTCACCTCTAGGACTGGATGGCTCAGGGGATGGGCACAGAGGTATAGAGCCTGTCACCTCTAGGACTCAATAGCTCAGGGGATGGGCACTGAGATACAGAGCTTGTCACATCCAGGACTACAGAGTTCAGGGGATGGGTACAGACATATAGAGCACATCACCTCTAGGATTGGAGAGCTCAGGGGATGGGCCCAGTAATACAGAGCCTATCACCTCTAGGACTGAATAACTCAGGGGATGGACACAGGCATACACAATCTGTCACCTCTAGGACTGGAGGTCTCAAGGGATGGGCACAGGGGTATAGAACCTTTACCTCTTTGGCTGGATGTCTGTGTTTGTAACCTTAGCTTGTGTAATTGCAGAGTGTAAATGGTTAACTACTTGAACGATTACATTCTGATACTGATTTTTCTGCTGACTTTGCTGTGCATCTGTACTGTTTTAGGCAGCCAGCTGTGGGCAAAGTTTGGACCAGTGGGGGCTGTTTTTGCATTTGTTATTCTTATTGCTGTCGGGGGCTACATGATCAAGTCCAGAAAGAAGTAAGTACCACTGCAGCCACTCAAAGGGGGATACTATAACAAGATAGTATACACTTCCTCTCTACTCTGACTTGGTATGGTACTGAATACAGGTGCCCTGAAAGGATCATTACAAAAGCATTCTATAATTTATGCTCATAATCGAGTGCTCATCCTTGCTCCATCCGTGTGTACTATGCTCACTTTCAAAGTAGGTGTCATTGCATTTGGGCGCCATTTTGTGGAACAGCTCATTGCTGGATTATTGATATTTATGTGTATATGTGTACACTTACACATGTATATGCTGATATTCTGGTCATTCACAACTAGCGTGCAAATTTGCTTGAAGAAATTATAGAGTAAGGGCAATTGCATGCATAACCTAATTTAATAATGAGCTGCTAATTGGTGTTAATAATGAGGCTATAATTAGCACAGATAAGCAGTTATGTGCATAACTGCACTTAGTCAGCATTCTATATGTTGCACGCTCAAATTCTAGAGCATGCAACTTCAACGGAGGCATGTTCCTGGGAGGGACATGGGCAGGTCGGCAGTGTGTCAGGCAGTTTGGTGCGCAGGTTATAGAATACTAGCATTTAAACTAATTAAGCATGAGCATTTACTTCAGCCGTTGAGCTAGCATAAAGGTAGGTGTGTAAATGTGGACTTATGCCCTATTCTATAATGGCAATTCTATGCACAATTGCCGTTGTACAAATAAGGCTTAGCACACATCATCCCAGCATCTAACTTTAGGCGACCTTTATAGAATTACCCCCTACTGTCCAGTCTGACCCTATTCATTGACAACTGCTGCATGATTGTGGTCTTCTCCATCTGATACTGCTGTAATCATTGAACATCGACGGTGACTTGGTTCCTGCTTGACATTAGACCCAGCCCAGACCCTTTTGTTTCTGCTCTTCTAAAAACTTTCCAGGTTCATGACAATGCCATACATTCTTATACATCTGTTTTTTAACTGTTTATAGTGTGCGAGGGTTTTGCTCATTAACTTAATTTACTGGGGGATTTTTTTGTTCCTTGGTAGGGACACCATGAATGAGAGTTCCAGTTTCATTCAGCCAGAGAACCCTCCAGTGGCTTACTGCAGTGATTACAAAACACAGAAGAATCTGGAGAAGTCGGAGGTAACTGCACCCTTTCTGATTTCTCTCATATCCACAACCAGTGGAGTTTTTAGGATATCTACAATGAATATGAATGAGATAAATTTGCATAAATTGGAGGCCTGACCTATACAGAGTTATCTCATGAATATTTATTGTAGACAACTCAAAAACTTGACTGTTGTGGGGTCCCCAGGAGAGGGTTGGGAAGCCCTGATCTTATCAGTAGGACACTGGTGCTAGACAGGATGGCATCTACTACCTAAAGCATTTGCTTTCCTTGTTTCACTCCTCTTTGACAAGCTGATCACTAGGCAATGGCAGGGTGAAGCTGGCAGTGTTGGAATCTAATTCTTGACCATTGTAAGACTTTGATTTGGTCCTGGGTTTCTAACTTCCCCTTCTCCCCAGCCCATGCAGCTTGCTGGACCAAACAGCCAAACTGCTTAGAGACTTAAGATATAAGATCCAGACTGGATGTAGAACTACTGGTGACATGGAACTAGCTTAGGTTTATCAAATGACTTCAGGTCATCAGGAACAGGCTGGGCCAGTCCTAGTTTGGTCATACTGTACACATGGTAGTGGTAGAAGTTTAGACTCTGGGCCCCCAAGCAAAATGTTGCAGAGGGTCTCCCACAGCAGTAGGGGAGGGGAGAACACTCTATTTTGCCTCCTCAACTCACCCCATCACCAGATATGACCATAAGCCTCTACTGAGGCTGGCAAGATTTGAGTATCGCAAACCTTGAACTCTAGCAGTGTTGTGCCCCGTCTTCTTCAGTTAGATTATAAGTACATAAGTAGTGCCCTTCTGGGACAGACCCAAGGTCCATCAAGTCCAGCATTCTATTTTCAACAGTGGCCAATCCAGGTCACAAATATCTGGCAAGATCCCCCAAAAGTACAAAACATTTTATGCTGCTTATCCCAGAAATAAGCAGTGGATTTTCCCTGTCCATTTTAATAATGGTCTATGAACTTTTCCTTTAGGAAGCCGTCCAAACCTTTTTTTTAAACCCCGCTAAGCTAACCGCCTTTACCACAGTCTCTGGCAATGAATTCCAGAGTTTAATTACACGTTGCGTGAAGAAAATTTTTCGCTGTTTTAAATTTACTACTTTGTAGATTCATTGAATGCCCCCTAGTCCTAGTATTTTTGGAAGGAGTAAACAGACTCTTCACGTCTACCCTTTCCACTCCACTCATTATTTTATAGATCTCTATCATATCTCCCCTCAGCCATCTTTTCTCCAAGCTGAACAGCTCTAGCCGCTTTAGCCTTTCCTCATAGGGAAGTTGTCTCATTCCCTTTATCATTTTCGTTGTCCTTCTCTGTACCTTTTCTAATTCCACAATATCTGTTTTGAGATGCGGTGACCAGAATTGAACACAGTATTCAAGGCGCAGTTGCACTGTGGTGTGATACAAAGGCATTATAACGTTCTCATTTTTATTTTCCATTCCTTTCCTAATAATACCTAACATTCTATTTGCTTTCTTAGCCGCCGCAGCACACTGAGCAGAGGGTTTCAATGTATCATCAACGATGACACCTAGATCCCTTTCTTGGTCTGTGACTCCTGACGTGGAACCTTGCATTACGTAGCTATAATTCGGGTTCCTCTTTCCCACATGCATCACTTTGCACTTGCTCACATTAAACGTCATCAGGCATTTAGACGCCTAGTCTCAGTCTCAAGCATATCTGAGTGGTTTTACAATCCTGAAAAGGAAGATAGGAGAGAGAGAGAGAGAGAGAGAGAGAAAATGGATAGACAGGAAAGGGAGAGAGGAACTGGAGTTACAATAAATGACAGGAAAGATTAGGTAGTAGAAGTCAACAGCGGGGAAACCTATGAGGCTTGTCTGAGGTGTCCGGCAGGCCCACCCCAACAGCAGTCTCAAGTTTAGACATGTGTCTTCAAAAAGAAGTGTTTTCAAGTTTGATTTAAAGTTCTCTAAAGAAGTCTGCAGTCTTAGATGAAGAGGTAGAGCACTCCATAGAGTAAGGCTGATGACTGAGAAGATAGAGTGCCAGGTGGTGTCATATTCAATTTTCCTGAATGTGGATAGAACTAAAAGGTGCTGTTGGGATGAGAGAATGAAGTATCAGGAGATGTGTCAAAAAGAGTAGGGAGCATGTATCCCTTATTTTGAAGACCAGAAGAAGGATCCTATAAGTGATAGAAGTATTTTGAATTAATTGAATGCGGTGCCTAAGACCTTTGTACAATGAGATGCAGTAATCAATTTGGGAGAATACAAGAGAGTGGACCAACGTTTGAAAAGGAAAACTCACTTTTGTTGATTTCCAAGGGGTTGATATTCAGTTCAAACAATTTTTATTGAATTTTCAAATAAAGAAAACAGTGGCTGAATTAGCCTATACAATCAGAACAATAACAATAATTACCATCCTGGAAATAACAATTAACCATGTCAATTCAATAGTAACATATATGATGAACACTGAGTTTGAAAATAAAAAGTAAACTAAATGAAACCAAATAGAAAAGAGAAAAAGTGAAGGATAAAATGGTAACAATGACAAAGAACCTAATGGTGGAATATTCATACTCTAATTTCCATATAGATGTTATCTTATGGACCCTGTCGGTTTTTGATGATGCTTTCATATTTATATACAAGGCATACAATCTGCCACCAAAATGTTTAATTTAAAATGGTTGTGTTTTTCCATGATCCTAAAATCATATGAAGAACAATTGAAAGAAGTAAGTTCAGTAAAATACTGTGATCATCTATGTTAAGATTAGGATGCAGTGATCAAAGAATTATTACAGAAAATGAGACTGGTATGTCAATATTCAGAATCTTTTGTATAGTTTTCCAAATAGAGAACCAAAAGCCATGTATGATGAGACAGTCAGAACATATGTTGTAAAGTTCCATCTGAAGAGTTACAATGCCAGCAGAGATTATTAACATATAACTTTGCTTTTTATTTCCATTCTGGGGTCCATAAAGCTCTATGAGCTATGAAGTACATAGATTGGAGCAAGCTGGCTGATTGTATTGGTCTGGAAATTCAGGTCCAAAAGTATTCCCATGCTATGGAATATGTTGTTAAATTCAGTTCTGTATTCCAATAGGAAATCAATCTATTGTCTGAGTAGATAAATTAGATAATTTTTCCTTCGGTCATCAGCTTTGTACTAAGGACATGTATAGAAGATGTATCACGTAGTGTATTTATTTCTATTGAGCTCTTTTGACCATCTGGATAAGTCGCAAAGTTGAAATATTGTGAATAAGGCAACTTGTGTTTGAGACAGTTCATCAAAGTTATAAAATTGATTGTACAGAAGATGATCCAGTGAATAAAGAGATGACTGCCATCTATTTTTATCCATATAATTGTCAATAAACAACAAGGTAGAATGAGTATCTAAATATAATTTAAAATCAGTATTTTGTGATGGAATAATACAAGAAGTAATAAGCTGTATAGGGATAGGGAACAGTATGTTTCATTCCTGTTGTAACCAAATTGCATCACAATCTACATCAGCATCAGATAACCAACAGAATCCATAACTTAATACACCTTTCCAAAACTTATAACGCAAACTACCCTGACCCCCTTAAACATCCACAACCAGGACCCATTACTACGTATTATGTAGATTTTGCATTTTACTATGTACCCACTGTCCACCTGAACTGTAATCCTACCTGATCAATACTGTAACCTTATTCAACTATGTTGTGACCTTATTTGACTCTTTCTGTATTTTCTAACAATGAACCACTTAAACCCCATTGAACCTCCTAAGGTCCTAACCTGGTTCAGCACTTCGGGAGAGAGCTCTACACAGTGCCTCTCTCGAACTACCCCACTCAATACTTTGTAACCGCCTCCCTTTCTTCTATGTAAGCCACATTTAACCTACCAATAGGTGGGAAAATGCAGGATACAAATGCAATAAATAAATAAATAAATAAATGTGCCAGTGAGGCTCGGTGGTATGTAGAAAAACAGCAAAGTTAACACCACCTTTTTCTTTGAAGGCTTTAAGAGTTGTAAGAGCAATCCTGTGTACTTTATTTTTCCACAAAAAGTTTACCAATTTAGGGCTTCTTTCACAAAGCTGCACTAGCAGTTCCTGCACAGCAAATGAGAGGAAGCCCATAGGAATTGAATAGGCTTCCTCTCATTTGCTGCATGGGAATTGCTTACATGGTTTTGTAAAAGATGCTTGGAATGCCCTCCTGCGGGAGGTGGTGGAGAGGAAAATGGTAACGGAATTCAAACATGCGTGGGATAAACATAAAGGAATCCTGTTCAGAAGAAATGGATCCTCAGGAGCTTAGCCGAGATTGGGTGGCAGAGCTGGTGGTGGGAGGCGAGGCTGGTGGTTGGGAGGCGGGATAGTGCTGGGCAGACTTATACGGTCTGTGCCAGAGCCGGTGGTGGGAGGCGGGGCTGGTGGTTGGGAGGCGGGGATAGTGCTGGGCAGACTTGTACGGTCTGTGCCCTGAAAATGACAGTTACAAATCAAGGTAAGATATACACAAAAACTAGCACATATGAGTCTTGTTGGGCAGAATGGATGGACCATGCAGGTCTTTTTCTGCCATCATCTACTATGTTACTATCCAGCTTATAATCGAAAGTGATCGCCGGCCATTTCCCGACATAAATCGAGAGATGGCCGGCGATCTCGGAAAAGCGGTGAAATCGGTATAATCGAAAGCTGCGTTTTTGACAGCATCGCCGCTTTCCCGTCGCCTCGCCGGCGAAAGTTCAAAGGGGCGTGTCGCCGGCTAAGCGAAGGCGGGACATGGGCGGGCATTGGCGTGGCTACCAGATGGCCGGCTTTCGCCGATAATGAAAAAAAAAAAACCTGGCAATAAGCAGTATTTTGCCGAGTTTGCTTGGTCCTTTTATTTTCACGACCAAGCCTCAAAAAGGTGCCCCAACTGACCAGATGACCACCAGATGGAATGGGGGATGACCTCCCCATACTCCCCCAGTGGTCACCAACCCCCTCCCACACTAAAAAAATAAAATTAAAAACCTTTTTTGCCAGCCTGTATGCCAGCCTCAAATGCTGTACCCACCTCCATGACAGCAGAATGTGTTCTATCCTCTGACAGCCTTTCCCTGGTTGTAATGTGGCTCTCGGGTGAGTGTGACACCTTTTCTGTTAGGTGCACTGCAGAGTCACATCAGCAATGCATTGTGGTGGGTGTAGGGTACTGGGCTGTACTCCCATGCTGCTTTTCCCCCTGCTAACTGGGTCAGAGTGTGCCCTGTTTTACTTCCATTAGTCCATGAGGTAGTGGCCATGTTTGTAAGCCAGTTTTAGATCCCTTTCATGTGTTAGCCACGTCAGAGAACTTAGTTCTTACCTTGAATGTGGCTGAAAGAGGGCATTGTACAGCATTCTGCCAGCTCTGACCTACTTCTAATCTCAGTACCAGGGAGACTCGTTGCCAGTGGGGCACAACCTCTGATCTGCAGTTAACTGTGAGTAAACGTGCTTATTCAAATAAAGGACTTTTTCAAAGAGATTAGTCTTCAGGTGTCAACTGGTGTGGCAAGCTTATACAGCAGCAACAAGTCCTGTCCCTGGAGCACTTTTAGTGGGTACCGCAGTGCACTTAAGGCAGGCGAACCCAGACCCATCCCCCCCTACCTGTAACACTTGTGCTGGTAATGGGAGCCCTCCAAAACCCACTGTACCCACATGTCTAGGGTGCCCAGTTGGTGTCCTAGCATGTCAGGAGGACCAGTGCGCTACAAATGCTGGCTCCTCCCACGACCAAATGGCTTGGATTTCGCCGGGTTGGAGATCGCCGGTATTTTTTTCCATTATCGCTGAAAAACAAACCCGGCCATCTCAAACCCGGCGAAATCCAAGCCATTTGGCCAGGCTAAACCGTATTATCGAAAAAAATGGCCAGCCATCTTTTTCGATAATACGGTTCCGGCCAGCTGTAGCGCCGCCGCCACAATAGATCTCCGGCGACCTATTTGGCTGGCGACGTTCGATTATGCCCCTCCACGTTAGTAAACATTTGGGTGGCATACCTTATGCCTTTTATATAAATACAAAATTAAAGCATCAGAAAAAACTAACAGGTCCATAAGATAAAATCTACAGTATATGAAAGTCTCTGGAACACTGTTTAGAAATCAGAATATGAATATTCCATCATTGATGTTTTTGTTATTGGCATCATTTTATCCTTCACTATTTTCTTTTTTCCATTTGGTTTACTATTTATTTTTCTAATCATGTCATTATTCATGCTCATTGTTCATCACATATATCATTATTGAATGATATTACTGAATTATTGAATTACCAGGATGGTAATTATTGTTATTGTTCTGATTGTATTGGCTTATTCAACCACTGTTTTCTGTACTTGAAGCTTGAGACAAGTACATATGATCTCTAGGGAAGAGGAAGGGATCGTAGATGGCATAGATGGGCAGACTGTTTTTTGATGGCAATTCAATAAATTGGCACGAAGGTCTACACCTGTCACAATTGAGCATGCTCAGCACCAATTCTGTAATGGCCTAAGAGCTCACCTAAACTGCTATAGAAATACTAGTGCAACACTGCATTGATGTGGCAAAAGTTAGCTGTACCCACTTATGACAAGTCAATGGCTTGCATAAGAGGGCCTGCCTACAAGTGCCATGCAATGTGAGAAACTGGTGGCATTCTATACATTGCATGTGCTTCTTGTTGCCATGCTCATGACATGCCCATTGTCCACCCATGTGTATGCCCTCTCTTATAATTACATGCTAAACGATTTAGTCACAATTCCCCTGATATTTACAGTTCAGTGGGAGATAGCTGGTTATCTCCCACTGAATATTGCCAGTTAGTGCTTAGCAGATAACTGGTTATACTGTACAATGTAACTGGCTATCTGCCGATATTCAGCGTATCACCAGCTAAGTTTGATGGCTAAATTAGATCACTGAAAACCAGGCCTATCTTTGGCCAATTTAAACTTAATTGGCCAGTGCTGAGTATCGGTTATGTTTAAACTGGCCAAAAATAAACTGGATATTCAATGCCGATCACTGGAAACGGCCTGGTATTGAATATCTGGACTGAGTGCTGACAGCTTGGCTAACTCCTGAATATCGGCCCCAATGTTTATAGATTAACGCTTACCACTTACATGCCTGTCAATTATTGGCACCAATCATGCATGTAGGAACTATTGTTCCATAAGCTGGCTGCACTATTGGCACCTAAATGTAAGCACCAGCTGATAACATTGCCTTTTTTAATCTGCCATCATTTTCTCTATTCCTGTGTTTCTTTCATTAGTTCAGGACTAGAGTGCAGCTCCCTGGTTTGTTTTATTTATTTATTTAAAACCATCTCTATGCCATCTAGCAACATCACTTTAAGCATAAAACATACTCATACCAAACACATAAAAACATCAAATAAAACTACCTTCCAATAACAATAAGCATAACCTGACAGAACAACTTCCTGTAAAATTAATTGCTAAAAAACAATAAATCGTAATATTGTTAAAGGGAAGTCCTTTTCATTAAGGAGCACCTTTATTTTTTTTTACATAGTGGAAGACAATTCTGCTCCTGCCTCAGGTAAAGTATTCCAAAAGTGTGGCCTGGCAAATGAAATAGTCCGAGCTCGAGTTTCAATTTTATGATGCTCATATGCAGACAGTATTGAAAACAACCCCTGAGAGGATGATTGCAGGGTCTGACAAGGTTTGATGAAAACACAAAATGAATGTATAAAGGTTTTAGATAGACACAGCCCAACCAGAGTTAATGGGCTGTGTTGGCATTACTGCACCGGCAGCCGCTAGTGTGGCTTTGTAAACGGGGGGGGGGGGGGGGGGGGGGGGGGGGGAAGAGGGTCTCAAGTCATTTCACAGAGGTGATGAGATGTATCCATCACAGGATTTCAGTTAGCTCTCTTTCAACACCCCTTTTGACATGCTCTCTCTCTCTCTCTCTCTCTCTCTCTCTCTCTCTCACACACACACACACACACTCACACACACAAAAAGAATAAAAATAATAAACCCTTGGCTGCACAGTCATGTAAAATGAATTTGCATCCCCACAGGTTCTCTCTGAGGGGACACTCTGTTGGGCCTTCCAGTGACACCAAATTGTTCTAAATCACCCCAATTAAACCCAGGACATGGGATTTGTTGTTCCAATTCCCTTACTTGAAGAGTCCTGCTGGTTCAGTATAACATGTCTCCCCTGCATAATTTCACCAGTCTTTGGGGACAGACTCCCTTGTGCTACAGATTGTTTGATGGAGTTCAGAGGGAGATAAGGGCACTACTAGACTATTATTTTCCCCTAATGGTACCTTCTGTTCTACTGATGTCCCTGAGATAGTGGTACGCTCAGTCTCAACCTCATAAGCTCCATTTTGGTGGTAATGGCTCATCTCCACTTCCTGGGTCTTCTGGAATAAGTCTAATTTAATTTAATAAAAATACTTATAACCTTCTCTTTCAATCAAAAATAGAACAGAGCATCTCACAACAACAAAAATAACAAACAAAATAAAACAACCAATTCACCAAACACTATAATACAATCATCTTCCACTTTAGCTGTTGTAGAAAACATGCCCAAATACTATCCAACATGGTCTGTCACCTGAGAATCCTCCCACCTCCTTCTTTCAGAAGAAAAGGTCCCAGGAAAACTGTTCTTTCTGGAGCCTCTGCTTAGCCACTCATTGCATTTACCTGCCATCCATCCCTTTCTTCTTCATCCTTTCCTTTTTATATTCCACAATGTTGCCATCTGCTGGAAGAAACTGGTAATTTCTACATCCCCAAACTATCTCCATAGCAATTGTGGTTCTAATACACAGGCATATTATAGTAACATAGTAACATGGCAACATAGTAGGTGACTGCAGAAAAAGACCTGTACTGTCCATCCAGTCTGCCCAACAAGATAAACTCATATGCGCTACTTTATATGTATACCTGACCTTGATTTGTATCTACCATTTTCAAGGCACAGACCATAGAAGTCTGCCCAGTACTAGCCCTGCCTCCCAACCACTGGTGCTGCCACCCAATCTCTGCTAAGCTTCTGAGGATCCATTCCTTCTGAACAGGATTCCTTTATGTTTATCCCACGCATTTATATTATATAGTGTGCTGTTTCTCAGTGACATTAATAGCATATAGAGAAAGGTAATTCTATTTAATAATCATCAAAACCTCCGACTAAACTAAATAAGCCTTATGGAAATATTCACAAAAATATAGAACGTCTTTAACAAAAACTTAGAAACACTCTACATGAGAGGGAAACTTTGCATAAGGAAAAACTGTGTGCTCATAAGAGTACAGTTTCTTTCCTTATAAATATACTAAGCTGTAACAGAAGTAATAATTGTGTCAGATCATCTAGATAAGAGATACTGCTACTAGGTTTGTTCTTCTGTGGACTTGTAGTTCTTGCTTTTCTAGAGAAACTGGAAGTAGAATTTCAAGAGAGACAATGAAGGCAAACAGGACTGACTCACCCTCTCCAGAGGACACAGAAAGAACTGGCAATGCTACTTCCTCCTGCAAAGAGGAACTACATGCTTTAAGTTATGACCAGACTTGTATATATTTTTAACCACTCTAGGTTTATATTGACAAAAACAAGGCACATTGTGGAATATTTAGAGAGGGAGATTTAGATACATAAGTCTGGCTAAAGCAGGGCTTCTCAAACCTGGCCTAGTGACCATGATCGCTGAGTATTTAGGCTATCCACAGAATATGATGGGATAAATTTACATAAAGTGGATTTTCTGTGTAAATATACCCCAGGCATGTTCATTGAGGACTGACTTAGAGTAAGGTCACCAGGCCAGGTTTGGTAAGCTGTAGGCTAATAGTACTAGAGTCTATTTCCAGAAGTATATATTCTGATCTGAGCCCTGCATCACTGTCTGGTCTTCCTTCTCCACCAGTCCAATGAGATCTGCTCACTGGAGGACAAGTGATGGAGCAGGTGAGTATAGAGGCTTGCCAGTATGTATTATAACATTAAATTCATGCATAGAAAGAATGCTCGGAACTGGGGAACCTCACTGCTGTAGGAATGGGGTAAAACTTAAGTGATAACTGTCAGATGGATTTCTTGGTGTTTTCAGCACCAAAAATTACTTCAACCCATTCTCTGCCCAGCAAGAGACAGCTTACCTCCTGCAAATTTGCTCCTGAGATATCCATCAATGGCTGGAGTGATGGATGTTCAACACATTTGATAAAAATACCTATAGAGCAAGGGCTGAGGCAAAAATGCTGAAGGTGGGGGGAAGAAGGAGGCAGATTTCAAAGGGTTTGTCTGGAGAATTTCTGGGGATAAGCGGTAATCCTCTCCTTTTGAAAATGTCCTCCTCTTAGCAGCTAAAGATAGGTTTTAGTTTCACTGGATTGCTGAATCTGGTTTTAAAAAACTGGTCAAAATTAGGAGAGAGTTTAATATGTGGGAGCAAAATTAGCTAGCTAGGACTCATTTTCAACAATAGATACCTAAGGGCATTCTAAATTTAGTCCTTAAATAGCAGGCTTAAATCTGGCTGATGGGTGTTCACCAATCCTCCTTTAGAGCTCCCATATCTTTCCCACTCATCTTGTAAACCTTGGATGTATATATTTGCTTCCCCAGAGCCTCCTTGAATCTCCCATAGGAAAATAAAGACAACCCTGCCCTGGACTCAAACCCCAATATCAGTACTATGGTCTCTTACTCCGGACTCAAACCCTAATTCATAATGATGGAGCCTTCGGTTCCCAACAATCATCCCCTTGTTCCCAACCTTGGCAGCAAGAGCAGTGGAAAAGCCTCCCACCTGAACCCATAGCTTTGGAGATGGCAGAGGACATGAGATCATAGGATTATATGGGATGGTTTGAAAGTACTGTAAAGGTACTGGGTTGAAGGGAGAACTCCAAAAAGAATTTTTTCAGTAACTTACTCACCCTCTAATTCTATGTACTTGTAGTGTGCCTAAGAGTGGACTGGTCATATGGCCATTGAGGGGGCATTTCTATAAAGAGTGTGAAAATTAGGTGCCCCAAATCTGTGCATTAAGATAGTATTCTATAATAGCATCTGGGTGACTAGATTCCATTATAAACTAGCGCCTAAGCTGGCATTTGAGCATCTAACATTAGATGCCAACATTTAAGCGCTAACATTTACACCTGTCTTTTACATGTTGGGCAAAATTCTACACATGGGGCCAAAAAATCGGTACTGATATAAGTTTTGCGATAAGCGCTATTCTATAAATGGCACTCAGAGTTGGGTGCTGCTTATAGAATAGTGTTTGGTGCCAGGATCTGTGCCAATTTTAGGTGCGAGGATTTACAGCAAGTAAAATCTTGTCATGACTCACATCTCCAGTGCCCGGGTCCGGTTCAGAGGTGCGGGCGGCAGCGCGGCGCTTGGATTTTGCCCCTGTGTGTTGACGTGGGTGGCCACGGCAGCGCTTGACTCCTCCTTTCTCCCCTCATCGTCGGTATCGTCCTAAGGCTCCCTGCGGCAGCGCAGCTGGCTGGCACGGCATTGATGGCACTGGCTCCTCCCCTGCTGGGTTCCTCTTGGGTGAGGGCTGCTGATGTCAAGATGCCTTCACCTCTTAAGGAGGGCCTGGATCCTGACTCTGTGCCTCAGCTACTTTTTCCTCCTGTTGGTGCATTTTTGATCTTGTTCTTTGGTTGCCTTGCTAACTGCCTACCTGGACATGAAGCCTAAACCTGACTTTGCCTTGCTAGCTGCCTGCCTGGACCTGAAGCCTGAACGTGATCTTGCCTTGCTATCCGCCTGCCTGGACCTGAAGCCTGAACTTGTCTCCTGTTCCTGTCAAGCCATGTCTGTTCCTAATTCCTGTTCCTGCCAAGCCCAGTCTGTTCTTGGTCCCTGCTTCTGCTACAGCCAAACCTGTTCCTGACTCCTGCCCCTGCCAAGCCAATTCTGTTGTTGATATCCGTTTCTGCTTGTCCTTGTTCTGTTCCTGTCTCCTGTTCCTGCTACAGCCTAGTCAGTGTCTGTCTCCTGCTCCAGTGTCATCGAGTCCTGTTGGCCGCCAGCACCCAGGGGCTCAACCACTGGGGAACGGCGGTCATCACAGGCGAAGAACCATGCCTTTCCGGCTGCTCTTCCTGGAACAGAATTCTCCTGCTCTGAGAACTGCACAAGTGCTCACCTTACCTGAACCCATCACAAATCTGGTGCAAATTCTCATGCTTAAGTTACACACAGATCTCCCTTATTCTATAAAACTGTGCATAAATTCCAGGAACACTCCCGATCTACCCATACCCCTCCCATGGCCACACCCCTTTTTGGATCCACATATAACATGTACGTGTGGATCCCAGCACCTAAAAATGTGAGAATAAATTTAAATTGATGCCAATTAGTGCTGATAATTGATTATGAGCGCCCAGTTATCAGCAGTAATTGACTTGTTATTCAATTAAATTGCATATAGAAACTGGACACGGGCCCAAATTTCTGCACACAATTTTGAGCGTCATATATAGAATTAAACCGGGTATATGTTGGCATCTAAAGTGGTGGACATTCTTTTTTACAATTTAGTGCCCTTTATGTTCTTATCTGTTGGACCAGACGTGGTAAAGTCTATATTTTGGCAATAAAACAGAAGAACAGGATCCCTCGCAGTCTCACAAATGAACCAAACACAGTGAAGGTGACAAAAACTAACAGACAATGTCCTTGTAAGAAGCAAACAGTTGTTATTGAAATCCAAAAGTTCCCAAAGATTGTTACCACCAGCTCGAAATTCTGCCCCTGACACAGCTGTTTCTCAGGCAAAACATGGCCATGTCGGGCACAGATGTCTGAATCTTTGGGAGCGTTTGGATTTCAATAACAACTGTTTGCTTCTTACAAGGTCTGCCTCTTGTTTTTATCTATTCTACTAGTAAAAAAGGCCCATTTCTGAAACAAATGAAACGGGCGCTAGCATGGTATTTGTTTTCTGCTTTGAATGTTTTGTAATTGATGTTTATTATAATTGTGTTTTGTTGGTAATGAATAATTGAGATTTGTTTTATGTGCAATTTCATTTTGTAATTTTTGTTTTTTTGTAGTGTGTTTTTTTTGTAGTGGCAGTGTGTGTTTTTGTTGTTGTGTGGGGTGGTGGGGGGAGTTTGCTTGTGTATATGAGTGAGAGATGTTGTTTTTCCAGGGTAGAGATTGTGTATGTATTTTGTGTTTGGGGGGGGAGTGTGTGGGTGTCAGTGAGAGACAGAGATGTAGATTCACCGTGGCAGAGTTTTTGTATGTTGTTGTGGGGGTGGTTGGGGGTAGTGTGTGTGTGTCTGAGTGAGTGAGAGAGAGATGTTGTTTTTCCGTTTTTGAGTTTGTGTATTAAGTGGGGTGGTAGGGGAGTGTGTGTGTGTGTGAGTGAGAGAGAGAGAGAGAGATGCTGTTTCTCCATAGCACAGTGTTTGTTTGATGCTTTGGGAAAGGGGGGGGGGGGGGTGGTGGTTGAAGGAATTTAAGTCTGTGTCAGTCTGAAACATGCTGTTTTTCCTTTTGAGAGTTTTTGTATGATGTGAGTGGGTGGTGGTGGTGGGGTGTGTGTGTGTGTGTGGAGGTTGTCAGAGTTTGTGTATGATGTGGGGGGGAGGAGAGTGTAGCGGCATCTGTGGGGTGGGGGGGGAGCTGTGTGTGTGTTTTAGACAGATAGATGTTGAATGTCCTTGTTAGAGTTTGTGTATTAAGGGGGGGGGTGGGTTTTTTTGTGAGTGTGAGAGCTAGATGCTGTCTCTCCATGGCAGAGTGTGTTTTTGTTGTTGTGTGTTGTGTGTTGTGGGGGGGGGGGGGGGATTTTGCTTGTGTGTGTGAGTGAGAGATGTTGATTTTCCAGGGTAGAGCTTTTGTATGTATTTTGTGTGTGGGGGGGGGGGGGGGGGGGAGTGTGTGGGTGTGAGTGAGTGTCTGAGATGTAGTTTCACCGTGGCAGAGTTTTTGTATGTTGTTGTGGGTGTGGTTGTGGGTAGTGTGTGTGTGTGTGTCTGAGTGAGTGAGAGAGCAGAGTTTTTGTATGTTGTTGTGGGGGTGGTTGGGGGTAGTGTGTGTGTGTCTGAGTGAGTGAGAGAGAGAGATGTTGTTTTTTTGTTTTTGAGTTTGTGTATTAAGTAGGGTGGTAGGGGAGTGTGTGTGTGTGTGAGTGAGAGAGAGAGATGCTGTTTCTCCATAGCACAGTGTTTGCTTGATGCTTTGGGGAAGGGGGGGGGGGGGTGCTTGAAGGAATTTATGTCTGTCTGTTTGTGTGTCAGTGTGAATCATGCTGTTTTTCCTTTTGAGAGTTTTTGTATGATGTGAGTGGGTGGTGGTGGTGGTTGGGGGTGTGTGTGTGGAGGTTGTCAGAGTTTGTGTATGATGTTGGGGGGGGGTGGAGAGTGTAGCGGCATCTGTGGGGTGGGGGGGGGGGCTGTGTGTGTGTTTTAGACAGATGTTGAATGTCCTTGGCAGGGCCATGCCAACACGGTAAGCGGGGTAAGCACGGCAGGGGGCGCCATCCTCTGGGGGCGGCGCCACACCATGCTTACCTCGCCCTCCCGCTCCCATTGCCCAACTGCCCGCCCTCTTCTGTCCCGCAAGATCCATTTCCTTTTTTTCTCCTTTTAAATTTACCTCTGTCTGGCAGCTCAGCATCAGTGAAGGAGGCGGTGCTCCCGATGTGTCTAGCCTTCCCTTCGCTCAGTGTTCCGCCTTCTTCTGACATCAAGGAAATGATGTCAGAAGAAGGTGGAACACTGAGCGAAGGGAAAGCTAGACACGTCGGGAGCAGCGTCTCCTTCACTGATGCTGCCCTTGCGCTGCCGGACGGAGGTAAATTTAAAAGAAAAAAAAAAGGAAAGGGATGTTGGTTTTTTTTGGGGGGGGGGGAGAAGAGGGCAGGCAGTTGAGACATGGGAGTGGGAGGGCAGGGGAGAGAGGAGCATGGATGCGAGGGCAGGGTTCGTGGAAGGGAGAGAGGGGAATTGCTGGATAGGGATGAATGGAGGGGGCAGGGGACAGAGGAGCATGGATGGGAGGGCAGGGCTCAGGGAGAGAGGGGAATTGCTGGATAGGGATGAATGGAGGGGGCAGGGGAGACAGATGGGCATGGATGGATATGGATTGCAGGTCAGGGCTCAGGGAGAGAGGAGAATTGCTGGATAGGGATGAATGGAGGGGGCAGGGGACAGAGGAGCATGGATGGGAGGGCAGGGCTCATGGAGAGAGGGGAATTGCTGGATAGGGATGAATGGAGGGGGCAGGGGACAGAGGAGCATGGATGGGAGGGCAGGGCTCAGGGAGAGAGGGGAATTGCTGGATAGGGATGAATGGAGGGGACAGAGGAGCATGGATGGGAGGACAAGGCTCAGTGAGAGAGGGGAATTGCTGGATAGGGATGAATGGAGGGGGCAGGGGACAGAGGAGCATGGATGGGTGGGCAGGGCTCAGGGAGAGAGGGGAATTGCTGGATAGGGATGAATGGAGGGTGCAGGGGACAGAGGAGCATGGATGGTCATGAATGGGAGGGCAGGGCTCAGGGAGAGAGGAGAAATTGCTGGACATAGAGGGGAGGGAAGAGAGATGGAGATCAAATGAGGGAAAAGGAAGAGAGGAGAAAAACTGCACATGGATGAAGAAAATAGGCAGACGCTGAGGACCAGAAATGAAGAAGAAAGGAGGAAAGGAAATAAATAAATGGAAAGGAAGCCCTGGAAACGGAGATAAGAGGACAGATAGCAGCTGAATCAGATACTGGGCCAGCATGATCAGAAAAAGAAAGTCACCAGACAACAAAGGTAGAAAAAAATCATTTTATTTTCATTTTAGTGTTTGGAATATGTGTCACGTTTTCACAACTAGAAACTAGGTTTGTGAGCCCTTGGGCCACTGCCAAGGAGTGGCAGTGGCAGGCAAAACCACCCCACACCAGAGACTAGGCAGAACAGAACTCCGGACTGGAGTTGCAGCAGAGGCAAACAGGCAGGACTTAAGCAGAGCAGGCACCCTTAAACTTCACCTGCACTTGGCCACTTTTCACCCAGAGTTGAGCTCTGGGCTTCAGTTGGCCGACAGGACTTGCTGGACTGGGCAGGACTGGATAACAGCAAGGCAGCACAGGGACTGAGGGTCAGAGGGGAAAGGGAGGAACATGGGCAGCAAGGCAGGAGACTGGTCAAGGACAGGAAAGCTAAAGGGCAGAACAGAAAGCTGCAGAACAGCCACTAAACAGGGAGCACACACTGACTAACAAAACACAGAACTAAGAGCTGCAAGCAGCCCCAAAGCCAGAACACAGACAAACAGAAACTAAACACAGAATACAAACAAGAAATCAGGCAAGGAAAGCAAGCAAACCTAAACTAAACACAGGCTAACTAGAAACAGGCAAGAATCTCAGGCAAACAACCGGACTAGCAGAAGTGCAACAAGCACCAACATATCAGGGCCTTAGACGCAATGCAAAGGCAAAGGCAGAGAGGTTCCAAATGGCTAATAAGCCCAGCAGGCAGCTCAGACTCAGTTGCAACAATCACCAGGCAACTAAGGGTCGGGCAGCCTGGAAGATCCGGACTGGACTGAGCTGAAATCTGGAACGGGTGACAGCACACCGACAATCTAATACAGCCAGCACACAGAGACAGAGACAGAACTAACTCACAAAGAACAGACAGAAGCCAGCTCAGAAGCTGACCACAGGAAATAAGGTGAGTCTGAGAGGGGTCACGGCCACAGACGTGACAATATGTCCACTTTGAGAATTTACATCTGCTATCTTATTTTGCAATGTATAGCAATTTGTTTCTAAGAATATTGCTGTCAATTCCTGTCAGTGTGGCAAGTGGTGAGCGATCATTTTCACGGGGGGGGGGGGGGGGGGAGAGGGGGGGCGCCAACTGATAGTCTGCAGGGGGGCACCAGAGACCCTAGGCAAGGCCCTGTCTTAGAGTTTGTGTATTAAGGGGGGTGGGTTTTTTGTGAGTGTGAGAGCTAGTTGCTGTCTCTCCATGGCAGAGTGTGTTTTTGTTGTTCTGTGTTGTGGGGGGGGGGGGGGGGGGGAGGATTTTGCTTGTGTGTGTGAGTGAGAGATGTTGATTTTCCAGGGTACAGCTTGTGTATGTATTTTGTGTGTGTGTGTGTGGGGGGGGGGGGGGGGGAGTGTGTGGGTGTGAGTGAGAGACAGAGATGTAGTTTCGCCATGGCAGAGTTTTTGTATGTTGTTGTGGGTGTAGTTGGGGGGTAGTGTGTGTGTCTGAGTGAGTGAGAGAGATGTTTTTTTGTTTTAGAGTTTGTGTATTAAGTGTGGTGGTAGGGAAGTGTGTGTGAGTGTGAGAGAGAGAGAGAGAAATGCTGTTTCTCGATAGCACAGTGTGTGTTTGATGGTTTCGGGAAGGGGGAGTGTTGAAGGAATTTTTGTCTGTTTGTGTGTCAGTCAGAAACATGCTGTTTTTACTTTTGTGAGTTTTTTTTATGATGTGAGTGGGTGGTGGTGGTGGTGGGAGTGTGTGTGTGGAGGTTGTCAGAGTTTGTGTATGATGTTTGGGGGTGGGTGCTGGAGAGTTTTTCAGCATCTGTGTGGCAGAGTCTGGCCACTCACCTGGTTAATTTGTTCGTCTGTTGAAAGGATTTGGTCCATTTTTCAGCACCAAATTGCCTGTCAGTGTGAAATCACAGCTGGTGCTGTGCACGAGCGGGGAGACACAGTGAGCGTAGGTGATGCGCAGGCTCACTTGTTGTTTGCATGTGAGTCGTTTTGCGCGAGAGTCAGTGTCTTTGAGAGACAGGGTATGCGGTGCGGAGGCGCACTTGATGTGGGCACGTGAGTGTTTTGGCGTGCATGACAGTGGCAGCGTGAGTCAGGGTATGCGCCTCGTAGGTGCGCTTGGTGTGTGCACGGGAGTGTTGGGTTTGTTTTAAGTCATACGCTTGTGTGCAAGCGCGCTTCGTGATCTGTTCTTTCCGTTTTTCCTGCCCTCGATGTCATCACGTTGTGACGCAAGGGCGGAGCATACAGAGATGGAGCCTGAGCTTCGGATGTTACATACCCTTCACTGAAGCCAACGGAGTCAGCTTCATAATGTTGTGGTTGCTTTTTATTATATAGGATAATGGAATCTGGCTGCCCAGATGCTTATATAATACTATCTTAGTGCACAGAATTTGGACACCTAATTTTACCACCTTTTATAGAATTGTCTCCTCTGTGACCACATGACCAGTCCAATCTTTAAAACCTAAAATAACTTAGGATAATTTTCAGCTGAAACTCAGCCTAAATCACACTGGCCAAACTGGATGGCTAAGGCAGGATGATATGTACCCCATAATAAGTAGACTACTTCTCGATTAACAGCAGACAGTGGCTTCCACATCTTCCGAGCTTTCCAGCCTTGCATTGTCAGTCTTGTCCTTGGATTCTGAATTGTGTGTTGCTTTCGGTAGCACCATCCATTTCAAAAGGTAAGGGTACCCATGGAATTTCACCAGCAACAGTGATCACAGGGAACGGAATCTCCATGAATTTCTTGTAACCCGCAATAATGGTGGGTGAGCTCTCAGGCATCAATCAGATGTATGGTTCTGATATAGAAGTGGCTGTCAATCCAGTCCTCAAATACCTTTTTGCCATTCTGGATTTCAGGCTAGCCACAATGAATGTGTGTGAGATAGATTTATATGACTTGCTCCACTGTATGCAAATATATTTCATGTATATTCATTACAAATATCCTGAAAACCAGACTGGTTAAGGGGTACTGGAAGACGAGGGTAAGGATCAATGTTTATGATTCTGTTTTCTGCAGGCTGGGTTGATCTGGTCCCACTTTGGCCTCAGTATATAAGTGACTTGCAGCTCTGATCCTCTAAGATGAGCCAAACAACAAGTCCAAGTCCATGCATTCAGTGGGATTAAAACAAGTTGTTGACTGACCTGCTCTGGAACATGGAGCCAGCTGTCAACCCAAGTCGGGGAAATCTGTGCATTTGAAGTGGATGCTGCTTTGTCTCCTTTAGTAATTTTATCAGCTGCAGTGTCCTGTCTGTGTCCATGTGGATAGATAACTGTGTTGTAGTGGTACTTAGCATGTCAAAACTGTTTGTGCAGTCTCTGGCATTTGGATCCACACTTAATACATTTTTATCCTTTTCTTAAATGCTCCATTTTGTGTACCTGTTGTGTGCAGAAATTCTGTTGCTTCATATATATTCTTAAAGATAACTTTTTCAGGTCCTGATATTCTCTGTCATTAATCATGTTCTGTGTATATTTCTTTTTCATGAAAAAGAAGTACTGTAATGTCAACTTTGTATGAAATAAATACCTGCAAAAGGTACACAGGTATATTTACTAATGTACAGCATCACATTAGCATATGCTAATGTCATTAAATATATTATTAGTAACTAGTACTAAGGTGCGTTAGTGTTTTTAGCGTGCCTACACTTAGCATGCGCGCAATGTGTGGGCATATAGGGATATTGTAGGCACGTACATGGTTAACGTGCGTACATGGTTAATGCATGTTAGAAATGTTAACGCGCCTATAACACTGTTTAGTAAACAGGGTTCTAGGTTTCTTTGTATAAAATGTGGCCTATGGAATATTAATTGTGTTAGTATGGGATAGCGTGGTTGCACATGTTTTTACTAAAACTGATATTCTTTCACACAAAGTTTATTTTCTTGTAGTTAACCAATGCTGCTGACTTCTTGGTTTTGGCTTCCAACCTATTACAGATATGTGACATTAAAAAAACATTTGCAAATCAGTTCATCAAAGCTACAAGAAGTTCAGTGAAGTTTTACGGTTAATCCAGTGAAAAGCACGCAAATCAGTGACTCTAGGCGAAAGTGGACCACATGCATCTATTTTCACAGATTTTATGAGTAGGCATTCTGTGTAGGTTTATGACACCTTTCATTGAATCGAGATAATTCTCCAAAGATGGTATCATATGTGAGTTTTTTAGACCGGAAGATCTCTTTACATATCACTCATAAATTGGTCTAATACAGTATACTCTGTGAAAAATTCATGCTTGCTAAAAATGGTAAATGGAAAAGTTAAGAGGGGCATTTTAGAAAGGACGTCCAACTCAGAATGTGGATGTTTCAATCAGTAAGTCAAAATGGACATCAATCTCACATGTATTTTACAACAGGATACAGCCTGTTCTATAATGCATGTGAGATGGATGTCCATGTGCTGGAAATGTCCAGCATAAATAACCATTTTACAAACGGATACATTCAAATTACGAGGGGGACATAGACATTTGCATGGCAGCAGAGGAACATCTATATTATAAAATGACAAAGGAGATGGGATTTGATTATACTGCCTTTCTGTGTTACAATCAAATGGTTTACCTATTATATGCAGGTACTTATTTTGTACTTGGGGTAATAGAGAGTGACTTGCTTATGACCACAAGGAGCTGCAGTGGGAATTGAACTCAGTTCTGGCTGGTTCTCAGGCCACTACACTAACCATTAAGCTACACCTCCACATGGACACCTGTAGGGAGGAATAGCCTATTGATTAAAGCAGCTAGCTGTGAGCCAGAGTAGAGAGCCGGAGGTTGCCCAGTCAGGTTGCCCCCTGCATCTTATTTTTTTTTTTCTAAATTGTGAACATTCCAGGGACAAAAAAAAAACCTATTGTGACTTCCTTTCTCGGAGGACAAGCTGGCTGCTTGTTCTTACTGATGGGTGATGTCCGACAGCAGCCCCAGGATCGGAGATTTTCCTAGCAACAAAGTTTGCTAGCCCTCGCGCACACATGCGCGCACCGCGCATGTGCGACCGTCTTCCCGCTCGTAACATGAGCGTGCTCCTCAGTCTCTTTTTTTCCGTGGCTCAGGATGGCTGTTTTCGGTTGTTCTGCACCTCAGGAGAGCCCTCGCAGTGTTTTTCACCGCTTTTCGCCACTCTTCGGAGTGTTTTCTGAGATAGTTCACTCGTCTCTTTGTTTTACTTTCCTGTAGTTTCCTTAGTTTTGTTCCACATAAGTTTCCTTTCGTCGTCGTGTGTGGCCATTTTGGGTTTTTTTCCAGTTTTGGTGCCTTTTTTCGGCATCATCATGAATTTTGATTTCGCCAGCGTGATTTTTCTGCCCATGTCCTCGAAGCCTACCAGCAGCTTCAAGAAGTGCACGCGGTGCAGCCGGATGATCTCGCTCACTGATAGGCACATTTCGTGTCTTCAGTGTCTGGGCGCTGGTCATCGCCCCGACGCCTGCACTTTGTGTCTTCAGCTGAACAAGAGGACCCAGACGGCGAGATTGGCTCAGTGGAACCTTTTGTTCGGAGCCCCGTCCAGTACTTCGACGTCGATGGCGCTAGTGGTACCGAGGTCATCGTCGGTATCCATGTCAGCATCAGAGACTGCATCGACGTCAGGAGTGCAGGTGATGGCTGTCCACAGACCCTCCCACGCTGGTACCAGTGAGCCATCGAGTGGGTCTCCACCTGCCTCGAGGGCTCCTGCGGTACAGGCCCCCAGGGACCGACCTCTTTCGCACCCGGCCACGAGGAGACGTGTGGATTCCACGTCTTCCTCGTCGGTACCGGGAGGTACTGGTGACGTACTTTGAGCAAAGGTGAAGAAGCACCGTCATCGGTCACCTTCCTGTCACGGTACCAAGAGCTCCGGGGCGCCAAAGGATTCGGCACCCGTGAAGCGTCGACGCCGGGAGGACTGCTCACCCTCTATACAGGAGGTGTCGATGCGCTCTTCTCTGGACAGCCCGGTACTGCCTCCTCGCCCCAGGCAGATTCTGAGTCAGTCGCCTGTACCGGCCACACTGCCTTGCTCGACAGACACTCTAGACGAATGCCTCCGAGCCATTCTTCCAGGGATTCTGGAAGGGCTGTTGCGACCATCTGTTCCGGTACCGCCGGTGCTTGCGCCGTCGGTACCGTCAAGAGATGCGGCGGTTGACTCTCTGCCTGTGGTGAGGACTGCGACACCGGTACCGCTTGCGGCATCGGCCTCCGCTGCCACCCAAGTTGACTCCCCGTTGACGTCGCTGGAGGGAGCTTCGTCACCGGGGGCAAGGGAGTCTTCTTCTTGGCATCGCCATAGAGGACTTAGTTCCTCGGCATCGAGACGGGCTCGGCTTCGGACTGAAGTCAGAGAACTTGTGTCCGATACCGAAGGGGAGGCCTCGTGGGAGGCAGAGGAAGACCCCAGATATTTCTCTGATGAGGAGTCTTGTGGTCTTCCTTCTGATCCTACTCCTTCCCCAGAGAGAAGGCTTTCTCCCCCTGAGAGTCTGTCTTTCTCTTCGTTTGTCCGGGAAATGTCTACGGCCATTCCCTTCCCAGAGGTTACTGAGGATGAGCCCAGGGCTGAGATGTTCGAGGCCCTGGACTATCCTTCGCCACCTAAGGAGTCGTCCACTGTTCCCCTGCATAATGTCCTGAAACAGACATTGCTGGCGAACTGGACGAAACCATTAAGTAACCCCTCTATTCCCAAAAAGATTGAGTCCCAGTATCGGATCCACGGGGACCCAGAGTTGATGAAGACCCAGTTGCCTCAAGACTCTGGAGTTGTGGATTCGGCTCTCAAGAGAGCCAAGAGTACTAGGGATTACGCCTCGGCGCCCCCGGGGTGGGAGTCTAGGACTATGGACTCTTTTGGGAGGAAGGCCTACCATTCTGCTATGCTCATGTCCAAGATCCAGTCGTACCAGCTCTACACGAGCATCCACTTGTGGAACAATGTGCGGCAACTGACGGACTTGGTCGATAAGCTCCCGTCGGAGCAGGCCAAGCCTTTTCAGGAGGTGGTCAGGCAGCTGAAGGCATGTCGCAAATTCCTGTCCAGGGGTGCTTACGACACTTTTGATGTTGCGTCCAGGGCCGCTGCTCAAGGTATAGTGATGCGCAGACTCTCATGGCCTGCGGATGCTCCTTGCCGGGGGGGGGGGGGGGGGGGATAACATTTTTGGCGAGAAGGTCGAACAGGTGGTAGAGAAGCTCCACCAGCGGGACACCGCCTTCGACAAACTCTCCCACCGGACGCCTTCAGCATCTACCTCAACAGGTAGACGTTTTTATGGGGGACGGAGAATGCTCCCTACGCTTATAATAAGCGTAGGTACAATCCACCTGCCCGCCAGCCTGCTCAGGCTAAACCCCAGCGCGCTCGTTCACGTCAACAGCGTGCGCCCCAACAGGCCCCTACAGCTCCCCAGCAAAAGCAAGGGATGGGTTTTTGACTGGCTCCAGGCGAGCATAGCCGATATAAAAGTGTCCATGCCGGACGATCTGCCGGTAGGAGGGAGGTTAAAGTTTTTTCACCAAAGGTGGCCTCTTGTAACCTCCGACCGGTGGGTTCTCCAAATAGTCCGGCTAGGATACTCCCTCAATTTGATCTCCAACCCTCCAAATTGCCCACCGGGAGCTCAGTCCTTCAGCTTCCAGCACAGGCAGGTACTTGCAGAGGAACTCTCTGCCCTTCTCAGCGCCAATGCGGTCGAGCCCGTGCCACCGGGGCAGGAAAGGCTGAGATTCTATTCCAGGTACTTCCTTGTGGAAAAGAAAATAGGGGGCATGCGTCCCATCCTAGACCTAAGGACCCTGAACAAATATCTGGTCCGAGAAAAGTTCAGGATGCTTTCCCTGGGCACCCTTCTTCCCATGATTCAGAAACACGATTGGCTATGCTCTCTGGACTTAAAGGATGCTTATAATCAAATCCTGATACTACCAGCTCACAGGCAGTATCTTCGATTCCGTCTGGGAACACAGCATTTTCAGTATTGCGTGCTACCCTTTGGTCTCGCCTCTGCACCCAGAGTGTTCACAAAATGCCTGGCAGTTGTGGCGGCGTCTCTACGCAGACTGGGAGTGCATGTGTTTCCTTATCTCGACGATTGGCTGGTGAAGAACACCTTGGAGGCAGGAGCTTTATAGTCCATGCGGATGACTATTCGACTCCTGGAGCTACTAGGGTTTGTGATAAATTATCCAAAGTCCCACCTTTTTCCAATTCAACGACTAGAATTCATAGGAGCTCTGCTAGACTCCCAGCCTACCTCCCCGAGGCGAGGACAGACAATCTCCTGTCCCTTGTTTCCTGGATACAAGCATCTCAGCAGATCACAGCTCGGCAGATGTTGAGATTGCTAGGCCACATGGCCTCCACAGTTCATGTGACTCCCATGGCCCATCTTCACATGAGATCAGCTCAATGGACCCTAGTTTCCCAGTGGTTTCAAGCTGCGGGGGATCTAGAGGACGTGATCCAACTGTCCATAGTTTTTCTTAAATCCCTACATTGGTGGACAGTTCGCTCCAATTTGACCTTGGGACGTCCCTTTCAAATTCCTCAGCCGCAAAAAGTGCTGACTACGGATGTGTCTCTCCTGGGGTGGGGAGATCATGTTGATGGGCTTCACACCCAAGGATGTTGGTCCCTCCAGGAAGCAGGTTTTCAGATCAATCTCCTGGAGTTACGAGTGGTCTGGAACGCGCTAAAGGCTTTTAGAGATCGGCTGTCCTATCAAATTATTCAAATTCAGACAGACAATTAGGTTGCTATGTACTACATCAACAAGCAGTGGGGCACCGGATCTCGCCCCCTGTGTCAGGAAGCCGTCAGGATGTGGCTTTGGGCTCACCAACACGGCATGTTTCTCCAAGCCACGTATCTGGCAGGCATAAACAACAGTCTGGCCGACAGGTTGAGCAGGATAATGCAACCTCACGAGTGGTTTATCAACTTGAGAGTAGTACGCAAGATCTTCCAAGTGTGGGGCACCCCCTTGGTAGATCTTTTTGCCACTCAGATCAATCACAAGGTCCCTCAGTTCTGTTCCAGACTTCAGGCCCACTGCAGACTAGCGTCAGATGCCTTTCTCCTTTATTGGGGGAAGGGCCTCCTGTATGTGTATACTCTCATACCCTTGGCAGGGAAGACTTTGCTGAAACTCAAGCAGGATCGTGGAACCATGATTCTGATCGCTTCCTTCTGGCCACGTCAGATCTGGTTTCCTCTTCTTCTGGAGTTGTCCTCAGAAGAACCGTGGAGATTGGAATGTTTTCCAACCCTCATCACTCAGAACGAGGGGGCGCTTCTGCATCCCAACCTCCAGTCCCTGGCTCTCACGGCCTGGATGTTGAGAGCCTAGACTTTGCCTCCTTGGGTCTTTCTGAGGGTGTCTCCCGAGTCTTGCTTGCTTCCAGAAAAGATTCCACGAAGAGGTGTCATTCTTTCAAATGGAAGAGGTTTGCCGTCTGGTGTGACAGCAAGGCCCTAGATCCTCGTTCTTGTCCTACACAGACCCTGCTTGAATACCTTCTGCACTTGTCAGAGTCTGGTCTCAAGACCAACTCTGTAAGGGTTCACCTTAGCGCAATTAGTGCTTTTCATTATCGTGTAGAGGGTAAGCCTATCTCAGGACAACCTTTAGTTGTTCGCTTCATGAGAGGTTTGCTTTTGTCAAAGCCCCCATCAAGCCTCCTACAGTGTCATGGAATCTCAATGTCGTTCTCACCCAGCTGATGAAACCTCCTTTTGAGCCACTGAATTCCTGCCATCTGAAGTACTTGACCTGGAAGGCCATTTTCTTGGTGGCAGTCACTTCAGCTCATAGAGTCAGTGAGCTTCAAGCCTTGGTAGCTCATGCTCCTTATACTAAATTTCATCTTAACAGAGTAGTCCTCCAAACTCACCCTAAGTTCTTGTCGAAGGTGGTGTCGAAGTTCCATCTTAACCAGTCAATTGTCTTGCCAACATTCTTTCCCCGTCCTCATACCCTGCTGAATGTCAGTTGCATACATTGGACTGCAAGCGAGCATTGGCCTTCTATGTGGAGCGGACAAGCCCCTTCAGACAGTCAGCCCAAACGTTTGTTTCTTTTGACCCCAATAGAAGGGGAGTGGCTGTCGGAAAACACACCATCTCAAATTGGCTAGCAGATTGCATTTCCTTCACTTACTCCCAAGCTGGGCTGACTCTTGAGGGTCACGTCACGGCTCATAGTGTTCGAGCCATGGCAGCGTCAGTGGCCCACTTGAAGTCAGCCACTATTGAAGAGATTTGCAAGGCTGCGACGTGGTCATCTGTCCACACATTCACATTTCATTACTGCCGCCAGCAGGATACCCGACGCGACAGTCAGTTCGGGCAGTCAGTGCTGCAGAATCTGTTTGGGGTTTAGAATCCAACTCCACCCCCCTAGGCCCATTTTTATTCTGTTCCAGGCTGCACTCTCAGTTACTTGTTTCTGTTTAGGTCAATCTCAGTTATGTCCTCGCCGTTGCGAGGCCCAATTGACCAATGTTTGTGGTTTTGAGTGAGCCTGGGGGCTAGGGATACCCCATCAGTGAGAACAAGCAGCCTGCTTGTCCTCGGAGAAAGCGAAGTTACTTATCTGTAGCAGGTATTCTCCGAGGACAGCAGGCTGATTGTTCTCACAAACCCGCCCACCTCCCCTTTGGAGTTGTGTCTTCCCTCGTCTTTGCTTTCTACTTGACTTAGGAGCACGCTCGCATTACGGGCGGGAAGACGGTCGTGCATGTGCATTGCGCGCATGTGCGCGCGAGGGCTAGCAAACTTTGTTGCTAGGAAGATCTCCGATCCTGGGGCTGCCGTTGGACATCACCCATCAGTGAGAACAATCAGTCTGCTGTCCTCGGAGAATACCTGCTACAGGTAAGTAACTTCGCTTTATGTCTATTCAGTGGAGAACTGCTCAATCAGAGAACCTTTTGGAAGCCTGGATGTGCCAAGTACCAGATCTAAATATGGACGTCCATTTTTTTGAACATGGACTTCTGCAATTTGAGCTGGATGTCCATCTTTTGGCCCCTCCTTAGTCTCACCCAAAACATACCCACACCACTTCCCCTTGCCATATAGACATACTGCAGGGTTAGACATCCATATTCTGGCTTTATAAAATTGGTATTTGGATGTCCATGCAATATAGATGTCAACATTCTGGATTTCAGACATCTAAGAACATGAATAGAGCTTCTAAAATAAGCACCTAAGTTAGCAATATGCTAGGGACCTCACATATTTTCTAGTATGTTCATTCTGAAATCTGATTGCATTCCATTTCTGCAGAATGAGTTCCACAGCATTTCTGACAAGATGCTATTGAACCAGAAGGAGCGGCTTTCAGATTTGGATGTGAACTATGCCAACATTGACTTCAGCAAGCTGTGTATGAAGGATAGCTACACCTCCACGGAGGAACTAGCAGAATATGCCGAAATCCGAGTAAAGTGAGAATTGGTGATGCTGTGGCCAGGCATAGCTGAAAAGCCTCTCTTACTCTTCCTGGAGACCTCCTTTGGGAGGAACAGCTCGGAGCAAAATCCAAATACACTACTGATGTTTTAGTTAAAATGTATGAAAGGTTACTGTTGTTGGCTGTCAGTGTCTTTTCCCATCTTGTGCCATCATGAATTTGGAAGGCTAAACCACTTGGCTTTTTGGCCCATTTTCCTATGCCTCCTCTGAAAGTCAGTAGAACTCTATGTTTATTATAAGTCTTCTTATACTGCCATTTGTGAAATATCACATTGGTTTACAAACAACTAATAAAAGAGAAGTTAGAAAGGTAAGAGGTAGAGTAGGATTTCTGAGGGACTCCACTCCCCCTCACTCCATCACTTATCAAGGGTTAATCCCCCAAAGCACATGAAAAATAAAAAGGTTAAAAACCAGATTAAAATCTAGCCAGGGAGCTTTCAATATGCAAATATCAGGGAGGTAAACTCTTAGGTTTTTATGGCTCTTCCTTCTGTTGTTCTCCTAAAACTTTCTTGCTGTAAGGGGATGAAGAGGAGAAGGAGGAGGAGGAAGTGGAGAGATGTTAGAGTGAGTGGTAGAGGAATTAATGTCCTATCTGGATAGGGCAACACTGGGATAACTCAGTCAGGACATTAACTGATGGTAAGTGACCTCTCCAGACAGCATTATTGCTGTTATTATAAGCTGAAATTTCATCACTGTATTCCGTAACATTTTTAGATTCATAACAGTTAATACCTGTGGATTGGACATTTCATGGAATTAGAGCCTTGTGTTTCAGCCCACCATGACAGTGGGAATCAACACTAACTTTTTCTTTAGTTTACAAAGGATGTTTGTGGTTGGGATTGTTATTTTCCCCCAGTACAACTGTAGCTGCTGAGGAGCAGGCTGAATGGAATGGAAACCTTGTCATGACATAGCTCTTTGCTAATGCTCTGTACATGTCACTGTCAATTGGCCAATAGTGATGAAAAATACTGCACCACAAGAACACAGTACCAGTTGATTAAAGAATCTTTTTTTCCCCCAAAGAAAAATACATGGACTATTGTATAGTAATGCTATCCATATAGTCTCACATTAAATTACTAAACTGAGATTGCAGCTGCATTTTGCAGAGTTCTGGAAGGGATTTTAGATTTAGCTTGTGCCTTTCTCAGTCTGCTTTGGTTTAATGTAAGACCACTGGCAGGAGTGGCAGTGGCTGGTGGCACTCAAATAGGGAATCAGATTTCAAAGCCTCCGACTTTCCAGTTCCTCACCCAAATCAGAGCACTGCTGAGCTGAGCATCAAAGTAAATTCTTCATTATTACCATCCCGATAGACCTGGTGACCCTCAGAAAAGAAATAACAAAACCAAAAAAATTCCAGATGAGTGTAGTTGTAACAGAAAAAACTTCACATCCTTTGTATCCAAAATATTAGAGTCTAGGAAACAAGATAGGCTTGGACATGGAAAAAGGAAGACCTAGGAATAAGAGCAACCTGACTTGCAATAGGAAACATAATCAGGTCACTTGACATATTTTTGGTGGGGGACAGAGGCAGCTGTGGTCCTCCAACTTTCCACCTTAACTAGAAACAGTCCCTGTTGGGTCTATAGCATCATAAGCCTTCATTTACAATTACTCAAGGTCTTTACTCCATTTTTTAAAATCCTCATTTCATAGCGCAGTCATCACAGTGTCACATCTCGGCCAGGTGCAACACATCACAGCTCCTTCTGGAACCCAGTTCGCATGTACTTTGAATCTAGCTACTAACTGCTGTTGTTGCGTAATGGGTGGGACACCCTGTTCCATAGATTGTATCTTATCTCTGCAGCATCCCTGAGGAGCTGAAGCGGAGTTCAGGAACTGAACTTGGAACTCCCACATGAAAATGCAATGCACTGCCACTGAGCCACTTGGTAACACAGTAAAATACTAAATGATGGCAGATAAAAACCGGTATGGTCCATCCAATCTGCCCAACAAGATAAACTCATTATACATGGTATGCAATACTTTATATGCATACCTGAGTTTGATTTGTCCTTGCCATTTTCAGGGCACAGATCGTAGAAGTCTGCCCAGCACTCTTGTACTAAAATTTCTGAAGTTAACGTCAAAGCTCCTTAAAATTTACAGTCCAGCCCATCGATATCTATTCAGTCACGATCAGGGTGAAGACCGTAGAGGTCTGCCCACCCCTGGTTTTGCTTCCCAATTACCGGTGTTGCCACCCAATCTCCACTAAGACTCCTTGGATCCATTTCTTCTAAACAGGATTCCTTTGTGTTTATCCCACGCGTGTTTGAATTCCATTACCGTTTTCATCACTACCTCTCGCGGGAGGGCATTCCATGTATCCACCACCCTCTCTGTGAAAAAATACTTCCTGACATTACTCCTGAGTCTGCCCCCCTTCAACCTCAATTCATGTCCTCTAGTTCTACCATCTTCCTGTCTCCGGAAAAGGTTTGTTTGTGGATTAATACCTTTCAAATATTTGAACGTCTGCATCATGCCACCCCTGTTTCTCCTTTCCTTCAAAGTATACATGTTCAGGTCAGCAAGTCTCTCCTTCTATGGTTTGCAATGCAAATCCCATATCATTTTTGTAGCTTTTCTTTGCACTGCTTCTAGCCTTTTTATATCTTTACCAAGATATGGCCTCCAAAACTGAACACATTTAGTGTTGCTGCATTAGGAGCATAGACCTTTTGTTTTCATCCACTATCTATATCGCTGTACTTTTTCCTGTATTTAGTAAATTTTTATTAGATTTTAAGGGTACCAAACATCCAAATTCAATACAAAATACAATGTTTTATAACTTCCATTCCATAAGAGAAACTAAATGATAACAGACATTTAACTGGATAAAAATTAAATAATAATGTAGTTCAAAAGCTTGAATTGAGTGAATACACAACAAGTATACAGATAAATAAGTTTATATACACTTTAATGGAAGTTATATGAAAATGAATAGTAATTTGGAAGAAAAAAAACCAAAACTAGGAGGAGAGGGGGAAAAAGGGGGGTGATTTAGATATTATGCTCAGGTGGCTATTTAGTGTGCTTTTTCCTTAGATAATGTTTTTGAAGATGAGAATGGACCAAGCCTCATCATCTTTATGTCAGACTCCAGAGCTCTGCTTTGCCCTTTCCTTGTGAATGCAGTCTTAAATATGGAATCTGAACTGGCACATACAGATTGCTCAATTATGTTTTGAAGAACAGATTTAAATTTGTTCCCTGGGGCCATGAATCATTTGGACCATGGGTATCAACAAGATTCTGAGAGTAAGATCTACTTAAATATTGCTGACAACTTGATTAACTTATTTAGCTCACCTCCCAATCCTGATATCTCCCCCTATATACTAACATGTAATTTTAATTATGTATTAGAACATAAGAACATAAGCACTTCTATACTGGGACAGACCAAAGGTTCATCAAGCCCAGTATCCTGTTTCCAACAATGGTCAATCCAGATCACAAGTACCTGGCAAGATCCGAGAAGTATCAGGCAAGATCCCAGAAGAAGCATTATTTTGTAACATCTTTTTTAATCATCTAATAAATATAATTAACTTCCAGCAGCAGATAGAATCATGGAAAGACAGGTCTGAAAAGGACCTCTTCAGGTCATCTAGTCCTTTTACTGTACCTAAACCATTGCAGATTGATGTTTGCCTGGTCCATTCATAAGAACCCCCAATCCTTTTTGCAACTTGTTCCAGTGCTTAATTGCCCTAGTTAAAATGTTCTTTGCTCTGCTGAATGTGGATAGTGACTCATATCATGCTGTGTACATCTAGCAGCACTATAGAAAATGATATGTACTGTAGTAACAAGAAAGCATGGCAAGGGCTGAGTCTAGAAGAGACATCTCTCTACCTCTTTTCATTCTCTTTAGCTTGCATCTATCCACCATTGCTTTATAGCTAGGAAGATGGCACTGCCCTAAATGCGTTCTGAATAGGGGTTCCATATTTTACTATGTTTCAATCAACCGTAATCCCATTTTGTCTGATCATCTTCATCTTAATGTGGTCAATGTCTTGGTCACTGGTATTTCAAGCATTCAAATTATCATTTAAGTAAAAAGAGAAATATTTGAGTATTGTATGCAGTTAGGCAAATATCATATACAGAAAATATTTATGTTATGTCTAAGATGTAAATTGTAAGAAGGATATTAACACAGTATATAGCTGAATATCAATAAGCAAGGATTTTAGTTGTACATAGAAACTGCATTCACTCTCACATTGAGGCTCTTAAGCATAAAATCTAAGCCCAGTATTTTTTCAATATATTGGAGACCCAAGAGAACATCAGATAGATGTATATCATGTAGCCACAGATGTTTTGCTGGCCCAGATGAGCATGTTCCTTAGTTTTATGATATTCTCTTCTTAGGGATAATTTATTGATGGTGATTGACTTTGAGGGCAATGATCATCAACTGATTTCACAATTGATGGGACTTTTTAACCCCCCCCCCCCCCCTCCCAGGGGCTACAGTTGACAGATACTGCTCACAACATAGAAAATTTTCTAATAGTCATTTAGGTCTTTAAGAAAAACCTGAGTTCAATGCAGGCTGTGATACATTCATTAGATCAACATAAGAATTCTTCAAAGGTGATGTACTTAAGCTTTCAAAAGCATTCAGAGTCTTTCTTCCAACATGCACCTCAAGAACGAGGATGCATCTGGATAGGGTCCATGCCATTTTAAAGGCTCATGTACATTGATATTTTTGGATATGCCTTATGTTAGTCCAGTAAGAGGTATTTGTATTGTAACATGAGGTGAGTACATTTATGTTTTTTCTTTCCCCCCTGTATAACTGACTCATTTTTGGAGACAAGGGTCCAGATTTATTCTTGTAAAGAATTTATTTGCTCTGACTTAATAGCATTGTACTGTACACTAGGTGAAGTCTGACTGTTCCAAAAGGGCATATAAAGCACCATCATTTTATCTGTAACTTTATTAATATTGTTAAGAAAATATTGATGTTAAATTTATTGATGAAAGTTCATTTTTCGGTTTATTTATACTAAGTTGTTAATTTATTTTGATTGAGATACCATATATACTTATGCATATTCTTGAATGAAAGTATGTTAATTGGCTCTTTACTGTCAGGTTGTCATTTCTATAACATGTATAGGAACCGTTTGATAGACTCTGGACATCCTTTTTTCTTCGTAGCATGGCTAATGGTTTTTTGCAGTCATAAATCATTTCGCTCTTGCCATGGTTTTCTCCAGATTCTGTTTCTTTCTATGGTTGCCCATGATTGCGCTCCTCAGCCACCTCATGCCAAGGTTGCACAATATAGTATTTCTTATTCTGAGTCATGTTATATATCCTTATAATTATCCAGGATCATAAAACTTGCTTTCTCTGCCTTTAACAATAGTTAAAATGTTTATTTAAAAGTAATTAGCACACTGACTCCATCTTTGCAGTTTGTAAAATGTTTGCACAGATGATTTCCAGAATTTTGTGTGTCGCGTTTTCTGATCAGATTTGACCACAGAATCTAATGTATTAGAACATATTATTGTGTTTCTGACTGTAGCAATACACAGACTAAACCACAAAACAACACAAAGGCATGAAACTGTCCCTTTTGGATTTCTCTTGAGAATGGTTGATCATGGATTGAGAATTACCAGTAGCATCAACCATGGTTGTCTCTAGTTGCCTACATCACATTAATTGCTGAATTAAAAAGCAGGTTTCAAGCAGCCTGTAGCATTGATACAAGATGCTGTGACACCCACCTCAAAGCCTTTCAGGATTCTATATGAACTATGGAAAATCAAATTAACATTGTTATTAAAAGTGTGCTGATTGACTATTGTCTAGCTGTGTTTGCTCATCATAATTCCCACTGTGGTCACAACCATAGTCTTTGTAGAACTACAGTCAGTTATTTCCAGTTATGATCATCAAGCATAGCCACAACTTTCACATAGCATGGTCAATCAATGTCACACATTGGTTATAGCACTTATCATACAAGGGTCAACCAGGCCTATTGTGGTAAGCAACCACATTGGTCAGTCATCTCAACTATGGCAGAACGTGGTGCCTAGGTCCATAGTGCCCTCCATCACCACTACTGAAAGATGGGATGACTTTGACAGCCTTATTGAACCAGTCTCTGGAAGGAAGGCTGTGACAGAGGACTGGCAGCTTGGGAAGAAAGGGACTATGGGACATAACAGTGACTGCTGTTCATCACAAAAGCTGTGTTTTGTGTTCTGAGATCTCAATGTAATTAACAACTTTCTATTTCAATGCAATAGAAACTGTATTTTACAAAGTTTCTCTTTTGTCTGGTTTAAATAATTTCCTTAAAGCAGCATTGTTTTTGATGGACCAGGACATGAAAAATCAAAGATCTTTCTTAATTATATATTATTTATATAGTTTTGACTGTATGGTGCTGTAGAAGGTATATAAACTTGATTACTGGATTTCATTGCCCCCAAACACCAAGTTCACCTTGGTTATTCCAGCATCTCCCTTCCTATGGAAAAATATAAGTACATAAGTATTGCCATACTGGGACAGACCAAAGGTCCATCAAGCCCAGCATCCTGTTTCCAACAGTGGCCAGTCCAGGTCACAAATACCTGGCAAGATCCCCCAAAAAGTACAAAACATGTTATGTTGCTTATCCCAGAAATAAGCACTAGTCCATTTTAATAATGGTCTATGGACTTTGGATGCTGTCCAAACCTTTTTTTAAACCCCACTAAGCTAACTGCCTATTTCATCTCTGGCTTTGTCCTTATTCTCCAGTGGAAGATCCTCTGTGCTTGGCCCAAAATATTGAAATTGTTTTCTAGTATAGGACAGTGTTTCCCAAGTCAGTCCTGGAGTACCCCCTTGCCAGTCAGGTTTTCAGGATATCCGCAATGAATATGCAAGAGATTGATTTGCATATACTGCCTCTCTTTCATGCATATTCATTGCAGATATTCTGAAAATCTGACTGGCAAGGGGGTACTCCAGGACCAACTTGAGAAACACTGGTATAGGAGGCTGTTCCAGCTTCAGCTTCTGACATCATATTCTAGAACTTCTTTTTATCAAATAATGTCTTTTGTGTGCTATTTTCACCTTTGTGGTATTTAAATATCTCTAGAATATGCTCATTCTCCCTCCTCTAGGGTATATATTTTTAGATCTTTAAGTTTCATTTAATAGGGCTTCCAGGTCACTAGTTTTGTAATATTTTTCTTTTTAAAATTTATCTCATATCTTTTTTCAGTTATTAGCTCAAGGTGAGTTACATTCAGCTACAGTAGGTATTTCCCTATCCCAAGAGGTCTTACAGTCTAAGAGATTCTATATGAGGCATGGTGAGTAGCACATGTTTGGTTAGAATGGCCAATTTACGCACACTAATCGATCAAGTAATTAGCCAATTAGTGATGAAAATTGGATTACAACCAATTATCACTAAATTGCAATAATTGGAATTTATGCATGCATTTTAGGCATATTCTAAAAAGAGTTGTGCATAAATTCCAATGCGTGTAGCCGAAAAGGAAGTATGGCCATGGGAGGAGTTTAGGTGTGTCGGGGCATCAATCAAATTTACACATGTTGTAATAGAATTCGAGGGAACACATATACATTTAGGTGCAGGTATTTACACCAGGTTTTCAGTGGCATAATGGCTGCGCCTAAATGTACACGTTCCTTCAGCTTATATGCTATTCTATAAACTGTGTCTTACCATAGATACAGTTTGTAGAATAGTGCTACATGCGTTATTTTGATGCACCTACATTTTTAGACGCCATTTACTGAATCTGGCCCTAAGTTTGTACCTGAGGCAATGGACGGTAAGTGACTTGCCCAAGATCACAAGGAGAAGCAGTGAGATTTGAAGCTGGCTTCCTTTGCTTTCAAGCCACAGATCTAAGCTCCAGGCTACTCCTCCATTCTAATTTGGGCGCTTCATTTCAGACGGTGGATTTAGCACTAAATGGAACAGGATTAATTTACCAGCCCTTCTTTTCTTGATATTGGAAAGAAAAGTTTGTTCTGTGACCCCTGATACAGATATATTTTTATGCCGAAACACAGCTGTGCCAGGTCTCATTTGGATGCTGGTAAAATAAAAAGTTCCTTTGTCCTATACATGTTTTTGGACTGCAATCCTTTTTTTTTTGTTTTGTGGCTCATCGCATTTGTGGAGCATTCTTCCTTCTTTTTTTGTATTATAATGATCACAAGTCATCACAGAAGTTCATATGCCCAACCTAAGCAGGATGAGATGCTGATATTACAGCTCTACAACCACCAGCAGAAGTGGCACTTACCTTCCTAATGAATGAAATCAATGCATAGCTTGACAGGACCACCGCAAAGACTCAAGCCCAGAACAGCAAGTCCTAGCCAAAAATAGGAACAATTGAGTCAGTAGTAGAAAAGAAACATATACAGAATTAGTGGGAAATGGGAAGGAAAGTTATGAAATAATAGTATCACAAGCAACTCATTGTTTTGAAATTTTAGAAGTGCTGTTGTCATCAGAAAATTGAAACCACAACTATATGATGCTAAGCTCCACATTAGGAGTCACAACCCAAAACAATATCCAGGCCTCATTGTGGAAAATATATTGAAATCCTTAGATCACTGTGTGGTAGTGGACAAAAAAGCCAAGAGAATGTTAGGAATACCATAATGTATCGCTCCATGGTATGTGTGCAATTCAGGTTGCTGCATCTCCGAAAAGATAAAGGAGGTTATTAAAAAAAAGATCTCTATGTGTAAATAGCAGGATTTAAAAATGTAGATCACAAGCACATATCAATGCTAGTTTCAGAAAGATGCAGAGATTTCATACATCTTGATTTAGGCATGCTTGGATGGGAAATTATGCCTATTTAAAAAAAAAAACAACATTTCTCCATTGGCTTTTGCACCAGCTCAGAGTCACGCACAGATTTTTGAAAACTGTTCATTTATCCAGGGATTTATACAAGGGATTAAGGAGGTCTTTTACTAACATGTGCTAGTGCTTTTAGTTTAAACTAAAAATCAGCTAGTGCTAAATGCTGAGACGCCCATAGGGCAGGGCAAGGCATTGCCATTTTGGAGGCGGCGCTGGAAGGAGAGAGTGCTACTCCCTCCCCCCTTTGAAAGGTATGGGGGGGTTGGGGGGCACTAGGCCATCAAGGCAGGTGGAGGGTGGAGGTTAAGTTGCCCACTGGGCCACCAGAGACTGTTTTGTTTTTGGTGTTGGGGGGAGGTTAGGGGAACTAGAAGTCTACTGGACGTCAAGCCCCCTGTACCGTTCTGTTGGGGGGCAGGGTCATGAGGAAGTAAGAAGGCCACTGGGCCACCAGAGAAATTTGTCCGGGGGGAGGGTTAGGGGAGCTGGAGGTCCATGTGGGAGGCATAATCCTTCCACAGAAGTCCCTCGGTGATAAAAACTAATAGCACTCATAAATTTGCATGCTATTAGCTTTCATCATGAAGACTTTAATCCCCTGCACTGTTCCAGTGCTAATTTTCCAGCACTGTTCAGAACTGCATGTAGGATTTGATCATCAGAGCCTTAGGGAGGAGAAATCCAAGGGAGCCGTATGTGTTAGGCAGTTAGAGGCTGATATGCATAGACAGGGAGAGGGACCTTGGGGTGATAGTATCTGAGGATCTGAAGGTGACAAAACAGTGTGATAAGGTGGTGGCCGTAGCAAGAAGGATGATAGGCTGTGTAGAGAGAGGCATAATCAGCAGAAGAAAGGAGGTGCTGATGCCCCTGTACAAGTCATTGGTGAGGCCCCTTGTGGAGTATTGTGTTCAGTTTTGGAGGCCGTATCTTGCTAAACATGTAAGAAGACTTGAAGCGGTCCAGACAAAGGTATGGGGCTTGGGCAAAAAGACATATGAGAAGAGACTGGTAGACCTGAATATATATACCCTAGAGGAGAGGAGGGACAGGGAAGATATGATACAGATGTTTAAATACTTGAAAGGTATTAATATAGAAAGAACTCTTTTCCAGAGAAGGGAAAATGGTAAAACTAGAGGATATGAATTGAGGTTGCGGGGTGGTAGACTTAGGAGTAATGTCAGGAAATTCTTTTTCACAGAGAGGGTGGTTGATGCCTGGAATGTTCTCCCAAGGGAGGTGGTGGAGAAAGAAATGGTGGCAGAATTCAAAAAGGCATGGGATGAACACAGAGGATCTCTAATTAGAAAACTAATGGTATAAAAAATAAAACTTAAAGGGTTGCATATGTTTTTGCATGTTAGGTGGTGCTTAGATGGCAACTCTGGCTGTAAAAACTAAGGCTGGTGTTGGGCAAGCTTGTACGGTCTATGTCCCGCATATGGCAATCCAGTTTAGGATGGGCTGGAGAGGGCTTTGACAAAAACTCCAGTAAGTTGGAACATGAGGACAGTGCCAGGCAAATTTTACAGTCTGTGTCCCGCATGGGTTCGGTTAGGCTGGAGTGGGCTTTGACAGCAACTCCAGTAGTTGGAGAATAAGGACAGAGCTGGATGGACTTCTATGGTCTATGGCCCAGAAACACCAAAGGAAGACCATGATCAAGTATATAAAATCACATTCATTGTTGATTTAATCATGAATTAATAATGAATGTGACTGTTGGACAGACTGGATGGACTTTTCAGGTCTTTATCTGCCGTCACTTACTATGTTACTAGCAGTGGCATAATCGAAAGAGAAGGACACCCATCTTCTGACACAAATCGGGAGATTGGCGTCCTTCTCTCAGGGTCACCCAAATCGGCATAATCGAAAACCGATTTTGGGCGTCCTCAACTGCTTTCCATCGCGGGGACAACCAAAGTTCACAGGGGCGTGTCGGCAGTGTACTGAAGGTGGGACAGGGGCGTGGTTAAGAGATGGGCATCCTCGACTGATAATGGAAAAAAGAAGGGCGTCCCTGACGAGCATTTGGCCGACTTGGTTCAATTTTTTGCACGACAAAGCCTTGAAAAGGTGCCCGAACTGACCAGATGACCACCAGAGGGAATTGGGGATGACCTCCCCTTACTCCCCCAGTGGTCACCAACCCCCTCCCCCCCCCCCAAAAAAAATTTAAAAAACATTTTTTACCAGCCTCTATGCCAGCCTCAAATGTCATGCCAGCTCCATGACAGCAGTATGTAGGTCCCTGGAGCAGTTTTTAGTGGGTGCAGTGCACTTCAGGCAGGCGGACCCAGGCCCATCCCCCCTACCTGTTACATTTGTGTTGGTAAATGTGAGCCCTCCAAAACCCACCCGAAACCCACTGTACCCACATGTAGGTGCCCCCCTTCACCCCTTAGGGCTATGGTAGTGGTGTACAGTTGTGGGGAGTGGGTTTGGGAGGGGGGTTGGGGGGGCTCAGCACCAAAGGTAAGGGAGCTATGCACCTGGGAGCAATTTGTGAAGTCCACTGCAGTGCTCCCTAGGGTGCCTGGTTGATGTCCTGGCATGTGAGGGGGACCAGTGCACTACGAATGCTGGCTCCTCCCACGACCAAAGGGCTTGCATTTGGTCATTTTTGAGATGGGCATCCTTGGTTTCCATTATCTGCGAAAACCGAGGTCGTCCATCTCTAAGGTCGACCATCTCAACATTTAGGTCGACCATCTCTTAGGTTGACCTAAATGTTGAGATTTGGGCGTCTCCGACCGTATTATTGAAACAAATGATGAATGCCCATCTTGTTTCAATAATACGGGATGCCCCGCCCCTTCACAGGGACGTCCTCAAAGATGGGCGCCCTTAGAGATGGACGTACCCATTCGAAAATGCCCCTCCACATCATCCGCAATAGCAAAATGGTGTACAGGTGGGCTGTTGGATGATAGTGAGCAAGGGTGCAAGGAAGGAATTGTGCACATATGTGAAAAAGCACTAGTATTGTAAATGTTTACACATTTAACGCACATATAAATGTTTGTACCTAGATTATAGAGTGACCCCCATAGTGGCTGAAAAGCCAAAGATAAGCAACTTATATTTTCACTGGCTGCCACTGAACATGTAACTTGCATTGCTTTGGGATTCAGCCAGGTACTAGTGACCTGGACAATTCTTGGAAACAATGGTTGGAGACACTGCTGTGCCTCCAAGGTGCACCGCACCCATTGAAGCGCATCATCCCACCACCTTTCCTCATAGAACAGGGGTGTGCGGAGAAGGTGCGTGGCTGTCGGCTCTGCCTTTCCCCTACCTCAGAACAGGAAGTAACGTCAGAGGGACAGGGGACCGGCAGAGCTGATAAATGCGCGCCTGCCCCACCCACCCCCTTGGTGCCTGCACCCAAGGCAGACCGCTTCCACTACCCCGCCCTTGGTATGCTACTACTTGTAGAAAATCCACTGCTTATTCTTGTGATGAATAGTATTGAATAGTTTTGACCACTGTTGGAAACAGGATAGTGGGCTTGTTGGACCTTTGTTCTGACCCTTATAGTGGCTTTCAATGTCTACAGCTTTATCTCACGGGTATTCATTATAGATATCGTGAAATCATGATTGGCTGTGGGTTTGGAAAGCTCTGTTGTAGGATGTGGCTGAGTCAGACTTCTATTCAATTGTAAGACAAAATCACTTGTGACATGATGCCACTTGGATCTGCTGCAAACTGGATTGAATTGAATTTATGCAGTGCTTTTCACCCAAATTGGACACCAATGTGCTGATAAACTAACACCTAAGAAAATATATAAGTGGCCACAACTAGGATGAAAGTTTCACTGCCAGTTTTAATTCCAGCTCTTTATATGAGGACTTCAAACTAAAGAAGGCAGAGTTATAAAGATATAGCTTGTCCTTTAATTCCTTATATCAGGCAACAGGTTGTGGGACAGTGATAGCATTCTGCCATGTCAATATTTGAATGTGATGCTGTGTTTTGCAGTAAGATGATTTTGATGCATCCACAGAATAAAAGTTCTCTTAGATCATCATGTTTGCATATACAGTGCCACTGTCCTCCTGAGGTGTCTGCAGTGCCTTTGCTGGCCGTGCACCATGTTGGATTGTAGAGTAATGCACTTCTTCTGGGGCCTGGACCTCCTGTCTCTGACAGCCAGGAAGAGTCAGAGTCTGGAAAATAGAGATGGTAAAAGGCAGGTTCATTCCACTTTAATGAAAATATCACCAAAATGCTAATCCACTGAAATGTACAAGGGCTACCAAGCTTCCAGTTCATTTGCAGTTGTGTTACAATGATGGTTAGGATAAGGGTTGCCCATTCCCTATAAGCAGGCTGATCCATTCCTAGTTTTACCTCAGATTCATCAATGGGACCTGTAATTCTTTTTCTTTTTAGAGAAAATGGAACCACAAGTCCATAGCTGCAATTGAAGAAAACTAGGACTGGCTCGGCCTGTCCATGATGGCATGGAATTTGTTGGCAAATCCAGTCTGGATCATTGTCTATTCAGCCTCTACAGCATCTTTCTTCTTTTATTTCTATTTAAACATTATGGGTCTGATATTCAAATGATTCATGCATCTAGTGGCACTATAAAAATGATAAGTGGTTGTAGCAGTAGTAGAGAGGTATGCTCCTAAGTTGGCCTCTCTGAAAATTTACAGGGCTAAGGGGGGAAATTCATCAATGCTTTAACGCATGACGCATGTTAATTGAAATTAACACACAGTAAATGCTAAGATGCCCATTTATGCTTGGGGCCAGATTCTATATATGGCACCTAAAAAATCTGCACGGAAAACATTTCCGCGTAAGCACATTCTATAAGCAGTGCCTAGATTTAGGTGCAGTATATAGGATATGCTTACTTGATATCCTAGCGCCTAAATCTACATGACTCCATTTACATCAATGAAAACATGGCGTAAATCCTAGTGCGCAGATTTAGGTGCAGAGGGTCATATTCTATTACAGTGTGTGTAAATTTTGAAATGCCCATGAAATGCCCATTTCCCACCTATAACCATGCCCCTTTTTGCCTGTGCACATTAAAATGTAGACGCTCTGCATTACAGAATATGCTTAGCAATTTATGCACATACATTCTAGTTATTGTCAATTAGTGCTCATTATTGCTTGTTAAGTGCTGTTAACAACGATGATTGGCTTGCTAAGCTAATTAAGTTATGCACGTTGTTATAGAATATGCTTGGATTTCGGCACATAATGCTAGGCACGCTATATATAATCCGGGAGAAGTGCCTAAATTTATACTCAAAATTTCACTAAACTTAGAAGCATTAATTTCACTACATTTAGGGTGGCGACAGGGGTAGATTTAGGGAGAGGAAAAAAAAGTTAGGAGCTCAGCACTGATTTTTAGCCCTGGGCTCATAAATTTGATTCACAAATCTAGGCAAATGAATAGAAGGCCTAAATTTATAAGCAGCTGAAAACTTACAAACTGCTCATAAGTTTGGCTAAAAGTGGGACACAAATTTAGGACCATAAATTTAGGAGCTCAGCAACTTCTTAATATTGGACCCTACAAAAATAAACTTAATAAAGCAAAACATGCAAAAAAAGATTTTTAAAGCAACATTTTCAAAAGTGCCAGACCAGCAATTTAAGGAGCACAAAAATAGTTCACAGCTCACAATAGGGACACATCCAAGGCGAAATGCCATGAAAAGAACAAGAAGGAATCTCCCAATCCTTCCCATTGCGGGTACCTATTGCAAAGTTAAATGTATAAAACCCCTCAAATCTGCAGTGGGGAGCTTGGAGCTGAGAACTAGACAATCTCCTTGTGAGTTGCCATCTTGGACATTTTATATTTTTCAATCTTTTAATAAATTCTTTTATCTTTACCTGTCTGTTCATAGGCCCAGTTTCACCAGCAGTCAGTGGTATATCTATTCAAGGAGGTGCATGTGTTGCATACACATCCCCTGTTAGACAGTTTATCTGCACTATCTCTCCTGCCCTCTGTAATGGAAGGAAGGAGGGCGAATACAGATAAACTGTCTGATATCTCTCAATTCCCTTCCCTGCAAAGCTCTGAAATTCCCACCCCCTTCTCCTTCTTTGCTCAGGCAGCAGCAGTGACACTTATAGGCTGCCTGCGCCTGCACAGGGACTTTTTCTCACTCTGAACTGTCCCACCCCTTCTGACATAGACTTCCTATTTTGTGAAGGGCAGGACAATTCAGAGTGAGAGAAAGTCATGGTCAGGGTTGCCAGGTGGAAAATTTTTTTCCCACCCAATCCAGCCTAAAAACAGCCCAAAACCCGCCCAAACTCAAACCCCGCCCCTGACACCCCCACCCCCGCGTCATCACCCCCGCCGTCATCAACCCCGCCCCCGCCGTCATCGTCCCCGCCTCCCCCGTCACCGGCCCTGCCTCCCCCGTCATCGGCCCCGCCTCCCCCGTCATCGGCCCCGCCCAGAACGTCACTAACCCCGCCCAAAACGTCACTAACCCCGACCCCGCGGCCGAAAAAACCACCCGAAAAACCGCGGAAAAGAAAAAAAAGAAGCCCAAAAAAACGCGACCCGCCGCGGGCAAAAATTACCAGCGGCTGGTCGCGGAAAACCGCCCAATTGGGCGGTAAAACAGCCCACCTGGCAACACTGGTCATGGTGTAGGCACAGGCAGCCTATGAGTACCACTGCCCAGGCAAGACTGGAGTGGAGCTGATTTGAACGTATAGTTGGGGAAGGAGCACAGGGGCACTGGAGGTGAGAGACACAATCCATGTGAAAAATTCCTGGATATGTTGCTGCCAGCAGTTTCATGTTTACTTTTTAACAGTTGTGGTTTTATGACATCTGTGTTAATAATTCTTATGGATAATCAATCCAGGGTTGTGATTGAGGTGACATATAAGAGACATCCCTCACTGGCCAGCAGCATCTGCTAACTTGTGTTTTTTTGTTTTATATTTTTAAATTATAATTAACTCAGAATCCCCAGAGTTTGGCACAATAAAATGATTTGAAATGGAACAGGAAATTTTAACAAAATCTGCTGTTTTGTTTCATTTTTCACGGGTATTCTATATATGGCAACTAAAGTTGTACATGCAAGTCAGCGCGCCAGTGGTGTAGCCAGACCTAACATTTTGGGTGGGCCCAGAGGGCTAGGGTTACCATATGGCGCCAGAAAAAGGAGGACGGATTGAGCCAGCCGGGTTTTACTTCCATTGAAAGCAATGGAAGTAAAACCCGGCTGGCTCAATTACTTCCATTGAAAGCAATGGAAGTAAAACCCGGCTGGCTCAATCCGTCCTCCTTTTTCTGGAGCCATATGGTAACCCTACCCAGAGCTAATATGGGTGGGCACTATGTATATGGGTGTGAGTAGTGTTTCTTGGGACACTCTTAAATAATGCCTTAGAGTGCACTTGATGACAGATTTTTAATAAACAGTCTGCCCAGCAGTTGTCCTGCATCAACATAAACCACATACATACTTGGAACCTATGTTGCAAACTTTAACACCACCAGTTCTGAACACACAAATACCAATAACAGCACCTTTATGTTTTTCATTATCATGTAACCTAAAATCCTTCTGTAATACCAAACGTCTATTCTCTTCTTATTTCCACTATTCATGATGTATTGTAAGCCACATTGAGCCGGGAAAGAGGTGGTAAAATGTGGGATACAAATGCAATAAATAAAATAATATACACAACAGCAATGTGTTCCATTGGAACAAAACAGACAAGTCAGACTGAAACAGATTCCATACAAACCATATGCCAGCAGAATCTCTCACCTGGGTCACTTGCAGAACACAGATTAACCCTCATCAATTGAGAATAGAGGACCAAATTTTGAAATTGGCCTGTAGCTCAGTATCAGCCTTGCCCTTCCCAACCCCCATCCCTCTCTGTAGCCTGGCATCAGCCCTGCCCTTCCCTAACCCCATCCATCCCTGTAGCCCAGCATCAGCCCTACCCTTCCCCCCATCACATCATCCCTGTAGCCATCTTTTCATGTTAATTTGTACAGTGCTGCGTAAGTCTAGTAGCGCTATAGAAATGTTTAATAGTAGTAGTAGCCATCTCCCCTACCCTTCCCAATCTCTACCCCCCCCCCCACCCTGATGCACACCAGCATTAAATATAAAACCCACTATTTATATTTAATGTTGATGGGTTTCTCGGTAGGGGGTGGTCTCTGTCTGCAGTGCCCAAGTTTTTAAAAAAAAGTCTTATATATGAACATTTTTTTAACGTCCTTGGCACTACAGAGCCCACATTAAATACACAACATTTTTGTTTAAACCTGGTATTATACAAATTAAAACATTTTTGTTACCTGGTCTTGAGCTTCCTATAGAGATCTATTGCCCCCGATGAGGTCCTAATGGGTGTGCACGTGGGATTCCAGGTTCTAGGCCCGATTCCCCAAGCATAGCAGCAAGAATGTTAAAAAAGCAGGCAGGAAGGCTTCTGAATGGCTGCATGTTGCTGTGCAGCCTAACTGGTGCCAGGATCCAAATTACTGAAGCTATTCATCTCCAATTATCACATAAACCAAGATGTATTCTATGTGCAGCCAGAAATCGCCCCATCCTTTCCCCTGTAAGCCACATATGGTAATTTTGAGCCTAAAGCGACCCTTACACTCCCATCCCCCCCCCCCCCCCCCCCCCCCCCCCCACACACACACACTTATTTCGGCCCGTTTCTGAGAAACCGGAGATGAGGGGGAAAGAGAAAAAGTTTTATTCTAGTCTGCACTGCAGGCAGTTCAAATTCACAATTCACCATTAATTTCGTGTAAAATAACATATCTAGACGGCACAAAAATAATAAAAACAAAGGGGGAGTAAGAAGAGGAGACACATAACGGGTGACCTAAATTCAACTAATATGAACACATTTTAGAAATAAATAAAATGGGAGCTAGAAATAATTTTAAAATAATGAGAGAAGATAATTGTTTAAAATTAAAACTAAAGGCAAAATACAATAGGAGGACAGGAAGCGTGAGAAGGGCAGGGCATAAAGGTGGTATATGTGGAATAAACAAACATCATATGAACCTGTGATTGCAAGAGAAGAACAACTGTGGGTCTAGCCAAAGGAGAAGAAAAAAAAAGCAGAGCCAAGTACTGCAGGGGAAGAAGCACCCTTACCTGAATATTAAAAGAAGAGAAAAGCTCTGGAGGAGACCTGCAAAGAGCTCAGCAGGATTTAAAAACATCCTGACAGAAAGCAAATAATGAGCCCCTATATAAACTTAGCAGGGAGACAGGAGACTGTTAGGCTGTTCAATCGCCTCAGATTTCTCCCTAGTTAGATGTAATCAGTGCAGATAAACTCAGCAGGGAGACAGTAGGCAGATAGGCTGGTTCAATCGCAGCTGGGTTATGGGCATTCAGTCACCTCAGATCCCTCCCTCCCTGGTGTTTCAGTCAGTGCCCGGAGTCAGAGTAGCAATATAAACAACAACTGGAGAAGCGATTGACTCAGGGAGAGCCCCATGGAATAATGAGACCCGGACAAGGAAACTGAGAGTGAGCTGCTGACGCCTAAAAAGACAGGTACCGATTGGCGGGTCAGAGAGACTGGGCGGGCCTGTGCTGAGATTGGGTGGGCCTGGGCCCACCCGTAGCTACGCCCCTGCAGCACGCACTGCCGATTTGCACGCACAATTTAATTGATTATTGAGTCAATCAGTGCTAATAATTGGCTGCTAGCAACCAATTATTAGTAAGAAGAAAACAGCAGAGATGATGAAAATGGCAGGATTTCTTTAACTAGCAATTCTTCAAAATGACTCCACACGGACTGTGTTTTGGTAACAAGGCCTGTGTCAGGAGTCAGCAGAAATGTGCATGGACAAAAAGTCTAGAAAACAATTAGATCTACGTCACCTGTGAACACGAGTGGTAAACAGTGTTCTATGTAAGCTTGTAAGAAACTACTACTACTACTACTTATCACTTCTATAGCGCTACAAAACTGCAGATATTGCAGAGCACCCGAGATCACATCAAGCGATACACCCACCAAACACTTGAAGAATTATTAAAGAAATCCTGCCATTTTTGTCATCTCCGCTGTTTTCTTCTTGCTTGTTTGCATTGTGTGGAGTGTTGACTCTTGTTTGTGTTTCCTCTAACAACCAATTATTAGCATTAATTGGTCTTAATTTAGAGTTACGCACACATCGTATTGTATAATGATCTGTGTGTAAATCCTAGGATGCATATTTTTTGGTGGCATGTTTAGGGGGTATTTCAAGGGCATTCCTATGAGGGGTCGTATAGCATTTTATAAAATGGTATTATTCCCCAAAGGGTTATATGTACTCCAGACTTTTCCTATGACTAATAAGGATCTTTTTTTTCTGTTCAAATATGTTTATTAGATTTTTAAAAAGTATAATCAGGTAAACAAATAACCCAACAACAATCATAGACATGATATATAGATATTCCATACATTGCAATGTCATTGTGAAAATCCGTGCAAACTCATATAGCTAAAAAGAATAATGCAAAGGTTCACTTGAAAGAAAGTCATACAAAAGGAGAAGTCTCAACGTAAACCATACATCAATGCCATCTTCTTAATGTTCACAAAATTTAATTACCGGGTCCCATGTTTTATGAAACAAATGCATAGAGTTGTTACGTTCAGCTAGGATTTTTTCGTATTTAAGAATTGTACACACAATAGCGCACCAAAAACAAAAGGAGACTAGTTTGTGGTTTTTCGAGTTACTAATAATAGTAGAAAGTGCTACAGCCAATAATGTGTCAAATAATTTATATTTACATTTAAGAGCTGTTTGTTTCAACCCTGCAGAACAAAAATTTATAAGGTGAAATGAGGAGACCCCATATGAAGAATAGTACACAATCTTTCCACAACTGCTGACCAAAATGATTGGAGGTCGGGACAAGTGAAACACATATGTTCTAGGGTATCTATACCACTATTATAGGACCAGCACAGATTTGATAATGAAGAATCTATTTTATGTTGTTTAACTGGGGTCCATAATGCTTTATGGGTCAATAGGAAAAGAGATTGTAATATGGGGGCCGAAGCAATAGGTTTCATGGACTTAGTCCAAAACCATTCCCATAATTTATCAGACATGAAGTGGTTAGTGTCCATTAATCAAATATTTTGAAGGGCCACAATTTTTGAGTGGTTAGATGGTAATAATGCAGAATAAAATTGTGAGGCTATTCCCTTTGTTTTAGAAATAGAATCAAATATATGGAGATTATCTGAAGTTTGATGTGTGGTATATTGTTTATTCACCACTTGGTGAATGCAGATTTTAATTGTAAATATTTAAAATATTGATTGCCAGGAAGGTGAAATTTATTAACTAGATCCTTGAAAGGTAGGATAGTATTCGAAGAGCATATATCTGTTAAACAATAGATACCACAAGATATCCAAGCCTTCCAAATAAAAGGAGAAGAGCCAATCTTTATATGAGAATGACTCCAAATTGAAGCCTGCCTAGAAAAAGACATGGAGAACTTATAAGTGGAATCTAAAATAAAAACAGCTTTGAGAGTATCATATATAATTGGTCAGGTTGTAGTTATTGCCTGTGATGTCAATAAAGGCAATTTGTCTAAAGGAAAAGGGTGAGCCATAATTTTTTTTAAATAAAGAGCCATGTGGGAGCAGCTAAGCTATGGCAATTTAACCAAACCACTGCTCCTCTTAACAGAAATGCTTGTTTATAAAGAAACAAATCTGGTAATTTCAGACCACCTGAATGTCTGGGCATTCATAATTTAGATAATAAAATTCTGGCAGGCTCTTTTTTCCATACAAGGAGGAGATAATAGTATCCAAATCTCGAAAAAAAGATTTAGGAAATTGAAAAGGTAACATACTCATTACATATATAATACGTGGGGCGATAACCATTTTAATAGTTTCAATTCTCTCCCACCAACTAAGATGTAAGGGGGCCAAGAGTTACATGTGTCTTGAGTGTTTTTCAGGAGTAAATCAGTATTAATTTTAATTGTATCCTCACATGAGGTCCCAAAATAAATACCAAGATATTTAATTTGAGTTGGGCACCATCTTATAGCGATTGATATTATTTAGGATTTGTTACCATGAACATTTAAAGGCATTCATTCAGTTTTTGACCAATTAATTTTATAGCCAGAGAGAAAGCCATAATGGTGTAATATGGTGGACAAAGAAGGGAGAGAGCTATCCGGATAAGTGATATAAAGAAAAATATCATCTGCATAGGCATAAAGCTTAATAGAGGAACTCTCAGTAGGAATCTCTTGAATGTCTGGGTGATTTTTGATAGCTATAAGGAGAGGTTCTAATACAAGAAAAAAAGTAAAGGTGACAAAGGGCAACCTTGTCGAGTGCCTTGATGCAGTGGAAACGAGTCTGTGAGGAATTAGTCAAAAGTTTAGCAGTTGGTGCTGAGTATAAAACAGAAATCATATCAATAAATTGAGTACCAAAATTAAACCATTTTAAAACCTGAAATAAAAAAGGCCATTCAACATAGTCAAATGCCTTTTCAGCATCTAAAGAAATTACACAAGTTGGAATATTAAGTTGTTTAGAAAGATGTAAGATATGAAACAAAAAGTGAGGAAAACGAATGAGGATACAAAAAATGCTTTATTATATAATAAAATGCTGTATTGTATAAAAAACGACCTGACACAGCCGTGTTTTGGCCCAAAGGCCTGCCTCAGGGGTCTTGAACAACCTCTGATGATATGGTGTAAGACGTACACTGTTGAAAATATGCCTGATATCAGTTGGTAATTGTACACACGTTCCCTTAGGAGAGACGCAGAACAGGCTTGTTCCTGGCATTGATGTTTTATCTTTTTTGGAAGAGAGGAGACCAAAGAAGCTTTTGTCGCAGCATATTTTCAAGTGTACGTCTTACAGCATATCATCAGAGGTTGTTCAAGACCCCTGAGGCAGGCCTTTGGGCCGAAACACGGCCGTGTCTCGTAATTTTTTTATACAATACAGCATTTTATTATATAATAAAGCATTTTTTGGTATCCTCATTCATTTTCCTCACTTTTTGTTTCATATCTCACAGTATCGTGAGGGTTTTCATCTCCATTTTTTGTTGTGGCTTAGAAAGATGTAAGACATGGCTAAACACTCTAGAGTTATCTGAACCATATCGACTAGGGACAAAACCATTTTGTTCAGGGGCAATTAAATGACCAATTAGTGCTAACCTATCTGCCAAAACTTTTGCAAAAATCTTACAGTCGTAATTTAACAGAGATAAGGAGGCTTATTTTCAAAGCACTTAGCCTCCCAAAGTTCCATAGAAACATATGGAACTTAGCCTCCCAAAGTGCTTTGAAAATATGCTATATAGGGTGATAATTGCCAGCCAAAAGAGGATCACTACCAGGTTTTTCTAAGAGAATAAGGTAAAATTATGTATCATACCTGATAATTTTCTTTCCATTAATCATAGCTGATCAATCCATAGACTGGTGGGTTGTGTCCATCTACCAGCAGGTGGAGATAGAGAGCAAACTTTTGCCTCCCTATATGTGGTCATGTGCTGCCGGAAACTCCTCAGTATGTCGATATCAAAGCTCCATCCGCAGGACTCAGCACTTAGAGAATTACACCCACAAAGGGACACTCTGCCCAGCTCACCACCGCCGAAACGGGGGAGGGGAATTAACCCAGCTCATCCCCACACAAGTGGGGGAGGGGAATCTGTCCAGCTCATCCCCGCGGAGCGGGGGAGGGACACCACCCCGCCGATGCGGGGGGATCTGGCTTATCCTACAACCGCAACCGCGGGAGGAGCTGACTGACCGCCGAAGCGGGAGGGGTACAAAGCTGCCCTACAGCCGCACGAAGCGGGAGGGAGTGCCGGCAGAATTTAAATCTCAATCCAGCCCCGTAAAACGGAGGGGAGAGGAATGCAGCAGCTCACTGTAACACAAACTCGTCTCAACTCTTGAAGAATCCAAGTGAAAAAAGAACTTGAATACGAAGTCCTCCTGAAGTAACTGAAGACTAAACTTGAACCTAAAATTCAACCAGAATATAAACAGTACAGATATCTGGGAGGGGCTATGGATTGATCAGCTATGATTAATGGAAAGAAAATTATCAGGTATGATACATAATTTTACCTTCCATATCATCATGCTGATCAATCCATAGACTGGTGGGATGTACCGAAGCAGTACTCACCCAGGGCGGGACATAGAAATCCCTGACCGCAACACTGAAGCTCCAAACCGGGCCTCCGCCCGAGCAGCCACAGTCAAGCGGTAATGCCTGGAAAAGGTATGGGCCGAAGCCCAAGTTGCCGCCTTGCAAATCTTTTCCAAGGAGACGGACCCGGCCTCTGCCATCGAGGCCGCCTGAGCTCTAGTGGAGTGAGCCTTCAGCTGGATAGGCGGCACCTTCCCCGCGGCCACATAAGCCGCTGCAATGGCTTCCTTGACCCATCTTGCCACTGTAGGCTTAGCAGCCTGCAGACCCTTCCGAGGACCTGTAAACAGGACAAACAGATGATCCGATTTCCGGAAATCATTGGTCACTTCCAAGTATCTGATGATGACTCGTCTCACATCCAGATATTTGAGAGCAGAGTATTCCTCTGGGTAGTCCTCCCTCCGAAAGGAAGGGAGACAGAGCTGCTGATTCACATGGAAGCGAGAAACAATCTTGGGCAGGAAGGAAGGCACTGTGCGAATAGTCACTCCTGCCTCAGTGAACTGCAGAAAAGGCTCTCGACATGAGAGTGCCTGGAGCTCGGAAACTCTTCTGGCTGAAGTGATAGCCACCAAAAAGACTGCTTTCAACGTCAGGTCTTTCAGAGATGCCCTCGACAAGGGTTCAAAAGGCGGCTTCTGCAATGCTCTTAGCACCAGGTTGAGATTCCACGCAGGCACCACTGAGTGCAGAGGAGGGCGCAGGTGATTAACTCCCTTGAGAAAGCGCACCACATCTGGCTGCGAAGCTAGGGAAACACCCTTCAGGCGACCCCTGAAGCAAGCCAGAGCCGCTACCTGGACTTTAAGGGAACTGAGCGACAGGCCTTTCTCCAGACCTTCTTGCAGGAACGCCAACACTGAAGAAATTGGAGCAGTGAAGGGAGAAAGGGAGCCTGCTTCACACCACGCTGCAAAGATACGCCAAACCCTGGCGTAAGCAGTAGAAGTAGAGCGCTTCCTCGCTCTCAGCATAGTGGCGATGACCTTGTCTGAGAAGCCCTTCTTCCTCAGACGCTGCCGCTCAATAGCCAGGCCGTAAGACCAAAGGGGGAGGGATCCTCCATCACCACAGGACCCTGATGTAACAGGCCCTGCTCCACTGGCAGCCGCAGAGGAACGTCGACTGAGAGCCTGATCAAGTCCGCATACCAGGGACGTCTGGGCCAATCCGGACCCACCAGGATTATCCGGCCCGGATGATTTGCCACCCGGTCTAGCACCCTGCCCAGCATGGGCCAGGGCGGGAACACATAGAGAAGCTCTTGTGTCGGCCACTGTTGGAGAAGAGCATCTACTCCCAGGGATCGAGGGTCCCGTCCTCTGCTGAAAAAGCGCGGCACTTGGCAATTGGCCGATGACGCCATCAGATCTAGGCTCGGCTGGCCCCAGCGCTTCGTGATGTCCAAGAACGCCTGAGCAGATAGCTGCCACTCTCCGGGCTCCAAGGTATGGCAACTGAGAAAGTCCGCCTTGACATTCATGACTCCGGCAATGTGGGCCGCTGACAGCTGTTCCAGGTTCGCTTCCGCCCACTGGCATAGATTCATGGCCTCCTTGGCTAGAGGGGCGCTCTTGGTACCTCCCTGGCGGTTGACATAGGCCACAGCCGTGGCATTGTCCGACAGGACCCGTACTGGCTTCAACGCCAGTACCGGGATGAACTCCAAAAGCGCCAACCGAATGGCTCTGAGTTCCAGGAGGTTGATAGACCACTTTGCCTCCGCAGGAGACCAGAGCCCCTGCGCTGTCCTTCCCAAGCAGTGGGCTCCCCAGCCCGACAAAGAGGCGTCCGTCGTTACGACAATCCACTCCGGGGTCACCAGAGGCATTCCCGCAGACAACTTGTCTGTCTGCATCCACCAGCTCAGCGCCTTGCGCACTGCTGGGTCCAAGGGAAGGCGCACAGCATAATCCTCCGACATCGGAGTCCAGCGCTGCAGCAGAGAGTGTTGTAGTGGTCTCATATGAGCCCTGGCCCAGGGCACTACTTCCATCGTGGCCGTCATAGAGCCCAACAGCTGCACATAGTCCCAAGCCCGAAGAGGAGAGGCTACTAGGAACTGGTCCACCTGAGCCTGAAGTTTGACAATCCGATTGTCTGGCAGGAACACTCTGCCCACTTGGGTGTCGAATCGAACTCCCAGATACTCCAGGGACTGAGTCGGGCGCAGCTGGCTCTTCTCCCAGTTGATGATCCATCCCAGGGAGCTCAAAAGAGCAACTACCCAGTCCATAGCTTTGCCGCACTCTGCATAAGAGGGGGCTCGGATCAACCAGTCATCCAGATAAGGATGGACTTGTACTCCTTCCTTTCGCAGGAAGGCCGCTATGACCACCATTACTTTGGAAAAGGTCCGCGGAGCAGTAGCCAACCCGAAAGGGAGGGCTCTGAACTAGAAGTGTCGTCCCAGGACTGCAAAACGCAGAAAGCGTTGATGAGGAGGCCAGATGGGAATATGCAGGTACGCTTCCTTGATGTCCAAGGAAGCCAAGAACTCTCCTGCCTTCACTGCTGCTATAACAGAGCGGAGAGTCTCCATGCGAAAGTGCCGCACTTTCAAGGCCCGATTGACCCCTTTGAGGTCGAGGATAGGCCGGACAGAACCTCCTTTCTTTGGTACCACAAAGTAAATGGAGTAACGTCCCTTGCCAATCTGATTTTCTGGCACCGGAACGACCGCACCCAGGCGGATCAGGTTGTCCAAGGTCTGCTGCACTGCCACAGCTTTGACCGGAGACTTGCAGGGAGAGAGTACAAACCAGTCTCTTAAGGGTCGGCAGAACTCTAGCTTGTAGCCGTCTCTGATGACTTCCAGCACCCAAGCGTCTGAAGTTATTGTGGTCCACTCGCCCAGAAACGAGGACAGCCGTCCTCCAATCTGCACTGGGGCGTGGACCAAGGCCCCGTCATTGGGTACGAGACCCTGGGGGAGGACCGGAGGGAGCACCTCCGGGACGGCGGTCTCTGCGAAAGGAATGCTGCTTGGGGGAGAAATTCCTCTTGAAGGAAGAGGGGGCAGAGGAGCCCGACCTGCCCGGGCAGTACCGACGGGCTTCCTGAAACCGTCCTCTGGAGGTACCGGGGCGAGTACTAGCCCGAGCCCTGACCTCTGGTAACTTCTTGCCCTTAGACGTGCCGAGATCGGTCACGATTTTGTCCAGCTCGACCCCAAAGAGCAGCTTGCCTTTAAAAGGCAATCTAGCCAGGCGGGATTTAGAGGCGTGGTCAGCAGACCAATGCTTCAGCCAAAGCCACCGCCGTGCAGAGATTGTCTGAGCCATGCCTTTAGCTGAGGCCCTCAAGACATCATACAGCAAGTCTGCCAAATAGGCTAAGCCCGATTCCAGGGCCGGCCAATCAGCCCTCAAGGAATGATCCGAGGGGGAAGCCCGCTGCACCATAGTCAGGCACGCCCTGGCCACATAGGAGCCGCAAACTGAGGTCTGCAAACTTAAAGCAGCCGCCTCAAAGGACGACCTTAAGGCCGCCTCCAATCTTCTGTCTTGGGCGTCCTTTAGGGCCGTGCCACCTTCCACCGGCAACGCCGTTTTCTTAGTCACCGCAGTGATTAAAGAATCCACGGTAGGCCACAGATAGGCCTCACGTTCACTTTCAGGCAAAGGATAGAGGCGGGACATAGCCCTAGCCACTTTAAGGCTCGCTTCCGGGACATCCCATTGAGCCGAAATTAAGGTGTGCATGGCATCATGCACGTGGAAGGTTCTAGGCGGGCGCTTCGTCCCCAGCATAATGGCAGAGCCAATAGGGGCTGAGGGAGAGACGTCCTCCGGAGAGGAAATCTTCAAAATGCCCATGGCCTGCACTAACAGGTTGGGCAAATCCTCTGAGCTAAAAAGCCGCGCTGCAGAGGGGTCATCCGCTCCAACCGAGCGGGGATCCGTCTCCTCCAAGGAATCCGCAAAGGACCGTTGGGAGAACTCAGATACGCTGCCCTCATCTACATCGGAGGAGACAAAGTCCTCCAAGGCCTGGGAATCAACCCGAGGGCGTTTACCTCCGGGGACCTCAACCTCTTTACCAGACGAGGGAGCAGGGGCAGCGTTTTGCATAAGGAAGGCCTGATGCAGCAGCAAAACAAACTCGGGGGAGAAACCCCCCAGACTGTGCACTTCCGCAGCCTGGGCTACAGCCCTAGACGCACCCTCAACCGGCGCTCGCAAGAGCGGGGGAGAGACATGCTGCGCATCCAAGATGGCGTCCGGCGCGACACTCCGCGAAGGAGCCGCGCGGGAAGAACGGCGCTTAACTTTAGCCGCTTTTGTGCCGTCGCCCAAATTAAGGGCGTTCATGGCATTAATGTCTCCTACCTCAAGGGCGGCCCAAGAAGAAGCCGTCCGAGCCGCGTGGCCGGCCAAGATGGCGGAGGCGAGCAGCGGGGGATGGGCGTTTATGGCGGGAAAAACCGCCACGCCGGAGGAAGGACCGGGACACTCATCGGTCACGAAACTGTCACCCAACAAGGGCGAATCAGACTTTAAGACCCCCGCATCCCCTCTAGAAGCGCCCATGCGATCCGGGGAGCGACTCTGTGCGCCCTCGCCCTCCGACGCCATATGCCACGTGGAGATCAATCGGGGAACCCCCTGCCCGCTATAAAAAGGTAAAAATTACCTGCTTTCCGCTCCGAGCTGTAACGACCTGGTGTCCCAGTGAGTAGCTGCAATAAACGTTTAAATAAACGTCGAAATAAACGCCTTTAAGGACGTTCAAAAATTTTTTTTTTTTTAACGGAGCCAGCAGGAGGGGGGAGAAAAGGAGGGACCTGGCGCCACCAGGTTTGCACTTGCTCAAGAAGAGCCCTCAACCCCAGGCACTCAACAAAACCTAAAAATTAGGCTTGGAGGCCTAGCCAGAGCTGCTGCTGTGTGTGACCACCACCTGCTGAGATAGAGAACATACTGAGGAGTTTCCGGCAGCACATGACCACATATAGGGAGGCAAAAGTTTGCTCTCTATCTCCACCTGCTGGTAGATGGACACAACCCACCAGTCTATGGATTGATCAGCATGATGATATGGAATAATTGCTTCTGACATAGAAGAAGAACATTTTTTGCTAGTTATACAGTAGTTATATAAGTGTAATAACCGAGGCATTAGTGTAGAAGCAAATTTTTGGTAGTATTCTATAGTGAAACCATCACTTTCAGGAGATTTTCTGGATTTCAGTGATGAAATAGCTTTTTTGATCTCAGATATGGAAATACAGTAACATGAGTAACATAGTAGATGATGGCAGATAAAGACCTGTACGGTCCATCCAGTCTGCCCAACAAGATAAACTCATATGTGCTACATTATATGCATACCTGCCCTTGATTTATCCTTGCCATTTTCAGGGCATAGACCGTAGAAGTCTGCCCAGTACTTGGCCCGCTTCCCAACTACCAGTGCTGCCACCCAATCTCTGCTAAGCTTCTGAGGATCCATTCCTTCTGAACAGGATTCCTTTATGTTTATCCCACGCATTTTTGAATTCGGTTACAGTTTTCATCTCCATCACCTCACGCGGGAGGGCATTCCAAGTATCCACCACTCTCTCTGTGAAAAAATATTTCCTGACATTTTTCTTGAGTCTGCCCCCCTTCAACCTCATTTCATGTCCTCTAGTTCTACTGCCTTCCCATCTCCAGAAAAGATTTGTTTGCAGATTAATACTTTTCAAATATTTGAACGTCTGTATCATATCACCCCTGTTTCCATTTTAGCATCTAAATGTGAAAGGAGTTGTGAATCCACCCTTAGACACTGCAGAGAGTGTAAAAAAGAGATCATTTGATCAGGAGATGCATTATGGTGAGAAGAGTAGATATCTTTATAAAAGTCCAAAAAATGCTTGAGTATATCTTTTTGCTTAGTCAATACAGTACCTTGATGGCTAATAGCATGAATCATAGTTTTTTTCTTTGCACCCTTTAAATAGTTGGCAAGAATTCTGCCAATTCTATTCATTCCAGAATAATATACTGCAGATTGAGGAGAAAGTTGAATGCCAGCTTTTAAGCTTAGTATTTTGTTATAATTGAATTTAAGCTTCTGGAGACTAGTGAGGTCTTCCACCATACCAGTTAACATATATTTGTGTTCAAGCGCACAAATTTCTTTTTCAAGTTGGACTAGTTCTTGTTTACGTTGTTTATGAATATACGCTGAGTGAGCAATAATGATTCCTCGAATACATGCCTTGTAGGAGTCCCATATAGTTAAAGGAGAGACATCTGGAGTATTATTCAACTGAAAGAATGATGCAGTACTTTCAGTAATTATTTTTTAGAAATGCTTCCTCTTGCAATAAGGATGAGTTGAAACGCCACAATTTGGCCTCCTGCATTCCAGAATTAATGTCCATAGAAATTGTGACAGCAGCATGATCTGAAATATGCATTGGTTCAATCGATGAATTTAATAAATTGTCAATAAGGGATTTAGAAAGAAACCAATAAACCAGTGTGGAATATGATTTATGAGGACTGGAGAAAAAGGTATAGTCCAACGTGTCTGGATGAAGCAGTCTACAAGCATCAACTAGACCATAATGGCTAATAGATCATGAAGTGCTTTATAAGAATTGGTAATTTTATATTTAACTGTAGATTTCCTATCAAGAACATGATCAATGGGAATATTCATATCACCACCTACTATAATATATTCTACATTGAGAAGTGAAATCTGATGAGATAAATCCTTGAAAAATTGGGGACAGTCAAGATTAGGACAGTTCTATTTCAAAAGGATATTGAAATGAGAGCTTCAAAAGCTTAGGAATAAATTCTTCAAGAAATTTAATAGGGTTTTCCCCTTCTAATTTTTCTGGGAGACCAAGTAAATGAATATTGTTCTGATATTGCCGATTCCCTGCATCAGCCATGACTAATTGAATGTCCTGCACCATTTTAGAAGTGCACTGAAAAACAAGGGCCTGGTCTTCCATATGGCTGACTCGCTGCTCCAACTGCTTGATTAGTCCTTCAAACATTTCGAGATGAGCATTAATAATTATTATTATTAACATTTGTATAGCGCTACCAGACGCACGCAGCACTGCACCTGACACAGAGAGACAGTCCCTGCTCGATAGAGCTTATAATCTAAAAATACAGACAGACAAGACAATTAAGGGCGAGGAAAGTACTGGGTGAGAAGGAACGAGGATAGGGGAATTGAGTAGTGGTTAGGAGCCAATAGCAGTGGTGAAAAGGTGGGTTTTCAGCATAGATTTGAAAACAGGTAGAGATGGAGCTAGGCGTACAGGCTCAGGAAGTCCATTCCAGGCATAAGGTGCCACAAGGGAAAAGGAACGAAGCCTGGAATTAGCAGTGGAGGAGAAGGGGGACGACAAGAGAGATTTGTCCAGTGAGCGGAGATTACGGGGAGGAATGTAGGGAGAGATGAGAGAGGAGAGGTAATGGGGGGCTGCAGAATGGATGCATTTAAAGGTCAGTAAGAGAAGTTTGAACTGTACGCGGAAGCGGACAGGGAGCCAGTGAAGTGACTTTTTTTTTTTTGTTACATTTGTACCCCGTGCTTTCCCACTCATGGCAGGCTCAATGTGGCTTACATGGGGCAATGGAGGGTTAAGTGACTTGCCCAGAGTCACAAGGAGCTGCCTGTGCCAGGAATCGAACTCAGTTCCTCAGTTCCCCAGGACCAAAGTCCACCACCCTAACCACTAGGCCACTCCTCCACTCCCACTCTCACTTGAGGAGTGGGCTAGTGTGGGTAAAACGATTTTGGCAGAAAATAAGTTGTGCCGCAGAATTTTGGAAGACTGGAGAGGAGAGAGATGGCTGAGCGGAAGACCAGTGAGAAGCAAATTGCAATAATCCAAGCGAGAGGTGACAAGGGTTTGGATAAGGGTTCTGGTAGCGTATTCAGAGAGGAAGAGGCGAATTTTGCTAATGTAGATAATATGTTCTACTTCCAATTTTATACATTTTACATCAGAAGAATTCTCAGAAAGCATACCAGTTATGGAGATTAATTGTTCCGTGATCAATGCAAGTGAGGCGGCGTTATCAGGTTTGTCTCGAGATGGCAGGTCTGGTTTCGATCTTTTGGAGCTAGAACCCATTACAAATGCCGTTTCAATTTTGGATTGTTTGCTAGTAGCCATCAAATGTAATGGATTATGGAAGTGTTCCTTGCAACTAATGTTGTTAGTCCATGGAGGTGAGGAGCTCCTTAATCATGCTGCCATTCTGTAGCTGCTCTCTAGTGCCCCCTACTAATAAGGATCTTAATATTTTTCACCAAGCTTTGAGGAAGTTTCTTTGGCAGAGCAAGAAACTTCGTGCTACTTTGGAGCAGCTCTTCCTGCCTTTGAGATGTGGTGGCCTGACTCTTCCAGATCTTAGGAAAAACAATGTGGCATGTTTAATGAGACATCTTGTGAACTAGATAAAGGGGACTCAATATTAAACTCCAGTGCATGTTGAACAGCAATTACTGGCACCTGTGTTTTTCATGTTCTGTTTACATCTTCGTCACCCTCATGCCATTTTTTCCTATTCGACACCATCCACTGTTGCGGTCCATGTGGCAGGCATGGCACTGGCTATGTACAAAGATAAAGATATCCCTCTGTTCTACTGTCTTGCTTCCATTGTGGGGGAATAAAGACCTTGATCCTGATACTTCAAAGGCCTATTTAAAACGTTGGTATACCAAGGGATTACAGTATGTCATAGATGTGGTTACTGATTCTGGTACTATAAAAAGTTTTGCTGCACTACAAGCGGAAGGTCTGTTGTCTCCCCGGAACTGATATACATACGACCAAGTTCATCATTATATCAGCTCTTTAGACAAACAAACTTTGACAGAAGATATGGCTGATGTTGTGACTGAGACGCTTACTCTTACCAGACAGACTAGGGCTAGTGTATATTTTTATCAAATCAGCTTGGGTGTGCTGTGTGTGATATGGGACTATGAAGTTTTGGCCAGTGCTTGGAATGCAAAATTGCCTCCTTGGGAGTAAGTGGTGGGCGATGGCTTACATGTGTTGATAAAGCAGGTTACTTTGCTAGCTTGCTCAGTGTCTTTACAGGAACAGCAGTACAAGTTTCTGATGTGGATGCATTTTGCTCCAAATAGGGCATTTAGAGTTGAACTTGCACAGAATGCACAATGTCCCAGATGTTTTGCCAGCCCAGCCACCTTTACTCATATGTTTAGGACTTGTGAGGTGATACGATTTTTTTGGTGCCACATAATGGACTATTTATACTCTGTTGTATAACAATGAGGGCTGACATACAATTGTTTTCTAATTCAGTAAATCTCGGATTGTGAAAAGGAGAAAACTCATTATTGAAGAAAGCTTGTGTTTTAGCTCAAAAATTTATTCTGAGGAATTGGAGGCAGACCCATTCTCCTTCTTTGACTGAATGGAGAAATGAACTGTATCATCTCTTTAAAATGGAGCAATTAGCTGCAAAGAGATGATAGTTCTAAAGCTTGGAGAACGTTTCAGCAAACTTGGCTCCCCATTTGGGAGGGTCTTTCTCCTAAAGCCCATAGTTATTTGTTCAATATGTAACGTGGTTTGACTGGAGCATCCAGACTGGAGGGGAGGGTGAGGATAGAGGGAGGGTAGGGGGGTTGGGTTGGATGGTTTGACTGGAGCATCCAGACTGGAGGGGAGGGTGAGGATAGAGGGAGGGTAGGGGGGTTGGGTTGGATGTGGGACTGGGTGGAGGAGTTGATATGGGTAGGAGGTATAAGCATTTTGTGTGTTAGTCTCTTGGGGGCGCCTTGAAGAGTCCACATGGGTGACCCTGATTGCATTTCTTTGACAGCACTATAAGTGAGGGGGATAATGGGGGGTTAGGGGAAACCTTTATGGAACCTAGACAATCTTCATTGCATTTTTTGGTTAATCATACTGACTCTTTTTGATGTTCTGTTGTACCTGTGATGGCAATTTCTCAATAAAAAAATATTTTAAAAAATCTCACTTAGACATGTGCTTTAAGACTAATAAAAAAATGTGGTGCTGTCAATCGTCATCAACAAAACTCTGTCTGAATAAGCATGCTTAAAGATCCTTATAAAAAAATAAACAATGTTGAAAATGATCTTAGTTCATGTGGTAGAGGAGTGGTAGTAGTTAGGGGGTGATTGTCTCTTTCTGGGGAGTGATTATGGGGAGGTAATTTTGGGGGAGGTGGAAGTTGGAGGGTGATATAGTAGTTATGGGTGGTAGTAGGAAAGTATGTATGGGGGGAGGGTAATAGTGGGAGTAATTTAGAGTGTAGGGAAGTTGGAGTAGCAGTAAGTTGTGAAGATAGTTTTGAGGGCAATGGGATAGTTTGGGGATGACTTTGGCAGTGGGGTAGTTAGAGGGTGATGGGTTAGTTGTAGGGGTACGGTTTTTGGAAAATAGGGGTAGTTTGGAGGTGATGGGTTAATTTGTGTGGTTAATTTTGGTGAGTGGGGATAGTTGAAGGGTAGATGGGGTTAGGTTTTTTGGAGGGGAGGGCAGCTGCAGGCAGGTAGGTAATTTGAAAGGAGGAATTCGCTAACTTCACTGTTTCACTTTATCCTATTTTCTATGAAGTAGAAGTTGGAGCTGATTTCCCCATAGAAATATATTGGACCATTATGGGTGAGATTATTACTCTAAAATTCCCAGTCTGGTCTGGTCCATTTTCAAACTCAGTTCCCCCGATATTCAGCCAGCATTGGGCTGCGCAGTGACTGCCCGACGCCGGCACTCAGACTAGATATTCAATGCCGGCCCATACCTGGTGACTGGCATTGAATATCCGGTTTCACTTTTGACTGTGGCGACTTAACTAGGTGATATTCAGCCTAACCGGTTATGTGCTTAATGGTTAAAGATAGGCCTGCTATTTATGTGGCCTATTTTAACTGCTTAACATAGCCGGTTCGACGCTGAATATCCACACTTAATCGGCTATGTCATACGATATAGCCAGCTGGTGGCTAGCCACTAACCATGAATATTCAGCAGAGGTAACTGGTTATCTCCCATTGTATATCCGTAGTTAGGTGAAAAATGCTATTTAACCGGCCAGGAGCCGTTCCTGGTTGGTTACATAGTATTGAATATTTTTCACTGGTGTATCTCAGATTTTGTTTCTTTAAATTTTCAGTTATTTTTCCACAGAGAAACAGAAACAGACAGAGACATTTTTTGATGCCTTATGTATGATTTTTTTCAACCTCTGTTGAATTGGAAAGAATAAAAATTTCTATGTACACCCCTAATTAGGAACGAGAATGAAAAAATGAAATGCATATTCCCAGCAGGGACAGGTGATGGAGAAAAAAAAAGCAGGGGTGTATTTCTTACCTTGGATTTTCTGCTTTGTTTCTGTACCTGGCTGTAAATGACCCCGGGATCTTCTGTGCCAGAATTTAATCCTTCGGAACTTCTGGAACAAACACATTTCAGAGTTATTTTTTGCTCTTGGGCTCTGGTTTATTATTGTAATGTCACATTCTGCTCAAGAAATGAACCTCCTAGATCATCAGATAAGTTGCTAATTCTGATGAAATGTATATGGGGGTAATTTTCAGAAGGTTGTCTAAAGTGTGTATGCTAAGTGTGAATCCTCTAATAAAAATTATGTGCATAAATGCGCATTACATTATATTTTATTTCTACACTGTTAATACTGTAAAGTATTAATTGTACAGCGCTGCGTAACCCTAGTAGCGCTTTAGAAATTTCGAGTAGTAGTAGTAGTAAAGTTCAGAGTGGTTTACAAAACTAAAAAGAGTAACCAAGTGAAACACTTGGGAATCACAGTGAAACAAAACTTTTTAAAAAGCATTGTCTTCAAATTTCTCCTAAATAAAGGGAAATTAAACAAAATATTAAAACATGGCTAAAATTCTTTCCAAATTCTGGAAGCCTGATAAACAAGCAATTTCTCATACAATTTAAGTCTTTTAACACCTCTTGAAATAGGAAAAGCAAAGGGAGAATTATGTAATGCTCTTCTAGATCTAATAGAAGTTGTGAACAACAAATGATGTAATAAATACTCTGGGCATTCAACATTTTTGATCCTATACAATACACATGAAAATGTAAACAAAATCCTTGCTTCTACAGGTAGTCAATGGCACTGTACAAAACACATATAATCCAATATTCAATGCTATGTAACTGCCAGAATGGCTGCTGATCAGTTAAATAGCGCTTAAATGGTTATCCGCCAATGTTCAGCGGGGGATAACCGGCTATCCCCCAATGAATATCCCTGGTTAGCAGCTAGCAGATAGCCAGTTATATCACCCAATATAACCAGCTATCTGCCAATTTTTAAAGCCAGTTTAGCTGCATGAACACATGGGATATCTTTGGCTGGTTTAAAGATAACCGGCTAAGACTGAATATTGACTTAGGTGATTATTTTTAAACAGCCAAAAATAAACCAGATATTCAATGCTGGCCACCGTACATGGCCTGGAACTGAATATCTGGGCTGAGCACTAACCGTGGGAATTAGATGGTCTAATTCCAGTGGTCTGAATATCAGCCCCCTGAAAATTTTATCATAGTTCTGTAAGAACAAAATCAATCTCATTGCAGTGTTCTGGACAGTCTGCAATTTTTGAATAATTTGCTTTGAAGCACCAACATATATGAAATTATAATAATCCACATATGAGCTCAAATTTAGGTGCAACCACTTATGCCAGTTCTAGGGGAGGCATAAATGCATGCGACTAAATGAAGCAGTTGCACACTTGGCAGTATTCTATAAGGTTAATGCAAAAGTGCTAGGCACACCCATCATCTGCCCCAAATGCACACTCCCTTTGCAGTTGCTCACTATAGTATAGCAGCATGACGAATTCAGCAGTAAGGAGGTTTAACTAAAAAAAAAATAATAATTAGCTATATGTACAATTCCAGCAAGTGTACAAGAAAATGGAATCAAAATATAACATTTAAATTCTAAAAAGAAAACCAACAAGCTGATGTTAAGGGAGGAGCAAATTACCTAAACAAATATGAAATATTCAGGAAACATAAATTAGGTTAGCCCTAACGCTAATCAGTACCAAAACTATTCTAAGTACTCAGAGGGGTCCTTTTACTAAGGTGTGCTGAAACATGGCCTGCGGTAGTGTAGGCATGGGTTTTGGGCATGCGCAGATCCATTTTTCAGCACGCCTGTAAAAAAATGCATTTTTAAATTTTTTGCCAAATATGGATGTGCGGCAAAATAAAAATTGACGCACGTCCATTTTGAGTCTGAGACCTTACCACCAGCAATTGAATTAGTGGTCAGGTGTCACATTTTAACCAGGCGGTAATGACCTATGCGTGTAGAATGCCACTTGATGCATGTAACCGACGCGTCAGAAAATAAAAGTTATTTTTCGGACATGTGTAGCGGATGCGTGTCAAAAATGAAATTACTGCAAAGGCCATGTGGTAGCCAGGTGATAACTCCAAATTAGTGCATGTTGAGCATGCGTAAGCGCCTATGCAGCTTAATAAAAGGGCCCCTCAGTGCCCTAATAGAATTATTTCTCATGTCCTCTTAAAGATTGCTTAATTGTAATGAGTTCCAAAAAAACAAAATCTTTACCCTGAAGAGAAAGAATATATTTACATGGGAATTTCAGGAAAAAAGTAGCACCTAAAGCTGGAACTCTAGGCTTCAATGCTAAAAAGCCTTGCACATAAGATGTATTGTTCTAGATACATCAGGAAAAAAATCATATTTTTGCACCACAGAATTGAACATCCTTTTTTTGTACAATATTTCCTCAATATCAAATTTTTATCTAAATCAGAGGCCAGAGTGACCAGAAGGGTAGATATAACATTGGTGATCACATCTTGAGTGGTGATTACACCTTGAGTATCTTCCAGGAAGGCAGTCAAATCAATTTCAGAAGAAACCAATTGACCTGCCTCTTGCTGGTCCCCCTGAAGTTTTCTTTTACCAGGTAAATAATAACAATTAGGAATAGAGAGAGTATGAGGAACAGCTAATTCAAGAATCTCCTTAAAATGCTTCCTAAGGAGAATCTCAGGTGACAACAAATAAATACAAGGAAACTTTAAGAAACGCAGATTCCTAGCTCTATTAGCGTTCTCAATCATCTCCAATTTCCTATGAAAAGAATATGAATCTTTAACATTTGAAGTTGAGATTGCCTGAAGAGAAGAAACCTGTTTATCACAGCTTCTCTAGGTGTATCCATTGCTTCTCTCAGAATTCATCACCTTCTTCTCCAGGTATGCTTTGCATCCCACCAAAATAAGGCACACCAATTACCCCACCAAAATAAGGTACACAGACTCACAGAAAATTTATTTTTATTTTCCCTCCATCATCAATTGAAATTTTAAATGATGTTTCAATTTATCAACTCAAACCCAGAGTTCCTGCTAGGAATATGACACCACATTTAGAGTATCTTTGAGAGGAAAAACCTGCAGACTACACTAAAAACTGTAATATATCAGCTCCAAGAGTGATCAAGCTGTACTTTACTGGATGTTAGTAGTTATGACCCTTACTTCAAGCTTCTCACCAACTTGGAGGAGTGTATTCAGTTCCATGAACCTCTTACACGTAACTTGGTAGACTCAGAAGTAATCTGAGGAAATGCTTCTTCACAGAAAGGTGATGAATTCATGGAAAGACCTCCCGCTGGAAGTGGTGGAGATAAAAATAGTATCTGAATTCAAGACAGCTTGGGACAAGTATATAGGATCTCTAAGGGAGTGATAGGGAGAGTAGATGACATGGATGGACAGACTGGATATGCCATATGGTCTTTATCTGCCTACATTTTTCTATGTTTCTATGAATTGAATGCAGGAAAAATAATAACTAGAGTACAGAATTTTCCATAGACAAAGAGCAAACTGTGATGAATAAGCAAGTTCTTTATTATAAATGTGGACTGATGTTCAGATGCAGCTGGGAGCATTTACTAAACACAGGTGTACATGTTCTTACATATATCTTCAGAATAATCAAATTTCCAAAATTTACATATAGCAAACTTTAAACTGTTGTTCCCCCCCTTCTTTAATAGAACCGATGGGTTCTTTAAGACACCAAACAAGACTTCAAACTTCAGAAACACAGTCAGATAAGTAATATTGAATACTCTTTCCAAATACTCTTTACTTTGTGATAAACACCAAACTATTTCCTAAGAAACGAGTCTTTCTGAATATTTATTTTCTCTTTTGCAGATTCACTTGTGACACCTGAACTCTAGGATCAGATTCCTTCAAGTAAGCATTACTTCAGTATTGAATTTTATGGGGAAAACTGTCCTATGGGTCCCCTCTGGTAGGCTGGTCAATTGCCTGCATACCAGAGAGGTCTTCCAGAAGGCTATCAGTAGTACCCTCAATCATCTGACTCCTTGTGGGTGTAAGGAAATATAAACACCTTCTCATGCCCATCTTCACCCAAAAGATTAAATTACTCCTTTGATTATGGTATAAGAAAGAGAGTGAGGATAAGCTGCAAAGATATTAGGCTTTATTTTCCAACTCACCAAAGCAATACAAGGCAAGTAGATTCACAGACTGACAGCATCTCTGTATGGCATCTGGGAGTTCTCCAACCCCACCCAAATTTGCTGTTACTTTTATACCCTTCTGGCTGCATTCAAATCAATGGGCTTCCATAGACTTCAATGTTAAACTTGTTTACTTCAAACTTGCCTGACCACAAGATGCTCATATTTCTACAGTATAAACACCCCCATACTATGGCAGCCCCCACTCTCCCTCTGAAACAGTTTTACTCTAAATTAAAGTCTCACAGATGTTGGTATGTGATGAATTTTTCAGTCACTTTGCTACAATCTGTCTTGGCTCAGTTTTTGTTCTCTCTTGCAGTGGAGCCCATTTCCAGTGTCCAGTGTTGATCTCTTCAGGCTTTAGGAAGCTACTACCCTATTCTTTAACAAACTCAAATGAGAGTAACCTTGTCTTCCTGTCACTTTATTCACAAAGTACCCTACTCTGGGATACAATGAATTATAAATGGCCTTTCTAGCTAATCAAAAGAAATCTAAATTCAAGCTCCCTAATTATGAATCCTATACTGATCACTGAACCCTATTCTACAGAGGAGCACCAGGATTAGCACCCACTCCAGGATCAGCACATTCACAGCATTTATATAAAGGGTTTAGCTCAGATCCATACACTAATGGCTCTCAGGTCACTTTCCATCAACAGACCAGAGGCCTACAACTAGATTTAACCACTTTTTAGCACAAATATGGTTTAAATTAAATAGGTTTTACTCAAACCCCCCAAAAGTAAAGGAATTTCCAATCAAGCCCTTCAGATCTCATCACATAGGACTCTAAACATGTAGACACGCTCAAAGGTCCATACAAGGTGTATGGAACGCCTAGCCACCCACTTGGGGTTATCCCGCAGCCACTTAGAGGGTCTATCCCCAGCATAGCTCAGGTCCATCTGCACCTGATGCTTGTGCTCTACACTAGCACCATCCTCCCACTGACTGGGTCACAACTGCCTCTGGGCGAGTCTCCCACTCTCCAATTATCCCCGGTGATTTCTAGGTTACTGGAACCACACACTCAGTGGTTCCACAGTTCCCAGAAAGCAGTCACAGACCCAACACACAAACCACCAGGATTCTTTATCAGTCCAGACAAACAGGGTGAACAAACAATTATGTTTATTCTCTTAAAAAATATTGAACAGTGGAACAAAATAGTGCAATTGGCAAACAATAACAGGTAACTACTACTACTACTATTTAGCATTTCTATAGCGCTGAAATAAGGATCAATCATAACTCTAACTAAACACTTGCATACTTCCTAGAAAGTATCATGATCTCCCCAGGTACTTTCTAGGAAATATGCAAGTGTTTAGTTAGAGTTATGATTGATCCTTATTTCAGTTACCTGTTATTGTTTGCCAATTGCACTATTTTGTTCCACAGTTCACAGAGCTTCAGCTAAAAAGATCTCTCTCTCCTTCTCCCAAGCTGAAACTGAAGCAACAACCAGCATCTGCTGGTTAATTTCAAAACTCCAGGCCAATCAGAGCCCTGAATAGTCAAGTTTCAACTAAAAACTGGTTACATCACCGCAAGGCACTTCCTATTATCTGTGTGCCAAATAAAAGAAAGAGAAGTCAATCCTCTGCAGGGCCGGTCTTAGCAACTGCAGGGCCCTGTGCAGACCAGTTCACTGCCCCCCCCCCCCCAGTCCCCCTAGCCCGCCCTACCCAGCCCTGCCCCTTGTTGACAAGATATGTTTTAAACATTTTCTTTTATTTCAAATAAAGGCAAATCAAGCAAAACTTGTATACAAAAACTAATTCAAACATGAAAAATGCTATACTAGGAAACCTTTGGGTTTAAAAAGCAAAACCATGTGCATGTAAGGACTAGATAAATGAATTAAAATGAATCCCCTTAATATGTAATACTTGGTAGCAATAATGAAACAGTGATTGAATATTCAGATAGCAAGCAGCCTGAGCCAACAGATTTATTTTCCACTGAACATAATTAACTTTGTATGAACTTGGCTGCTAATAATGTGCTGAACTGGACAATGTTGGCACATTTAGCCACACCCGTTTACCAGCCATGGCGCATATAAACAGTAATCATTGAAAATATTACACCAGTACAGGAGAAGAAAAATAACTTGGGGTATTTTCATTATAAATAATTTCTGTAAGCTGTTACAGCTCCAGTATACCCAAAATGACACAAACCAAATTAGCATACAGATTCTGCATGCAGCACAATACCAGAAAAACAGAACATTGCTATACATTGCAAAATAAGACAGCAGTTGTAAATTCTCAAATTGGACATATTCCAAACACTAAAATGAAAATAAAATGATTTTTTTCTACCTTTGTTGTCTTGTGACTTTGTTTTTCTGATCATGTTGGTCCCAGTCTCTGATTCTGCTGCTCTCTATCTGCTCCCTTAACTCCACTTCCAGGGCTTCCTTTCCATTTATTTCTTTACTTTCTTCCTTTCTTCGTCATTTCTTGCCCTACATCCATAGGTAAAAGCTGGGTCCTCCGCGGACTTGACTGGAGGAAGTATAGAGTGGAGCCAGCTTTTGCCTATTTTCTCCAGCCATGTGCAGTTTTTCTCCTCTTTTCCCTTTTCCTCATCTCTGTCAGTATGCATCTCCTTCCTCTCTCTTCCCTCTCCTCCATCCATGTCCAGCATTTCTCCTCTCTCTCCTCCCCTCCATCAATGTTCATCTCACTTCATCTCATGTCCTCTCTCTTCCCTCTCCTCCATCCATATCCAGCATTTCAACTCTCCCCTCTTCTCCATCTGTATCCAGAATTTCTTCTCTCCCCTCCATCCATGTGAATCTCCTTCCTGTCTTCCCTCACTTCCATCCATGTCCAGCATTTCTCCTGCCGTCCCCTCCATCCATGGTGGAAATCAACGAAGCAGATCAGTAGGAGATAAACACAAATTTATCGAATGAAAACCAAATGATATAAGGAGCCTGACACAAGCCGTGTTTCGCCCAGCAGGGCTGCATCAGGGGCTACACATTGATCCTTAGTTGTCAATAACTGTAGACATATGTACTAATGGAAATGAATGTACAGGAAACTGAGAACATGGATCTTCTCAAATATAAGGTAAAAAACAGCACAAACTGAATGATCCTAAAGGGTGATAACGTGAAGACCGGCATACACCCTTTAGGATCATTCCCTAGCATGTCCTGATGTTACATTTATTTATTTATTTGTGAACACTTATATCCCACAAAATCCCACTGAGGCAGGCTCCATGTGGCTTACAACATTCAAGTAAAGTAGTAACATAGTAACGCTAGAGCAACAGAGAATAAGGCAGAAGAGGGGAAGGAAGGGAAACAAAAGGATAAAGGGATAAGGAGTTGCAGGAGGTCAAGCAGCAGAGGAGTATGATCAATCACATAGTTATGTCTTTAGGCACTTCTTGCACAGGCTGTGATCGGATATCTCTCTTAATGATAGTGGTAATGCGTTCCAATAACGGGGACTCAAAGCTAAAAGAGGATCCAAAAAGTAGCTTGTATCTCAAGTTTCTGCAGTTTGGAAAGTGAAGATTGAGATAGGTGCGGGACGACCTCATGGAATTTCATGGAGGAAGGTCAATCAGGCTATACATATAAGCAGGAGCGTCCCCATAAACTATCTTGTGCGTAAGAGCACAGAGTTTAAATTCGATACGTTCTTTAATTGTGAGCCAGTGCAGCTGTTCACAAAGGGGTTTTGGTGCTGCAAACCGAGATTTGCCAAATAGAAGCCTCGCCGCCGTGTTCTGCGCAGTCTGGAGTTTCCTAAGGGTAAGTTCTTTGCAGCCAGTGTAAATTCCATTGCAGTAGTCGAAATGGCTCAGGACGAGGGAATAGAGTAGGGTCCTGAAGAGGTTGAACGGCAGGAACTGCTAGATACGCTTAAGAGACCTCATGGAGAGGAACATACACTTCACAATTGATGATACTTGGAGGTCGAGAGTCAAGTTGGAATCCAGAGTGACCCCGAGAAGCTTCAAACTTGTTGAGATAGGGATGGAGAAGCCAAGCGCAGCAATCGTGCCCTGGATAGACTGTTTGAACGGGGAGGAGAGAATGAGGCAATGTGTTTTTTCCTTATTTAGCTTAAACTTAAATGTACTAGCCCAGTTGACCATAATGTCGAGACAGTTCTGAATGTCCGCTGTGATTTCGGCTAAGGAAGTTTGGAAAGGAATGTAAATGGTTACATCATCAGCATAGATGAAGAGATTCAGGCCATGGTTGAAAAGGGCTGTCGCCAGTGGGGTCATCATGATGTTAAAGAGGGTAGGCGAAAGGGGTGAGCCTTGAGGAACTCCACATTGCGACTTCCAGGAAGGAGATATAGTGGATTGGACTTTGACCCGGTAGGATCGGCAAGATAGAAATTCCCGAAACCAATTCAAGACGGTGCCTCCAACTCCAAATTCAATTAGCAGCGTAAGGAGGAGATTGTGGTCAACCATGTCGAACGCACTTGAAAAATCAAATTGTAGGAGCAAGATGTTTTTCCCAAAAGACAATTCCTTCCGAAAGTTGGACAGAAGAGTAACCAGCACTGTCTCGGTACTGTGGTGAGATCGGAATCCAGATTGCAAGGCATGTTATCAGGGTAATTGAAATCACACATTATTATTGTGTTGCCCAGTTTGTTAGCCTCCCTAATTTCCAATAACATTTCTACATCCATCTGTTCATCTTTGCCAGGCATATGGTAGTACACTCCTATCACTATCCTTTCCCCCCTAATTTCCAATAACATTTCTACATCCATCTGTTCATCTTTGCCAGGCATATGGTAGTACACTCCTATCACTATCCTTTCCCCCCTTTACACATGGAATTTCAATCCATAGAGATTCCAAGATGTGTTTTGTCTCCTGCAGAATTTTCAAAATTAGTTTGATTCAAGGCCTCTTTAACATACAATGATACCCCTCCACCAATTCGATCCAACCCCGGTATGACAGTGTCCCACTGGTTATCCTCCTTCCACCAGGTCTCTGAGATGCCTATTATATTTAATTTTTCATTTAGTGCAATATATTCTAACTCTCCCATCTGATTTCTTAGGCTTCTGGCATTCACATATAGACATTTCAAACTATGTTTGTTGTTCTTATTTACATCATTCTCAGTACTTGACAGTACTAATTTGAAATCTTTTGTCTGATTTTTATTTTTAAGGACACCTGATCTACTATGGTCTCTTTTGCAACCTCACTATTGGGATACTCTATCTTCCCTGTTTTGGTGATATCTTTAAAAGCTATCTTATTCTGAACCATGTGATTTTGAGCGACTGTCAGCCTAAGAGTCACAAGGTTCTTAGGCATGGAATGCTGCAGGACTCAAGTGGCTTCCTGAACCATACCCCTGATGCATGGACCATGTCGTGTCTGATTAATAAACTACAGTTGTGATGACATCACTCTTGAAGGCTCCTTGTGTTTCTCTGGCTACTCGCTTCTGCTTGTGCATTTTTGGATTCCCTCTCCTTCGTGCCCTGGAATATGACATCATTGAAGGATGCCCCATTGATCTTCCAGTAGCTGGCTCTTTAAGTTGCATTCCTGGTGCATGCATAGTCTTAAGGGTCCTGGCACTGGCCATGGTGGTACAAGGGGCAGCCCGCAAAGCTAATGGGAGAGCTTGGCAGAAGACGTGCGCCCCAAAGAAGGCCGCTGAGCTCCGTCCCAATGCCCAGCACTGACTGCAGATGAGCCAGGAGGGAAGGGCATGGTGGGGGCCATGACTGTACCTCCCTTTCAATGATCCTCCCCTTCTGGGTACAGACTTGGGTCTATGAGGAAACATATGTGGAACTGCCTAATGAGCAGGGAAGCATAGATATGAGCCAATGGCTCCCAGGAGTTTTCTTCAGGACCATATTCTTTCCATGCAATTAGGTACTGAAGATTGCCTAGTAGCCTCCTTGAGTCAAGGATGTCTTGGACTTCATACTCATGGTCTGGGTCTACAGCCATAGTAGAGGGTATGGGCAGTTTCATTCTTTTCCCATTCAATATCAGAGGATTGAGTAGGGATACATGGAAGATATTACGGACCCGCAGACTATAGCTTCAGCTGATAGGCCACGGACCAAGAAGGATTTAGGTACATAGGAGGATGGGGCAATAAATGGAAAAACAAAAGACTATACTGTAACGATGGGCTGCATCTCACTGTGGTAGGAAAAAGAATCCTTGAGGAGGAATTCAGACAATATATTTCTAGACATTTAAACTAGAAGGTGGGGGTGGCATATGGAGGCAGTTCACTTCAAATGGTCACCCACAGCTAAAGCTAAAGACAAGATGCATCAGTAGAAAAGAAAGCAATGAAAACAACAATCTTAGCAAATCACTTCTTACCAACACAGCAGGAAGTGAGACTAAACAAGAAACTAAACATAAGATAAAAATTCCACGGCAATGTAGATGGAAAGTGATGACCACAAATGCTCGCAGTCTAAGCAATAAAATTCATAACCTTCAAGCCCTGATGTTGGAGGCAGACTTAGACGTTGTTGCAATCACGGAGACATAGCTCAATGGTTCCCATGAATGGGATGAAAACATACCAGGCTATAATCTACTTAGGAAGGATAGAGATGGTCGTAAAGGTGGAGGAGTAGCTCTGTATGTGAGAAATGATATCGCAGCCACTGAAATGACAGGGACCTGGGGAAAGGAAGAAGCGATATGGATCACCTTAAAAAGAGATGATAGAACCTCTGTCCACATGGGTGTTGTGTACAGACCTCCGACACAATTGGAGGAACTAGATAAAGATCTGATCGCAGATATTCAAAAGTTGGGAAAGAAGAGAGAGGTGCTGTTGCTGGGAGCTTTCAATCTGCCGGATGTAGTTTGGAAGGTGCCATCTGCGGAATTGGAAAGAAGTTGAGAGGTCGTGGATGCTTTTCAAAGTGCTCTGCTCAGACAAATGGTGACGGAACGCACGAGGGAGGGAGCAATGCTGGATCTGGTGCTCACAAATGGGGATAGCGTGTCAAATGTCCGAGTGGGTGCCCACCTGGGCAGCAGTGACCATCAAACAGTTTGGTTTGATATGACAGCTGAAGAGGAGGGCGGCCACTCAAAACTCAAAGTCCTGGATTTCAAGCATGCTGACATTATTAAAATGGGGGAATACCTGAGGAAGGAGCTGATGGGCTGGGAGGATGTACAAGAAGTGGAAGGACAGTGGTCCAGGCTGAAAGAAGCTATAAATATGGCCACAAACCTTTATGTAAGGAGAGTAAATAAAAGCAATAGAAAAAGGAAACCGATATGGTTCTCCAAGCAAGTGGCTGAGAAAATAAAGGCTAAAGAGTTGGCGCTCCTGAAATACAGAAAAACTCAAGAAGAGGAACACAGAGAGGAATACTGGATGAAACTGAAAGAAGCCAAGAGAGAGAGATACGTCTGGCGAAAGCGCAAGCGGAAGAACAAATGGCTAGAAATGTAAGGAGGGGTGACAAAAATTTCTTCAGGTATATTAGTGAAAGGAGAATGACTAAAAAGGGAATTGTGAGACTAAAAGATACTGCGAACCGCTATGTGGAAAATGATGAAGAAAAAGCAAATTTGCTAAATAGATACTTTTGTTCTGTTTTCACAGAGGAAAATCCTGGAGAAGGACCGCGATGGACTGGAAATAGTACAATTGAGAATGAAGTGGATACAGCACCGTTCACGGAAGAAAGTGTGTATGAACAACTTGAAAAACTAAAGGTGGACAAAGCCATGGGACCGGACAGGATCCACTCCAGAATATTGAGGGAGCTCAGAGAGGTTCTGGTGGGTCCTCTTAAAGATTTGTTTACGAAATCCTTGGAGATGGGAGAGGTTCCATGGGATTGGAGATCAGCGGATGTGGTCTCTCTTCACAAAAGTGGTGATAGGGAAGAAGCTGGAAACTACAGGCCAGTAAGCCTCACTTCGATTATTGGAAAAGTAATGGAAGCGATGCTGAAGGAAAGGATAGTGAATTTCCTGTAAGCCAATAAGTTGCAAGATCCTAGACAACATGGTTTTACCAAAGGTAAATCGTGCCAAACGAATCTCATTGAATTCTTTGACTGGGTGACTGGAGAATTGAATCAGGGACGTGCTATAGACGTAATCTACTTAGATTTCAGCAAAGCTTTTGACACAGTTCCACACATGAGGCTCTTGAATAAACTCGACAGGCTGAAGATAGGACCCTTCGTGGTGAACTGGATTAGGAACTGGTTGACGGACAGACGCCAGAGGGTCGTGGTTAATGGAATTTGCTCGAATGAGGGAAAGGTGAGTAGTGGAGTGCCTCAGGGATCGGTGCTGTGGCCGATTCTGTTCAATATATTTGTGAGTGACATTGCCGAAGGGTTAGGAGGTAAAGTTTGCCTTTTTGCGGATGATACTAAGATTTGTAACAGCATGGACACCCAGGAGGGAGTGGAAAACATGAAAAAGGATCTGAAAAAGCTAGAAGAATGGTCTAAGGTTTGGCAATTAAAATTCAATGTGAAGAAATGTGAAGTGATGCACTCAGGGAGTAGAAATCCACGGGAGACGTATGTGTTAGGTGGTGAGAGTCTGATATGTACAGATGGGGAGAGGGATCTTGGGGTGATAGTATCTAAGGATCTGAAGGTGACGAAACAGTGTGACAAGGCGGTGGCCGTAACTAGAAGGTTGTTAGGCTGTATAGAGAGAGGTGTGACCAGCAGAAGAAAGGGGGTGTTGATGCCCCTGTATAAGTCGTTGGTGAGGCCCCACCTGGAGCATTGTGTTCAGTTTGGGAGGCCGTATCTTGCTAAGGATGTAAAAAGAATTGAAACGGTGCAAAGAAAAGCTACAAAAATGGTATGGGATTTGTGTTACAAGACGTATGAGGAAAGAATTGCTGACCTGAACATGTATACCCTGGAGGAAAGGAGAAACAGGGGTGATATGATACAGACGTTCAAATATTTGAAAGGTATTAATCCGCAAACAAACCTTTTCCGTAGATGGGAAGGCAGTAGAACTAGAGGACATGAAATAAGATCGAAGTGGGGCAGACTCAAGAAAAATGTCAGGAAGCATTTTTTCACGGAGAGAGTGGTGGATACTTGGAATGCCCTCCCGCGGGAGGTGGTGGAGAAGAAAACGGTAACAGAGTTCAAACATGCGTGGGATAAACATAGAGGAATCCTGTTCAGAAGGAATGGATCCTCAGAATCTTAGCCGAGATTGGGTGGCAGAGCCAGTGGTGGGAGGCGGGGCTGGTGGTTGGGAGGTGGGGGTAGTGCTGGGCAGACTTCTACGGTCTGTGCCCTGAAAATGGCAGATACAAATCAAGGTCAGGTATACACATAAAGTAGAACATATGAGTTTATCTTGTGGGCAGACTGGATGGACAGTGCAGGTCTTTCTCTGCCGTCGTCTACTATGTTACTATCAGGGGCATAATCGAAAGAGAAGGACGCCCATCTTCCGACACAAGTCGGGAGATCGGCGTCCTTCACTCAGGGTCACCGAAATCGGCATAATCGAAAGCCGATTTTGGGCGTCCTCAACTGCTTTCCGTCGTGGGGACGACCAAAGTTCAAGGGGGCGTGTCGGCAGTGTACCGAAGGCGGGATGGAGGCATGGTTAAGAGATGGCTATCCTCGTCCGATAATGGAAAAAGAAGGGCGTCCCTGACGAGCATTTGGCCGACTTTACTTGGTCCAATTTTTTTCACGACCAACCCTCGAAAAGGTGCCTGAACTGACCAGATGACCACTGGAGGGAATCGGGGATGACCTCCCCTTACTCCCCCAGTGGTCACCAACCCCTCCCACCGAAAAAAAAATTAAAACACATTTTTTTCCAGCCTCTATGCCAGTCTCAAATGTCATACCCAGCTCCATGACAGCAGTATGCAGGTCCCTGGAGCAGTTTTTAGTGGGTGCAATGCACTTCAGGCAGATGGACCCAGGCCCTCCCCCCTACCTGTTACACTTGTGGTGGTAAATGTGAGCCCTCCAAAACCCACCACAAACCCACTGTACCCACATGTAGGTGCCACCCTTCACCCCTTAGGGCTATGGTAGTGGTGTACAGTTGTGGGGAGTGGGTTTTGGGGGGGTGGGGGGGCTCAGCACCCAAGGTAAGGGAGCTATGCACCTGGGAGCAATTTGTGAAGTCCACTGCAGTGCCCCCTAGGGTGCCTGGTTGGTGTCCTGGCATGTCAGGGGGACCAGTGCACCTCGAATGCTGGCTTCTCCCATGACCAAAGGGCTTGCATTTGGTCATTTTTGAGATGGGCATCCTCGGTTTTCATTATCGGTGAAAACCGAGGTCGCCCATCTCTAAGGTCGACCATCTCAACATTTAGGTCGACCATCTCTAAGGTCGACCTAAATGTTGAGATTTGGGCGTCCCCAACCGTATTATTGAAACGAAAGATGGACGTTCATCTTGTTTCAATAATACAGGATGCCCCGCCCCTTCGCAGGGACGTCCTCAGAGATGGGCACCCTTAGAGATGGGCTCCCCCATTCAAAAATGCCCCTCTATGTTACCATGTTAATTGTGACTTGGATTAACCACTGCTGGAAACAGGATATTGGGCTTGATGGACCTTCAGTCTGTCTCAGTATGGCAATGCTTATATTCTGATTGTTCTTATGTATACAAGTGAGGTTCATCTGTAAATCAGGATTCTCATCGGTAAGCTTGAAGGATTGGGAGAGCACATCAGTGCGTATGTTCTTTTCAGTTGGGTGGAAGACTACCTGGAAATCAAAATGAAAAAGAAAATAATGACTATCACGCCTACTGGGGTTGAGTCTTCGAGCCTCCCTCAGATATAGGAGGTTCTTATGATCAGTGGTCACTGTGAATGGATGCTTAGCTCCCTCAAGAAGGTGGTGCTATTCTTCCAATGCCATCTTAATGGCTAGCAATTTTCGGTCTCCAATAGTATAATTCCTCTCCACAGGAAACCTTCTTGGAAAAGAAGGCATAAGGTAACAGGTTACCCTTGGTGTTGAATTGGGAAAGGACGACACCAGTCCCTATGGAGGAAGAATAGACCTCAACAAAGAAAGGCTTCTCTGAACTGGGGTGTTGGAGCACCAGGTTGGAGGTTAAGACTTGTTTCAAGAGGTCAAAGTGTGAGGGAGGAGACCCCAGGGCAGAACCTGTAGAACACCCGCTTTGCGGCTCAAGTGCCTTTCTACGATTACTGCTGCAAGCCACAGTCAAAATATGACTAAAGGACTGTCTTGTCTACCTTACACATATGATGGACTCTTTAACTGCTGTGGATGACTTAAAGGACTATAAGAGCTGTAGAACAAGTAGTTTGCTTAAACAGGATGCAGATGTTATTAGATGACAGTTATGCCACACAGTTGCTAAAGCTTGAAGACCCAGCAAGGGCGTTGTCGCCCTAGTTCTGCAGACCTGAGCCTTATCAGTACATTCCTGTGGTTTGTGCAAAGAAACAATGCTGTGTGTGTGTGTGTAGCTGAGGTTGCCAGATAAGTATCATTCTCTTTTAAAGTAGCAGTTCTCTGGAATTCCGTATGCCTAAGCTGTGAAACTTACTGATGTGTATTGCGCATGCTTGAATGATGTGGTATGTGCCTAAAGCGCAGGCTCGCTGTAGCTGATATAAATGTAAGTGTCAGGTGACACAGGGCACGCAGTCTTCCTGAGGTTACTCAGAGCTGCGTCTTGGCTGCCAAATAAAGTTTGCTTGGTTTGGATCTGTTTGCCTTCAGTCTCGTGATTGATTGCTATCTGACCTGTTTCAGTGGCGAGCCAGCCAGGAGAGCTCGAGGTTAAAACTGGGTTTTCCTCCCCCTTGTGGCCCAGTCGTGCTGGGACGGCCGACCCCCCCTTTAGGTGACTGGTGAGTGTGCACCACTGATTTCAGTGACTGGTCATCTCGCGGCGGGGCCGCCCAAATCTGACGGACGGACTCAAGGCTGTGGGGATCCGGCCATAACAAACTTTTATCTCCGGAGTATCCTGCATCCTGAATCTCGAGACCAGCCAGTCCAGCAGCGTCCTCCACTAGAAGCCAGGCGAGTATATTCAGGGTAGTAGACCGGCTCAGTAAAGGGCCGTAGAGGGGCTTGATCAACCCCTTCCGGGTGTCGAGTAGGGGCTAGGTCCGTGACGGACTAGTGGTTCCCGAAACACACCCGTGCCAGGGAAGGAAATCGTTAGGACGGGTTTCCTGTTGTGCGTGAAAGAGTGTGTGTGGCCTCACATTTCCAGACCGGGCGACCGCATTCTGGTCGGGGCGAGTGTGACCCTTTTGTATCTGACGGAACGGGACCCCTTACCCCTCCGTCTTCCCTTCCCACTTTTTGTCTGTCTACTGTTCTTTGGCACTCAGGCAGGATGGGAGGGGGTGGGTCTACACCTCTAGATCTTATGACAGAACATTTTAAAGAAGTGTTCAACCAGAAACAGTGCACAAAAGCAGGGATGATTCAGAAGTGTCAGTTTATGTGGCCGGGACTTGGTAGATTTGTTGATTGGCCAGAGGAAGGGTCGTTCGAATATAGCCGAGCAGCAGCGGTGAAAGATGTAGTAATAGTTACAGGCAACCCCGGATGCCCCGAGGACACACCCTACATAGATGCCTGGTTGGCAGTTATTAGGGATCCCCCGGGATGGGCAAAGAAAGCAGTTGAAACGGCCGCCCTGATCATGATGACACAGATAAAGAAAACTGGCCGTAACAATACCAGACCCAAGCCCAGGTCCTTAAAAGAGAGAATTAGGCCCAATCTGCCCGCTATTACCATGCCCATCATGGAGGAACCCCGAAAAAACACTGCAACCACACATAAGGAGGGTCCCCGTACAATGTCCTCAGCAAAGCCATCGCCAAAGCCAGTAAAGCCAATACTACCCGCAGAGGAGGAGGACGACATAATAATTCCTCCTCCTCCGTATAGTCCCATATATCCAGACCTCACCCACCTCACCACTCCACCGTTCCAGGCCCAGCAACGAGGGGAGCCAGACACATCAGAGTCGGAAGGGGAGGAGGAGCCAGAGGAACTAGTACGGGATCTCCCAGACTCAACCGGACCCACCGAACCCCTGGGGGCCGTAGCACCGTCCGATGCAGGCCCAGGAATTTACACCCATAGTAAGGCCTATGTTCCTGGCATTCCTTGGGACAGCAAAACACCATTGAAGCAGAAGACGTCTAAAATTCCAAAGAAAAAAGTTGTCACCAAGTTGCCGCCGGATAGCCCGGACAGCCATGCGCCCGGACCATCACCAGTGGGTGCCTATCCGATCAGACAGACCACTACTTTCGTTCCCCAGCCCCCTACCGTGCAGGGCCCAAGTGAGCCGCTGGAAAGAACAGTTTACACCCACATCCCCTTCAGCAGTTCCGACCTCCTTAATTGAAAGTTCCATGGCCCCTCGTATGAGCAGAAACCTGATCAAATGATTGATATGTTGACGGGCCTCATTACCAGCCATAACCCGAATTGGGTGGATATGCGACAACTGGGAGCTGTCCTCCTCACGACGGAGGAACGCCGCCAAGTACAACAGAACATGGAGGACGCCGCCAGGCAACATCCCCCCAACGGAATGGAAGCGGACCAACATGTTAGGAATGTGGCCCCTACAATCGACCCCAAGTGGGACCATTGCACACCTGAAGGCCGAACCAGCATTGCTGCCTACCAGAAGGCCTATTTGGACGCCCTATAGAAAGGAAAAAGAAAGGTCACCAATATGAACCGAATTCATGACATCAAACAAGGAAAGGGCGAGTGTCCTGGGGACTTCCTGGAAAGGCTGATGGATGCTTTCCTGAAGCACAGCCCATTCGATCCGGAGAACGAGAATAATAGGCAGATGATAGTCATGAGTTTTGTCACCCAGTCAGCTGCAGACATCCGGAGGAAACTACAGAAGACGGACGGGTTTGAGGGCATGAGTCTCAGCCAGCTAAAAGCTATGGCTGATAGAGTTTATAGCAATCGGGAGGAAGAAGAGAAGAAAGAGGTTGGGAGAAGGATGACAGAAAAAGCCACCTTACTCGCCGCAGCGCTGGAGGATTCCCGCTCTGGGAATGCCTAGACGGGGAGGATACAGAGGAAGAAGGGGCGGGTTCCCGCCCCTGGGGAGGAATCAGTGTGCATATTGTAAACAAGAGACACATTGCAAAGCAGAATGTGAAGAAAGACAACGGAATGGTAGACGACCAGGACCCGGTGAGCAGAACGACGACGACCCCCAGGCCTTGCGTACTCCCAGAGGAGGAGGGTCCCGAGGTGGTGACCAAAGACGGTCTGAGCGGGATGACTGGCAGATGGCCGCCCAACACACTGAAGGTTATGAAGCATGAAGGAACCGGGAGGGTGGAGTCCCCACCGACCCTCTGGTGGAAATTCACGTGGGGACACGACGTATGAAGGCATTACTGGATTCTGGGGCCCAACAGTCCGTTATTACTACTGCCATAGCCCCACACACCAAAGAGACAATCCCAATTGTTGGGGCCTCTGGGAAGTCCATCATGGCTCCGCTGCTAAAAGAACGTCAGATCCTGATCGGAGGGAAATCTGTATCCCACCAGTTCATACACGTGCCTGAATGCCCAATTCCCCTTATCGGACGTGACTTGCTCTGCAAGTTACAAGCTGTGCTGAAATTTAACCCAACCGGTGAAGTGGAGGCCACCTTTGCAACCCAACCAGTCACACTCATCTGCCCCGTACAAGAAGAATGGAGACTACATGCCCCCTTGGTCCCAGGATCCGCTGGTAGTCGATACTCCCAAGACACCGTTTTCGCCCGGCAACGGAGAGATCTCATGGCTGAAGTACCTGGCGTATGGGCGGAGTTGAATCCCGGAGGATTAGCCGTAGATGCCCTCCCTGTCTGGATAGAACTGAAGCCTAACGCCCAAGTCGTCAATCAACCCCAATACAGCATACCTTATGCAGCCAGAGTATGCAAGAGCACCTGCAAAAGCTCCTCCACCAAAATGTTCTGAAGCCAACCAGATCCCCTTGGAACACCCCTTTGCTACCAGTAAAGAAACCGGGCACAACTGATTACCGACCAGTCCAAGATGTAAGAAAAGTTAACAACCAGGTGATGGACATTGTGGCTCTGGTACCCAACCCGTATTCCATCCTGGCTCAGGTGCAGGCGCAGGCCAAGTGGTACAGTGTTATTGATTTAAAGGATGCTTTCTTTGCCATACCTCTTGCCAGAGATTGTCAGCAGTTCTTTGCCTTCACATGGGAAGACATGAACACCGGAATCAAGCAACAACTAGCGTGGACCCGGTTACCTCAAGGATTCAAGAATTCCCCGACCTTGTTCGGGGAGCAACTCGCCAGGGACTTGGAAATGTTCCAAACAGAATATGGCCCAGTTGTTCAATATGTCGACGACCTGCTAGTAGCCAGAGAAACCTATCAAGAATGTGCAGTGGCCACTCAACATCTCCTACAAACCCTGGCAGCCAAGGGGTACCGGGCGAGCCAAAAGAAAGCACAGATATGTGAAATCGAAGTTGAATACTTGGGATTTCGTCTTCGCGATGGAACTCGAAGGCTCAGCACACCTCGTACCCAGGCCATTTGTAATCAGCCCACCCCGACCAACAAAAAGGAACTGCGGGCACTGTTGGGCACTGCCAGCTACTGCCGGATTTGGATCATAAACTTTGCCGTTTTAGCCCAAGACTTGTATGCCAAACTAAAAGGGCCCGAACTTGAGTCCCAGACCTTCTCGTGGACAAAGCACGAACTTAAGGCCTTAGCAGACCTGAAAGAAGCCCTCTCGTCACCACCAGCACTGGGACTACCGGATGTTACCAAGCCATTCCACCTTTTTGTGGATGAGAAGAAAGGCCTGGCATTAGGGGTATTAACCCAGACCTTTGGGACATGGCAACGGCCAGTGGCGTACCTGTCCAAAAGTATGGACAATGTGGCAAGAGGCTGGCCCGGATGTCTCAGGAGCATAGCAGCCGCTTGTCTATTGATTCAAGAAGCCAACAAGCTCACTTTTGCTCAAACTCTTCTCGTGACTACTCCCCACACTGTTCAAGGCTTGCTTGAGAGCCATGGCCCCAGATGGATGACCAATTCCAGATTAGTTAAGTATCAAGCTCTCCTGTGTGAGAACCCGGAGGTGCAGATCCAGGATACCGCAAACCTGAACCCAGCTACGCTCTTACTGGCACCTGAGCCTGGGCACCATGATTGTGAGGAAGTGATGGGGATGGTCCATTCCAGCAGGCCTGATTTGAAAGATCAACCGTGGCATAACGGAATTACCCTGTTTACTGATGGAAGCAGCCAAGTAATACAGGGAGTCAGAAGAGCAGCCTATGCCATCGTCTCGGAAGATCACGTCCTAGAAGTATGATCCCTCCCTCCTGGGACACCTGCCCAGAAAGCTGAACTGATAGCCCTCACCCGAGCCTTACAACTGGCCGAAGGGAAGATAGTGAACATCTATACTGACTCCAAGTATGCCTTCCTTACGCTCCAGGTTCATGGAGCTCTGTACAAGGAGAGAGGGTTCTTGACAGCAGAAGGAAGAGGGCTTGCAAATGCCACAGAGATCTGTCACTTGCTCGAGGCTGTGTGGAAACCTCGTAGAGTGGCTGTGATGCACTGTAAGGCCCACACAGGAAGAACAGATCCCATAGCCTGGGGTAACCGGCGGGCGGACGAGGCAGCCAGGAAAGCCTGTCAAGAACTCGACCTTCCTGAACCTGCAAATTTACTCCTCATCCACCTACCGGACGAGACACCCACATACTCTCCAGACGAGGACGACTGGGCCCAGCGCGATGGCTTGGAACAACGTGATGGATGGTGGCTACTACAGGATGGACGTGTTTGGATACCAGAAACACTGGCCTGGACAGTGGTCAAGGGAGCTCATGACCAGACTCACTTGGGCCGAGATGCCCTTGCCCGACTGCTTGGAAAAACATACTACGTCAACAAGATGTCCTTATGGACAATGCATGCCTCCCACAGGTGTGCCACCTGTGCCCGAAACAACCCACGCACTGGTCCTGGTCCAGCCCCCGGAAACATACTCCGAGGAACCAGCCCTTTCCAAGTCTGCCAGATCGATTTCACACACATGTCCCCAGCTAAGGGGTATAAAACCTTACTAGTGGCAGTATGCACCTACACGGGATGGATTGAGGCTGTGCCATCTAGAACTGAAACAGCTAAGGAGATCACGTCCCTGCTTATTCATGTCATTTTGCCCAGATATGGCTTCCCCAAGCAGATTAACTCCGATATTGGGCCCGCCTTTACTAGTGAAGTGACCCAACAACTCAGCACCAGATTGGGCCTTACATGGAAGTTGCACTGCGCGTGGAGGCCCCAAAGCAGCGGTGCGGTCGAAAGAGCAAACCGGACCCTGAAGAACCAACTAGCTAAGTTGTGTCAAGAAGCCAAACTTAAGTGGCCTGATCTCCTCCCTTTAGCTCTTTTACATCTCCGATGTACCCCCCGAGTAACTGGCCTCACACCTTATGAGATGATGTACGCCCGGCCACCGCCCTTACCCTCGTTCCCGGAGTCACTACAGATACAGGGAGAGAGTTCCCTAGTGAGACAGATGAACAGCCTACGGGCAACAGTGCAGGAGATACAGCAATACAGTGAGGGTGTAAGACCCTTGATCCTGACTACTCCCTTACATCGCTTTCAGTGGGGGACGAAGTGTGGGTCAAGGAGTGGAATGAAACTGACTGTCTGAAACCCAAATGGAAGGGGCCATCCCCTATTCTGCTAACCACCCCAACTGCTGTTAAAATTGCAGGGAACCCGACTTGGATACACTGGACCAGGGTGAAGCCTGCAGCAACACCAGGCCCATACGACCAGTGGACAGTCGTTTCCCACTCTGACGCCCCTCTCAGATTCACCCTAAGACGCAAGTGAAGGGACCACAGGCCTGAGATGGACAGCGTGACTCTCCTGCTCTTCCTGGCTCACGTAGGCCTGGCTCCCACAACCGGACTGAGCCCCAATTGTTCCGAATGTTTGAAAAGTGTACGCTACCCGACTGGGACTGGGTATAATATCACCATCGCCCTGATTCACCAATCCCAGTCCCCTGAATATTCCTGCCGCCCTGTGGCTCACTGCTCTATTATCACCGCCCTTGGCCCTCAGCAGTTCCACCGCTGCGTTACAGGGAATCGCACCATCTGCCATTCTCCCTCCGCCCCCAGATATTACAATGTGACCCTTAGTGTTGGTCTTCCCCAGTACCAGGTCCAAGGGCCTCCAGGGCGATCCATTACGTCCAAGGGAGGAATCAATGGAGACGGCATCCTGTATTACGTAAACTCTACCCTCATTCTTGTAGATGGTACTCAAACAGTAGCCACCCTCACCTTTGACGTTTGTGCAGCTATGGACAAACATCCCTTGTCCCACAAGTGCGGCAGCCAAGCTTGGCGAAAGGCCTATGCCAATGACCACAAGTATGTTTGTCCCCTTACTCTAGATTGGAGATATGGTTCTCCTTGGCTTTGGCTACCATGTGCAGCAGACACCCGGGCCTCGGGATGGCAGAGGGTATGTGCCTACACAGGAGGAGGATACCCCGGATGTACCGGCCTGGGTGAATTCCGCAAGGGTCCCGGTAACACCGTCCTCCTGGACTGGCCTATCAGAGGACACGGGGTCCCTTGGAAAGAAACCTGGGGCCTCGGTATTGATGGGTCCGGAACGGATCCGCTTACTTATGTCACCATACGTCAGAGCCTCGATGCTAAGCCTCCCACGCATTACCAGACCACCGTCATGGGCTACCAAAATGTCTACGACGAGATTGCTAAGGCCCAGGCTGTTGTTGCCAAATTCCCACTCTCCACTGAAGCGAAGAACATGTTCCTGAATCTTGCAGAGAACATAGCTCTCTCCCTTGGAGTCACTAACTGTTTTGTCTGCAGTGGCACTGACATGGGTGAGCAGTGACCATGGGAAGCGAAGGAGATCACCCAGAGCATGTGGGATGCCCTCAATACTACTAACCTGACGTTCCCGCATCGGCCAAAACCATATGAGTGGGCTCTACGCACCAACGTTGTTGGCTCCCATTGTGTCTCGCGACCTATCGGGAAAAAGTTCACCATTCCTGTTGGGGATGCCCCCTGTACTGGGATTCTCACTTCCTACCCGAACGGATCCACTGAATGGTGGAACGCTGAACAGGAGACCCAACTACTTCCTTCTTGGACCGACCCTATTCTGAACCACACTTGGCAACGTGCCTCCAATGTTTCTGTTCCTTGGGTCGTACCCGAGGGATACTATTACATCTGCGGGCGGAGGGCATACGAACAACTACCCCCCCCGTTGGGCCGGCACTTATTTTCTGGGCACCGTTCGACCCAGTTTCTTCCTCTTACCCCTGCGAATGGGTGAGACTCTTGGGATCCCCGTGTATTTGGAAAAAGGAGACGAGCGCCGGAAGAAACGCTCAGGGGCGACCTCAAAGGTTAAGATAGGTGACTGGAAGGACACTGAATGGCCACCTGAGCGAATCGTCCAGTATTATGGTCCTGCAACGTGGGCGGAGGACGGTACTTATGGATACCGGACTCCTATTTATATGCTCAATCGTATCATCCGCCTGCAAGCAGTGCTAGAGATGCTTACAAACGATTCGGCTATGGCCCTCAATATCCTAGCCAAACAAAACACCAAGCTCATTACTGCGGTCTATCAGAATCGCCTCGCTTTGGACTATCTGTTGGCCCAGGAAGGGGGTGTGTGTGGCAAGTTTAACCTTACGAATTGTTGCCTACAGATTGATGACCAGAGTCAGGTGATCAAGGAGATCACCGACCGTATGGTGAAACTCGCCCAAGTCCCCGTGCAGACTTGGAACAGTGCATGGGAATGGACCTCTGCCTTGGGCAACTGGTTTCCCACCTCTGGGAGCATCAAAGGACTGCTGGCCATGGGTGGCCTTCTCCTCTTGTCATGCTTACTAATTCCCTTATCTCTCCCTTTGTTTTTCAGGTGTCTTCAGTCTACTATGGAGTCCATCGCGGACCGCAGGGCAGCGGCCCAGATTATGTCCCTACAAGTTTATGAGCGCCTCTCTCAAGCTGAAGACCCTTGTGACGGCGACGGGTGCTCTGACTAGCCCATGTTATTGCCCATGTTATTTTCCATGATCCGGGCCGCCAGCCCTCTCACAGCGCAGTCCGGCTACAAAGGGGGGAGGCTCCAATAGGGACCTCTCGTCTCGAACCCGGTGAAGACCAACGGCTGGGGAGGGTACTAGGGCCCCGGGATCCCTCTGCGACTACTAATGTTTTCCTTTTCTTTTGACCCGCAGGTTATCAAAAGAAATGCCTTTTGTGATGCTTCTCGCCCTCCTTGTTCCTGTCGGACTCGAGCATCAAAGGGGGGAATGTGAGGGAGGAGACCCCAGGGCAGAACCTGTAGAACACCCGCTTTGCGGCTCAAGTGCCTTTCTACGATTACTGCTGCAAGCCACAGTCAAAATATGACTAAAGGACTGTCTTGTCTACCTTACACATATGATGGACTCTTTAACTGCTGTGGATGACTTAAAGGACTATAAGAGCTGTAGAACAAGTAGTTTGCTTAAACAGGATGCAGATGTTATTAGATGACAGTTATGCCACACAGTTGCTAAAGCTTGAAGACCCAGCAAGGGCGTTGTCGCCCTAGTTCTGCAGACCTGAGCCTTATCAGTACATTCCTGTGGTTTATGCAAAGAAACAATGCTGTGTGTGTGTGTGTGTAGCTGAGGTTGCCAGATAAGTATCATTCTCTTTTAAAGTAGCAGTTCTCTGGAATGCCGTATGCCTAAGCTGTGAAACTTACTGATGTGTATTGCGCATGCTTGAATGATGTGATATGTGCCTAAAGCGCAGGCTCGCTGTAGCTGATATAAATGTAAGTGTCAGGTGACACAGGGCACGCAGTCTTCCTGAGGTTACTCAGAGCTGCGTCTTGGCTGCCAAATAAAGTTTGCTTGGTTTGGATCTGTTTGCCTTCAGTCTCGTGATTGATTGCTATCTGACCTGTTTCAAAAGGCCCATAAAGCTTCTTCTGGCCAATCTCAGCTGTTAGCTTCCTTTCAAGTTAAGGCTGAGAAAGGGGCGGCAATGGTTGAATAACCATGAATAAATTGTCAATAGTAACTCACAAAGTCTAGAAAATGTTGCAAGGCTCGTTGCCCCACAGGGAAAGGCCAAGTTCAGATAGCAGACAGCTTTGTGGGATCCATCTTCAGACCTTGATCAGATATGATATAGTCTAATAAAGGTAACTCATTTTGTTCAAAGGTGCACTTCTCTAGTTTAGTGTAAAGGTGATTTTCACAAAGACATTGGAGGACCTGTTTTACTTGTTCCCGTTGTTGAGATAGTGTCTTGGAATAGATCAATATATCATCTAGATGAACCAGTATTCGGCTCTGTAACAGGTCCTGGAAGACATTGTTCACAAAATTTTGGAAGACACCTGGGGCATTCAAGAGCCTGAAAGGCATGACCAAGTACTCGTAATGTCCATCTCTTGTGTTAAATGCCGTTTTCCATTCATCTTCTGCGCAAATGCAAATCAGGTTGTAAGCTTCCCTAAGATTCAACTTAGTGAAGATATGAGCACTTTGAAGACAGTCATACAGCTTGGATATAAAAAGAAGCAGATATTTGTTCTTGACTGTGATAGCATTCAATCCTCTGTAATCAATGCAGGGGCGTAGGATGCAATCTTTTTTCCCCACACAAAAGAAACCAACCCCCACCAGAGAGGTGGATGGAGGAATGAAGCTTTCTGCAATACAGTCCAACATGGCCCGGATCTCAGGTATGGAAAGAGGGTAAACCCTTCCCTGTGATGGCATCTTACCTGGCAGGAGGTCAATGGGACAGTCGTACTCCCAGTGAGGGGTAAGTGTCTCCACTTGCTTCTTGGAAAATACATCAGGAAAGACTGCATAGGCCCAAGGTAACCCATCTGGAATATTTATGTCTGCAGTGGCTAGAGTAACAATGGGCATTATGGAGTTCAAACAATGTTGACGACAGGCATTGCTCCAGGCAGTAATCTTGCTGTTCTTCCAGTCCACTTAAAAATTATGCTTCTGTAGCCAGGGTAAACCCAGGATAATCGGATTTACAGATCTCAGGAAGGTGTAGAAGATGATAGCCTCCCTGTGGAGAGCCCCTATTTTCAGGCCTAGGGGTACAGTTCTAGCCTTTAGGTGACCCTGGATGTTTCCATATACTGAGGAGACCAGAATGGCCTTGATCAGATCTTGGATGGGAATTTTATAATGTTGAATGAGAGCCTCATCAATAAAGTTGCCTCCTGCCCTAGAGTCAATAAAGGCCTTGGTGAATTTTATTTCTTGATCTAGATCCAGCAAAGCTGGAACTAGAAATTGGGCTATGGGGAATCCTGGAAGATGGCTGTAGTGCTGTTTCCCCAGCCAGAGCTAGGCCTGAAAGTTTCCTGACTTCTTAGGACATTTAAGGGTGTAATGTCCTTTCTGAGCACAGTACAGACACAAGTTCAGAGTCTTGCATCTTTGCTTTTCTTGTTCTGAAACAGGAGAATGATCCACTTGCATAAGTTCCACAGGATCCAGAGGAGAAACCTCCCTTTCAGGAAGACGCATAGCTTGCTGGAAGCTAGGTGCCAGGTGGACCATCCTGTGGGAGGTTTGTTGTTCCTGGGCTCATGCTTGGATCCAGATATTCACTCAGTTACAAAGGCAGCTGAGGTCATCCAAAGTAGCAGGGAGATCCCATCCTACCAGCTTGTCTTTAATTTGGGGTGCCAAACCTTGCTAGAAGACTGCTACAAGACACTCATTATTCCAATTTAACTCCAAGACCAAGGTGAAGAACTGTATGGTGTAAGTCCCTAGGGTCTGCGACCCCTGTTTCAGCCTCAGGAGTTCATAAGCTGCAGAAGAAGCCTTCCCTAGTTCTTTGAAGACCCTCCAAAATTTCTCAAGGAAGCTGTTAAGATTGTTGAGTACTGGGTTGTTCCATTCCCAGAGTGGAGAAGCCCATGCAAGGGCTTGGCCCATCAGGAGGGAAATGAGGTAGCCACATGGGCCCTATCTGAGAAGACCCTCACTTGGAGTTCATAAACTCTCTGACATTGGTTAATGAATCTTCTACAGGTTTTGGGACTCCCGTCATATCTAGGAAGGGCTGCTAGGTCATAAACCGCTGCTGGGACTGGACTGGCCAAAATTGGACTGGAGCTGGAGACTGGAGGAAGCTACAGCTGAAGACTAGAAGACATACTGGAGCTAGAGACTTGAGGAAGCTGGAACTGAAGACTGAGACATACTACAGCTGGAGACTGGGAGAATCTGGAACTGAAGACTAGAAGATGTACTGGTGCTGGAGACTAGAAGCATAGGAACAAGGCTGGAGACTACTGGAACAACGCTGGAGGCACAGGAACAAGGCTTGAGACTCCTGTTACAAAGGCAGTGTGAGGAAGAGCCCAGCTTCCTTATATGGGTCCTGGGACATGACATCATCGGTGGATGCCCCGTTGGCCTTCCGACAGCTGGTCCTTTAAGTGCATTCCCGGCACAGGTGTGTGCCTAAGACTCCTGGTGCTGACCATGGTGGTACAGGATGCAACCCACAAAGTTGGCAGGAGAGCTCAGCAGAAGACTTGTGTCCCAAGGAAGGCTGCTGAGCATGACATCTCCAGTTTAGAAACCTAAATTCCTATAGACTTGAATGAGATAACCAAACTTTTCCACACCTTGTCATACAGATTAAAGTGAAACATCACTAAATTTATTACACAGTCACTTCAGACCCATCCCAAAGTCACTATAACGTTAGATTCCTGTGTGTCATATACTTTTCACCCAAAAATGACCAAAAATTACACTAAAGCCCCTTCACTCAGACATTAAAAGTTACAATAAATATTGCCACAACCAACAGGTTTCAAAATGTGCATTTTTAAGGATGTAAGCTCTCTACAACCAAAATACCCACTTTTAGCCCCAAAATGAACCCATCCAGGGATCAGGCCACCATAAGTCACTTCTCTGAGACTTCTTGACGATCCCGACCACCAAAAATATATTTTTTTAAGTGTCCCTGAGAACCCAACACTGGTGGACCTAAAACCATCCAAAAAATTTAAATTTAAATGGAAAGGAGGCATCTTACTTGGGCCCAGGGCCTTCTCCAGGCTGACCCCATCCTTGAATCTGCTCCAGACAGACCTCTAGTGCCAGCGTGAGCCACCTGCGATCCAATGCAGGAGCTTACCAGGTACAGAGAAAAATTGAGGCCCCGGCTTCAATTTAGGCTTACCTGAGTTCTGATTGCGCATGCGTTAACCACTGTGCATATGCTGGAGCTCCGGCTGCCAGGCCTCAGACAGGCCACATTCCTGCCACTCTTTGGCTACTATGTTAATTCTTCATACCTGCTGCAACTGGATGCCCGATGACCTCTGGAGTGATTCAAACCCAGGAAAAAGGTCTCCCACTGACTACCAACACAGAAAATGGCCCGAGCCAGCCCCCTTCACCTTGGGACTCAGATAAATTTTAAATATATAATTTTAACCCTAGGGTTACAGTAGTGCTTAAACATGGGAGCATTCAGGATTTTTAAGGCAATGTTTCACGATGATGATATAGTTTGTAATTAACTGGTAATATGTAACACTAGAACCCCCCCAAACCCACCTCCCCGCTCCCCCCGTTTTCTATTTCTGTTGATGGCTCTCTCATTCTCCCTGTCTCCTCAGCTCGAAACCTTGGGGTCATCTTTGACTCTTCTCTCTCCTTCTCTGCTCATATCCAGCAGATTGCCAAGACCTGTCGTTTCTTTCTTTACAACATCCGTAAAATCCGCCCCTTTCTTTCCGAGCACTCTACCAAAACCCTCATCCACACCCTTGTCACCTCTCGTTTAGACTACTGCAATCTGCTTCTTCCTGGCCTCCCACTTAGTCACCTCTCCCCTCTCCAGTCGGTTCAAAACTCTGCTGCCCGTCTCGTCTTCCGCCAGGGTCGCTTTACTCATACTACCCCTCTCCTCAAGACCCTTCACTGGCTCCCTATCCGTTTTCGCATCCTGTTCAAACTTCTTCTACTAACCTATAAATGTACTCACTCTGCTGCTCCCCAGTATCTCTCCACACTCGTCCTTCCCTACACCCCTTCCCGTGCACTCCGCTCCATGGATAAATCCTTCTTATCTGTTCCCTTCTCCACTACTGCCAACTCCAGACTTTGCGCCTTCTGTCTCGCTGCACCCTACGCCTGGAATAAACTTCCTGAGCCCCTACGTCTTGCCCCATCCTTGGCCACCTTTAAATCTAGACTGAAAGCCCACCTCTTTAACATTGCTTTTGACTCGTAACCACTTGTAACCACTCGCCTCCACCTACCCTCCTCTCTTCCTTCCCGTTCACATTAATTGATTTGATTTGCTTACTTTATTTATTTATTTTTTGTCTATTAGATTGTAAGCTCTTTGAGCAGGAACTGTCTTTCTTCTATGTTTGTGCAGCGCTGTGTACGCCTTGTAGTGCTATAGAAATGCTAAATAGTAGTAGTAGTAACCTGCTGTTACCTTTCAGTGCCTGAGTGATGGCTGGAGATGTGGGTGAAATACTCCTGAGGGTCCTGAGCTCCCAGATTGGGGGAGTTTCTGGAAATGTGCTCATTTTTCTCTTCTTGATTCCTCTCTGGCTGCAGAGGGCAGACACAAGTGATGAATCAATGAGAAGTTAGGAAGAGTCTCAGCACAGCCCTCCTCCCTCCTGCCCTCCCTCCAGTCCTCATCCCTATACATCTTAGCAGGTATAAGAGTTAGAGCTTTTTCCACTACTGCTCTTGTCCACTGGTGTAGTTTACTAGCAGAGGTGAGTCATGAGCCTAATTTTACTTTGAGAAGAGAGTTAAAGGTGTGCTTCTTTCTACCTGTGTAATATGTTTGTTTGTGATTATGTTTATTACAGCTTTCTATACCACCCTAGCTGGCTGGCAGATCTGGGTGATTTACAAATATAAAAATATAATCTTAAATATAAAAATAGTCTAGAGGCCCAGTATTCCAAAGGATTTGTCCAGTAAAAGCAGCCATTCCTTGTCTGACGGTGCACCATTCTGAACATGTGGGTGTTATCTCCTCCTACTACAGATGGAGGTATAGAAAAAGCTAGGCTTTTCCAGTGAACTCACTTGTATAATCTGCTGGTGCTCTGGGAAAGTTCCAGTATTTTTCTCTACCTCTAACAGATAGTGTATTGTTCAGGCTGGTACTCCTGGTCCTTGGCCTAATTCCCCGCTCTACTGGCCAAGGCCGCGAGGTTGAGCCTAATTGCCACTCCCAAGTTACCTGATCTCTGGATAGGAGCTGGTTGAGACTTGCTCCATTGCCCCCAATCGTGCTTTTTAGTACCCACTGGGCAAGGTTTGTGGCTCTGTCCTGCAGGACCCTGCGTGAGGGTCATAGGTCCCCATCCCCCTGCCCTTCGTAACTCATACACTCTGGATGTTCCTTCCCTGTGCTCTCAGGTACATTTAAAAAAAAATCCAATGGTTCTGCCTGGCTAGCTTTATTCTTCTTTTCATGGGAATAAAACTGCGTAAAAAAAAAAAGGCTTGTTTGCCTTACAAAAAAAAAAAAAAAAAAATTGAGAGCACACTTGCTGAAAGCAGTGGAATGGCTGACACAAAGTTGGCCGGTGCAGGGAGGCAGGTCTGACAAAATGTTCATCTAGCTGGGTATCCTATTTCAAACAGTGGCTGGCAGAAACCCAAATAGTAACAACATTCCATGCTATCAATTCCAGGGAAAGCAGTGACTTCCCCATGTCTATCTCATAGTAACATAGTAGATGATGGCAGAAAAAGACCTGCACGGTCCATCCAGTCTGCCCAACAAGATAATTTCACGTGTGCTACTTTTTGTGTATACCTTACCTTGATTTGCATCTGCCATTGTCAGGGCACAGACTGTACAAGTCTGCCCAGCACTAGCCCCGCCTCCCAACCACCAGCCCCGCCTCCCACCACTGGCTCTGGCAAAGACCGTATAAGTCTGCCCAGCACTATCCCTGCCTCCCACCACCGGCTCTGGCACAGAGCGTATAAGTCTGCTCAGCACTATCCCCACCTCCCAACCACCAGCCCTGCCTCCCAGCACCGGCTCTGCCACCCAATCTCTGTTATGCTCCTGAGGATCCATTCCTTCTGAACAGGATTCTTTTATGTTTATCCCACGCATGTGGGATAATCTCAATAGCAGACTATGGACTTTTCCTTCAGGAACTTGTCCAAACCTTTTTTAAACCCAGATACATTAACCACAGTTACCACATCCTCTGGCAATGAGTTCCAGAGGATTCCTCCTATTTGTTTTAAAAGTATTTCCATGTAATGACATCTTTGGCAGGAACGGCGGCCATTTTGCATACTTTCACTTTTCCCCTCAGGCTTTATTGCAGCAGGACAGCTTGATGCCCCCACTGGGGCATGGAGGAGTGAGGGCATATCTTTTCCACTGACCTGCTTGGGGGGGGGGGGGGGGGGGCAATGGAGACCTCTAGGAACCTCAAGCTGTTTTTGGTTCCAGAACTTAGCCCAATTGGTTAAGCAGGCCCTGCAAACAGAGGCCCTGAAAAGTGCTTCTGCTTTGATCCCTGAGGATCAGGAGGGTCTCTTGGACACCTAGTCCTCCTCAGACTCACAATGCCAAAGGAGGAGGAGGAACAGTAGCATTCCCATGTGATTCAGCTCTTCTGTCGAGAGGAGCTTTCTCATTTAATTGACGAGGTCATGACAGCTTTAGGGATGCTCAAGGCTCCTGCTGTGTTTCCTTTGAAGGGGATCCCCAGTTGGAGGGCTTCACAGGGCCCCTGAAGCATTTTCCTCTCCACAAGGCTCTTTCTCCCTTGATGCTGGTGGAATAGGAGTCACCTGATGGGACTCTCAAGGAGGCCAGGGCTCTGGAGCCTCTGTATGCCTTCACATCCCGAGGATTTGGAGAGGTACTGTTTCTTCCCCAAGTTGGATGCACTGGTCAAGGTGGTCACCAAGAAGATGGCTGTCCCTGTTCAGGGGGGTTTGGCTTTCTGAAAGCTTCTTGAGAAGCAGATGGAGCAGCAGTTTCGTCTTGTGTTTACTTGTGGAGCATCTGGTATTCAGGCTACTATTTATGGTGGTTATGTAGCCAGTGCCATACTGCGTTGGCCGAAGCAGTTGCCAGAATCTCTCATCTGAAGTCTGGTGCTACCTTCCTAGCAAATGTTCATTATGATTTGGTTCACCTCTCCCCCTGGTTTGTGGCTGCTCCTGTGGTGGGGCACGTGTTATCCTGTTGGGATCTGTCGATCCACACAGTTCCCTCTTCTGCCCAAGGTGGTCTCGGCGTTCCACGTGAACCAGAAGGTCTGTTTGCCTTCCTTTTCAGAGGACGGGTACAATCCCTCTACTCAGAAATTACACGTTGGATGTCCAGAGAACTTTGCTTCGTTACCTGTAAGAAACCCAATGAGTTTTGTTTGTCTGATCATCTTTTTGTTCTTTTCCATGGCACTTGTAAGGGTCAGGCAGTCTCTGCCACAATCATGCTGTGGATTGAGGCAGCCATAGAGGCCACCTGTATTTCTAGGAATTGGTGCCTCTTGGTTTGAAAGCTCACTCAACAAGGGCCAAGGCAACTTCTTGGGCAGAGGCCTAGAAGGTTGCTCTAGAGGAAATCTGTAGGGCGGCGATATGGTTGTCCCTGCATTCCTTTGTGAAGCATTACAGGTTGGGTGAGCTTATCAGGGCTCACTCAGACTTTGGCAGTGGGGCTTTGTCTTCCAGTAGTTCTGCTTGGGTACATCCCACACGTTCAGAACAATGCGGCCTCAGATGACTAGGAAGGTGAAATTATCTCTTACCTGATTATTTTTTTTCCTTTAGTTGGGCTGCACTGCTCTGAAGCCTGCCCTTGGAAAACTATAGCCCAAGAAGTGAACTCTACTCTTTCTCTTTCAGTGAGAAAAAAAAATAGATAAGAGACAGAATAATGTGAGAAGCAATGAGGCAATCCTTGAAGATGCAGGGTAGCAAATGCCACTCTGCAGTGCTATGCTTGTTTGTGTTCTTTGCAGCTGCAGTGGTTGTTGGGGCATTGGTGTGCATTACAAAGGAACCTTGTGCTGCTTTGACAGATGCATATTGGAACTCTCCGAGATCACCAGAAGCTTATATTGGTAAGTTCAGGAAAAGTCTAGCCTTTTCTGTACCTTCATCTGCTGGTAGGAGGAGATAACACCCACATGTTCAGAACATTGCAGCTGACTAAAGGAAAAGAAATTATCAGATAAGACATAATTTCATCGAGACTAGAGAATTCTCCTAAATGACACTATCCATTGATATGCAGTGGCTCTATCCAGATAGTGCAGCTGAACATCCTTATAGAGCACCAGGGTGGTGCATGGGTGGAGTGGCAGGTTATCTAGATAGTGGTGATATTCAGCCTGCTATCCAGATGACTATTTGGATTACTTTAGGGCAGCAAAAAAGTAGTCCTAACATTGCCCAGATAATTATCTGGAGAGCAGACTATCACCGCTATATAGACAGCTCTAGCAGTCATTGCACTGCACATATATTCAACACTGCTCACAATCAGTATAGAGGGACAGAAAATAGGTGATATTTGAACACCACAGCTGCTGTTTAAAATAAAACTCTGACCTCAGAGCTCTTGAGGGAAAATATATCCCCGCATCCAGCGGCGTTCCTAGGGGGGCTGACACCCGGGGCGGATCGCCGATGCGCCCCGCCCCCCTGGTGCAGCGCCCCCCCCCCGGTGAAAGGACCCCCCCCCACGAAGGACCCCCCCGGGTGCACGCTGCTGGGGGGGGTGCCGCGCGCGCCTGTCCTCCGTTTTTCCATGCTTCTTCTCTGCCCCGGAACAGAAAGTAACCTGTTCCGGGGCAGAGAAGAAGCATGGAATAATGGAGGACAGGCGTGCGCGGCACCTCCCCCAGCGGCGTGCACCCGGGGCGGACAGCACCTACCGCCCCCCCCTAGGAACGCCACTGCCCGCATCTCTCAGGAATATCTCTGAGTCTTTGTGAAAAGGGTTACATTTGATTGAGGTCATTTTCAGCACAGTTTATAGTTTCTAGATCTGTGCTTAACAGTCCCTCCAAAATTAGCAATGATTGATTAATTTTTGCAGAACTAATCCTGTCTCTGGATAGACAAATTGAATTAGCCACTAAGTGCTTTTGTATATGAACTGAAGAGCACTGAAAAGAACAATAAAAAGGGGTATGTAATGGCTGCTGCAAAAGCCACAATAAAAATACCCAATGCTTGTTTCACTCAGGATCCTGTGTTATCTGGTCTATTTAGGGTTAGTGGCGCCCTCCCACCAGGGCTGAAAGGAGATGGGAGTGCCTGGGGATCCCCTCTCTGAGGCCCAAGAGGAGAAAAGTCTGCTGGAGTCTGGGGATCCCCTCATCTAAACTTTAAACAAGAAAAAAAAATGGATGAGCTTTGTGATCCTCCTGCGTGGGACACAAGAGTATACAGAAGCTACCACAGTTTGGAAGGATCTGCTCCCTGGGGCCCTCTGACACAGATTTATTGAACATTTTTTATGACTTACTAGGATAGTAACGTTATCATAGATATGGGTGCTGATACTTGCAGATCTTACTGCTTCTCTTCTCTTTCTGCTTCTGAAATGCAACCAGAAAAGGGTTTGTTACAGAGAAAATATAATCATGCAGATTTGTAAATAAGAGTTAGTGAGTGAATGACAGACAGACGGGGAAGTAGAAAATACTGACATGAGCAACAAAGTCCTATCTCGCATCCAATCATCAGAACACGGTCTTACTAGTATTCACAGGAAAGAAACCAAAATAAATACCCCTAAACTACTCCTAATAACATACTCCTTAACACTGATCCACCTAACACTGACCACCCCACTTGCAGAAAGTAATAGCATACCCATACTACACAATCATCAAAGATTAATCAGATACACTACACCTCATCAAACTGACAACAACTTGAACAAGAGAGAAACACTAACACACGGTAAATCACAACAAAAGGGAACGAAGGGTCCAAACAAACTCACCTTAACAAAGAAACGTCAACTATTAAAAGTCCACACATCACCAAACACAGAAGACCCATACCAAACAATCCAAGTGGGCTACATCAACGCCAAATCTGCTGTAAATAAAACAGCAATACTAACAGACTGGATCATGTCAGGAAACCTTGACCTTCTCATCATTAGTGAAACCTGGATCCATGACCAAAAGGACCCTATAATCCTAGACCAATGCTCCCCAGGTTACAAAATCACACACTGGACCAGAAAAGAAAAAAGAGGCGGAGGCATAGCACTGATCTATCAATCCCATTTTACCACCAAAACAACTGCCAAATCCATAACTCCTCAACTAGAAATTGCCTCAATTAGAATCCACAACAAAACCCTGCACAATCACCTGAACTGTGTCCTGTTTTACAGACCTCCAGGTAACTGGAACAAAGGCCAGACTAACTGCATGGACTTCATCTCAAACACATGTGTAACCAACTCCAACATACTAGTGTTACCACCCCTCTCGGCTGGACTGTAGTGATGTGCTCCCAGATACCTGATTGTTGTAGTCGTGGCGAATATCCAGGGAACACACACTCACAGCCGAGGGAGTGGAACAAATAAACTAACCTCGTCCTTTACTCTCAAAGAATAAAGGAAGAAAAGAAGCTAAATTTAGGATTTGTTCCTGAACTGGAAGAACCGCACCTTCGGATATGCAAATTATCTTTTTCTTTATTGAATACAAATGCACGCAAATTTTCATTCAAATAAACTCAAATTCACAATTAGTGTGTGGCTTAATAGAACTGCAATAACATATTCAACATTCAAATGTAGTTTTACATGTATACCCTTAACTTTTTCTGTTTCTTTCAACAAAATCACCTAAAAAGGCAGAAAAGAACCTTTTCAGATAAATATTTAAATTGTCTTTTTATCCAAATCCAATATTTGTTTCTATACTCTTTCCTTGCTATTGATGTCAGAATTTGAGTCTTTATGGGTATGATGGATGTTTGTGCAAGGATCTCACTTGAACCCAGAACACTTAGGCAAGTCAGGAAACATGGATTTTTTTATATTCGATGTTGTTCTGTTCTTTAGTTTTCCCTTAAAATGTTGTAAACCAAAAAAACTATATGTCCTTCAACACCCTTTGCAAATGTCACTTAGCTGTGTTTGAATTGATTTAGGTGAGGTCTTTCTTGCGTTGGAGCTTAGCTGGAAATCCGGCAGAGGATAATTCACCGATCTCTTCTCCCTAAACCTCACTTATAAAGAAAATAACTGGGTGCAAAACCTTAAAACTCCCTGCTTGTCCAGGAACTGACTCCACTCTGGTGACAATTAATCAGTTCTCAATACTGTGGCCACACTCTCTAATTGAAATGAAATAAGTTAAAGGTTTTCTCACTACAAAACCTATTTCTCACTGTTGTTTCCCTAGTCTAAAATCCAGCAGGCTTCACCATCAGTAACCCATTCCATGTTCCAATGATGTTTCAACATTTCATCTCACAAACCCCACTCAAATACATAACATTACTCTGCATAGCTATCAGATCAATCTGGAGCATACAGCACACTCATACAAAAGCAGTGTTGGATTTTCTTTAATCTGCAGTCTGCTTCCAAACCCTGCACTGAACTCAGAACTCTCACAAACAACACACCTTTTCCCACAAACACAGCCTAAAAGTTTCTTTCTCCAAAAAACAGTCTCACCTCCAATCTCCCCTTAAATCACCCTTTAAATTCTAGCACATTTCTTTCCCTGACACCCTTATAGTTTCTTTCACTTAGTATAACTACCAGCAGAAATCACAGTCTCCTGTGTCTTAACTGTTTTTCCCTATTCTAACAAGAGTAGGCAGCCATGTGTCCACTTAATACCTTAGCATACAGACTCTCATTCCACAAAATTGTAACTCACTTTTTATCTCTTGGAACCCAGTTCTATCTCTGAAACACGCTTCACACTCATCTCAGCTCACTTTCAATATCAAAGTACCCTTTTTCAGTGTCACATTTTTCACTTTAAACTCATAAAATATACTTTTATTTCTTATATTTCACACACTCAGCACACGTTTCTCTCCCAGTCATTCCCTGCTCTGTCTTCACTCAGTTCACTCAGCAGTCTCCCTGGCAACTCACCCCCCCTAGAGGAACATCTGACATCTCTCAACCAATCAGCTTGTCAGCTAAAGACTGGCTTTTTTTTTCTTATCTGTTTGGTTTAGAATCTAGGCTGTCCCTTCCCCCCATCAGTGTTGCCAGGTGGGCGGTTTTACCGCCCAATTGGGCGGTTTTCCGCGCCCCGCCGCGGGAAATTTTTGCCCGCGGCGGGTTGCGGTTTTTTGGGCGGTTTTTTAGGCTTCCGGGCGGCTTTTTGGGCGGCTTTTTGATTTTTTTCGGCCGCGGGGGGCGGGGTTAGTGACGTTTTTGGGCGGGGTTAGTGACGTTTTGGGCGGGGCCGATGACGTGGGAGGCGGGGCCGATGACGTGGGAGGCGGGGCCGATGACGGGGAGGCGGGGCTGATGACGGGGAGGCGGGCCCGATGACGTGGGAGGCGGGGCTGATGATGGGGAGGCGGGCCCGATGACGTGGGAGGCGGGGCCGGTGACGGCGGGGGCGGGGCCGGTGACGCGGGGGTGGGGGTGTCAGGGGCGGGGTTTGTGTTTGGGCGGGTTTTGGGCTGGTTTCTGGCCCGGATTGGGCTGGAAAAAAAATTTCTACCTGGCAACCCTGCCCCCCATAAAAGTTACTGCAAAACATCCTATATAGAGCATTTTAAAGTCAAATTTTAACTTAAAACAGCAGGGAACATTTTATAGTACAATCCCCACTTAATCATGGTTTATTCCTTGAAAAATAAAACATCTCACACTTCACCTAACTCCATTAATAATTTCCAAACTAAACCTTTTCAAGACAGCAGCATCCACCAAAACCCTGGAACAGCCCCCCCCCCCCCCCCCCAGAGCCCCAGGAAAAAACATTTAATATATGTTACCATATATTACACTAGTATTAGTGTTGCAGGAATTGAGATAGGAATTTGTGATACTTCAGGAGTCAGACAGCACACACCAGAATGAGAGAGTAATCTTCTTTATTTGCCAGCAAACAAAGCAGGACATCAGTTCTAGCTCTCTTCTCCTCTGTCTCAGCTCTCTGTATATTATGGCTTTTTCCTCAGCTGCTTCTCTTCTGCTGTCTCTCCTGTTGTCTTCCAGCTTTCTTCTTCTCTTCTGAGCTCCTTCTGACATAAACTGCTTCTGCTCCTACTTAAATAGGGTCCTAAGCCCTCCTCCTAGCCTAGCCCCCTTTACTCCCAATTGGTTAAGGAATAGATTGGTCACCTTGCCTCAACCAATCATTACTTTTGAAATATCAGTTACATAGGTTTGGTATTCCTCAAACTGACCTCTAGCCTGGGGCCCCTCAAGCCAGACAATATGGCACTAGAACTCTTATCTTCTCATCATGATTGATTTCTCATCTATAGCTTAAATTGCTTACTGGACTCTGGCATTCATTAAAGGGGTCAAAAGCTAATCTTATTTAATAGCATACGGCTATGGTCTGTCATTTCTTCCAAGAGGCCAGTCCTACACTTAGCTTATAATTAATCAAGGAGAAGAGAGCTAACTAGCCCTGACCTCGTTCACCTATCAGCTTATACATTGAACCAGCCAGAACTGCAGATAAGTCAAAACACATGTTTGACCTCTCCACTGCAGTCCTTGCTTAGAAAAATACAGCAGAGAGTAACATTAGGTTTAAAAAGGTATTCTACATTTAACTACACAGAATCAGTATTTCTTATAAGACATATTCTAAATATCAAAAACTTGTAAATACTAATCTATTGCCTCTCTCTAAACAGTATTTCTTCTAAGCATTTTAAACTAATCCTAAACAAACAGCCTGCTATATACCGGCTCATAATAGAATACATGTGTTTGCTCACAAGGGTGAAAGGAATTCCTGTCTCTGACCTTTCTAACCCAGCCCGGCAAACGTAAATAACCTAAACCAGATAACATTCCTTCACTTGCTAGCAGAACTGAGAATTTAAAATAATATCTGAGCACCTTTAAACAAAATTAACCCTTCATATGATTTCTCAGAATTATTCAATTTCTTTTGCTCACTGCCTCATTAGGAGACATCAACCTTCACTTAGAAGACCCACACTCTATCAACGCTCGAGAATATAAGGAATTCCTCCGCTTATGGGATCTCAAATGGCCACAAATGCAAGCAACCCACGAAAACTACTACTACTTATCATTTCTATAGCGCTACCGGACGTACGCAGCGCTTCACACTTGAACATGGAGAGACAGTCCCTGCTCAATAGAGCTTACAATCTAATTATGACAGACAGGACAAGTAAGGGATAAGGGTTAGGACAGACAGGACATATCAGGGATAGGGGACAGTTGAAGGTTTAGGTTTAGGAGTTAAAAGCAAAATTGAAGAGGTGGGTTTTTAGCCTAGATTTGAAGATGGCCAGAGATGAGGCTTGGCATATCGGCTCAGGAAGTTTATTCCAGGCATACGGTGCAGCAAGATAGAAGGAACGGAGTCTGGAGTTAGCGGTGGAGGAGAAGGGTGCAGATAAGAGAGATTTGCTCAGTGAGTGGAGTTCCCGGGGAGGAGTGTAGGGAGAGATGAGAGTGGAGAGGTATTGAGGAGCTGCAGAGTGAATGCGGGCACACACTCGATCTCATCTCTCACAAACTTTCAACAGACCAAAACTTAATAATAATTGCTATCAAATGGACAGAAACACCATGGACAGACCACTACAAACTAAACTTGTCCCTGCATTGGCGGAAGAAGGGTTCACAATGAACACAAGCACACACATTCTACAGCACAAGAGGTCATGTAGACATGAAAACATTCTGGCAACTGATATACAATAACGAATTGTCAACTCAAACAGACTCCATTTACTACCTCATAGAATGGGACAAGAGATGCAAAAGCATACTAGACAAAATAGCACCAGTACGAACTAGAACCTCACGCAAGCATAAATCGATACCATGGTTCAACGATGAACTGAAAAAACTAAAAACACACATCAGGAAACTCGAACGAGCATGGAAAAAAACAAAAGATGAACATACACTTAACACATGGAAACAAATACAAAGAAAATACAAATACGCAATAAGACAGACCAAAAGATCTGGTGAACAAACTCCTAGACACCAACCTGGTCACTACAACGAATAAAGACATCCCATCTGCGGATGACCTTGCTAAGTATTTCAATGAAAAAATTGTAAACCTACGTAACACGCTACCTCAGGACACCATTGACATTGAAAACTTCCTTAATGAGCTGGACCCAACCACTGGAGAATACCTGGCTGACGGGACTTGGTCAAACTTTACCTTCCTTACCGTCGAAACAGTTACCCAGGCGATTAGCAGGTTCTCCAACACATACTGTAAACTAGATATCTGTCCCAGCTACCTACTGACATCCACCCCCGACCGTTTCATAGGAGATCTCACATCCCACCTAAACTACATGCTCCATCAAGGTCTCTTCCCTAAGGAAAATGGCAATATCCTACTCACACCAATATCAAAAGATACTAAGAAAAAAACAAATGAAATCACTAACTATCGTCCAGTAGCATCAATCCCGTTGGCAGTCAAACTGATGGAAAGCATGGTAACCAAACAACTTACAGAGTACATAAACAAACACTCTATACTATATCAATCACAGTCAGGTTTTTGACCCCTCCACAGTACTGAAACAGTACTAATCACTCTCCTAGCCAAGTTGAAACAGGAAATAGCAATAGGCAAAAACATCCTTCTCCTCCAATTCGATATGTCCAGCGCATTCAACATGGTAAACCATAATATATTAATAAGATTACTAGATAAATTCGGGATTGGTGGAAATATACTTAGCTGGATCAAAGGCTTCCTAACCACAAGAACATACCAAGTAAAATCAAACTCAAGCATATCACCACCGTGGAAAGCAGACTGCGGAGTATCGCAAGGATCACAGCTATCACAGATACTCTTCAACCTAATGATGACCCCACTAGCCAAGTCCTTATCCAACCAAGGTCTTAACCCTTCCATATATGCAGACAATGTCATAATATACATTCCGTATAATACCAAACTGACTGAAATCACCAATGAAATCAAGCTCAGCTTGAACATCATGGACTCCTGGGCAAATGTATTTCAACTAAAACTCAATAAAGAAAAAACTCATCCCAACACAACGCGGACAACCCCACAAATATCAACACCCCAGACTACACCCTTCCTATATCAGACAGCCTGAAAATCCTTGGCATTACAATAGACCGCAACCTAACATTAGAGAGTCAAGCGGCGTCCACAACAAAAAAAATGTTTCACTCAATGTGGAAACTCAAACGCCTGAGACAATTCTTCCCAAGGGAAACATTTCACAACCTGATACAATCAATTATGCTAAGCCACGTAGACTACTGCAGCGGAATTTATGCAGGATGCAAAGAACAAACCTTAAAGAAACTCCAAACCACTCAAAACATGGCAGCTAGGCTTATATTTGGAAAAACACGATTTGAAAGTGCAAAACCCCTCCACAAAAAACTACACTGGCTCCCAATCAAAGAACGCATTACCTTCAAAATCTGCAACTTGGTCCACAAAATTATCTTCGGTGAAGCCCCGGGATACATGACAGACCTAATCGACCTACCAACTAGAAACACAACAGAATCAACACGATCATACCTAAATCTACACTACCCAAGCTGCAAAGGGCTTGAATACAAATCAACTTACGCATCCAGCTTTTCCTACATAAGCACACAACTGTGGAACGCATTACCAAAAGCCTTGAAAACGACGTACAACCACCTAAACTTCCGGAAATCAGTAAAAACCAACCTGTTCAAAAAGGCATACCCCACCAATCCTACTTAAATGCCTGATCCCTGCAACACAACAAAACCAAAGTACGTAATGAACAAAACTTAACCCTTTCGATGTACAATTCCCTAATGTGGCTATGCCACATGATCTCTTTCTTACCACAACTTCACTTTGTATTTGTTCTCACCGGAGTCTGCAAACGCCTTCCGGTACTATGTAAGCCACATTGAGCCTACAAATAGGTGGGAAAATGTGGGATACAAATGTAACAAATAAATAAATATATAAATAAATATATTTTTCATGGGGCGCTGTTGAGCCACTGATGAGAGCAGATGCTTAGAGACTTCCTCCCCTGCATTTTCTACAAGATAATCGTTTCAAACTACTTAAACTGTTTTTTTTTCGTTCTTATTTGCCTTTATTTGTCCCACAACTACAATGTCTCTCTCTAAATCAACGAAGTCAGACTCTTCTTCGAATCTCTTACAATCAGGATCAAAAAGATCCAAGACTGACCCATTGATGCCAGGAAAAGCTGCTCCGTTGAAACTTCCGTCCTCGACTACCGAAATCTTGATGGAAGAAATTCAGGCTTTGAAAGATCTCACCACCAAACATTATCAAACCACGTTTGACCTAAAATCGGAATTGCAGGCTCTCACTGCTTCTTTATAGGCGTTTCAGAACAGAATCGAGAACCTGGAGACACGTGCTGATGAATCTGCACTAAACATGGCGCAGTTGCAGGAAAAGACTGACCTACGCATTCGAAAGCTAGAACTTGAACTTGAAGATCTTTCTAATACTACTACTACTACTACTATAAATCACTTCTGAATCCTGTTCAGAAGGAATGGATCCTAAGGAGCTTTGCCGAGATTGGGTGGCAGAGCCAACCGGTGGTGGGAGGTGAGGATAGTGCTGGGCAGACTTATATGGTCTGTGCCAGAGCCAGTGGTGGGAGGTGGGGCTGGTGGTTGGGAGGCGGGGATAGTGCTGGGCAGACTTATACGGTCTGTGCCCTGAAGAGGACAGGTACAAATCAAAGTAGGGTATACACAAAAAGTAGCACATATGAGTTTGTCTTGTTGGGCAGACTGGATGGACCATGCAGGTCTTTTTCTGCCGTCATTTACTATGTTACTATGTTACTATGTATAGCGCTACCAGTCGTACGCAGCGCTTTACAATTGAACATGAAGAAGACAGTCCCTGCTCAAAAGAGCTTACAATCTAAATCAGGACAAACAGACAGGACCAAAAAGGATAAGGGAAGGACAGACAGAAGGACACATAAGGATAAGATAAAAGTTACAAGTCAGGAGTCGAAAGCAGCATCAAACAGGTAGGCCTTTAGCCCGGATTTGAAGGCAGCCAGGGATGGAGCTAGACGTAATGGCTCAGGAAGCCTATTCCAGGCATAAGGTGTGGCGAGATAGAAGGAACGGAGTCTGGAGTTAGTGATGGAGGAGAAGGGTGCAATTAGGAGAGATTTGCCTAGTGAATGGAGTTCCTGGGAAGGAGTGTAGGGAGAGATGAGGGTGGAGAGGTAGTGAGGGGCTGCAGAGTGAATGCACTTATAGGTCAACAAGAGGAGCTTGAATTGTATAAGGAAATGGATAGGGAGCCAGTGAAGTGATTTCAGGAGAGGGCTGATATGGGTATAATGACTTTGGCGAAATACTAGTTGTGCGGCAGAGTTTTGAACAGATTGAAGAGGAGAGAGATGGCTGAGTGGAAGACCTGAGAGAAGCAAGTTGCAGTAGTCTAAGCGAGAGTGTGGCTGAGGGTTCTGATAGCGTGTTCAGAAAGGAAAGGGTGAATTCTGGCGATGTTATAAAGGAAGAAACGACAGGTTTTAGCAATCTGTTGAATATGGGCAGAGAAGGAGAGGGAGGAGTCAAAGATGACCCCAAGGTTGTGAGCAGACGAGACAGGAAGAATGAGCATGTTGTCGACAGAAATAGAGAATGGGGGAAGGGGAGAGGTTGGTTTAGGAGGAAAGATAAGGAGTTCAGTGATGGATATATTGAGTTTCAGGTGGCAATGAAACATCCAGGTGGCAATGTCAGAGAGGCAGGCAGATACCTTGGACTGGATTTCTGCCGAGATTACTGGTGTGGACAGGTAGATCTGGGAGTCATCAGTGTAAAGGTGATACTGAAAGCCGTGTAATGATATCAAAGCATCAAGGGAGGAAGTATAGATGGAGAAAAGGAGAGGTCCTAGAACAGATCCTTGAGGTACACCCACTGACAGCGGGATAGAGGAAGAGGAGGAACCACCAGAGTATACACTAAAAGTACACTGTGAGAGATAAGAAGAGAACCAGGAGAGAGCAGAATTCCGAAATCCAACTGAGGACAGCGTGTCAAGGAGTAGGCTGTGATCAACAGTATCAAAGGCAGCAGAAAGATCAAGAAGGAGGAGGATAGAATAGAGCCCTTTGGATTTAGCCAGGAATAGATCATCGGAGACTGCAGTAAGTGCTGTTTCAGTCGAATGAATGGGACGAAAGCCAGATTGGAGTGGATCAAGAATAGGTTGAGAAGAAAGAAAGTCGTGGCAGCGACAGTGGACAGCACGTTCTAGTAACTTGGATAAGAAAGGAAGGAGGGAGATGGGGCGATAGTTGGAAGGAGAAGTAGGATCCAGAGAAGGTTTTTTGAGGAGTGGGGTGACTACAGCATGCTTAAAGGCATCAGGGACAGTCGCAGTGGAAAGTGACAGATTGAGGATATGACAGATGAAACTGGGTGACAGCAGGAGAGATAGTGTTGAGTAGGTGAGTGGGAATAGGGTCAGAGGAGCAGGTGGTTAGTTTTGAGGATTGAAGAAGTAAAGTTTCTTCTTCAGTGATTTTGGAAAAGGAAGAAAAGGAGGTAGGGGTAAGAGGGTTGGGAGAGTGGACTAAGGGAAGAAGGGGTGGAGGAGAGCTGGTTGTGTATTCAAGTTTTATCTTGTGAACCTTATCGTGAAAGTAATCAGGCAAAGTCTGGGGAGAAAGTGAAGGGGGAGTTGGAGGAGAAAGCGCTTTGAGGAGAGAGTTAAGCGTGGCAAAGACATTTAGGGTTTGAACCAATAGAGTTAGTCAATTGGATGTAGTAGTCCTGCTTGGCAAGTTGGAGAGCAGACTGGAAGGAGGTCAGCAAGAATTTGAAGTGTATGAAGTCAGCATGGGCATGAGATTTAAGCCGGAGGCATTCAGCAGAGCGGGCACAAAAGCATAGGTGACAGATTGTAGGGGTCAGCCAAGGTTGAGGTTTGGTACGTTTAACAGGACGAGACACAGGAGGAGGGAGAGTGTCCAGAGCAGATGACAGAATAGTATTATAGGAAGAGACAGCCTCATTGACGGACTTGGTTGACATAGCAGTAGAGAAGAGATTTGAGATGTTGGAGGACAGGGTAGAAGGGTTAATAGCCTGTAGATTCCTAAATGTGTTGATTAGAATAGGACAGGACTGGGGAGGAGGGTGTTGAAGTGTGAAAGTTATAAGATGATGGTCAGAAAGGGGGAGAGTTGAGGCAAGGAAATTGGATGGTGAGCAGTTGGAGAAGAAATATATTTTTCATGACATGGCATATTTGGTGGAATGTCAGCAGGCAGGACACTGCAGAAGGGAAGTACCAAAGAGACCTGTCCTTTTGTATGTTCCTTCATTTACATTTTTATGCTACATTACAGCTCCTCATGTGCAAGTTCTGTTTTTCTCTTAGAGTCAGTTGGGCTGACTGTGGGTGCTATTAGCAGTTTGTATAGTTAGGTGCATTGGAGTATAATTATGTGCTTTTTCAAGGCTGTGCATGATATTCCTGTGGTATGGATAAACAACTAATTAGCAGCACAGTAGTATAAATCTAAGTAAAAGATTTTTCAGCATTATGGCATGATTTTGTTTATAAGAGACAGTTTGTATGAGACATTTACTAAACTTATTAAACTGGCGGAGGAAGGTTTTTTATGTTGATGATGAATTGTTTCAGCCATTAAAGAAGGCTGTATATGGGTATGACCCCTTGAAGCTCTTTGAGTCTCACTACTGTTAACCAATAATCTTGGTCAGATCATGTTTTGATTCAAAGTGAAAAGGAAAGGGAATGGGATTTGATATACTACTTTTCTGTGGTTACAAAGTGGTTTACATATTGTGTACAGGTACTTATTTTTATCTGGGACAATGGAGGATTAGGTGAGTTGCCTAGAGTCATAAGGGGCATCTCTCTTCTTTCTCTCACTCTTTTTCTCCCCATCCATCCATCCATCCATCCATTGTTTTCCCCCTTTGTCTATCCCCTTACATTTAGAATTTCTCCTTTTTACTCTCTCTCTTTCATTCAGCATTTCCGCTTTCTCTTCCTATCCTTCAATCCCAGTGTCTTCTCCCTTTGTCTCCCCCATCCATGCAGCATTCTCCCTCTTCTATCCAACATTTCCTCATTTTCTCTTCCACTTCCATTCAGAATTTCCACTTTCTTTCCCCATCCTTCAATCCATTGTCTCCTCTCTTTCTCTCCCTCTTCTATCCAGCATCCTCCCTCTTTAGCTCCCTCTTCCATCCAACATTTCCCCTGTCTCTCCCTCTTCCATTTAGCATTTCCCCTCTTTCTCTCCCCATCCTTCCATCTAGAGTCTTCCTTTTCTTCTCTTCCATCCATTTCCCTTTTTTCTCCCCATCCTTCCATCCAGCATCTTCCCTCTGTCTCCTCCTCTTCCATCCAGCATCTTCCCTCTTCCTTTCAGCATGTCCATTGTTCCTCTCTCCACCCTAATAGCAAAAAAGAGTAGGGATAAAAGTGTCTTGGATTTTGTACAAAAGGCTTTGTTCTTTTCTTCTCTTTTTTACTACCTCACCATCCTCCCATCTAGCATATTCCCTCTGTTCCCCCCTTCCATCCAGTATTTCCCTTGTCTCTTCCCATCCAACGTCTCCCCTCTTTCACCCCACCCTTCCATCTAGCATCTCTTTCCTCCTTCCATCCAGTGTATTTTCTCTTCCCTTGCACTTTTGTCCTCCCTCGGCTGCTGTTGCTTCTCCAGACCAGCAGCAGCAGCAGTGGTGGCAGCAGCACAACTTATAGCATCACACAGCCCCAATCTTCAAGTGCACACTGTCAGCTCTGCTGGTCCTCTGCTCCCTCTGACATCAAATTCCTGTTCTGGGGCAGGGAACCAGCAGGGCTGACAATATGCACTTGACGACTATAGCTGTATGACTGCTGTAAGCTGGGGAAACAACAGTGGTGGTGGGTGTGGTAGTAGAAGGGAGGTGAGGAAGGAACTGCATAGGTTCCCATGATGCCCGTGTACCCCCTACAGAGATCCCATGTACCCCTTGGGGTACATGTACCTCGTATTGAGAACCTGTTTTCTATGACAAATGTGAACAACTGGCACCTAGCTTTAGGCGCCTGTAATAGAATAAGTATAGATATATGAAATATAATCTTTGAAATTTTGCATTTTTCAAGATGTAAGCTAAATCCTATAAAGTAAAAGTAAGGGATGCAAAAAGGAAATATTTTTTTATTTATTAGGATTTGTTTACTGCGTTTTTGAAGGAATTTACTCAAGGCAGAGTACAGCAAGAATAAGTCAAACATAGGCAATAGACAATTACAGCAGTAAAAATATTTAAATAACAATTCAAGGTATGGCATAGTATGCTACATTACAATGTCAACACAACATGCAATAAAACATTTTAAAAGACCGCATAGGGTGTAAGCACATATGAAACATATAGACAGATAAGATAGAATAATAGGAGCTGGAAAATAAGGGGACTAATTTAAAGAAAGTTGCAAGTGAAGTCAGAAAGGTGCATGAATATAATCTCACCTAGGACAGAAGTAGGTAAGCAAGTCCTGCTACAGTATGTGCAGTCAGTGTCATACCTTGTGTATTTGTGACTAGCAAGTTAGTTCTTCCATTAAAAGGCCTGAGTGAAAAGCCAAGCTTTCACCTGCTTCCTGAAGTAGAGAAAGTCTTCTGTTATGCAAAGCCTTTCAAGCATGTCAGGTTCAATGGATTTGAGTAGCTGCACGATATCCGTGTAGATGTAGAACTGAGTGTTCATCAACCAAATCAGCTCATCTAGTGGCTTGAGGTAGATATTGAACAGAGTAGGTGACAGAATTGATCTTTGTGGTACCCAGCAGGTCAGTGCCCATGGTGGTGATGAGATCGTGTGAACAGAATGGACTGTTGCCTATCTGATAAATAGGATCAGAATCAAGCAAGTACCTTTCCATTGATAGCTGTTTCTGCCAGTTGTGCTAGCATGATATCGTGATCCACAGTGTTAAAAGCTGCTGAGAAATCTATCAGTACTAACACTGAGGCAAATCCCCTCTCTCAGTTTCTGTGAATACCATCTAGTAGAGATACAAGGACCATTTCTGTTCCATAACCAGGTCTCAATCCAGACTAACATGGATATAGACAGGTTCTTTCTTCTAGACAATTGCTGAGTTGAACACAGACTATTTGTTCTATAAGTTTTCCTAGAAATGGGATGGTTCTATTCTTGTTTAAATTTTCTTTATTTATTTCCATATTTTAAAAAACCATATAGAAACATTACAGAAATCTTAGAAATTTTCAACCAAAAAAATAAATTTACAAAATACTATCAAGAAATTATACTTTCATTCTCCACCCACAATACCGGGTCCAGGATCTAGGAACTACAATATCTAAAGTCATAACATACATTACATAATTAAATCAAGGGCAGAAGTTCCTTTAGCAGTAACAATCAGGCAGCAGTTCTAATTTGGGCAGCTACACCAACGGGGCTTTTCATCTGTTCCCTACTAACCACAAATTCTTGCAATTTCTTGGGGTCAGAGAAAATATAATTATTAGAATCAAAGGAAATACAACATCTGCTAGGAAACTTTATGAAGAAGGTAGCCCCTAGGGCTAAAACCCTTGACCGAAATGTCAAGAGCTCCTTCCTTCTCAATTGAGTTTCCTTAGCCAAGTCTGGAAAAATACTGACTTTCTCCCCCATGAAAGAGTCATTTATATGACGAAAATATAACCGCAACACATTTATTTTGTCCAATTCAAGAATGAAAGAAACCAGTAAAGTTGCACATTCCTTCTCAACAGAAGTTTCCAAAACTTCTGTAAGATTCACATCCTCCTTAGGTGGTTGATCAGTAATTCTCACTTTTCCTTTTATATAATAGGCGTTTGTCACTGGTGGGTGATTTTCTACTGCTAATCCTAAAATATCCTGGAAATATTTCTTTAATAGCTCTTGTGGAGAGATAAATGGTGAAACAGGAAAGTTCAAAAATCTCAAATTTTCCTTCTGAGCTGATTTTCAACGTATTCCATTTTCCTGGTTTTAGCAGCATTGTCTTAAACTACTGAATCAACCACCATTTTAACCTCAGTTTCAAAAGTCTCAATCCCTTTTGTATGTTCCTCCATCTTGTTGGACAATTGTACAATGTTATTTTTCAATTCCACTGTCTCCCCTCGAAGGAAGGCTGTAATTTGTAGTAGGGATGAGTTAAGCCCCTGGATAGCGTCCCAAAGATTGTCAAGCGTGACTATTTGAGGTCTTACCGGGCCGCCTTGTTCACCGGGAGCAGTCCCTCTGGTCAATGTGGGCGTTGATGTCACCAACCCACCTCCAGTAGATGTACCTCCAGAGGGATTATCCACGAGTTGACCTCCTCCACTTCGGACGTCCACTTCGGACGTCTCCAGGGCCCTGCACACCAACTCGACCGAGCTTCCGGGTCACGACAGGGTTACCCCGTAGGAGGGCTGAGAGACACTCCCTCCAAACTGCTGTTTGCCGTTGGAGTTGCGATTACTTCCGAAGTTACCGCTAAAGTCGCCGGCGCTTGGATACCGAATGCCTCTAAGGTAGGTTGGTGTATGGTGGGGTTTACCGCCGGGCCCGAGGAGGTTGGGGCTCCAGTTTTGCTCTTTCTTTTCCACATATTGCTATGGGGAACGCGCCAAACTTCCAATCCTAAACTTGGGCAGAGGAGCACTCCGAGCGCACGTCCGCTCTAAGCCGCCATCTTGGACCAGATTCATGGGATGGTTCTATAAGTTTTCCTAGAAATGGGATGTTAGATACCGTCCGATAACTTTCAAGCTTGTCTTGGTCAAGGTTAATTTTCTTAAGCAAAGGATCTTAGGAATTGTTAGGAAATGAATGAAAAACAAAACTGAGGATGTTATAATGCCTTTGTATCACTCCATAGTGTGACTCCATCTCGAAAACTGGTCGCCGCATCTTACAAAAGATGTGGAGGGGCATAATCGAACGCAAACGCCTATCTCCATGGGCGTCTATGTCCGAAAACGGGTACGTGAAGAGGCGAGACAGACCGTATTTTCGAAAAAATGGACGTTTTTGAGCTGGGTGTTTGTTTTTTTTTAGCGATAATGGAAACTAAAAACGCCTAGCTCAAAAATGTCCTAATCCAAGCCATTTGGTCATGGGAGAGGCGAGGATATGTAGTACACTGGCCCCCCTGATATGCCAGGACACCAACTGGGCACCCTAGAGGTCAGTGCAGTGGACTTCAGAAAAAGCTCCCACATGCATAGCTCCCTTACCACGGGTGCAGAGCCCCCAACCCCCCAACCCCCCTCCCCCAAAACCCACTACCCACAAATATACAACACTACCATAGCTCTTAGGGGTGAAGGGGCACATACATGTGGGTACAGTGGGTTTTGGAAGGCTACCATTTACCAGCACAAGTGTTACAGGTGGGAAGGGGATGGGCCTGGGTCCGCCTGCCTGAAGTGCACTGCGGTACCCACTAAAAGTGCTCCAGGGACCTGCATACATGCAGGCCTCTAGGACTTGTTGCTGCTGTATAACATTGGCACACCAGTTGACACCTGAAGACTAATCTCTTTGAAAAAGTCCTTTATTTGAATAAGCACATTTACTCACAGTTAACTGCAGATCAGAGGTTGTGCCCCACTGGTAAAGAGTCTCCCTGGTACTGAGATTAGCAGTAGGTCAGAGCTGGCAGATTGGTGTACAATGCCCTCTTTCAGCTACATTCAAGGTAATAACTAAGGCCTCTAACGTGGCTAACACATGAAAGGGATCTAATACTGGCTTACAAAAATGGCCACTACCTCACGGACTACCGGAAACAAAGCTGGACACCCTCTGACCCAGTTAGCAGGGGGAAAAGAACCATGGGAGTACAGCCTACCAACTACCAACATCGTGAGCATTTGCCACAAGCTAGTGGAATTACGGAGCCCAATACCCTACACCCACCACAATGCATTGCTGATGTGACTCTGCAGTGCGCATAACAGAAAAGGTGTCACACTCACCCGAGAGCCACATCAGAACCAGGGAAAGGCTGTCAGAGGATAGAACACATTCTGCTGTCATGGAGGTCGGTACGGCATTTGAGACTGGCAAAAAAGTTTTTAAAGTGGGTTTTTTTTGGTGGGGGGGGGGGGGTTAATGACCACTGGGGGAGTCCAGGGAGGTCATCCCCGATTTCCTCCAGTGGTCATCTGGTCAGTTGGGGCACTTTTTTGGGACTTGTTCGTGAAAAAAGGGTAAAAAAAAATGACCTAAAATCACGGTAAAAACGCCTTTTTTTTTATTATCAGCTAAAGACGCCCATCTCTCCTCGGCTGATACCCACGCCCCAGTCCCGCCTTCACCACACCTCTGACACGCCCCCGTCAACTTTACCCATTTCTGCAATGGATTGCAGTTGGAAACGCCCAAAATCGGCTTTTGATTATACCGATTTGGGCACCCACGGGAAAAAGACGCCCATCTCCCGATTTGGGTCGCAATATAGGCATTTTTCTCTTTCGATTATAAGCAGGTTAGTGGAATTAGAAAAGGTATAGAGAAGGGTGATGAAAATGATTAAGGGGATGGGACGAATTCCCTATGAGGAAAGGCTAATGTGGCTAGGGCTCTTCAGCTTGGAGAAGAAATGGCTGAGGGGAGGTATGATAGAGGTCTATAAAATAATAAGAGGAATGGAATGGGTTGACATAAATTGATTGTTTACTCTTTTCAACAATACTAGGACTAGGGGGCACGCAAAGAGGCTATTAGTAGTACATTGAAAATGACTTGGAGAAAATATTTCTTCACTCAATGAGTAATTAAACCTTGGAATTCGTTACCAGAGAATGTGTTAAAAGCAGTTAGCTCAGCGGGGTTTAAAAACGGTTTGGATAATTTCCTAAAAGAAAAATCCATAAAAGTCATTATTAAGATGGATTTGGGGAAACCCACTGCATATTCTAGGATAAGCAGTATGAAATCTGTTTTGTTGTTCTGGGATCTTGCCAGGTACTTGTGACCTGGATTGGCCACTGTTGGAAACAGGAAAGCCTGATGGACCTTCAGTCTGTCCCAGTATGGCAATGCTTATGTTCTTATGATGCACCACTGCCCTTTTTAATGCTGTTGGTTGTTGCCCATTAGAAAGAAAGGAGTTCACGATTTTTGTGGCACCTTCTATGAGGCCCCTGCTTGCCTGCTGCACTATCTTTGATGGCTGGGGGTCGAGGGAGCAGGTAGTTGGTCGAAGGCCTCTTAGGATTATGTCAAGACCATCCTTTGGTATTGGGTTAAAAGAATCCCATATGTCTGTGTTAGGAAGGGGCAAGTTTGTGCGCTCCTGGTTAGCTGAATGGAGACTGATGAGACTACCTGTAAATCTTGATGGAGTCTTAATTTTGTTGGCAAAGTATGCAGCAAAATTACTGCAGTTTTGTCTTTTATACCATCTATTTTCAAATTAAAGATCCTCTGTATTCATCCCATGCCTTTTTGAATTCAATCACTGTTTTTCTTTCCACCACCTCCCTCAGGAGGGCATTCCATGCATTGACTACCCTCTCTGTGAAAAAGAATTTCCTGACATTACTTTTAAGACAGCTCACAAATGGAGCAGACCGGTGTAGGAGTATAAAATTTATTAAGCAGAACCACATGATGTGGCCACATTTCACCTTAAAAAACACACCTTCCCCTTGTGGTATAAATCTATCTACAAGCATTTACCATATTCTGGGGCTCATTTTAGAAAGAGAAAAATGTCCAAAAAGTGTAATAAAGCACCATTTGGATGGATTTCTTCACAAAACCTCCAAATCGGTATTTTGTCTGCAGTGCATCCAAATCACAAGGGGGCGTGTGTCAGGGATGTTGCCAAGGCAGAATTAGGGTAGGCTCAGGGTGTGCCTAACACTTGGATGGCTTGGCCTAGACTTTTTTTTCTAAGGAATAAGACACAAAAAATGACTCTAAATGACCACTAGAAGGATTCAGGAATGACCCCCTCCTTACTCCCCCAGTGGTCACTGACCTCCTCCCACCCTCCGAAAAATATGAATAAAAATAGTACTCACCAGCCTCTATGACATCCTTGGATGTTATAGCCAGGTCCATTCGCATAGCATACAGCTCCCCACAGTAGTGTAGTACTGGTACCCACTACTTATAGGAGCCCCCTTCACCCATAAGGGCTATTATAGTTGTGTACAGTTGGGGTTGTGGGTTTTGAATAGGTTTTGAGGGTTCAGCAGACAAAATAAGGGAGCAGTGGTGACATGTGTACCTGGGAGCATTTATATGAAGTCCACAGCAGTATCCCCTAGGGTGCCCCACTGCTCTCTTGGGATGTCTGGGGGACCAGTCTGTTAAAAATGTTAGCCCCTTCTACATCTCAATTGCTTGATTTCTACATTTTGCACTTGTGCAATTTTATTTTAAATGGCCTGAAAAGATAAACATACAGAGCACAAAACCTTGTTCCAAACAGTATTTTCGAAACAACAACAAAAAAATATAGATGTTTTACTTTTTTGAAAATGGTTACATTTGCTACTCGGATTTGAGACATTTAGCACAAAATCTCCAAAGTCCAACTTAGACGTGATATCGAAAATGCCCCTCCACGTATCCAGAGCAGCACTTCTCCTCCATTAGGTAGTTGAGGAAAAAACCCTGGCTTTTTAAGGAGAAATGTGGCCACATCAAGTGCTTGTGCTTAATAAACTTCTTACTCTTACACTTCTGGTCTGCTTTGTTTGTGTGCTAACCATGTGTGCTAACCATAGGCACCCGGTATAAGAGGCTTGGGGAGGCTAAGCCTCCCCAGCTGCAAGCCCCAAGCGTCTCTCTCTCTCTCTCTCTCTCATCCCCCCCCCCCCCCCCCGATGCAGCGTCCATCTATCCCTCTCACTCCCTCCCTGCAGTGCAGTCTCTCTAATTCAGATCGCCGCTGGCAGGCTCTCTCTCATCCCGCCACCCCCACCCCGATGCAGCGTCTATCCTCCCTCTCACTCCCTCCCTCCTCTAATTTGATTTAGATCGCCCATCGCTGCAGGTAGTGGCACACCAACATCGGACTACAGCTTGCTTCGGCCTGACAGCGTGACGTGCCCCGCCTCCTCTCTCTGACCATCCTTCCTTATGATGCGTCCAACCCTTGCGGAAGCAGGAAGTTTGGTCAGAGGAAGTGGGGCACGTCATGCCGTCAGGCCGAAGCAAGCTGTTGTCCAATGTTGTTGGCGTGCCACTACCTGCAGTGATGGGCGATCTAAATCAAATTAGAGGAGGGAGGGAGAGGGAGGATAGACGCTGCATTGGGGTGGGGGTGGCGGGATGAGAGAGAGCCTGCCAGTAGCGGCGATCTGAATTAGAGGGACTGCACTGCAGGGAGGGAGTGAGAGGGATAGATGGACGCTGCATCGGGGGGGGATGAGAGAGAGACGCTTGGGGCTTGCAGTTGGGGAGGGATAGACGCTGCATCAGGAGGGGGGAACGAGGGAGAGGGATAGATGCTGCATCGGGGGGGACGAGGGAGAGGGATAGACACTGCATTTGGGAGGGAAAGAGAGAGAGGGATAGATACTGCAATGGGAGAAACAAGGGAGAATTGCTGGACATGGGTGGATGGAGGGGAGGGGAGGGCAGGAGAGAGAGGAGAATTGCTGGAGATGGATGGAGGAGGGGCAGGGGAGAATGGAGAGTTGCTGGACATGGATGGAGGGGAGGACAGGGAAGAGGAGAATTGCTGGACATGGATGGATGAATGGGGGCAGGGGAGAGAGGAAATTTGATGGATATGGATGGATGGATGGAGGAGAGGGCAGGGGAGAATGGAGAGTTATTGGATATGGATGGAATGGAGGGCAGGGAAGAAAGAAGAAATGTTGGAGAAGGATGGAGGGAAGGAATGATAAAGGAAAAATGCACACGGATGGAGTGGAAGGGAGAGAGGAGAAATGCTGGACATGGATAGAGGGGAGTGGAGTGAGGACAAATGCTGGATATGGATGGAGGGTAAATTGCTAAATTTAAGGGCTGGATTGGAACACTTTGAAGGCAGATGCTGAAACTGGAGAAAGGGTAGGGACAGGGCTACAGATGGTAGACAGGACGCATAAAGGGAACAGAAGAATGGTGGACATGGTGAGAGAAAAAATATCAAATAGAAAGAAGACACTGCATAAAACAGAAGACACTGGGACCAAAGCTAATAGAAAAACTAAATGCTCAGACAGCAAAGGTAGAAAACATGTTTTTAATTCAGAATTTATTAATTGGAATATGTCAGCTTTTGGAAATGTGCATCTGTGATATTTTGCATTCAAGTTTCAATTTTTTTAGTATTGCTGCATGCTGAGTCTGACTTCTTGAGGTAACTTTCCAGTTCAGTATTTTGCCTTCATATCTGTTGTATCATGTTTTTTTTTCATGTGTGATCAAGATGCAGTATTCTGCTAGCGTGTAGTATTTGCAGCCCTTTTTGTTTTGTTTCACTAGGTTGTGTACTGGTGTTTTAAAGCCAGGTGTAATTATAGTGCTGCCTTTCCACGCATAAGGTTGTAGCTCATCCTATCCTTGGAATTAGTGCTGTTATGGTTTGGTAAGGTTATGTTTTGCAGTGGAGAGATTGTGTGTTGGCCTTACTAAGGTGGCACCAAAACATCAGAAAGGGTGTAGAGCCTAAATCATGACACACTACCTCTTCAAGGATCTACATATGGTCGTTAATAAAGGGAGCTCATTGTGAACACTATCCACCGTAAAAGGGTGTTTTGTGGCTCTACATGAGAATTGTGATATTATGATCCCTTGTTTCATATTGTTGACGGTCTGCATTTTCTGTATGGTGGTATATTTGTGTATTAGGTCTGCCCAGTGTAATATTTATGGTACAGTAAGGATATGAGTGTGTTTTTGCACAAAGTTGTGCATAGTGTTTTGCAGTTGAGCGATTGTGGTTAGTATATGCTTTGAGCAACCACTTTATTCTTTGACATATGATACATATCTAATATCTAAATTTAATAAAAGGTATTAATTGTGATTATTTTATTTTTACTTATTTTTTTTCTGTGTGTTGTCAGACAATTATGGATGTAAGCCCCGCCCCTGGCCCCACCCATAACCCCGCCCCTTCAGCCTCCCCAAACAGTTGGGCCACCGACCACCTATGGTGCTGACTACTGTTTGGCGATCGCTGTCTCTTTGTGCTTCTGTATTACTCCTAGATCTACCACCCCGCAACCTCAATTCATGTCCTCTAGTTTTAGGTTTTTGCTTTCCTGAAAAAGATTTGTTTCTATATTAATACCTTTCAAATATTTAAACATCTGTAATATCTCCCCTATCCCTCCTTTCCTCTAGGGTATACATATTCATATCTTCCAGTCTCTTCAAATATGTCTTTTGGAACAAACACCATACCATTTTTGCCGCCTTCCTCTGGACGACTTCTAGTCTTTTTGTATCCTTAGCAAGATACAGCCTCCAAAACTGAACATAATACTCCACGTGGGGCCTCACCAATGACTTGTACAGGGGAATCAACACTTCCTTTCTTCTGCTGGTTATACCTCCCTCTAGCATCTTTCTGGCTACAGCTACTGCTTTGCCACATTCTGGCGGGTCCTCTTAAAGATTTGTTTAATATATCCTTGCAGACGCGAGAGGTTCCAAGGGATTTGAGAACGGCGGAGGTGGTCCCTCGTCACAAAAGTGGTGATAGGGAAGAAGCTGGAAACTACAGGCCGGTAAGCCTCACTTCGATTATTGGAAAAATAATGGAAGCGATGCTGAAGGAAAGGATAGTGAATTTCCTGGAAGCCAATAAGTTGCAAGATCTGAGACAACATGGTTTTACCAAAGGGAAATCGTGCCAAACGAATCTCATTGAGTTCTTTGATTGGGTGACAGGAGAATTGAATCAGGGACGAGCTATGGACGTAATCTACTTAGATTTCAGCAAAGCTTTTGACACGGTTCCCCACAGGAGGTTCTTAAATAAACTGGCTGAAGATAGGACCCGAAGTGGTGAACTGGATTAGGAACTGGTTGACGGACAGAAGCCAGAGGGTGGTGGTGAATGGAATTCGCTCGGAGGAGGGAAAGGTGAGTAGTGGTGTGCCTCAAGGATCGGTGCTGGGACCGATTCTGTTCAATATATTTGTGAGTGACATTGCCGAAGGGTTAGAAGGTAAAGTTTGCCTATTTGCGGATGATACTAAGATCTGTAACAGAGTGGACACCCGGGAGGGAGTGGAAAACATGAAAAAGGATCTGAGGAAGCTAGAAGAATGGTCTAAGGTTTGGCAATTAAAATTCAATGTGAAGAATTGCAAAGTGATGCACTTAGGGAATAGAAATCCTCGGGAGACGTATGTGTTAGGCGGGGAGAATCTGATAGATACGGACGGGGAGAGGGATCTTGGGGTGATAGTATCTGAGGATCTGAAGGTGACGAAACAGTGTGACAAGGCGGTGGCCGTAGTTAGAAGGTTGTTAGGCTGTATAGAGAGAGTTGTGACCAGCAGAAGAAAGGAGGTGTTAATGCCCCTGTATAAGTCGTTGGTGAGGCCCCACCTAGAGTACTGTGTTCAGTTTTGGAGGCTGTACCTTGCGAAGGATGTAAAAAGAATTGAAGCGGTGCAAAGAAAAGCTACAAGAATGGTAAGGGATTTGCATTACAAGACGTATGAGGAGAGACTTGATGACCTGAACATGTATACTCTGGAAGAAAGGAGAAACAGGGGTGATATGACACAGACGTTCAAATATTTGAAAAGTATTAATCCGCAAACGAACCTTTTCCGGAGGTGCGAAGGCGGTAGAACGAGAGGACATGAAATGAGATTGAAGGGGGGCAGACTCAAGAAAAATGTCAGGAAGTATTTTTTCACGGAGAGAGTAGTGGATGCTTGGAATGCCCTCCCGCGGGAGGTGGTGGAAATGGATACAGAAAGTGAAAGTGCCTTGGTGCTTTGTAGCTTTTACTACATGAGACGTGGGGACCCCTGACGCAGGTGCTAGTCACCGAAACACGGCCCGTGTCGGGTCTTTTTGTCAAGGCTCATTCATTAAAGAACTGTGTTCCATTTTTAAAGGCCCGTGGTGCTGTTTTTTTTTGTTTGGAAATGAAAACGGTAACAGAATTCAAACACGCGTGGGATAAACATAAGGAATCCTGTTCAGAAGGAATGGATCTTAAGGAGCTTAGCCGAGATTGGGTGGCAGAGCCGGTGGCGGGAGGCGGGCATAGTGCTGGGGAGACTTATACGGTCTGTGCCAGAGCCGGTGGTGGGAGGCGGGGCTGGTGGTTGGAAGGCGGGGATAGTGCTGGGCAGACTTACATGGTCTGTACCCTGAAAAGGACAGGAACAAATCAAGGTAAGGTATACACAAAAAGTAGCACATATGAGTTTATCTTGTTGGGCAGACTGGATGGACCATGCAGGTCCTTTTCTGCCGTCATTTACTATGTTACATTGTTTTGCTGCCCTCAGAATCTCAGACACTATCACACCAAGGTCCCTCTCCCTGTCTGTTCACATCAGCCTCTCACCTCCTAGCACATACAGCTCCCATGGATTTCTACTTCCCTAGTGCATCATTCTGTACTTCTATGCATTTCAAACATTAGGCCATTCTTCTAAGTTTTGCAGATCCCTTTTCGTGTTGCCCACTCCCTCCGTAATGTCCACTCTGTTACAAACCTTGGTATCATCCACAAAAAAGGCAAACCTTACATTTTAACCCTTCGGCAATGTCACTCACAAATATATTGAACAGAATCAGCCCACACACTGATCCTTGAAGCACTCCACTACCCACATTTCTTTCCTCCAAGTGAATTCCATTAACCACCACCCTCTGGCATTTGTCTCCAGTTCACCACTTTGGGTCCTAACTTCAGTCTGTCAAGTTTATTTAAAAGCATCCTATGTGGAACCCTGTCAAAGGCTTTGCTGAAATCCAAGTAGATTATATCTAGAGCACATCCTCAATCCAATTCTCTGGTCGCCAGTCAAAGAATTCAATGTTGCCTTGCATCTTGTAATCCATTGGATTCCAGGAACTTCACTATCCTTTCCTTCAGCAGTGCTTCCATTACTTTTCCAATGACCAGAGTGAGGCTTATCAGATACCAGAGTGAGGCTTACCAGAGTGAATAGATCTTTTATTTTATATTTATTTATTTTATTTATAATAGTATTTTCCAAAACTGGCTCAAAGTGGCTTACAAATTTACAGTGAAAACATTTTTTTTTTTTTTAGCATCAGTAGTGTTATGTCACGAAGAGTAGACGTGCATTGAGGGCAGGAATGGGAATTCTATTAGCTTGATTGTTGAGTGCTGTAATTCGGGAAAATGTTTTTGAAAAGGTAGGCTTTAAGATATTTGCGAAAGTTCAAGTAGTGGTTCACGCTTCTCAGGTCTCTGGGAAGGGTGTTCCACCATTTGGTGCTTATGTAAGAAAATCTTGTTGAGTGGACTGATTTGTATACAACTTTCTTACAGTTTGGGTAAAGCAGGGTTAGATCATTTCTTGTCTTCACGTTTGCATTTTTTTGTGGTAGCGTGATCAGCTTTTAAAGTTGTAAAGTCAGACAAGGCGTGTGAAATCAAAGGTTTCCAGTAACAAGGAATCAAATGACTATTTTGCACTTCTGTGTTAACTTCTTTGGAGAGTTAATGCAGAGGGCATCGAGGAACTTTAGTTTAAATCGAATCAGGAGCTTAAAAATAGTTATGTAGTTAAAATAAAATTTCAATTCACAGATTGCAATTATTCACTTTGCAGTTTCTGGTTTTAATGTCCTTGGATGGTCCAGTTGATGCTGGTTGCTGTAGGCTTTTTCTTTTGTTGTCCAGGAGGAAGGTTCGATATAAATATAGATCCAGCTCAGATCACAGGAGATGAGGAGAGTTGTTTGTAATATGAAGGGAAGGTAAAATTTTCCTTTCTCCAGATAAAAATAGTTGAAAGAAGGTCAAAGTAAAATTGAGGACTGGTATCTCAACATAGATTTAACAAAAGTCTGTAAAAATTTGAGTTGTAAATAAACAAAGAGTGTATTATTTAATCTTTCTGAGAAGTTCTGAGAAAAGAGGACATTTCTCTGGTAAGTGAACGCTACTTTGCTTTGTGCTTTGGGAACTTAAAGATTGGGGTTTAAAGGAGGAATTGTAGGTTAGTGTTAGGCAAAAATAAAAATACAAAAAGCAAATTTTAACAACTAATTTCCATAGTCTTTCCCATTTAGTTTTAAAAGCTTTGTACCACAGCATTAATAGATAGAATCTAACAGGCACTGGAGGATCTAATTTAGTATTCCCACCCACGCACCCTCCCCAACACCCACCCACCCCTAGGGCAACTCTTCATTTATAGTCAGTTATTGTAATTAGAGTAACAAGCAAGGAGTGCTCTTACAGAGTTTTAAATACATTTCATTACCATCTAAGAAGGAAACACTAAATAAATCATAAAATATACTATCCTGCTTATAATCGAATGAGAAAAACGCCCACGTTCCGACCTAAATCGGGAGATGGACGTTTATCTCACAAAAACAAATAATGCGGTATAATCGAAAGCCGAACTTGGACGTTTTCAACTGCACTCCATCGCGGAAGCGTACAAAATTGACGGGGGCGTGTTGGAGGCGTGGTGAAGGCGGGACTGGGGCATGGTTATCACCCGAACAGAGATGGGCGCCTTTCGCCAATAATGGAAAAAAAGTATGCGTTTGTAGCTAGAATTTAGGGCACTTTTCCTGGACCCTGTTTTTTCACGAATAAGGCCCCAAAAAGTGCCCTAAATGACCAGATTACCCCCAGAGGGAATCGGGGATGACCTCCCCTGACTCCCCCAGTGGTCACTAACCCCCTCCCACCACAAAAAATGATGTTTCACAACTTTTTATTTTCACCCTCAAATGTCATACCCACCTCCCTGGCAGCAGTATGCAGGTCCCTGGAGCAGTTGTTAGGGGGTGCAGTGGACTTCAGGCAGGTGGACCCAGGCCCATCCCCCCCCTACCTGTTACAATTGTGCTGCTTATGCTTAGTCGTCCAACCCCCCCAAACCCACTGCACCCACATGTAGGTGCCCCCCTTCACCCCTTAGGGATATAGTAATGGTGTAGACTTGTGGGCAGTGGGTTTTGAGGGGGATTTGGGGGGCTCAACACACAAGGGAAGGGTGCTATGCACCTGGGAGCTCTTTTAACCTTTTTTTGTTTTTGTAAAAGTGCCCCCTAGGGTGCCCGGTTGGTGTCCTGGCATGTGAGGGGGACCAGTGCACTACGAATCCTGGCCCCTCCCACGAACAAATGCCTTGGATTTATTCATTTTTGAGCTGGGCGCTTTCATTTTCCATTATCGCTGAAAAACAAAAACGCCCAGCTCACAAATTGTCGAATAAAACATGGACGTCTATTTTTTTGCGAAAATACGGTTCGGTCCGCCCCTTCATGGACCCGTTCTCGGAGATAAACGCCCATGGAGATAGACGTTTTCGTTCGATTATGCCCCTCCACATAAACTAAAAGACACTTTTATATTAGGCTAATATCCTTAATACTGTAGCAAGTTTAAAATTATTGAAAAACTCAAAAACACTAAGATGGAGTCAGCAGTCCAGCAGCGAGAGGGGTGCTATCCAATCTTTTGCATTGAGTGTCACATGTATGATTATCTCCCAGTTGGTGAGATGTCATATGTGTGTGCCCGATGCAAAGAGCTCCTAGCTCTTAGAGAACGTGTTTGTTCTCTTGAGGCTAGAGTAGCAGACTTGGTGGAGCTGAGGGAGACAGAGAGGTACATAGAGGAGACCTACAGGCAGTGGTGTGCTGAAGCCGGTTCGCACTGGCTCGCAAGAGCCGCTTGTTAAATTTTGACAGCTCTTGCGAGCCGGTTGTTGTTGGGGGCGAGCCGGCTCCATTGCGGGAGGTAAGCATGGCAGGAGGGCGCCATCACAGGCCATGCTTACCACCCCTGCCGCTCCAAAGCATATCCAACCTTGTCCTTCGCTCCCACCCTCCCCTCCCGCTCCCCTCTGTCTTTTTTTAATTACCTCCGTTGAAGCGCGTGCCATTTAAAGCCCTGCTGCGTGCTGGCCGTCTCCAGGCTTCCCCTGTTTGCTTCGGATGATGTTCGTGCCTTAGTCCCGCCTTCATTCTGACGTCATTTCCTTTTTTTGCAAAGGCGGGACTAGGGCACGAACATCATCCAAAGCAAGCAGGGGAAGCCTGGAGACGGCCAGCATGCAACAGGGCTTTAAATGGCGCGAGCTTCGATGGAGGTAATTAAAAAAAGACGGAGGGCAGGGTGGGGGCGAAGGACATCTTTGGACATGCTTCGGAGCGGCAGGGGAGGGAGGAGAATTGCTGGATGGGTAGAGGGGGGCAGGGGAGAGACTTGCTGGGCATGGGTGCGTAGAGGGGGGCTGGGGAGAGAGGAGAGTTTCAGGACATGGATGGAGGGGAGAGCAAGAGAAATTCTGGACATGGATGGAGGGGAGGGAAGGGAGAGAGAAGAAATGTTGGACATGGAGGGAAGATAGAGGAAGGAGTTTAGATGAGGGAAAAGGAAGTGAGGAGAGAAACTGCACATGAATGGAGAAAATAGGCAGAAGCTGGATCCACTGTACAGTCAAGTATGCGGAGGACCAGAAATGAAGAAGAAAGGAGGAAAGAAAAGAAATAAATGGAAAGGAAGCCCTGGAAATGGAGTCAAGGGAACAGATAGAGAGCAGCAGAATCAGATACTGGACCAGCATGATCAGAGAAACAAAGTCACCAAAGGTAGAAAAAAAATAATTTTATTTTTATTATAGTGTTTGGAATATGTCCACTTTGAGAATCAGGCGCTGAACGTTAAAAGTTTATATTTATTTACTTATTTATGGCATTTTATCCCATATTAAACATGAATTAGATTGGAACCTGGGATAATTTAAATTTTTTTTCCTGGAGAGAGTAATGTGTTGGCGCCCTCCCCCCCCCCCCCCCCCCCCCGGGGTATAGCCAACTCTGCAATTTTTTTTGGGGGGTGGGAGCAGAGGTGGGTGGGGGGGCGCAGTGGTGGACAAGGGGCGCAGAAGTGGATGTGGGGGGTTCCGAGGTGGATGGGGGGGGGGGGGCGCCGAGGTGGACCAGGGACAGAGCCTGTTGTTAAAAATTTACCAGCACACCACTGCCTACAGGGATGTTGTAGATAAGTCCCACCTCCAGTCTGGTAGCCCTTGTGGTACCCTGGAGGAGAGAGGTCTCCTAGAAGGAGAGCATCACCCTGGTGAAGTAGGAAGTACTCCTGTAGCCAGGACCTGCCCACCAGGGGATGTACTATCCTCTCGCTCCGAGGATATGTCTCTAAGTGCTGCCCGGGAGGGAAAGGTTAGGACAGCTGTTGTAGTTGGTGATTCGATCATTAGGCATATAGATAGCTGGGTGACTGGTGGACGTGAGGATCCCCTGGTGACTCTCCTGCCTGCTGCGAAGGTGGCGGACCTCATGCATCACCTAGATAGGATTCTAGATAGTGCTGGGGAGGAGTCCGCTATCTTGGTACATGTGGGTACCAATGACATAGGAAAATGTGGGAGAGGGGTTCTGGAAGCCAAATTTAGGCTCTTAGGTAGAAAGCTCAAATCCAGATCCTCTAGGGTAGCATTTCTGAAATGCTACCTGTTCCATGCTTAGGGCCCAAGAGACAGGCAGAGTTCCGGAGTCTCAATGAGTGGATGAGACGATGGTGCAGGGAGGAAGGTTTTAGATTTGTTAGGAACTGGGCAACATTCTGGGGAAGGGGGAGCCTATTCCAAAAGGATGGGCTCCACCTTAATCAGGGTGGGACCAGGCTGCTGGCGTTGGCATTTAAAAAGGAGATAGAGCAGCTTTTAAACTAAAAATGGGGGGAAGGCCGACAGTCGCTCAAAAGCGCATGGTTCGGGATAAGGTATCTTGCAAAGATACCTCACAAACAGGGAAGATAGGGTTTCTGGATAGTGAGGTTGCACAACAGACCGTGGTAGGCCAGGTGCCCTTAAATACAACTAAAGATCAGACAAAAGATGGCAAATCAGTAGTGTCCAGTACTAAGCATCATGCAAATAGGAACAACAAACATACTCTGAAATGTCTATATGTAAATGCTTGGAGTCTAAGAAATAAGATGGGAGAGTTGGAATATATTGCACTAAATCAAAAATTGGATATAATAGGCATTACTGAGACCTGGTGGAAGGAGGATAACCAGTGGGACACTGTCATACCGGGGTACAAAGTATATCGTAGTGATAGGGTGGGCCGGACTGGTGGCAGGGTAGCATTGTATATTAACAAGAGCCTTGACTCAGATAGATTACAAATTCAGCAGGACACAAATCACACCCTTGAATCATTGTGGGTTGAAATTCCATGTATAAAAGGGAAAAGGACGGTGGTAGGAGTGTACTACCGCTCACCTCACCAGGATGAGCAGGTAGATGCAGAAATGATAAAAGAAATCAGAGACGTAAACAAAATGGGCAATGTGATAATAATGGGTGACTTCAATTATCCAAATATATAGACTGGGTAAATGTAACATCGGGACACGCTAGAGAGGTACAATTCTTTGATGAAATCAAGGACAGCTTTATGGAGCAGCTGGTGCAGGAGCCGACGAGAGAAGGAAAAATTCTAGACTTATTTATTTGTAGAATTTATATCCCGCTCTTTCCCACTCGATAGCAGGCTTAGTGTGGCTTACAATAAATGGGAACAAAGTGTGACAGAGATGACATAGGCTCAGTGCGGCTTACAATAAATGGGAATAAGGTGTATCAGAGATAATAAAAGATATGGATACATCATTTTACAGAGATACAAATTGTATAGAGAATGAGAAGATGAAGGAATATGGGGGCAGGATAAGGTATGGTTAATGCTAGTGGTTTGGTTTAGAGATGTGGTTTAGGTAATTAGATTAAGTTGGGTCGTTCGAATAGGCTCGTTTGAAAAGGTATGTTTTCAGCAACTTTCAGAAGGGTAGAAGTTCGTTGGTTGTTCTAATGAGTCTTGGTATGGCGTTCCAGAGTTGACTGCCTATCACGGAAAAGTTGGAAGCGTAGTAGGTTTTGTATTTGACGCCTTTGCAACTCGGAAGATGAAGATTGAGATATGTTCGAGAGGATTTGGTCCTGTTTCTGTTTGGGAGGTCAATTAATTTGGTCTTGTAGCTTGGAGATTCTCCATGGAGGATCTTGTGGATCAGTGTGTGTATTTTCAAATTTATTCGCTCTTTGATGGGGAGCCAGTGTAGCTTTTCGCGGAGTGGTGTTGCACTTTCAAATCTTGATTTACCAAAAATTAGTCTGGCTGCCGTGGTCCTTAGTGGAGTGCATGATCTGGTGAGGGACGTTATGGTACTGGGGCCGCTTGATAACAGTGATCATAATATGATCAGCTTTAATATCAACCTTGAAGTAACTATACACAGGAAGTCAAGTACGTTAGCGTTTAACTTTAAAAAAGGAGACTATGATAAAATGAGAACGGTGGAAAAAAAACTTAGGGGGACAACTGAGAGGGTAAAAACTGTACAGCAGGCATGGACGCTGTTCAAAAATACCATCCTGGAGGCCCAGGCCAAACATATTCCACTAATTAGAAAAGAAAGACGGAACTCCAAAAGACAGCCGGTCTGGTTGAAAAGTGAGGTGAAGGAAGCTATTAGGGCTAAAAGAAATGCCTTCAGAAAATGGAAGAAGGAACCATCTGAAAACAAAAAGAAGCCTCATAAAGAGTGTCAAAGCAAATGCAAGGCGCAGATAAAGAAGGCCAAGAGGGATTACGAAAAAAAGATAGTATTAGAGGCAAAAAAAAAAAAAAAAGTAAAACTTTTTTCGCTATATTAAAAGCAGGAAGCCGGCAAAAGAATCGGTTGGGCCGCTGGATGACCGAGAGGTAAAAGGGGCAATCAAGGAAGACAAAGACGTAGCAGAAAGATTGAATGAATTCTTTGCTTCGGTCTTCACCAAGGAAGAATTGGGTGGGATACCGGTGTCGGAAATGATATTTCAAGTGGACGAGTCGGAGAAACTTACTGACTTCACGGTAAACCTGGAGGACGTAATGGGGCAGTTCAGCAAACTGAAGAGTAGCAAATCTCCGGGACCGGATGGTATTCAACCTAGAGTACTGATAGAACTGAAAAAGGAGCTTGTGGAGCTACTGCTAGTGATATGCAATTTATCCTTAAAATCAAGCATGGTACCGGAAGATTGGAGGGTGGCCAATGTAACGCCCATTTTTAAAAAAAGGTTCCAGGGGAGATCCGGGAAATTATAGACCGGTGAGTCTGACGTCGGTGCCGGGGAAAATGGTAGAGGCTATTATTAAAAACAAAATTACGAGGGACCACATGATGTGTTGAGGAGAGCAGACGTGAGCTGCTAATCCTCCCGGGCCCCGACCCTTCCGCTTGATTTAAACAGACGAAATTATAACTAAGACAACGATAACAAACCCCAGACAGTATTACCGACTTGCATGGAAGCTTTTGTTACAAGAGCTGGAACGGCTATGCCTAGCAAAGGAGTAAAAAAAGAAGCAGAGAAAACCCGCGAAGCCTGTGATCCCAAGATGGCGACGAGCCCGGCTCAGCCTCTACCTCCGGCAAATTTCTCAGCCTCGCAGTTAGATCAGCTCACAATGGCGGTGAAAGCAGCGTTGGAGCCTCAATTTACACAACTATCAGAACAGATGGCTGTTTTAGAAGGTTACCTGGAAGATACTCAAAAACGCACGAGTGAGCTGGAGTTGTGAGTCTCCGCGATTGAAGATAAAGAAGGCAGTATGGCAACTCAACTAAAAGACATGGAAAAAACTATGGCATTACAGGCGCAGCAAATTGATGAGCTGGAGAATCGCTCATGAAGAGATAATTTATGGATTGTCGGCTTACCAGAGACGATCCCAGACTCGTCCCTGCAGCATCTGCTAGAGCAGTGGTTAACAAAGGAGTTTGCTCTATCAGACAGTATTGGACCTCTGTGCCTAGAAAGAGCTTTTAACCCGATTTGCCAATCCCTCGCGACAGCGAAGAAGAGATTCACACTTCTATACCCAGCCACGTTCAAGATCGTGCATGAAGGAGATTGGCATGCTTTCGGAACACCTGAAGCAGCACAAGCATTTATAAGAGACCGGAAAATCCTGACCTGAGAAGCGCAGATAAGTTACCATAAAGAGTTTAAGAAAACCCTATGCACTAAATAGGGGGAAGTTAATCGGTTACAGATTAGTTTTACAGCTTAAAACAACATTTACATACACAGTCTGGGCATTGATAGCTGAATGTGATTAAGTTAATGAGGCGGGGGGGGGGGGGGGGGGGGGGGGGGGGGGGGGGGGGGGGGGGAAGGGGTCTTACACGCTTGGAAGCCCAAATCGTTCTCTCTCATGTTGGAGAGAGGAAGGAGGGTAGATGTGGGAGGGGTATGGGGATCACAAAGGGAGGGGAGGGGAAGGGAAGTGTCTTGAAGGGAATTGCAGAACCAAGGGTATAAAGACTTAACTGAGGGATGGTAGATAAGAGTTAGGGCTAATGAAAGGACTCAAGAGGAGAGTACTGGCAGCCCCAGGGGTGAAGCCGGGCACCTGGAGGGCTGCTTGAGGCTAAATGAGCAGTCAGAATATAATACCTCTGTACAGGATGGGTAAAACCTTAAGAATAGGAACATGGAATGTGGGAGGGATTGTCACTCCAGTGAAACGGACTAAGATCCTGACAGCTCTGAAGAGGCATAATGTTGATATCCCCGGTGTGCAGGAGACTAGATTAATTGAGGAGGAACACCGTAAATTAAAAAGAATGTGGGTGGGGGAGGTGTTTTCTGCATCCTCCTCAGAGCGGAGGGGAGGAGTAGCAATTTTAATAAAAAAAGGATTAGCAGCTAAGGTAGAACTTGTGTCGAAAGATGAACAGGGACGTTATGTTATAGTGCATTTATGGCTGCAAAATAGAGAATATTTGCTGGTTAACATTTATGGGCCAAATACTTGTGATGCACAATTTTATCAGAAGATTATCCAGAAGTGTCAGCCCTATCGATCCCTTAAATTAATACTAATGGGAGACTTCAATTTAGTATCTGACCCTACCTTGGACTGCACGGAACCGAGAACTGCTCACAGGGGGGGGGGGGGGGGGGGGGGCAGAGCAAGGGTGCTCCCATCTCTTATGAGATCCTTACACTTGGTAGACGTATGGCGCGCGCTGCATACATCACGAGCGCACGGTACATCTTCTCATTTAGATTACATTTTATTAGATGCTAGAGCTTTCCCCTGGGTAGCTGCAGCCTGTGTGGGCCCAGAGGAATCTCGGACCATGCCATGGTGTGATGGATCTGGAGAACCAGAGTTTTATATTCAAAATCAGTCCGGTTGGAGATTTCCAGCCTACCTGTACAATAATGCAGACTTCTGCATCTATGTGCAGCAGAAATGGGAGGAGTACCAGACACATAATGGCGGGCATAGAGATCACCCTATTCTATATTGGTCAACGGCCAAAGCAGTGTTACGAGGGGACGTAATAGCGTACCTTAGCCGAAGACATAAAAAAACAATCAGCAGCTATACTAAACTTAGAAACGCAATTAAGAAAACTTAAGAACAGATATCATAAAGAACCCACAATAAGAAACAGGGAGAATTTAACAGCAACACAACAGCACTAAATACCTTGTTACATGAGCGTGCAAGAAGATCGATTTATTATCATAAGTATAAATTACAACGGTTTGGTACCGCTCGGGTCCGTTGCTGATGAGACTGATTAAACCATGGGAACCCCATAGAGTGATCACAGAGATGAGAGATGACAAGGGAGACCTTAAACATAAAAACGAGGAAATTGTGAGTATATTTAAGAAATTTTTTACTGCTCTTTATAACCCGCGAAGACCAATAGACTCGCAGGCTCTGCGCACGTATCTGATGAAAATAGGGATGCCTCAATTGACAGACTGGGAACAACAAGAATTGGCCCGACCCCTGGAAGGCAAAGAAGTACAAGAGGTTATTCATAAATTAAGTCTGTATTCTGCGCCAGGACCAGATGGTCTGTCCGGGGAATTTTATAAAATGCTTCCCCATACTAGTGGGGAAATCTTGCCTGACCAATTTACTTCAATTCTTTGAAGGAGTAAACAAACATGTGGACAAAGGGGAGCCGGCTGATATTGTGTATCTGGATTTTCAAAAGGCGTTTGACAAGGTACCTAATGAAAGGCTACAGAGGAAATTGGAGGGTCATGGGATAGGAGGAAAAATCCTATTGTGGATTAAAAACTGGTTGAAGGATAGGAAACATAGAGTGGGGTTAAATGGGCAGTATTCACAATGGAGAAGGGTAGTTAGTGCGGTTCCTCAAGGGTCTGTGCTAGGACCGCTGCTTTTTAATGTATTTATAAATGATTTAGAGATGAGAGTAACCAGCGAGGTAATTAAATTTGCTGATGACACAACGTTATTCAAAGTTGTTAACTCGCGACAGGATTGTGAAAAATTACAGAAGGACCTTACAAGACTGGGAGACTGGGCGGTAAGATGGCAGATGAACGTTTAATGTGAGCAAGTGCAAGGTGATGCATGTGGGAAAAAAGAACCCGAATTATAGCTATGTCATGCAAGGTTCCACGTTACGAGTTATGGACCAAGAAAGGGATCTGGGTGTTGTCGTCGATAATACACTGAAACCTTCTGCTCAGTGTGCTGCTGCAGCTCGGAAAGCAAATAGAATGTTGGGTATTATTAGGAAAAATATGGAAAACAGGTGTGAGGATGTTATAATGCTGTTATATCACTCCATGGTGCGACCGCACCTTGAGTATTGTGTTCAATTCTAGTCGCCGCATCTCAAGAAAGATATAGTGGAATTGGAAAAGGTGCAGCGAAGGGCGATTAAAATGATAGTGGGGATGGGACGACTTCCTTATGAAGAAAGACTAAGGAGGCTAGGGCTTTTCAGCTTGGAGAAGAGATGGCTGAGGAGAGACATGATAGAGGTATATAAAATAATAAGTGGAGTGGAACAGGTGGATGTGAAACGTCTGTTCACGCTTTCCAAAAATACTAGGACTAGGGGGCTTGCGATGAAACTACAGTGTAGCAAATTTAAAACAAATTGGAGAAAATGTTTCTTCACCCAACGCGTAATTAAACTCTGGAATTCGTTGCCGGAGAACGTGGTGAAGGCGGTTAGCTTGGCAGAGTTTAAAAAGGGGTTAGACGGTTTCCTAAAGGACAAGTCCATAAACCGCTACTAAATGGACTTGGGAAAAATCCATAATTCCAAGAATAACATGTATATAGAATGTTTGTACATTTGGGAAGCTTGCCAGGTGCCCTTGGCCTGGATTGGCCGCTGTCGTGGACAGGATGCTGGGCTCGATGGACCCTTGGTCTTTCCCAGTGTGGCATTACTTATGTAAGTTGCAGGAGCCCGATGTGAACCCAGCCTGCACAACCCAGCCCAGTTTTAGTTCTATATTTAGTTTATTAATATGTGTAGCAGGTCCCCATTACATGTCCTCTGTTTTTTTACAGATGAGGATCATTCTGGAGTTATTGCTCCTAAGCTAATACCCAGTATAACATGATGCAAAGGGGGGTGACTTTCCATGTCAGTCAGTGAGATAGAAGGAGTCACTTTCATATTTTGGAGAGAAGTATAAAGGGCCTGGTGAGTGAACACCTGATCTGTTCCTTCATAGTAGTTCAGGGAGTAAGGAGAAGCAGGGCACTGTTACCTATGTGACCAATCAGCCTCCAACTAGAGGATAGTAGACCCATAAAACAAGTACATTTGAGCAAGCAGCTAGCCGTGAACACAAGGGAGTATGGAGTACACAGGCAGAGGAGATCTATTCAGAAGGATGAGGTGCATACAAATAAGGAGCGGAGGAGTGGCCTACTGGTTAGAGCAATCCAGAGGTGGCTGGTTCAAATCCCACTGCTGCTCCTTGTGATCTTGGGCAAGTCACTTAACCCTCCATTGCCTCAGTACAAACTTAGATTGTGAGCCCTCCTGGGACAAAGAAATATCCAGAGTACCTGAATGTAACTCACCTTGAGCTACTACTGAAAAGGTGTGAGCAAAATCTAATAAATAAATAAATAAATAAATAAGGTATAGAAAAACAGATAAGCAAGGGAACCAGGTAGAAGGTAACCACTCATTCTTCTGCTGGGAGAGAAGAGAAACAGCATAGAACATAAGACAGACTTGTCACCTAGGTACATCTCTACTGACCACTTTAGAGGATTTGATACTATGTGGAAGGGACCTGCTGCCAGGTACATCCTTGACATCACAGTGGAAGAGTTGGTTTGACCTTTTGGCTGCTGTTTGGCCTGTATTCTTGAGGAGGAGAGGGATAGATCCCCTAAAAGTCATTCCCAGCTTGGGAATACATCCCTCTGTGGTTTGAGAAACTGGGAGGGAGTTTTTAGAGCTTTGTGTCCAGGGAGTGATTATACTGAGAGTGTTTAATTGATAGAGGTTTAACTGAGACTTTGATATCTGGATGTATATTTTGTGGTCTCTTATCTAAGAGGGATGAATTATAAGGTGTATGGAGAAAAGTACCCCACCCAAGAGTGAGTAAAAGGGGGTGAGCAGGACAATAAGAAGAAATAACACTGAGAAGAGCTTTGGGTCCAAAGGATTTTGAACCACTTTGAATATTTTTCCATACCTGTGAGGTTTTTTTCTTTACTGGCTTTGAAAGACTGTACATAGTTTGTTCTTGGGGATCACCTAATAAAGGTGTTTTACTTAAAAATTGTTGCCTTGATCTTCTTTGACTTTTTTGTCTTTTAGTTTAATTCCGGTTTAGGTCCTGAGCTTTGTCTCCCTCCACTTTGTAGAGAATTGTGCACATTTTCTCCATTTACAAATGCTTTGTAAATGTCCTATCAACACTGATATTCAGCACTTAACTGGTTAGGGTACATTCCTATCGTTATGCTGCAACCCATAGCTCCTTAAGTTCTGAATATCGAGTTAACCAGCTATGCGTTAGCTGGTTCTGCATAAATCGAAAATTCAATGCTGTAGCCCGGATATAGCTTGGCATTGAATATTTTATTTATTTATTTATTTGCTGCATTTGTATCCCACATTTTCCCACATGTTTGCAGGCTCAATGTGGCTTAATATCTGTAAAGAATGTCAGTGCTAGTCAGCAGAACATTCACGGCTGCTGGCTGAATATTGACTCCATTGCTGCTACAAAACATGGCTGAACACCTCATAGAAGAGCCAGAAAGTAAAGAGCATCTTATACAGTGGTGTGCTGGAGCCGGTTCTGTCTGGCTCGCAAGAGCCGCTTGTTAAATTTTGACAGCTCTTGCGAGCCGGTTGTTGTTGGGGCGAGCCGGCTCCATTAGGGAGGTAAGCATGGCAGGAAGGCGCCATCACAGGCCATGCTTACCTCCCCTGCCGCTCCGAAGCATGTCCAACGATGTCCTTCGCCCCCACCCTCCCATCCCGCTCCCATCCGTCTTTTTTTAATTACCTCCGTCGAAAGCGCACGCGATTTAAAGCCCTGCTGCGTGCTGGCCATCTCTCCTGGCTTCCCCTGCTTCCTTCGGTGATGTTTGCGCCCTTAGTCCCGCCATCTGATGTCATTCTGGGGCAGGGGAGAGACTTGCTGGGCATGGATGGGGAGAGGGGGCAGGGGAGAGACTTGCTGGGCATGGATGGGGAGAGGGGGGCAGGGGACTTGTGGGAAGTGGGTTTTGGGGGTCTCAGCACCCAAGGTAAGGGAACTATGTACCTGGGAGCAATTTCTGAAGTCCACTGTATTGCCCCCTAGGGTGCCTGGTCGGTGTCCTGTAATGTCAGGGGTACCAGTGCACTACGAATTCTGGCTCCTTCCATGATCAAAGGACTTGGATTTGGTCGTTTTTGAGATGGGCGTCCTCGGTTTCCATTATGGCCGAAAACCGGGGACGACCATCTCTAAGGTCGACCATCTCAACATTTAGGTCGACCATCTCTAAGGTCAACCTAAATGCTGAGATTTGGGCGTCCATGACCGTATCATCGAAATGAAAGATGGACGCCCATCTTATTTTGATAATACTGGTTTCCCCGCTTCCTCCGCGGGGCTGTCCTGCGAAGACGCCGAAAACTTGGGCGCCCCGTTCGATTATGCCCCTCAAAGAGTTCTTGATTTGTAGTGCTGGTTTGTGTTACCTCAGAATAACTGCTGTTATTTTAGTGGTGATAGTGATCTTATCGGCGTTGTGGATTACTTTGGGGATGGTGTATTGTTTAATGAGATTGTGGCTATAGAGTTGATAAGTATTGCTACATGGGTCTGAAAGCTGGGGAGGGTGTTTTAATGATGAGAACTGTAATCGTGTTATATTACTAAAATATTATGTATATTGATATACTGCCGTTCAACACACCTTCAAGGTGGTTTATAGTATATAGTATAACCTGAATATAATACAGAAACTAACAAAAATAAAAAATAAATATAAATGAACACAAAAGGCATGGAATTGAAATTGCACAATAGTTACCCTAAAACAATGAAACCAGAGACACAAACAGAGGGGGTTCAAAAGATATCCAAAAGCTAAATGAAAAAGCTTGTCAAAAAGGTTTATAATTAAAAGCAGATAAATCAAATATAGATACATACACATACATACATACATAAAGTTGATTTGTGTACCTCATGTAAAATAAAGTGCCGATCCCTATGGTCAGGAGTACAAGGAGCACAGCCACAGCTCCAAGTGCAGCAGGGAATACAGCTACACAGGAAGAGCCTGAAATGAGCCAGAGAAATTACACAGCTGATGGCTGTCACCATATTATGACTGGACAAAAATAAATTGGGAATGAATATAAAATTAGTTACAAACTAAGACATGATGTCACACCCTAGCCCTGGTTTCAACTGAGCTGGGAATGCAAAGGAGCAGAAGGAAAAAGCTAGGTCAAAAAGAGACCTCATTCATTCAAAATGACTTTCCCTATGCTCCATGCATATAAAAAAACTATTTCTGAATAAAGTTCATATTCTGAAAGCTCTCACACAATAGTGATTATTATTTATGCCATGCCATCTCTAGGTATTGTAGTTCTATGCTTTTGATACTAGGTCAGAATAGGGATGTACAGGCCAAAATCTTTTGTTTTGATTAGTTTCCTGTGCCGTTTGCAGGCTTAAATTTTATTTTTGTTTCTATAAATTTTCATCTTGTTTCATTTTATTTTTATAAAAATGTTTTTCAGCTGAACTGGACAAGAACAATTTTGAAGGAACAGGAAACAAACCTGGGACAGGGCAGAAATGCTCAAGGCTGCATTGAGCTGGTTCCTGCTGGGCGAATAAGAATTACCAGAAATAGGCTTGCTTTCCTGAAGTAGGCTGTGAAAACTGTATGGCTGTTCATAGCTATTGTGCATGCTGTATTAGATTCTTTAATTTGTAATTTTTCAATTTGTATTTTGTGTTTCTTATTTTTTTTAATTACTTTTTATTCTTTAATTTTTTTAGTGCTGCATTTCGATTAAAATTTGTAATTGTGATTAAAGATGTTATTTATTTTTTTCCCCACTGTGTGATTAAAATTTTAATCGAAATGCGGCTCTACCAGAAATACAAGACATAGGTTGGTAAGGGCTAGCTATAGCAGACTCTCAAGAGACAGAAAGCTCCTTCCATTTTCCAACCCAAAAGTCACAGGTTCAAGGCTGGCTAGAGCTTGATAGTTATTAATCCCGAAGAAAACAAAGGTTGAAATTTATTGATGCTGGATAGAAATCTGTATTTTTCAGGGGTTATTCCTGTTGTTTCAGGTTAGAAATAATATTACAAAACAAGGGAAATGCCATTTCAAATGAATGCTCATCTCTAGTAGAGGCTCGCTGATTGACCCAGCTCTCCATTAGACAACTCACAGTCCAAGTATTTCAGAACTGGGCTTGTAAGTACCGTTATCAACTGAGAAGGTCTGCTGAACTGAAGCATTGATTCTAACAGGCTGAAAGCTCTAAAGAAACCTGGAGTCTGATATATGAAGCGTTCTGTCTACCCAGCATCCTGTGATCCCTTTGAATGAAAAGTGTTAAATTAAGACAGATTTTTCTCATGGAGCTGAGGGATTATCAGAAAAGACTCAAAGAAGTACTGGAAGAACTCACAAGCCACATTGATTGAGATTGGTTGTGATGATGAGTTTCCGATCTCATTGTGCACCACACAGTGGTATATCCCAGAGTCAGAGGCTTTGATGCTTTCAAAGAGAAGAAGATTCTGTGCAGACGTCACGAGCTCTGTACCATTCTTATACCAGCTGTATCGGGTCACTGGTGGGTTACTGCTGGACACTTCACATCTCAGGGTCACATTTTGTCCTGCATCCACGGGGCTCTGTATGTTTGAGGAACTGTACAGTTGGACACCATCTGGACTATCTACATAATAACATCAAGAAATATATGGCTTAATTACTTCTGCTTTATATACAATAAAGCATACGAATATCAACACTTGGTCATCTAGCCCAGTGTCCTGTTTTCAACAGTGCCCAATTCATGTCACAAATACCTGTCAGAATCCCAAACAGTAGCAAGATTTAATGCTACAGATCCCAGGGATGATTAGAGGTTTCCCCTATGTCTATCTTAATAGCAGATTATGAACTTTTCCTCCACTAACTTTTAAACCCAGATATGCTAACTGCTGTTACCACATCCTCTGGTAACGAGTTTCAAAGCTTATTAGTTGAATTTAAAAAATATATTTTCCTCTATATATTTTAAATGTATTACCATGGGGGGCATAATCAAAAGGGGTGCCCAAGTTTTCCTGAGGACTTCCTCGCAGGACGTCCCGGCGAAGGGGCGGGGAAACCCATATTATCGAAAAAAGATGGGCGTCCATCTTTTGTTTCGATAATACGGTCGGAGACGCCCAAATCGCAAAATTTAGGTCGACCTTAGAGATGGTCATCCTTAGAGATGGTCGTCCCCAATTTTCGGCCATAATGGAAACCGAGGACGCCCATCTCAGAAATGACCAAATCCAAGCCCTTTGGTCATGGGAGGAGCCAGCATTCGTAGTGCACTGGTCCCCCTCACATGCCAAGACACCGACCGGGCACCCTAGGGGGCACTGCAGTGGACTTCAGAAATTGCTCCCAGGTACATAGCTCCCTTACCTTGTATGCTGAGCCCCCCAAAATCCACTCCCCACAATTGTACACCACTACCATAGCCATAAGGGGTGACGGGGGGCACCTACATGTGTGTACAGTGGGTTTCAGGTGGGTTTTGAAGGGCTCACATTTACCACCACAAGTGTAACAGGTGTGGGGGGGTGGGCCTGGGTCCCCCTGGCTGAAGTGCACTGCACCCACTAAAACTGCTCCAGGGACCTGCATACTGCTGTCATGGAGCTGGGTATGATATCTGAGGCTGGCATAGAGGCTGGAAAATATTTTAAAACATTTTTTTTGAGGGTGGGAGGGGGTTAGTGACCACTGGGGGAGTAAGGGGAGGTCATCCCCGATTCCCTCTGGTGGTCATTTGGTCATTTAGGGCACATTTTTGTTGCTTGGTCATAAGAAAAAAAAGGAAGTCGTCCAAGTGTTCGTCAGGGACGCCCTTCTTTTTTCCATTATCGGCCGAGGACGCCCATGTGTTAGGCACGCCCCAGTCCCGCCTTTGCCACGCCTCCGACACGCCCCAGTGAACTTTAGTCGTCCCTGCGACGGAAAGCTGTTGAGGACACCCACAATCGGCTTTCGATTATGCTGATTTGGGCGACCCTGTGAGGACGTCCATCTTGCGATTTGTGGCGAAAGATGGGCACCCTTCTCTTTCGAAAATAAACCTGCATGTCTCCTAGTCTTTGTACTTTTTGAAAGAGTAAACAATTAACTTACACTTACTCATTCTTTCCATTCAGCATTATGTAGATCTCTATCAGGTCCCCTTTCAGCCTCCTCTTCTCCAAGCTGAAAAGCCCTAACCTCTTAAGCCTTTCCTCATATAAGAGGAGTTCCATCCCCTTTATCATTTTGAGATATGGCTTCTAGAATTGCACATAATACTCAAGGTGTGGTCACACTATGCAGCGATACAGAACATTATAATATTTTTTATCTTATTATTTATCACTTTCCTAATAATTCCTAGTATTTTGTTTGTTTTTTCGGCCACTGCCACATACTGAGCAGAAGATTTCCATGTATTGTCCATGATGACACCTAGACCTTTTTCTTATTTGGTGATTCTAATGTGCAACCCTATCATCGAGTAACTATGATTTGGATTATTCTTCCCAAAATGCATCACTTTGTACTTGTCCACATTACATTTCATCTGTCATTTGGATGCTCAGTCTTTCAGTTTCCTAAGGTCTTCCTGCAATTTTTCACAGTCTGCATGTGTTTAACAACTGTGAATAGTTTTGTGTCATCTGCAAATCACCTCACTCATCTTACCCATTTCCAGATTATGCTCAATTATTTTTTATTGATTCATAGCCAAAATAGCAATTTAACAATGCTATAACAAGAACCAGTGTCTACAGAATATCATGCAACCACATAGAGGTTACAAACATAATACTGTGAATTTCTGAAACTCCCTCTTCCCCTTTTCTTGATTCCAACAATAACTTGAATGATTATCATACTCATAATGACAACAAAAAAACATAAGAATAGCCGTGGTGGGTCAGACCAATGATCCATCTAGTCTAGAATCCTGCTTCCAGTAGTAGCCAATCCAGGTCACAAGTACCTGGAAGAAACCCAAATAGCAGCAACATTACATGCTACCAAACCCCATTGGCTTCCTTCATATATAGTTCAATAGTGGATTATAGATTTTTCTTCCAGGAACTTGTCCAAACCTTTTTAAAACCCAGATATGCTAATCACTGTTACCTCATCTTCTGGTAGCGAGTTCCAGAGCTTAACTGTGTAAAAAAATATTTCCTCCTATTTGTTTAAAAGTATTTCCATGTAATTTCCTTGAGTATTCCCTAGTCTTTGTCCTTTTTCAAAGAGTGGAAAATTGATTCACTTTTACCCGTTATACATCACTCAGGATTTTATGGACCTCAATCATATTCCCCCTCAGCCATCTCTTTTCCAAGCTGAAGAGCTCTAACCTCATTAGCCGTTCCTCACATGGGAGGAGATCCATCCCCTTTAACATTTTGGTCGCTCTTTGAACCTTTTCTAATTCCACGATATCTTTTTTTAGCTATGGCGACCAGAATTGAATGTAATATTCAAGCTGAAATCGCACCATGGGGCAATAAAGAGGCATTATAATATTTTTGGTCTTATTTTGCATCCCTTTCCTAATAATTCTTAGCATCCTGTTGAATTTTTGGTTGCCGCCGCACAGTGGGCAGAAGATTTCAGCATATTGTCTACAATAACACTAGATCTTGTCGAGTGCTGATTCCTAAGGTGGACCCTAGCATCAGGTAACTATATTTCAGAATATTCTTTCCAATGTGCATCACTTTGCATTTGTCCATATTACATTTAATCTGCCATTTGGATATCTAGCCTTCCAGTTTCCTCAGATCTTCCTGCAATTTTTCACAATCTGCATGTGGTTTTACATCTTTGAATAGTTTTGTATCATCTGCAAATTTAATCACCTCACTTGTTGGTCCAATTTCCAGATCATTTATAAATATATTAAACAGCATCGGTCCTAGTACAGATCCCTGCACCACTCCACTATTCACCTTCCCTCATTGAGAAAAATGGCCTTTTAACCCTACCCTTTGTTTTCTGTCGAATAATCAATTCCTAATCCATAGAAGGGCACTTTCTTATCCCATGACTTTTTAATTTTCTCAGGAGGCTCTCATAAAGAACTTTATCAAACGCTTTCTGAAAATCTAGATACACTGCATGAACTGGCTCACCTTTATCCACATGGTTTATTTACAACTTCAAAGAAATGAAGCAAATTGGTGAGGCAAGACTTCCCTTGGCTGAACTCATGCTGACTCTGTCCCATTAAACCATGTTTGTCTATGTGTTTCATAATTTTATTCTTTATAATAGTTTCCACTATTTTGCCCAGCAGTGAAGTTAGGCTTACCGGTCTGTAATTTCCCGGATCACCCCTGCAACCAGGGCCGGTCTTAGCAAGTGCGGGGCCCTGTACAGACCAATTTGGTAGGGCCCCATCCTAGCCCTGCCCCACCCTAGCTCCGCCCCATTCATAAGATTATTCCATTTTTAGAATTTTTTTTTATTTATGAAATTTCAAATAAAGACAAATGAAGCTAAACTTGTACAAAAAAACTGATTGAAATAATAAGCAGAATGCTATCATGAAACCTCCCCTCCCCAGAAATTATTCAGTTCAAGTCCACTACAATTAGTAGTTTAAATTCTCATAACAAAGGAGAATACCAATAATATCCCCTTTCAGTGCAGTTTACATTCTAGGCGAGACAAAAGCAGATAGACCAAATGCATGAGACTAAAAACATTAAAGGAAAGGATAATGGATGATACTAGGAAGCAGAAGTCACTATAGATTATTATGAAGCAGTCTTTGGGAAGAGAAAGGTTTTTAGCCTCTTCCTGAAGTTGGGGTAGTTGTTTTCTGTTCTGATAGGAATAGGTAGAGAGTTCTATATTTTTACTTCAAGTACTGGGAATAGATAAAAATCTTCTGATTTCAATTTGTCTTTTGAAATGGTGATGCTAGCATCAGTTGTTTCAGTCTATTAGACTGGACCAGATATAATGAAGTATACCAAAGAGCCGATTCAAAGATAGACAGCTCCTATAAGACAGCACTTACTTCAGCATTAATAACTGATGTTATTTTGAGCACAGTCTTTTGCATCAACTAAAGAATTTCCATAACAAAGCATAAAGCGAATGCTACATACCTGTAGAAGGTATTCTCCGAGGACAGCAGGCTGATTGTTCTCACTGATGGGTGACGTCCACGGCAGCCCCTCCAATCGGAATCTTCACTAGCAAAGGCCTTTGCTAGTCCTCGCGCGCCGATGCGCACCGCGCATGCGCGGCCGTCTTCCCGCCCGAAACCAGCTTGTGCCGGCCAGTCTCATATGTAGCAAAACAAAGAGAAGGGAAGACACAACTCCAAAGGGGAGGCGGGCGGGTTTGTGAGAACAATCAGCCTGCTGTCCTCGGAGAATACCTTCTACAGGTATGTAGCATTCGCTTTCTCCGAGGACAAGCAGGCTGCTTGTTCTCACTGATGGGGTATCCCTAGCCCCCAGGCTCACTCAAAACAACAACCATGGTCAATTGGGCCTCGCAACGGCGAGGACATAACTGAGATTGACCTAAAAAATGTACCAACTAACTGAGAGTGCAGCCTGGAACAGAACAAACAGGGCCCTCGGGGGGTGGAATTGGATCCTAAAGCCCAAACAGGTTCTGAAGAACTGACTGCCCGAACCGACTGTCGCGTCGGGTATCCTGCTGCAGGCAGTAATGAGATGTGAATGTGTGGACAGATGACCACGTCGCAGCTTTGCAAATTTCTTCAATAGAGGCTGACTTCAAGTGGGCTACCGACGCAGCCATGGCTCTAACATTATGAGCCGTGACATGACCCTCAAGAGCCAGCCCCGCCTGGGCGTAAGTGAAGGAAATGCAATCTGCTAGCCAATTGGATATGGTGCGTTTCCCCACAGCCACTCCCCTCCTATTGGGATCAAAACAAACAAACAATTGGGCGGACTGTCTGTTGGGCTGTGTCCGCTCCAGGTAGAAGGCCAATGCTCTCTTGCAGTCCAATGTGTGCAGCTGACGTTCAGCAGGGCAGGAATGAGGACGGGGAAAGAATGTTGGCAAGACAATTGACTGGTTCAGATGGAACTCCGACACGACCTTTGGCAAGAACTTAGGGTGAGTGCGGAGGACTATTCTGTTATGATGAAATTTGGTGTAAGGGGCCTGGGCTACCAGGGCCTGAAGCTCACTGACTCTACGAGCTGAAGTAACTGCCACCAAGAAAATGACCTTCCAGGTCAAGTACTTCAGATGGCAGGAATTCAGTGGCTCAAAAGGAGGTTTCATCAGCTGGGTGAGAACGACATTGAGATCCCATGACACTGTAGGAGGCTTGACAGGGGGCTTTGACAAAAGCAAACCTCTCATGAAGCGAACAACTAAAGGCTGTCCTGAGATCGGCTTACCTTCCACACGGTAATGGTATGCACTAATCGCACTAAGGTGAACCCTTACAGAGTTGGTCTTGAGACCAGACTCAGACAAGTGCAGAAGGTATTCAAGCAGGGTCTGTGTAGGACAAGAGCGAGGATCTAGGGCCTTGCTGTCACACCAGATGGCAAACCTCCTCCACAGAAAGAAGTAACTCCTCTTGGTGGAATCTTTCCTGGAAGCAAGCAGGATACGGGAGACACCCTCTGACAGACCCAAAGAGGCAAAGTCTACGCTCTCAACATCCAGGCCGTGAGAGCCAGGGACCGGAGGTTGGGATGCAGAAGCGCCCCTTCGTCCTGCGTGATTAGGGTCGGAAAACACTCCAATCTCCACGGTTCTTCGGAGGACAACTCCAGAAGAAGAGGGAACCAGATCTGACGCGGCCAAAAAGGAGCAATCAGAATCATGGTGCCTCGGTCTTGCTTGAGTTTCAACAAAGTCTTCCCCACCAGAGGTATGGGAGGATAAGCATACAGCAGACCCTCCCCCCAATCCAGGAGGAAGGCATCCGATGCCAGTCTGCCGTGGGCCTGAAGCCTGGAACAGAACTGAGGGACTTTGTGGTTGGCTCGAGATGCGAAGAGGTCTACCAAGGGGGTGCCCCACACCTGGAAGATCTGTCGCACTACACGGGAATTGAGCGACCACTCGTGAGGTTGCATAATCCTGCTCAACCTGTCGGCCAGACTGTTGTTTACGCCTGCCAGATATGTGGCTTGGAGCACCATGCCGTGACGGCGAGCCCAGAGCCACATGCTGATGGCTTCCTGACACAGGGGGCGAGATCCGGTGCCCCCCTGCTTGTTGACGTAGTACATGGCAACCTGGTTGTCTGTCTGAATTTGGATAATTTGGTGGGACAGCCGATCTCTGAAAGCCTTCAGAGCGTTCCAGATCGCTCGCAACTCCAGAAGATTGATCTGCAGATCGCGTTCCTGGAGGGACCAGCTTCCTTGGGTGTGAAGCCCATCGACATGAGCTCCCCACCCCAGGAGAGACGCATCCGTGGTCAGCACTTTTTGTGGCTGAGGAATTTGGAAAGGACGTCCCAGAGTCAAATTGGACCAAATCGTCCACCAATACAGGGATTCGAGAAAACTCGTGGACAGGTGGATTACGTCTTCTAGATCCCCAGCAGCCTGGAACCACTGGGAAGCTAGGGTCCATTGAGCAGATCTCATGTGAAGGCGGGCCATGGGAGTCACATGGACTGTGGAGGCCATGTGGCCTAGCAATCTCAACATCTGCCGAGCTGTGATCTGCTGGGACGCTCGCACCCGCGAGACGAGGGACAACAAGTTGTTGGCTCTCGTCTCTGGGAGATAGGCGCGAGCCGTCCGAGAATCCAGCAGAGCTCCTATGAATTCGAGTCTCTGCACTGGGAGAAGATGGGACTTTGGATAATTTATCACAAACCCCAGTAGCTCCAGGAGGCGAACAGTCATCTGCATGGACTGCAGGGCTCCTGCCTCGGACGTGTTCTTCACCAGCCAATCGTCGAGATATGGGAACACGTGCACCCCCAGCCTGCGAAGTGCCGCTGCTACTACAGCCAAGCACTTTGTGAACACCCTGGGCGCAGAGGCGAGCCCAAAGGGTAGCACACAGTACTGGAAGTGACGTGTGCCCAGCTGAAATCGCAGATACTGTCTGTGAGCTGGCAGTATCGGGATGTGTGTGTAGGCATCCTTCAAGTCCAGAGAGCATAGCCAATCGTTTTCCTGAATCATGGGAAGGAGGGTGCCCAGGGAAAGCATCCTGAACTTTTCTTTGACCAGATATTTGTTCAGGGCCCTTAGGTCTAGGATGGGACGCATCCCCCCTGTTTTCTTTTCCACAAGGAAGTACCTGGAATAGAATCCCAGCCCTTCTTGCCCGGATGGCACGGGCTCGACCGCATTGGCGCTGAGAAGGGCGGAGAGTTCCTCTGCAAGTACCTGCTTGTGCTGGAAGCTGTAAGACTGAGCTCCCGGTGGACAATTTGGAGGTTTTGAGGCCAAATTGAGGGTGTATCCTTGCCGGACTATTTGGAGAACCCACTGATCGGAGGTTATGAGAGGCCACCTTTGGTGAAAAGCTTTCAACCTCCCTCCGACTGGCAGGTCGCCCGGCACTGACACTTGGATGTCGGCTATGCTCTGCTGGAGCCAGTCAAAAGCTCGTCCCTTGCTTTTGCTGGGGAGCCAAGGGGCCTTGCTGAGGCGCACGCTGCTGATGAGAGCGAGCGCGCTGGGGCTTAGCCTGGGCCGCAGGCTGTCGAGAAGGAGGATTGTACCTACGCTTGCCAGAAGAGTAGGGAACAGTCTTCCTTCCCCCCAAAAATCTTCTACCTGTAGAGGTAGAGGCTGAAGGCTGCCGGCGGGAGAACTTGTCGAATGTGGTGTCCCGCTGGTGGAGCTGCTCTACCACCTGTTCGACTTTCTCTCCAAAAATGTTATCCGCACGGCAAGGCGAGTCCGCAATCCGCTGCTGGATTCTATTCTCCAGGTCGGAGGCACGCAGCCATGAGAGCCTGCACATCACCACACCTTGAGCAGCGGCCCTGGACGCAACATCAAAGGTGTCATACACCCCTCTGGCCAGGAATTTTCTGCACGCCTTCAGCTGCCTGTCCACCTCCTGAAATGGCTTGGCTTGCTCAGGGGGGAGCGCATCAACCAAGCCCGCCAACTGCCGCACATTGTTCCGCATGTGTATGCTCGTGTAGAGCTGGTAAGACTGAATTTTGGCCACGAGCATAGAAGAATGGTAGGCCTTCCTCCCAAAGGAGTCTAAGGTTCTAGAGTCCTTGCCCAGGGGCGCCGAAGCATGCTCCCTAGAACTCTTAGCCTTCTTTAGGGCCAGATCCACAACTCCAGAATCATGAGGCAACTGAGTGCGCATCAGATCTGGGTCCCCATGGATCCGGTACTGGGACTCGATCTTCTTGGGGATGTGGGGATTAGTTAAAGGCTTGGTCCAGTTCGCAAGCAATGTCTTTTTTAGGACATGGTGCAAGGGAACAGTGGACGCTTCCTTAGGTGGAGAAGGATAGTCCAGGAGCTCAAACATTTCAGCCCTGGGCTCGTCCTCCACAACCACCGGGAAGGGGATAGCCGTAGACATCTCCCGGACAAAGGAAGCAAAAGACAGACTCTCAGGAGGGGAAAGCTGTCTTTCAGGAGAGGGAGTGGGATCGGAAGGAAGACCCTCAGACTCCTCGTCAGAGAAATATCTGGGGTCTTCTTCCTCTTCCCACGAGGTCTCACCCTCGGTGTCAGACACAAGTTCACGGACCTGTGTCTGCAACCGTGCCCGACTCGACTCCGTGGAGCCACGTCCACGATGAGGGCGCCGAGAGGTAGACTCCCTCGCCCGCATCGGCGAAGCTCCCTCCGCCGACGTAGTCGGGGAGCCTTCCTGGGAGGCGACGGCAGCCGACGCCGGAGACCTCACCTCGGGCGATGGGCCAGCTGGCGCCACACTCGACGGTACCGGTGGCGCAAGCACCGCCGGTACCGGAGGGGTAGGGCGCAACAGCTCTCCCAGAATCTCTGGGAGAACGGCCCGGAGGCTCTCGTTCAGAGCGGCTGCAGAGAAAGGCATGGAGGTCGATGCAGGCGTCGACGTCAGAACCTGTTCCGGGCGTGGAGGCTGTTCCGGGCTGTCCAGAGTGGAGCGCATCGACACCTCCTGAACAGAGGGTGAGCGGTCCTCTCGGCGCCGATGCCTGCTGGGTGCTGACTCCTTCGGCGACCCAGAGCTCTCGGTACCGACATGGGAAGGGGACCGGTGACGATGCTTCTTCGACTTCTTGGGACGAAGCATGTCACCGGAGCTTCCAGGCACCGACGAGGAGGACGTAGAATCCAGCCGTCGCTTCCTCGGGGCCGAGACCGAAGGAGGTCGGTCTCGGGGGGGCTGTACCGCAGGAGCCCTCAGGGTAGGGGGAGACCCACCCGAAGGCTCACCGCCACCAGCAGCGGAATGGACAGCCCTCACCTGCACTCCAGACGAAGCACCACTGTCCGACGACATCAGCAGACGAGGTCCCGGTACCACCAACGTCGATGCAGCTGTCCGATGTCTCAGCGCCGATGCAGAGGGCCGATGCCTCGATGCACTCGATGCACTGGCCGCCGAGGATGAAGGTCTGGACGCTGAAGACGTCGATGCACTCGATACCCCCGGTGCCGATGCCGACGAAGAGCCCGAGAACAAAATGTTCCACTGGGCTAACCTCGCTACCTGAGTCCGCCTTTGCAAAAGGGAACACAGACTACAGGCCTGAGGGCGGTGCCCAGCCCCCAGACACTGAAGACACGACGCGTGCCTGTCAGTGAGCGAGATTACCCGGGCGCACTGGGTGCACTTCTTGAAGCCGCTGGAAGGCTTCGATGTCATGGGCGGAAAAATCACGCCGGCGAAATCGAAAGACGAAATGGCGAAATTTGGCACCAGCAAAATAGGAAATTTCGACCGGGGCCTAAGTAAGGCCTACCCCGACGACGAAAGAAAACTTAACGGGGCGAAAAAACTCGAAGGAAAAACCCAAAAGAGGTTAATCCAAACAATTTTAGGAGTTTCTCACAGAAACGAGTCGAAAACGACGCGCGAGGTCGACTTTTCGGGGCACGCACGGTAAAACACAACCGTACCGAGCGCGGAGAAAAGAAGACTGGCCGGCACAAGCCGGTTTCGGGCGGGAAGACGGCCGCGCATGCGCGGTGCGCATCGGCGCGCGAGGACTAGCAAAGGCCTTTGCTAGTGAAGATTCCGATTGGAGGGGCTGCCGTGGACGTCACCCATCAGTGAGAACAAGCAGCCTGCTTGTCCTTGGAGAATACATAATAACTAATACACATATAGGTCACTGAACTGATCCCTAGGGGGGGGGGGGGGGGGGGAGGGTACAAATTTCAAAACAAAGTTCTCTATGAAAATTATAAAGTAGTAAAGAAACAAAAATTTCAACAGCACAGAAATGCTGAAACAAACCTCCCCAACCCAACAAAGAAAAAAGAAGAGAGCATTGAAACAATTGTCACATTCACATGTTGTGCTAAACCATAGAATTGCAAAGGTACCAGTAACAGAAAAGAAATTGGGTCAGTATGGTCAGCCTATGATTCCAATGTCAAATTTGTGACTGTTTCGTTTTTCCACTGACAGACACCTAAGCACTGGGAACTAAGTTAACACCATTTGTGTAACAAACCACTCAGCTGCTGTTACCCTAATCTTTTTAACATGTAGGCTGCTTTAAATTTGCACATTCAACTAATCACCACAATACTTTCATATAGTTACAAGGATGTAAATGCTGGCGAAATTCAGGAAGCTTATCACATGTTCTGTATCAACTGTACCACCTTTTAGTTTGCTGCATGCATATGCATGAAGCTAAACATTTGCACCATGATGCGAAAATGTGCCTACATGAGTCTATGGACTTGCAATGACTGGCCACCCACATTCTCTAGCAGCAGAAGTGAACTACCTAGATTTTGAACTTGTACATAAAAGTACTTGAACCACCTCCGATATGATTCTGGAACACTGAAGAAAGCCACAAGACGAACAACAGCACCTGCAAACTTTTGCTCTACACATTTGTAAGTCCTGAATATACAAGTCCAAAATCTGAAGAGCTGCAGCCTGGGGAATGTTGGAATAAAGGGATTGAATGTCCAGTGTTACCATCATATAATCTCTGGCTGGACTCAAATATGATGTAACACTGGACATTCAATCCCTTTATTCCAACATTCCCCAGGCTGCAGCTCTTCAGATTTTGGACTTGTATATTCAGGACTTACAAATTTCTTATGAGAAGAAGCAATTTTTGAACATTATTGCAGAACAGGTGCTTTGTTGCAATTATTTTTCTATGGAAGATACTTTTTGTTTGCAGATGAAAGGAGTAGCCATGGGGGCCACGGTGGCTCCTACCGTGGCTTGTTTATACATGGCTCAGTTTGAAAAATGTTGTGTGTATACATCCAATTTTTACCATAAGGTTATATTATGGCGTCGCAATATTGACGACATTTTATTAGTATGATCTGGGAATCAACAGGAATTGAATGTGTTTGTTGAAGAGCTTAACAGCAGTGATCCTAATATTAAATTCACTTCTACCATTAGTCATTATGCAGCTGATTTTTTGGACATTCATATTGAACTTCATCAAGATAAGTTTATTACCACAATATTAAAAAAACCCACGGATAGAAACACCATCCTTCACTATTCTAGTCATCATCCAATACCATTAAAGGATGGGATTCCAGTGGGCCAGTTCCTCAGAGTCAAGCGCCTTTGTACAGACAAACAATCGTTTAATTTTTATGCCAACCGGATGGTGAATAAATTTAAACAAAGAGGCTATCCCAACAAAGTAATTAAGCATGCTCGCAAGAGAGCAGCCAATGTTAATAGAGATTGGCTGATTAATCCACGGTGGGTAGCCCATAAATCTCATAGTAAATTACAGTGTGTTTTACCCTTTTCCCCCCATAGATGTAGCTATATCTAAAAGTATACAGAAACATTGGTCAATTTTACAGTTACATCCACAGTTGAGAAACAGACCTCAGATTGCCTACAAAAGAAGTAAAAATATGGGTGAAGTGTTATCTATATTTAGAGGTTTTGGAAATGTATCAGAGGAGCCGGGACATAGCCATTGCCATAATTGTAGATATTGCAGTTATGCCATGACAGTGAACAGTGTTATAAATCCAGCTACGAGTAAATTATTTCATCTGCGATTTAAAACTGATTGTAACACGTCTCAAGTTGTGTATGCGATTTGTTGCCCTTGTCATACTCGCAGAAAAATTAAACTCCGTATAGGTGAGCACTTGAGTAATATTCGGATTCATAAAGTAGAAGCTCCGTTGGTGAATCATTAGAGCACTTACAAACACACAGAAGCAGATTTACTATATGTAGTTTTGACACAAGTACAGCTTAGATGGGGAGGGGATATTACTTCCATACTGACACAGAAGGAACAGAGGTTCATATATACCTGGAACACAGTACACCCATATGGGCTTAACAAAGAGATTGAGTGGTTGGCCCTTTAAGTTAGTAGCAGTAGAAGGTGACCTTGTAGGGCGGACCAGGTGTTGAGGGAATATAAACACAGGGTGGGTTCCTGGGTAGTAGCAGCAGGGAGGAGCGTGCAGAGTAATCTCTCCCAGTAAGCCAAGAATTGTAATTTGTAATTTATAGTTTAAATTTTAAAGAAATACTTGCAACTTTAAGTAAGTTAAGAATTTAAAAGTATTCATTAGTATGTCTGTAGTTTTATTCAACAGATTGTACATACATCCCCTTGAAAAAGCTTGAAAATGTGAAACGTGGCTCCAGGTTGGGGATAGAGACAGAGAGACGGTTGTTTTAATCACATCAAACACCAATCAGGGGTGCTCTGGAGTAGAGAGCTGCACGGCTTCCGTCCCCGCGGGAATCCCGCGGGATTCCCGCGGGGACGGGGGCAGTTCCTGCGGGGATCCCGCGGGGATGGAAGCAGTTCTGCGGGGTTCCCGCGGGGACAGAGGCAGTTCGGGATGGAACCAGTTCTGTGGGCTTCCCGTGGAAGTGTAAGCTGCACCTGCACCAGCCTCTCATATACCGAATACCAATTTATTTGAGTGCTGTCTCCTCCTTCTCCTCCTCTTCTTCCTTGCTTTAACAGCATAAATGTGAAAAGTCTTCCATTAAGGAGGTAGTAGAGTCACAAATGATGACGGAATTCAAAAAGGCGTGGGATGAACACAGAGGATCTCTAATTAGAAAATGGAAGTTATATAAAAGCTAACCTTAAATGGCTGCATGTGTGTGGCTATGTCAACTGACACTTAGATGGCGACTCTGGCTGTGATGAACTAGAGCTGATACCTGGCAGACTTGTATGGTCTGAGTCTCATACATGGCAATCTGGTGTAGGATGGGCTGGAAAGGGCTTAGACAGCAACTTCAGTGGCTGGAACATGAGGACAGTGCTGGACAGACTTTTATGGTCTGTGTCCCACAAATGAGAACATGAATAGGCTGGAGTGGGCTTCGATGGCAACTCCAGCAGTTGGAACATAAGGATGGGGCCAGATAGACTCCTGTGGTCTTTGTTCCAGAAACACGAAAGAAAGACCATAATCAAGTATATAATATCACACTCGTTGATTTAATGATGAATTGATCATGAGTGTGACTATTGGGCAGAGTGGATGGACCGTTCAGGTCTATTTGCTGTCACTTACTATGTTACTATTAATCCTCTTTGCTCCAAGGCTGGTACACAGACCTCAGCTCTGACACAGGCACGAGAATCAGATGTCACCTGACCTACTGGCGCGTGCATGTGGCGGCCTCTCAGCACACACTGCCAGTGAATCAGAGACAAATCTTACATGTGCGCACCAGAGTGTTCCAAGTTCCAACTTCCATTCCTTCCTTGCCTACAGTGCTGTGGCTCAAATCCAGAAAGAGACTGAGGGAGCTGACTGGAACTTTCTTTTATGTACTATTAAATTCTTACGGGGATGGGTTAAATTCTTACGGGGATGGGTGGGGATGGGTTAAATTCTTGCGGGGATGGGTGGGGATGGGTAAGATTCCAGTGGGGATGGGTGGGGACGGGTAAGATTCCAGCAGGGACAGGCGGGGATGGGTTGGATTTCTGTCCCCGTGCAACTCTCTACTCTGGAGGCACTGCAGACCAAGCACTGGCCCACAAACAGCTAAGATAAGTGTTTATAGTATTACATCTTTTGTTCTCTTGGCAGGGAGTGTTTATTGTTTAACCCTGTGAGAACTGGAAGGTAGGGAGGGCTTGTTCTATGATGTGAGACGGCTGCAGTTCTGAACCAGAGACAGTTGGTTTAAAGGACACTACAGCACTACTGAGCACTGCAAATTAAAAATATAAAAAAAAGTTTTGTAGCTGAGTTATATATCATTTAAGCTGGTGGAATTGTTGGAAATTATCGATTTACCCACACCATGTTGATTTGATTGAAACCCATATATTTTTTTACTGAGGATAAATGTCATGTCAGGAAATACTAGGGAGGTAAAATTCCTTGATGAAATAAATGACTGCTTCTTGGTGCAACTGGTCCCGGAACCGACAAGAGAAGGAGCTGTTTTAGATCAAGTTTTTACTGGAATGCAGGATTTTAGTGCAGAAAAACTCCACTACAAAAAAATGTTATACAATCTTCAAAATGCTTTAAGAAAGGCTTTTAAATATATTGGTCAAAGTAGATTCTGATTAGGAATCATAAGATATTAGCAACTCCCCTTCCAGGGTGCTATGCTGGGATGGACCCCCTGCTCTGGACCAGTTCATGAAAAACCTTCCTCTCACTGTTTGTTCTATAATTAAAGAGTAAAAGGCCCAAGGACTCACACCATATGTTCAGCTTGAGCTCTTTGTCCAGGCATCCAGGTCGCCGACAAAACAGCACTCTGCCGTGATCATGTCTGGAAGGGATTAGTCTCAGGATAATGTTTATGTAGTAAGGCGGGCTATAAGTTTGCTCTGAAATGTCAGTACTGTTGTAAGACCAATATGGAACATTAGAGGATTTCCGTACAGAACAGATCACTGTCACCATCTTTTCTTCTTCAAATATATTAGGAGAGTTTATTGATGCCCAACATGGATTCTCTGTAAAACAAATAGGAGACAGATTCAGGTGACTCAGATGATTGGGCAGGCTAAAGTGGGATATGGCGTGATGGTCCAAGTTTAAATCCTTGGGGAGGTAACACCTGTGTCAGCAGTAAAGAGACAGTGGAGCAATTTTGAACATAGCCCCCTATAATGTAATTTCCTGTTTCAGAGGGGCGGGGCCAGCAAGCCAACTGCAACATGCACAGGGCTATGGTCCTGTGCCTTTTATTCTGATTGTTTGCAGCCACTGAATTGGGAGGGAGAGCGAGTGTATGAGCAGGTGGGTGGCAGGGGAAGATCACAGTTTCTATTTCCTGTTGCCGCCGCATACTCAGGAAGGCAGTGGTCTGGCAGGTAAGCAAGTGGCATCAGGGAGGGGAAGATAATGCTTGGGTCTGGGGAGGCTTAGCTGTAACTGTTTATAGCTACATTTTGGAGCGCCAGTGCAGACATGCTAGCATTCAATAAAAGCATCTGGGGGCACAGATGCCATTATAGAATTAGTGTTCAAATTGTGACACCCAGTTCTAGAATTGCCCCCTATGTGTGTACTTGAAGCAATGGAGGGTTAGGTGAGTTGCCCAAGATCAGAAGAAGCAGCAGTGAGATTTGAACCAGGCTGCTTTGATTCTCAGCCCGTTGCTCTAACCAGTACCCACTACTTCCCGACACCACTGTGCTACAATTTTTCAATCTTTTAAAACAAATGTGCAAGGTGAAAAGCTGAGTACTTATCCAGTCTCGTGGGAATTCTTCCACTTTATTCCTCTTTATTCCACACTGCCTTCCCCTGAAACCGCCCGACTCTGCAGGTTTCAATTGCTTGCTTCAGGGACGAGGGTTAAGGCATGAAAAACAAAAGAACTCCTTCCTCTAGCTCAAATTAAAACCAGACTCGTTTTAATTTGAGCTAGAGGAAGGAGTTCTTTTGTTTTTCATGCCTTAACCCTCGTCCCTGAAGCAAGCAATTGAAACCTGCAGAGTCGGGCGGTTTCAGGAGAAGGCAGTGTGGAATAAAGAGGAATAAAGTGGAAGAATTCCCACGAGACTGGATAAGTACTCAGCTTTTCACCTTGCACATTTGTTTTAAAAGATTGAAAGTTTAAAGTATTTAGTCCATTACTTTGCACATTTGGTTTAAAAAGATTGAAAAATTGTAGCACAGTGGTGTCGGGAAGCAATAATATAGAAAAAAAGAAAAAAAGTCTTCCGAACTCACTGCAGGGATACCCGATGAAAGAAACGCTATACCATTTCAGAGCAGTATGCTTGACTGCATGAGAAGTGGCAAAATCATCTGAGGGTTCCCTTGCTACTCATGGGTGTGCATTGTATTACAAATATTGGATGAGTGGACTAGTGCATTGGTGACAGCTGAGACTTTAATAATCGGTGGCTAAGGTCCTGACAATCAAATATCAGCAGTAAAATCAAAGTGCTTCAAAACACTGTGGAAACTAAGAAGGATAAGAGACTATTTCCTCAGACAATCATTCCAAACACTGGTCCAATCAACAATATTATCACAACTAGACTACTGCAACGCAGCATACATAGGGTGCAAGGAAAATACACTGAAATCACTGCAAAGTGCAAAATAGAGCAGCAAGACTGATTTTCAAGAAATTGAAATACAAAAGGGCAACCCCACTGCTTGAAACACTACCATTGGCTACCCATCAAGGCAAGACTACGTTTCAAGGCGTGCACACTAATCTTCAAGATACTATTTGGAATGGCACCCGAATATATGCTTGACTTAATTGAACTATCCACAAGGAATGCAAATCCAGAAAATAGAAACTACCCACTCTTATGTCTTCCTAACTGCAAAAACCACTATCTACAAAAACCATCTACACAGCAGGCTTCAGCTACCTGGGTTCCAAATGGTGGAACTCGATACAAAAAACCATAGGAAACATCATAAATCTCCTCCTCCAATTCAGAAAAGAAATGAAAACCTACTTCTTGAAAAAATTCTACAACTAAACATGTGGAGGGGCATTTTCGAAAGAAACGTTTAAATCGGAATTTGGATGTTTTACAAAGACGTCCAGATTCTGAGGTGGGGAGAAGGTCATTTTCGAAAAAGATGGACGTCCAACTTTTGTGTTCGAAAATACCATGGATGTCCTTGGATTTGGACATGTTTGATTTTCGGCCATTTTCAAAACAAAGACGTTCAACTCTAAAACATCCAAAGTCATGCCATTTGGACATGGGAGGAGCCAGCATTTTTAGTAGACTGGTCCCCCTGACATGTCAGGACAGCAATCGGGCACCCTAGGGGGCACTGCATTGAACTTCATAAAATGCTCTCAGGTACACAGCTCCCTTACCTTGTGTGCTGAGCCCCCCCAAATTCCCCTCCCCTAAACCCACTACCCCCAACTGTACACCACTACCATAGCCCTTACCTATATGTGGGTACCTTGGGTTTCTGATGGGTTTTGGAGGGCTCACAGTTTCCTGCACAATTGTAACAGGTAGGGGGGGATGGGCCTGGGTCCACCTATCTGAAGTCCACTAAACTACTCCAGGGACCTGCATGCTGCTGTCATGGACCTGAATATGACATCTGAGGCTGGCATAGAGGCTGGCAAGTAATGTTCTTCACCACACTATTGGGGGGTGAGAGGGGGTTAGTGACCACTGGGGGAGTAAGGGGAGGTCATCCCTGATTCCCTCCAGTGGTCATCTGGTCATTTGGGGCACCTTTTTGTGCCTTGTTATAAAAACAGGTCTGGCTCAAAACGTCCATGTTTTAGTGCTGGATGTTTTTGCTTTGTTCCATTATGGCTCAAAGACGTCCAAGTCTTAGGAACGCCCAAGTCCCGCCTTGAACACACCTCTGATACGCCCCCTTGAGAAAAACGTCCAAAATGCGGTTTCAATTATACCGATTTCGACGTTTCTGTGAGGTGGACTTCCAAGTGCCGATTTATGTCACTTTTTGGACTTCCATCTCTTTTGAAAATGAGCCTGAAAGTGACCACCACTTTCCACTCCAAATTGACTTCTAAATCCATATGAAAAATCACCAGACCTCCACAACTAAATACAAAAGCCGCCTTCATTTCAATTTAACTCTCCAAAAACTCCTTGAATAGCAACATGAACTTTAAATGCCCTCTCCACATTGGACAACCCTATAGTAACTTCACCAAAATGTAAATTGCAATGTAATGAAATGTAAATTGTAAGCCACTTTGAACTGAAACTTATTTTTGGATGACAGTGGGATACAAGAATGCATAAATAAATAAATAAGTAAAAGTAAATAAAGTTGGTGGTTAGAGACCAGGAGCTAGAGATTTTTTTTTTTTTTTTTTGGGGGGGGGAGCGGTGGAAGAGAGGTTTAAGGTGTGTATGTGTTTGTGTATGTATATGTGTGTGTATGGGGGGGGGGGGGGGGTGCTGCTCTGAGAGGAGCTCCCTGTATCTATGGCCTAACAGAGTGAAAACAGTTTGGAGATAACAGACCAGCGAGGGTCTGGAGAAGTTCATTCATTTAGTATTTAAAAGAAGTTTCCAGTAAAATAAAGTCTGCAGGATAGTGGGGAAGGAAGCAGAGGCGTAGCCAGGTTTTGATCTCAGGGGGAGCAGACTTTTATAAAATAGGCGCCGGTTGGTGTCAGCTAGACAGCAGTGTCTGTGTTGTTGCTCAAGGACTGTGGCGGGCACTGATTAATACAGGCTGTCTCTGTTGCGTCCTGCCTACAAGGAAACAGTAAGTTACATCAGGAGGCAGGACGTAGAAGAGGTCCCTGTACTGGCCAGAGCAGGCAAACTGTCTTCTTAACTACAAAGTAAAAATATTCAAATCCTGACCATCACCTCAGGAATAGCACACACATTCCTTCCACTGCTAGACACCTTGTTTAAATCAGATGGGCTTTTGTTTGTGTGGTGACTCTACAGGATGTGGAGATCACTAGTCTTCAGGATTTTTATTTTGGTTGACAAGGACCACCAAAGGCGGCCCTTGCCCCAGAGTGGCTGAGCCCACTTTCAAATAGGGCTAGACACTTTTGCCATTCAGGTTTTCAGGCTATCCACAATGAATCTGCATGAAAAAGATTTGCATGTAATGGAGGCAGTATATGCAAATCAATTTCATGCATATTTAATATGGATATCCTGAAAACCTGACTGGCAAAGGGGTACTCCAGGACCAACTTGGGAAATGCTGCCCTAGAACACAAAACTTACCACCCCATAACAGCCCTAACCCACCTATGAAAAGACAATGCAATATATATTAGATTGGGTTCTCAAGCACCAATATACCTACTATTAGGAAACTGGAACAAGCTGCACTGTTACACATTCCTACACAGACACTACATGCTAGCAGAATTCTTCACCTCATTCGCACATGCAGAACATGAACAGACCCTCATCTATATTTATTTATTTATTGCATTTGTATCTCACATTTTCCCACCTTTTTGCGGGTTCAGTGTGGCTTACAATATGATATAAATGATGGAAATACAATTTGTTACAACTTGGTTATGGATTATATAACATGAGTAGCCATACTGGGTCAGACCAAAGGTCCATCTAGCCCAGTATCCAGCTTCCAACAGTGGCCAACCCAGGTCACAAGCACAAGCAGAAATCCAAACTGTGACAACATTCCATCCTACCAATCTAATACAGAATAGGGAGCCACAAAAAAAAAACCCCAACAACAACAAAAATTGAAATAGAGACCACCTCCTCTCTGCCCAAGAAAACCAGACTCTATAAACAGTGGAATACTGGTAAAAAAAACCAAAACAAAACAGAAAAGCATTTTCTCCTGTATTTCACAAAATAAACATAGAAAAATATACATTTTACAAAGCAGGTACATCTCAGTCCTTACAAAGTATTAAATAAAAATAATGTTTTTTCTACCTTTGTTGTTTGGGAATTTGGCTGGTTCCAGTCTTTTTTTCTATGTTCCATGAGTCAGTCTTACAAATTCTTTTCCAGGCTGGCCTTTCCATTTCTTCTCTCTCCTCTTGTCTTCTTCCTTTCCTTCTCTACATCTGTTTGGCACTGATCTGTGTTACCATCTTTCCCCTTTTCCAAAATTACCTCTTTGTCCCCATTCTCATCCCTTTTTCATGTCCCTATCGCCTCCTCCCCTTTCCAATAGTGCCCTCTCTGTGTCCCTATCTCCTCCTCCCCTTTCCAATAGTGCCCTCTCTGTCCCTATCTCCTCCCCCCTTTCCAGTAGTGCCCCTTTATGTCCATATCCAATCTCAGTTTTCCCTTCCCAGTGAAGCCGTCATCGCCATACTCTCAAAACAAAGCAAGCAAACCTAAGAGCTGCTGCATCCATGTTGTCACTTTTTATTGTTGGTAGCATTTGTATTTAATCTCACTTATATTTTCAAACATGCCAATTTGTGCAGTATAAGGATGTACACAGAAAAAGTATAATAACGGAACGGAATATAGGTAGAGTAGTAATTTGTTGTAAATTGTAATAAGTGTGTCATTTGGAGGGGCTAGTTATAGAGGCACTCTAGCACGTGTTATATTCGTGCAGAGATTTTTTTCTCCTGGTAAAGGCCACTAAAATAGAATATGTAAGCCACACTGAGCCTGCAAATAGGTGGGAAAATGTGGTATACAATTGTTATAAATAAATAAATAAATAAATAAATAAATAAATAAATAAATAAATAAAAGAAAGCCAATGGACTGCATTAAGGGCTTATAGCCCATTTAGTTATGTTTAAACAAAAGAGATCTGCATTAAAAAATATTTATTTTTATTTTGACCTATAAAACCACTTGTCCCTGAAACATGCCTAAAAACAGAATAATCCATTTGTGTATCTAAAATGTAAATTTCTACAAATGAGATGACGTTAAAATGTGATTCCATGTGCCCCAATGAAAGGAGTTTAATTCTACTTCCATTTTTCAACATATTCTATCATCTTTATAACACCAGCTTCCCAAGGCACAGTACAACAACAGTTAAGATAAACTCAGGGGTGTGCTGGAGCCGGCTCGCACCGGCTCGCAAGAGCCGCTTGTTAAATTTTGACAGCTCTTGCGAGCCGGTTGTTGTTCGGGGCGAGCCGGCTCCATTGCACGAGGTAAGCATGGCAGGAGGGTGCCATGCTTACCTCCCCTCCCATCCATGTCTAGCGATGTCCTTCGCCCCCACCCTCCCCTGCTGCTCCCATCTGTCACTTTCAATTACCTTCCTCGAAGCGCCGCCTTATTTAAAGCCCTGCTGCCCATCTCCAGCTGCCTTCCCTGCCTGCTTCTGAGGCATTCGCGCCCTTAGTCCTGCCTTCTGAAGTCATTCTGATGTCATTTCCTTTTTCCGCGGCGGGACTAAGGGCGCGAACGCCTCAGAAGCAGGCAGGGAAGGCAGCTGGAGACGGGCAGCAGGGCCTTAAATAATGCAGGGCTTCGAGGGATGTAATTGAAACTGACAATGGGAGTGGCAGGGGAGGGTGGGGGCGAAGGACATCGCTAGACATGGATGGGAGCGTGAGGGGAGGGAGAAGAATTGCTGGGCATGGATGGGCAGAGGGAGGCAGGGAAGAGAATTGCTGGGCATGGATGGGCAGAGGGGGGCAGGGGAGAGAACTGCTGGGCATGGATGGGCAGAGGGAGGCAGGGGAGAGAACTGCTGGGCATGGATGGGCAGAGGCGGGCAGGGGAGAGAATTGCTGGACATGGATGGGGAGAGGGAGGCAGGGGAGAGAATTGAGTTTCAGGACATGGATGGAGGGGAGGGAAGGGAGAGAGAGAGAAGAAATGCTAGACATGGAGAGAAGATAGAGGAAGGAGATTAGATGAGGGAAAAGGAAGTGAGGAGAGAAACTGCACATGGATGGAGAAAATAGGCAGAAGCTGGATCCACTGTACAGTCAAGTCTGCGGAGGACCAGAAATGAAGAAGAAAGGAGGAAAGAAAAGAAATAAATGGAAAGAAACCCCTGGAAACGGAGTCAAGGGAACAGATAGGGAGCAGCAGAATCAGATACCGGGCCAGCATGATCAAAGTCACCAGACAACAAAGGTAGAAAAAAATAATTTTATTTTCATTACAGTGTTTGGAATATGTCCACTTTGAGAATCAGGTGCTGAACGTTAAAAGTTTATATTTATTTTCTTATTTATTTATGGCATTTTATCCCATATTAAACATGAATTAGATTGGAACCTGGGATCATTTAATTTTTTTTTCCTGGAGAGAGTAATTCATTGCCCCCCCCCCCCCCCCGGCTATAGCCAGCTCTGCAATTTTGGGGGGGGGGGGCGCAGAGGTGGATGGGGGGGCGCAGTGGTGGATGGGGGCGCCGAGGTGGACCGGGGAGAGAGCCTGTTGTTAAAAATTTACCAGCACACCACTGGATAAACTCATCAAGAAACAGGATATCCTCACTTAAATCTTGGTCATATATATTCTATAGAAGAACAGTGAAGATAAATGAGCACACACTACAGAGTTTATAATTGCTTTTTCTACTAGCTGCAATAATTTTTGAAGCCGTTTTATTTCTTTTCTCTTCCAGCTTTTAATGCACTGCCTATTAACAGAAACAGCTTTAGCCTTGTTACAGATCAACAATAAAGAACGACAAAGTGGATGCAGCAGTTCATAAGTTTACTTGTTTTTGTTTGGGGTGATGGCTACGCGGGGGAGGGGAAACACATTAACCAAGTTGGCTTCCTTGCTGGACTAGAAAGGCTCACTTCCACTGGTCTATTAAACCTCCTTGGGCAGCTCTCCCTCCGGAGTCTTGCATCTTTCTTCCTGTTTCTTCTGCTGCCTGCTGTCTCCCGTCGTCATTTTTACTGCCCTGAAGAGTTCTCTCTCAGCACCGGCAATTCAGTCAGCCTTCTGCCAGCATCGGGGCTTCTCCTCAGGCGCATCCCGGACTCCCGAGTCCAGCCTACTTTAACGCAACTTCCTCTTTTCCGCAGAGGTAGGAGTGAGACGCGCCTGAAGAGAAAGCCCCGACGCTGGCAGTAGGCTGACTGTGAAATCGCAGGTGCTGAGGGAGAACTCTTCAGGGCAGTAAAAATGACGACGGGAGACAGCAGGCAGCAGAAGAAACAGGGAGAAAAATGCAACACCAGGTGGCAGGCAAAGTTACTGGCACTTGGCGCATAGGTGCCATTTTTTCAAAAATCTGTTTGGGGGAGTGACCGCTCCCCCTGCGCCTCACCTAGCTACGCTTCTGGAAGGAAGCAAGGAAAAGAAGCTGAGATCCCTGCCAGCCAATGTAACAGAATACTGGTTCTACTGCAGCCATGAGAAGGGGGAGAAGCATGCACATTGTGGGTGGCCTGGGAGAGGAGAGGGGAGGGGAGGGGAATGTAGAAGAAGAGGGTGAGGTGCATGTACATCAGGGCCTTGGAGCACCTAGCTAAATCCCTGAGGCTGGAGCAGCTGCTCCACTATGCCCTGTGCTGTGGATATCTTTAAAATCTGACCGTGGGGTCACTCAGACAGGTGTGGGAGCTCCTCATTCAGAGTGTGGTGACCAGATGGCTCCATGTCACAAAACATAGAGTTATCCGGACCTGATTTTGCCCATTACATATATGATTCTGATTTCTTTGATAAAAGCAGAAATTAAGAATCAACTAATGTGTTGGGTGTTAAATCAGAACTGGCTCAACATGTCCTTAGGATATGGAGCCATTTTTAGTCCCTTTAATTTCTGCACCTCTTTACTTACCAGTGACTGTGAGTTTCACAAATGATCCGCTGTAATAGTAGTCATTATTAGTCCAAAACCTGAAATAGTACCAGCCACTATCTTCCATCCGGAGATTAGTTATCTGCAAGGTGCAGTCTCTGTTCTTATCCTCATGATACCAGGTTCGTGCTTTATAGAAAGAATGTATCTGTTGTGCATCTGAGTGATACACAATGATATTATTGTATTTGTACCACATTGTTTTGCTAACTTGTTGTCTGTTTGGATAACGGTATGAACAAGGTATTGATATGTTCGAATCCTCCTGAGCAGTCAGATCATCGTTATTGTACCACACTCCCCATTCCTGACCAAGGGCACCTGTAACAGTAAACACAAAGAACATAAAAACTGTGTTTCCTTCTTTTATTGCTATAAGTAGCCACAGGTTTACCTTTCATGAGAAGTAGGGAAGCCAACAAGAAGGGGAACAAGCCCATTCCAGGGAAAGCTGATGATCTGAAAGCAGAAGAGGAGCCTGTTAGGTTAATATAGAGAAAATCATAATGTGAGCCCAGCACAGGTCCATCAGTCCAATCTACTTCCAATAGCTTAACAGTTCTCTCTATGTAGTAATCTAAGGGAAAGCAAAAAAAAAAAAAACCCCAAAACAAAACAACAACAACAAAACCCTATTGCATTCTCAGGCAGACATGTGGAGGGAAATTTTTTATAAAGGGGCACAACACATACATACCCATCCACTTTTCTCCAGCCTACCCCATGACATACACCAACCCATCTACCTTGCTCCAGCCCCCCCATCCAATGTCCTGCAGCCCGCCACTCCTCTCCCATAGCATACCCCCACACATCCACCTTTCTCCAGCCCCCCCCCCCCCCCCATGGCATATCCTACTCTATTCACCTTTCATCAGCCAGCCTTCCTATGGAATATCCCACCCCCAGTGCACACACACATTATCTCATTCACCTTTCTCCAGCTGACTTCCAAGACACATACCACCCTGTCCATATTTCCTAAATCACTGTCCCTCTCCCTGATGGAACTTCCGGTGGAGGAGTTACACAGCTGCACACTGGGCAGTTTTTTTCCTCCTCTGCCATCCTGGGCCCAACTGTTCCTTTGGGACGTACAGATCTCTGTACAGCTACACAGCTTAAATGAACAGCAGGGGACCAATGTAGCAGAGAAAGATGAAGTGGCTTTATGTACAGCTAAGCACCTCCTTCTTGAAAACAGTAGGGAGGGGAGAGGCAGGAAGGGAAGCCGGGCCGACCTGTGTCATGCCGCGCTGCACTGCAACCGCAGAAGAATTCTATGCAGTCTGTGGAGGGAGAAATTATGCACAAATTCTACATTGCGCAGGGTAGGAGATGTATTATCTACTATAATAAAACTCACCCTCAACGTTCTGAAGACAACGTTCTGAAGTCATTCAATCACTCCCTGAAGGGTTCGTGGATTCATAGTGGTGAAACCAGCCAGCCTATGCCCCGCCCTCGCGTCAAACGTCGATGGAAGAAAACATTCACGTTGCCAGGCAATGGTAATCACGTAGGAGGCATGAAGGACCAATCAGAAAATACCACACACAATGTGAACCGTTACCAGGCAACGCAATGCGACATTAGGCGGACCAATCACAGGAAAGTACAAGGCAAGAAGGGAAGAGCATTCAACAGCAGAACGCCACATTATTGTGCAGCACAGAGAACAGAGGAGCAACGCTAGAACGATAGCACAATATTCCTACTGTGGGCATTGAAGAGCGGATCAGAACAGAGAATAGAGGACCACCGCTACCTGTGGGTATGTGCGAAATACTTGCGTTCCATTCACGTGGACTAGGTGGAGCCGAAAAACAAAAGCATGCCCCTCACCATCAGGGACATTGCCGCCCACAAAAAGCTGCCGCTAACAGAAACCGGTTGCCCAGCTGGAATGATTAGCCATGAGCCAGCCAGTAGCAAACAGCGACCGACACGGGGAGGAGTATGTTTCCCTACTCCTCCCCTGCCTCGGAATCACTGGAGACTGGCTGCAAACCTGCAAAACCAACCCCACACCGACGCACCCCCCCCCCCCCAATTCCCACACCGACGCACCCCCCTTCAAGCGTTTCCCTCCAGCGGACTGCAAAGGACAAAATGTTCCGGTTCATCCCCCAACGCCCCAACAACGTGCTCCTCTCCCTTCTCACCTGGGGAAATCGTCAAAAAAATCCAGGATGCCCACAAACCTTCCAGAAGACGTTCCGGTTCACTCCCCCCCCCCCCCCCCCAACGCCCCAACAACGTGCTCCTCTCCATAGGCGCCCCGTATAAGAGGCTTGGGGAGGCTAAGCCTCCCCAGCCCAATCGTGGACTTCCCTTGGCTGCTCTTTAAAAGAGATGGCGCCTAAGCGTCAAAATGCTGCAGTGACCGGCGCCGTCTGCCTCCTCCCCCCTCCCGCGCGAGTCTTGCACCTCCACACACCCCCTCCCGCTCTCACTCACCCATCCATTCGCCTGGCGTGGTCACTCCATCTCCGGTTGGCCTGAGGCGTTCTCCCTCTGATGCCGGCGATGCACATAGCCAGCCTGATTCTGCTGCCTGCGTCGGAGCCTCTCTTTCTCAGACGCGTCCCGCCTCCTCGAATTCAACTTCCTGTTGTACGCAGAGGCGGGATGCGTCTGAGCGAGAGAGGCTCTGACGCAGGCAGAATCAGGCTGGCTATGTGCATTCCCCCATCGGAGGAGAACGCCTCAGCCTCAGGCTTTAATAACAAGGGGCGGATGGGGGGGGAGCAAAAGCCACGGATGGCAGGGGAGATAAGAGTCGCTGCAAGCTCAGAGCTGGAGGACTGTAGAAGCGAGATCGAGGGACATGCTGTGCTGCCATGGAGAAAGGTGGAAAGGGAGATTAACTGGGCATGTGGGCAAGGAGGAAAGTGGAAATGGGAGATCAGAGTGAGATTCTGGATACAGAGGAAGGTGGGAGGAAAGATTGGGAAAAAGGAAGAAGGAAATGGAGATTGTGGGACATGCTGGGCATGGAGAAATGTGAGAAAGGAAATGGGGGTAGAAAAAGGGTGATTAGGGTGACATGCTGGGCACAGAGGAGTGAAGGTGGGAGGAAAGATCAGGGGGTGGTGCTGGAGAGGAGGGAAGGTGGAAAGAGAAATCAGGGAGATGCTGGCTTTGCTGGTTAGGAAGGAAGGTGGAAGAGAAAACCAGGAAGAGATGCTGGGCAAGAAGGAAGGGGGAAGAGAAAACCAGGAAAAGATGCTGGGCAAGAAGGAAGGGAAGAAAGGAGAGATGCTTGGCATCAATGGAAAGGAAAGAGGAGAGAGGGGAGATGTTAGAAATGGGTGGGGAAAGAGATGCAGAGCTAGATAGAAGCAGTAAAAAGAGGGAGCTGGAAGACTGGAGGATGAGAAAGAGGGATAAAGTTTGAGAGGCAAAAAATGTATTGGGGGAAGATGAGCATGAACAAAAAAAAATCAATGTCTGAGTGGAAGAAATTGAGAAAATATAACATGGCAAATGAACAGGAGGCCCTGGACAGTGATCTAAGGGATACAGAGAGAGAATGAGACTACTATGCTTAGAAAAATACCAGGCATAAAGGTAGAAAAATAATTTTATTTTCCATTTATTGATTGAAATTTGTCAGATTTGGGAATTAAAATCTGCTATCTGTATATTTTGCACTGTACATAAGGAAGGTTGTTGGACATGGGTGGATGGAGGGAAGAGGAGGATTGCTGGACATGGATGGAGGGGAGGGAAGAGTGAGGAAGGAGATGAGATGAGGGAAAAGGAAGAGAGAAAAACTGCACATGGAGGAAGAAAATAGGCAGAAGTTGGATCCACTGGACAGTCAAGTCTGCGCAGGACCCAGCTTTTACTTACGGATGTAGGGCAAGAAATGAAGAAGAAAGGCGGAAAGTGAAGAAATAAATGGAAAGGAAGCCCTGGAAATGGAGTTAAGAGGACAGATAGCAGCAGAATTGGATACTGGGCCAGCATGATCAGAAAAACAAAGTCACCAGACAACAAAGGTAGAAAAGATAATTTTATTTTCATTATAGTGTTTGGAATATGTCCACTTTCAGAATTAGGTGCTCAACATTAAAAGTTTGTATTTATTTACTTATTTATGGCATTTTATCCCACATTAAACATGAATTAGGGTGTTTTGTGGCTCTACACGTATCATGATATTATGATCCTTGTTTCATATTGTTGACGGTCTGCATTTTCCATATGGGTGGTATATTGGTGTATTAGGTTCTGCCCAGTGTAATATTTATGGTACAGTAAGGTTCTGAGTGTGTTTTTGCACAAAGTTGTGAATAGTGTTTTGCAGTTGAGCGATTGTGGTTAGTATATGCTTTGAGCAACCACTTTATTCTTTGACATATGATACATAGCTAATATCTAAATTTAATAAAAGGTATTAATTGTGACTTATTTTTTTTTTTTTTTTTTCTGTGTGTTATCAGACAATTATGGATTTAAGCTCCACCCCTGGCCCCACCCCTAACGCCGCCCCCTTTAGCCTCCCCAAACAGTTTGGCCACCGACCGCCTATGCTCCTCTCCATTCCACCCCGGGGAAATCGTCAAAAAAATCCAGGATGCCCTCAAACCTTCCAGAAGACGTTCCGGTTCACACCACCCCCCCCAAAAGCCCCAACAATGTGCTCCTCTCCCTTCCACCTCGGGAAAATCATTTCACTAATCCAGGATGCCAAAAAACCTTCCAGAAGCAAAGCACTTCTCTCTTCCTGCCTTACCCGACACAAAATAACATGCTCCTCTTCCTTCAAAAAATATAAAACAACAAAGCTCTTCAGCAAAACAAAGAAAAAAAAACTTATCCAACAATCAGGAAAGGATAACCCCAAGACACACATTTACATTTCTGAAAAAAAGCCTCCACAAACCCCCCCCCCCCCCCCCCGATAAACAAAAGCACACCACGTCCCTCAAACCCCCACCCAAAAAAAAAATCTGAACAAACACTTATATCCCTTAATATCAAACAGGAAAAACAAAAAAATAATAACCTAAACCATATGCTAGTGCCCGTTTCATTTGTTACGGAAACGGGCCTTTTTTACTAGTATATACATATACATGCACACACAGAGCAGCTTTTAAACTAGAAATGGGGGGAAGGCCAACAGTCACTCAAAAGCGCATGGTTCGGGATAAGGTATCTTGCAAAGATACCTCACAAACAGGGAAGATAGGGTTTTTGGATAGTGAGGTTGCGCAACAGACCGTGGTAGGCCAGGTGCCCTTAAATACAACTAAAGATCAGACAAAAGATGGCAAATCAGTAGTGTCCAGTACTAAGCATCATGCAAATAGGAACAACAAACATACTTTGAAATGTCTATATGTAAATGCTAGGAGCCTAAGAAATAAGATGGGAGAGTTGGAATATATTGCACTAAATCAAAAATTGGATATAATAGACATTACTGAGACCTGGTGGAAGGAGGATAACCAGTGGGACACTGTCATACCGGGGTACAAAGTATATCGTAGTGATAGGGTGGACCGGACTGGTGGAGGGGTAGCATTGTATATTAACAAGAGCCTTGACTCAGATTACAAATTCAGCAGGACACAAATCACACCCTTGAATCATTGTGGGTTGAAATTCCATGTATAAAAGGGAAAAGGACGGTGATAGGAGTGTACGACCGTCCGCCTCGCCAGGATGAGCAGGTAGACGCAGAAATGATAAAAGAAATCAGAGACACAAACAAAATGGGCAATGTGATAATAATGGGCGACTTCAATTATCCAAATATAGACTGGGTAAATGTCTATACATCGGGACACGCTAGAGAGGTACAATTCCTTGATGAAATCAAGGACAGCTTTATGGAGCAGCTGGTGCAGGAGCCGATGAGAGAAGGAAAAATTCTAGACTTGGTCCTTAGTTGATATCAACCTTGAAGTAACTATACACAGGAAGTCAAGTACGTTAGCGTTTAACTTTAAAAAAGGAGACTATGATAAAATGAGAAGAACAGTGGAAAAAAAACTTAGGGGGACAACTGAGAGGGTAAAAACTGTAGAACAGGCATGGACGCTGTTCAAAAATACCATCCTGGAGGCCCAGGCCAAACATATTCCACAAATTAGAAAAGAAAGACGGAACTCCAAAAGACAGCTGGCCTGGTTGAAAAGTGAGGTGAAGGAAGCTATTAGAGCTAAAAGAAGTGCCTTCAGAAAATGGAAGAAGGAACCATCTGAAAATAACAAGAAGCAGCATAAACAGTGTCAAAGCAAATTCAAGGCGCAGATAAAGAAGGCCAAGAGGGATTACGAAAAAAAGATAGCATTAGAGGCAAAAAAGCATAGTAAAATTTTTTTTCAATATATTAAAGCAGGAAGCCGGCAAAAGAATCAGTTGGGCCGCTGGATGACCGAGGGGTAAAAGGGGCGATCAAGGAAGACAAAGACGTAGCGGAAAGATTGAATGAATTCTTTGCTTCGGTCTTCACTGAGGAAGATTTGGGTGAGATACCGGTGTCGGAAACGATATTTCAAGCGGACGAGTCGGAGAAACTTACTGACTTCATGGTAAACCTGAAGGACGTAATGGGGCAGTTCAGCAAACTGAAGAGTAGCAAATCTCCAGGACCGGATGGTATTCATCCTAGAGTACTGATAGAACTGAAAAATGAGCTTGTGGAGCTACTGCTAGTGATATGCAATTTATCCTTAAAATCGAGCGTGGTACCGGTAGATTGGAGGACGGCCAACATAACGCCCATTTTTTAAAAAGGTTCCAGGGAAGATCCGGGAAATTATAGACTGATGAGTCTGACGTCGGTGCCGGGGAAAATGGTAGAGGCTATTATTAAAAACAAAATTACAGAGCATATCCGAGGACATGGATTACTGAGACCGAGTCAGCATGGCTTTTGTGTGGGGAAATCTTGCCTGACCAATTTACTTCAATTCTTTGAAGGAGTAAACAAACATGTGGACAAAGGGGAGCCGGTTGATATTGTGTATCTGGATTTTCAAAAGGCGTTTGACAAGGTACCTCATGAAAAGCTACAGAGGAAATTGGAGGGTCATGGGATAGGAGGAAAAGTCCTATTGTGGATTAAAAACTGGTAGAAGGATAGGAAACAGAGAGTGGGGTTAAATGGGCAGTATTCACAATGGAGAAGGGTAGTTAGTGGGGTTCCGCAAGGGTCTGTGCTAGGACTGCTGCTTTTTAATATATTTATAAATGATTTAGAGATGGGAGTAACTAGCGAGGTAATTAAATTTGCTGATGACACAAAGTTATTCAAAGTCGTTAACTCGCGACAGGATTGTGAAAAATTACAGAAGAACCTTACGAGACTGGGAGACTGGGCGGCTAAATGGCAGATGACGTTTAATGTGAGCAAGTGCAAGGTGATGCATGTGGGAAAAAAGAACCCGAATTATAGCTACGTCATGCAAATTCCACGTTAGGAGTTACGGACCAAGAAAAGGATCTGGGTGTCGTCGTCGATAATACACTGAAACCTTCTGCTCAGTGTGCTGCTGCGGCTTGGAGAGCGAATAGAATGTTGGGTATTATTAGGAAAGGTATGGAAAACAGGTGTGAGGATGTTATAATGCCGTTATATGACTCCATGGTGCGACCGCACCTTGAGTATTGTGTTCAATTCTGGTCGCCGCATCTCAAGAAAGATATAGTGGAATTGGAAAAGGTGAAGCGAACGGCGACTAAAATGATAGCGGGGATGGGACGACTTTCCTATGAAGAAAGACTAAGGAGGCTAGGGCTTTTCAGCTTGGAGAAGAGACGGCTGAGGGGAGACATGATACAGGTATATAAAATGAGTGGAGTGGAACAGGTGGATGTGACGCGTCTGTTCACGCTTTCCTAAAATACTAGGACTAGGGGGCATGCGATGAAACTACAGTGTAGTAAATTTAAAACATATCGGAGAAAATGTTTCTTCGACCAACGCGTAATTAAACTCTGGAATTCGTTGCTGGAGAACGTGGTGAAGACGGTTAGCTTGGCAGAGTTTAGAAGGGGGTTAGACGGTTTCCTAAAGGGCAAGTCCATAAACCGCTACTAAATGGACTTGGGAAAAATCCACAATTCCGGGAAAAACATGTATAGAATGTTTGTACGTTTGGGAAGCTTGCCAGGTGCTCTTGGCCTGGATTGGCTGCTGTCATGGACAGGACGCTGGGCTCGATGGGCCCTTCGTCTTTTCCCAGTGTAGCATTACTTATGTACTTATGTATGTATGTGTGTGTGTGGTGTTGGGGAGAGAATTAGGAACAACCAAGAATAAAGAAACTAGTGTGGAAAGGGAGTTGAACTGGAAGAGATGGTGGTAGGGGATGTGGGGATGGGAGAAGAGCTGGAAACAAGGGTTGGGGGACATGTGTGTGGGGGGGGGGAGGGGGGATTGAGGAAAACAGAGAGAAAAGGATATGTAGGTAGAGTGGAGTAGCCTAGTGGTTAGAGCACCAGTTCAAATCCCACTTCTGCTCCTTGTAATCTTGGGCAAGTCACTTATCCCTCCATTGCCTCAGGTACAAACTTAGATTGTGAGCCCTCCCGGAACAGGGAACTACCTAGTGTACCTGAATGTAACTCACCTTCAGCTACTACTGAGAAAGGTGTGAGCAAATCCAAATAAATAAATGAGGAAGAGTAGGGTCCTCTTTTAAGAGGATATGTCCTCATTTTGGACTTCTTCAGCTGTGTCCTCCAAGTTTTTAATTTTTAGGAAAATATCCTCTTTTTCTTTTATGTGCCTAAGACCAACACACGTACCCACATAATGAGAGAAACCAGCTCTGGCCTATTAGTCAGTCTGGACATATGGGGGTGCTAAAGAGAGAGAAATGCATTGCTAATCTCCTCTGTTTCCCTGCTGGTTGAATCTGTCAAAAGAATTTTGTATATGCAGCACAACTTTAAGCATATGTCATGCAATGACTTTTACAAGCATCTCAGAAGTTGGTTGTTGAGGGATATCAACTCTTCAGATAAGTACACGTGGAGGGGCATAATCGAATGGCGCCGGCCAAATAGATGGCCGGCCATCGCTATGGCTGGTGCCGCGAACGGAGGAGCAAACCGTATTTTTGAAACGAGATGGCTGGCCATCTTTCATTTCGATAATACACCGGGACCCAGCCAAATCTCAGCATTTTGGCCGGTTTTAGATATGGCCGGCATTGATTTCCGCCGATAATGGAAACTAATGCCGGCAATCTCAAACCCAGCCAAATGCAAGGTATTTGGTCGTGGAAGGAGCCAACATTTGTTGTGCACTCGTTCCCCTGACATGCCAGGACACCAACTGGGCACCCTAGGGGGCACTTCTAAAAAGTAAGAAAAAAATTAACAATACCTCCCAGGTGCATGGCTCCCTTCCCTTGGGTGCTGAGCCCCCCAAAACCCACTCTCCACAATTCTACACCATTACCATAGCCCTTTGACATTTGAGGCTGGCAAAAAAGTGCTTTATTTTTATTTTTTTAGTGTGGGAGGGGGTTAGTGACCACTGGGGGAGTACGGGGAGGTCATCCCCGATTCCCTCCGGTGGTCATCTGCTCATTTAGGGCACTTTTTTGGGACTTGGTCGTGAAAAAAAGGGTCCAAAAAAAGTGACCTAAATGCTCGCTAAAAACGGCTATTTTTTTTCGATTATCGGCGAAAGCCGGCCATTTCTGTTCGGCTGATAACCACGCCCCAGTCCCGGCCTTCACCACGCCTCTGACACGCCCCCGTCAACTTTGCCCGTTTCCGCAACGGAGTGCAGTTAAAGGCGGCCAAAATCGGCTTTCGATTATACAAATTTGGCCGTTTTTTTAGGAGATGGCCGGCCATCTCCTGATTTGTGTCGGAAGATGGCCGGCGATCTCTTTCGAAAATAAGCTGGTTAGACTCAGACTCAATCAAGCTCAACTCTGGAAGTTTTTGAAAAGTAGATTATTGTCTACTGCTGTACTGTAAATCAGTCACTGCTTGATGTGTGTTCATTAACTAAAAGCCATTTTCACATTTGCTACAATTAAGAATTTCTTTAGCACAGGTAACAACCATTTTCATTTTTACTTCCCTCTTTTATCTCTGCAAATAGGGCAACTTTATGAAGGGGAGATGAGCTGGAGGAGATGGGAATAGAGGATGTATGTGTAGGGGAAGGGGAGAGCTGGGGAAAATAGAGGGTAAAGGGACATGTGTGGAAACAGAAATGAGCTGGGGGAGATAGCGTACAGGGACAAGTGATGAGGGCAGATGACCTGGTGGAGATTGGGTAAGGAAGCATGTCACATGGGGTGAAGAAGAATTGAGTGGGATAAGGGTCTGTGCATGGAGGGGAAGGGGAAGATGATCTGTGAGAGAATATTGAAGGGTGGTGTTCCTTTCAGTTTGGCCCATAGTTTTTCTACTTCCTTCATCTTCTCTCACCCTTCTACCTCCTCCTTTTTGAAATACTAGACTTTGAGCTTAATTAATCAGTGCTCCACCTTTGCTTTTCTACCAAACCATACTGTCTTATCACTGTTGTCTGGGATAGACATTAGACACATGGTTCAATGAGTCCCATTATAAAATCATTCCAGGCTATAATCTATTTAGGAAGGAGAGGAACAGCAAAAAAGAGAGATAAATAGCTCTTTATATTAAATATCAAAGCAAGTGAAATGTAGGAGTTGTGGGGAAAGGAGACAGTATTGTGACTTTCTTGAAAAGAGATTTCACTTCCATTTATACTTGAGTGATAAATGGTCAATGCAGTTTGAAGGGCGGACTATCAACTGCCTGCAAATAAAATTAATCAATGAAATCAATCAATCAATCAATCAATCAACAAAAGCTCAACTTGGAACAAGACAGAGAACTGGCCAAACATATCAAAATGGTAGGAATGAAGGAGGAGTGGGTGGTGATGTTGGTGGGAGATTTGAATTTGCTAGATGTGTCCTAGAGTATCCCATCAGCAGACATAGATCTTGGACTCTCAGACAAATTATGATGGAAACTATGAGGGAAGGGACGGCACTGGAACTGGTGTTTACGTCTGGATAGATGCTGATCTGAGTATGAATGGCTAAACCAGAGAAAAAGTACAGGAAGCTCAACGTACTGAATTTCTAAACTATTGATTTTGGTAAAATATAAAGTATCTTATGTAGACAGGCAAAATGGAAGAATAGTGGGCTAAATTAAAAGGAGCTACAGCGAAAACACTAGTTGGCCAATATTTAAAACTATTTAACCAGCCAGGAGTGGCTCCTGACATGGTTAAATAGCCTAAAGCCGGCTAAGTGCTAATATTTAGTGCGAGAAAGCCAGTTATCTAGGCTGAATATTACTGCTTGGCAGCTAGCCCAACATAGTCGATTAGCACCAATTTTCATTGGCTGACCTAAGTTTAGTGGACAGATAGACCCACATAAATAGCAGGTCTATCTTTAGTCACTATAACTTAGCTGGTCAGCTGATGAAAATTGGCTTAACCGGCTATTTTTTTAGTGGTAAAAAAAACCCCCCGAAATTCAATGCCGGTGGCCTGATATTGCCCCAGCACTGATATTTCCAGGTTTGTCACCAATCAAGGGAGAGAGCTGGGTTCCCTCCCACGGTCTCAATATCGACCCTTTGATCTTTATGGGGCCCTTTTACTAAGCTACATTAAGTGCTAATAATGCACCTAGCAGCACAAAATGGAGTACCACGAGAAATGCTACTTGGTAATCCTGAAATCTGTGTGTGCTAACTGTGCACTAACAAATTATTCTTTTTCTTTTTTCAAGGGGCATATCAGGGGCAGAGCGTGGGCATTCCAGTGCTAGCCTAAGCTAACTGGTTCAGTTTTGGAGGCTGTATGTTGTTAAAGATGTAAGAAGACTTGAAGCAGTCCAGAGGAAGGCGACAAAAATGACATGGGGCTTGCACCAAAAGACAAATGAGAAGAGACAGGAGGGTCAGGGGAGATATGATACAGACATTTAAATATTTGAAAGGTATTAATATAGAAACAAATATTTTCCAGAGAAGAGAAAATGGTAAAACTAGAGGGCATGAATTGAGGTTGTGGGGTGGTAGGAGTAATGTCAGAAAATTATTTTTCATGGAGAGGGTGGTGGATGCCTGGAATGACCTCCTGAGGGAGATGGTGGGAATTCAAAATGGAGTGGGATGAACATAGAGGATCTCTAATTAGAAAATGAATGGTGTAAAAAAACAAAACTTTAAGGGTTGCATATATGTTTACGTGTCAAGATGTGCTTAGATGGCGACTCCGGCTGTATCAATTAAGGCTGGTGCTGGGCTGGCTTGTACGGTCTGAGTTCCGCATGTGGAGGGGCATTTTCGAATGGGGACGCCCATCTCTGAGGATGTCCATCTCTGAGGACGTCCCCGCAAAGGGGCAGCAATCCCGTATTATCGAAACAAGATGGGCGTCCATCTTTCGTTTCGATAATACAGTCGTGGACACCCAAATCTCAACATTTAGGTCGACCTAAGAGATGGTCGACCTAAATGTTGAGATGGTCGACCTTAGAGATAGACGACTTCGGTTTTCACCAATAATGGAAACCGAGGACGCCCATCTCAAAAACGACCAAATGCAAGCCCTTTGGTCATGGGAGGAGCCAGCATTTGTGTTGCACTGGTCCCCCTCACATGCCAGGACACCAACCGGGCACCCTAGGGGGCACTGCAGTGGACTTCAGAAATTGCTCCCAGGTGCATAGCTCACTTACCTTTGGTGCTGAGCCCCCCAACACCCCCCCCCAAAACCCAGTCCCCACAACTGTACACCACTACCATAGCCCTAAGGGGTGAAGGGGGGGCACCTACATGTGGGTACAGTGGGTTTCGGGTGGGTTTTGGAGGGCTCCCATTTACCACCACAAGTGTAACAGGTAGGGGGGATGGGCCTGGGTCCGCCTAGCTGAAGACTGGCATAGAGTCTGGCATAGAGACTGGAAAAAAATGTTTTTAATTTTTTTTTTTTGGTGGAAGGGGGTTGGTGACCACTTGACCACTGGGGGAGTAAGGGGAGGTCATCCCCCATTCCCTCCGGTGGTCATCTGGTCATTTTGGGCACCTTTTCGAGGCTTGGTCGTGAAAAAAATTGGACCAAGTAAACTTGGTCAAATGCTCGTCAGGGACGCCCTTCTTTTTTCCATTATCGGCCGAGGACGCCCATCTCTTAACCACGACACCGTCCTGCCTTCGGTACACTGCCGACACCCCCCCCCCCCCCCCCCCCGTGAACTTTGGTCATCCCTGTGACGGAAAGCAGTTGAGGATGCCCAAAATCGGCTTTCGATTATGCCGATTTGGGCTACCTCAGCTCAGAAAGGTTCTGGCGGGTCCTCTTAAAGATTTGTTTAATAAATCCTTGGATACGGGAGAGGGTCCGTGGGATTGGAGAACGGCAGAGGTGGTCTCTCTTCTCAAAAGTGGTGATAGGGAAGAAGCTGGAAACTACAGGCCAGTAAGCCTCACTTCGGTTACTGGAAAAGTAATGGAAGCGATGCTGAAGGAAAGGATAGTGAATTTCCTGGAAGCCAATAAGTTACAAGATCCGAGACAACATGGTTTTATCAAAGGGAAATCGTGCCAAACAAATCTCATTGAATTCTTTGACTGGGTGACCAGAGAAGTGAATCAGGGACATGCTATAGACATAATCTACTTAGATTTCAGCAAATCTTTAGACACGATTCCCCACAGGAGGCTCTTAAATAAACTGTACAGGCTGAAGATAGGACCTGACGTGGTGAAGTGGATTAGGAACTGGTTGACGGACAGACGCCAGAGGGTGGTGGTTAATGGAATTTGCTCGGATGAGGGAAAGGTGAGTAGTGGAGTGCCTCAGGGATCAGTGCTGGGGCCAATTCTGTTCAATATATTTGTGAGTGACATTGCAGAAGGGTTAGAAGGTAAGTTTGCCTTTTTGGGGACGATACTAAGATTTGTAACAGAGTGGACACCCGGAATGGCGTGAAAAACATGAAAAAGGATCTGCGGAAGTTAGAAGAATGGTCTAAGGCCCTGATGGCGAACCTATGACACGCGTGTCAGTACTGACACGCGTAGCCATTTTCGATGACACGCGGCCGCATGTGGCCGCATACAGAGAAGCAGCGGCGTTCCTTGCTGACACCCGGGCGGATCGCCGATGCGCCCCCCCCCCAAGGTGCAGCGCGACCCCCCCCCCCCCCCCCGGTGCATGTTTACCCGTGTGCGCTCCTATTGGCTCCCTCCGAGTCCTCCGCTCGTTCCCTCCCTGCTGCTCCCTCTGCCCCGGCTCCTGCACGGCCGTTTGACCTCACTTCCGGCCGGCGGAGCAGAGAGCAGTGGAATGCCGTGGGGGATGCATCTCTGAGGGCCCTGTGATCGCCATTACCAGCAACCACATAACCACAGCAACCATCATCCAATCTACTGTTCTGGGGTGTCGTGGATTTCTAATTGACCATCATTACTGAGATAGGTGAGGGGGAGGCTGGGAGAGGCAAGGGCATGTGCTATGGGTGCCGTTTCCCGCCATTAGAAATAGCGGCAGCCATCTTAATTTACATAAGGTGGTCAGTTAGGCTAGTTAACCCCTAATTGCCTGCAGGGCTAACAGGCTATCTATAATTCTATCTTCTGTCACTGCCCCCCTGATGGAGAACCCAAAAAATAAAAAAACAAGGTTAAGTAAAGGAAGTGGTAGTAGCAGTTGCCGACCCTTTCAAGAGACATGGACCGAGATGTATGGCATTATAGAAAAAAATGGCAGATCATTTTGCGTTCTATGTACTGAAACGGTAGTAAGCAGAACGTGGAATATAAATAGACATTTTGAAACTAATCATTCCCAGCTCCTGAAAAAAAGTGAGGATGAAAGGAAGGAATACATTTCCAGGCAGCTACACTTTTATAAGAGCCAATCTAATTCCATCCTTACATTTGTAAAAGGTTCTACAAATTTAACATCTGCAAGTTTGAGCATTGCTCACTCCATAGCTCAGCATGGAAAAGCACTCAGTGAGGGAGGATTTATTAAAGAAACTCTCCTAAGATGTGCACCAGTTCTATTTCACGATATGCAGAATAAAGATGCAATTATTAAGAGAATATCTGAGTTACCAGGAAATTTGGAGTGCCTGGATCCGATTACCAGACACTTTTAGCACCCTGAAAAATATAGCAATGGCTTTACTCACAATTTTTCCCTCTACGTACTTTTGTGAAACCTTATTCTCAGTGTTAAATAATATCAAAACCAACAAAAGAAACAGATTGAAAGATGAAGTTAGTAGCGCATGCTTGGGCTTGAAGTGTACAAAATACCAACCTTCAATTGAAGATTTAGCCAATGAAATTCAGCAACAAAAAAGTCACTAATAGGCAGATTAGTTAAAGAATTCCCCCTCCCCCTCACTTATCTTAGTTCACGGCACCCCACACAAGTTAAATAATACCAAGACCAACAAAAGAAACCGATTGACAGATGAACAAAGAAGTCACTAAGCAGGTAAGTTAAATAATTAGTTTTTGGTTTATTAAATACAGTTATATATTACAATTATACATTTTTGTTATTTAAACTATAAGTATCGTGAAATTATGGTTTTTTTTATCGAAGTGACACACCACCCGAGTTATGCTCGGTTTTTTGGCGAATTTTGACACACCAAGCTCAAAAGGTTGCCCATCACTGGTCTAAGGTTTGGCAATTAAAATTCAATGTGAAGAAATGTAAAGTAATGCACTTAGGGAGTAGAAATCCACGGGAGACGTATGTGTTAGGCGGTGAGAGTCTGATATGTACGGATTGGGAGAGGGATCTTTGGGTGATAGTATCTGAGGATCTGACGGCGATGAAACAATGTGACAAGGCGGTGGCCATAGCTAGAAGGTTGCTAGGCTGTATAGAGAGAGGTGTGACCAGCAGAAGAAAGGAGGTGTTGATGCCCCTGTATAAGTCGTTGGTGAGGCCCCACCTGGAGTATTCTGTTCAGTTTTGGAGGCCGTATCTTGCTAAGGATGTAAAAGAATTGAAGCGGTGCAAAGAAAAGCTACGAGAATGGTATGAGATTTGCATTACAAGACGTATGAAGAGAGACTTGCTGACCTGAACATGTATACCCTGGAGGAAAGGAGAAACAGGGGTGATATGATACAGACGTTCAAATATTTGAAAGGTTTTAATCTGCAAACGAACCTTTTCCGGAGATGGGAAGGCGGTAGAACTAGAGGACATGAAATGAGATTGAAGGGGGACAGACTCAAGAAAAATGTCAGGAAGTATTTTTTCACAGAGAGAGTGGTGGATACTTGGAATGCCCTCCCGTGGGAGGTGGTGGAGATGAAAACAGTAACGGAATTCAAAAATGTGTGGGATAAACATAAAGGAATCCTGTTCAGAAGGAATGGATAAGTACATAAGTACATAAGTAATGCCATACTGGGAAAAGACCAAGGGTCCATCGAGCCCAGCATCCTGTCCACAACAGCGGCCAATCCAGGCCAAGAGCACCAGGCAAGCTTCCCAAACGTACAAACATTCTATACATGTTATTCCTGGAATTGTGGATTTTTCCCAAGTCCATTTAGTAGCGGTTTATGGACTTGTCCTTTAGGAAACCGTCCAACCCCTTTTTAAACTCTGCTAAGCTAACCGCCTTCACCACTTTCTCCGGCAACGAATTCCAGAGTTTAATTATACGTTGGGCGAAGAAAAATTTTCTCCGATTTGTTTTAAATTTACTACACTGTAGTTTCATCGTCAGAAGCTTAGCAGAGATTGGGTGGCAGAGCCGGTGGTGGTGGTGGTGGTGGGGTTAGTGATTGGGAGGCGGGGCTAGTGCTGAGCTAGTGCTGAGCCCTGAAAATGGCAGATACAAATCAAGGTCAGGTATACACAAAAAGTAGCACATATGAGTTTATCTTGTTGGGCAGGCTGGATGGACCGTGAAGGTCTTTCTCTGCCGTCATCTACTATGTTACTATCCTGCTTATTTTCGAAGTAGAAGGGCGGCCATCTTTGGACACAAATCGGGAGATGGCTGCCCTTCTCTCAGAGGCGGCCAAATCGGCATAATCGAAAGCCAATTTGGGCAGCCCTTAACTGCTTCCCGTCGCGGATCCGGCCAAAGTTCCTGGGGGCGTGTTGGCAGCGTACCGAAGGCGGGATGGGGGCATGGGTAAGAGATGGCCGGCTTCGGCCGATAATGGAAAAAAGAAGGGTGTCCCTGACAAGCATTTGGATGACTTTACTTGGTCCAAATTTTTTCACGACCAAGCCTTGAAGAGGTGCCCCAACTGACCAGATGACCACCGGATTGAATCAGGGTTGACCTACCCTTACTCCCCCAGTGGTCACCAACCCCCTCCCACCAAAAAAAAAAATTAAAAAACATTTTTTTCCAGCCTCTATGCAGCCTCAAATGTCATACCCAACTCCATCACAGCAGTATGCAGGTCCCTGGAGCAGTTTTTAGTGGGTGCAGTGCACTTCAGGCAGGCGGACCCAGGCCCCCCACCTGTTACACTTCTGGTGGTAAATAGGAGCCTTCCACCCCCCCCCCCCCAAACCCACTGTACCCACATGTAGGTGCCACCCTTCATCCCTAAGGGCTATGGTAGTGGTGTACAGTTGTGGGGAGTTGTTTTTGGGGGGGGATTTGGGGGGCTCGGCATACAAGATAAATTTAGCTATGTTTGTGCAGCGCTGCTTATGCCTTGTAGCGCTATAGAAATGCTAAATAATAGTAGTAGTAGTAGTAGTAGCTATGTACCTGGAAGCAATTTCTGAAGTCCACTGTAGTGCCCCCTAGGGTGCCCGGTTGGTGTCCTGGCATGTGAGGGGGACCAGTGCATTACAAATGCTGGCTCCTCCCACGACCAAATGCCTTGGATTTGGCAGTTTTTGAGATGGCTGCCCTCAGTTCCCATTATAGGTGAAAACCGAGAGCGCCCATCTCTAAGGTTGGTCTAAATGACGGGATTTGGGCACTCCCGGACCGCATTATCGACATGAAAGATGGGCGTCCATCCCCTTGGGCACCCTCGTTCGATTATGCCCCTCCACGTTACTATGACCCTGAGAGAAGGACGCCCATCTCCCGATTTGTGTCAGAAGATGGGTGTCCTTTTTCAATTATGCCGCTGCTAGTGATCTGGTTTAGGATGGGCTGGAGAGGGCTTCGATGGAGACTCCAGTAATTTGGAACGTGAGGACCCTGCTGGGCAATTTTACGGTCTGTGTCCCGGAAATGACAAGAGGGATTCGGATAGGCTAGAGTAGGCTTTTACAGCAACTCCAAAAATTGAAACTTGAGGACAGAGCTGGGCGGACTTCTTTGGTCAATGTCCCAGAAACACCAAAGAAAGATTATGATAAAGTATAAAATATCATGTTCATTATTGATTTAATCTTGAATAGATAATGAATATGACTGTTGGGCAGAATGGATGGACCATTCAGGTTTTTATCTGCCATCATTTACCACTTACTATGTTACTATGGTTAATAGCCCTTACCACCTACAAACTGGGTGGTGGTAAGTGGTCACATGCTGCATGCTAATGGCAACATTAGCCCATGAACACTTCATACAAAAACTGTAGCACAGGTATAAAGAATAAAATTCCAACCACACACTGTGCACTATATCATATATATACTGTTATAGTGCTAGCACGATAAATATTCCCAAAATTTTTTTCTCTTCTGTTTCAAGGGTTTTAAGTTTTTTCATTAGGAGGAAAAAAGACCTCAGAAGCCCATCATGCTCAGTGCCACAGCACAGACAATTTCAAGCACTAAATAGATACACAGCTCAATCATGGGTCAAAAACCTCTGTTTTTTCTCTTTTTTTTCTTTGCAATTAAACATCAAAATAGAATAGAACTCTTTTGTCAAGCACAAGAGAAGGTGAATTGTTTCACTTTGGTTGTTTAGATTAACAAAACAAAATTAAATAAGAAACAAGGAAATAAAAAAACAAAATTGAAATTAAATAATAATAATAATCAAAAGGCTGCACACAAACCTACTGGAGATCTTCCAGAATCTTATGATAATTGCCAGATTTCTCTCAGCTGCTAAGCATAGCAAATTTTCTGCTTCTGTAAATTTATATGTTTTCCAGCTAATTGGGAGTTCCTTGAGGGTACAAAATATTAGTACTACCGCTAGATACTTTTTTTCAGTAGAATCAAATATGTGCAGTTGTGCCACTTAGGAGTCAGTGCACAAAAGACACAAAACCTGAGTGGGGAATACACGAGAGCACTTCTTTTAAATTTTTTATCCTCTGGGATGTTTTATAGGTGTTTTTAAGTTAAAATCAGAAGAGCCATAGACCTGGTATAACTGAGCATGCCTAAATGCGATAATGACACACATAACTTATAGTACCTATAAATCATATGGGTAACTGGAAGACATCCATTTCCTCCCATCTGCACCCCCTTTGCACTTGGGCATCATAGCACTTTTGTATGCCATTATAGAAAAGCATTTAAGTCTTTAACATGCAAATAGGATGCTATGAATTAATAGGGAAGGGATGGTAAATAAGACCACTATATTATTCCATGGTGTGACCTCTGCTTGAGTATTTATTTATTTTTTGTTACATTTGTACCCCGCGCTTTCCCACTCATGGCAGGCTCAATGCGGCAGGCAAGGTAAAATTATGTATCATACCTGATAATTTTCTTTCCATTAATCATAGCTGATCAATCCATAGACTGGTGGGTTGTGTTCATCTACCAGCAGGTGGAGATAGAGAGCAAACTTTTGCCTCCCTATATGTGGTCATGTGCTGCCGGAAACTCCTCAGTATGTCGATATCAAAGCTCCATCCGCAGGACTCAGCACTTAGAGAATTACACCCACAAAGGGACACTCTGCCCAGCTCACCACCGCCGAAATGGGGGAGGGGAATTAACCCAGCTCATCCCCACACAAGTGGGGGAGGGGAATCCGTCCAGCTCATCCCCGCGGAGCGGGGGAGGGACACCACCCCGCCGATGCAGGGGGATCTGGCTTATCCTGCAACCGCAATCGCGGGAGGAGCTGACTGACCCCAACACCGCCGAAGCGAGAGGGGTACAAAGCTGCCCTACAGCCGCACGAAGCGGGAGGGAGTGCCGGCAGAATTTAAATCTCAATCCAGCCCCGTAAAACGGAGGGGAGAGGAATGCAGCAGCTCACTGTAACACAAACTCGTCTCAACTCTTGAAGAATCCAAGTGAAAATAGAACTTGAACACGAAGTCCTCCTGAAGTAACTGAAGACTAAACTTGAACCTAAAATTCAACCAGAATATAAACAGTACAGATATCTGGGAGGGGCTATGGATTGATCAGCTATGATTAATGGAAAGAAAATTATCAGGTATGATACATAATTTTACCTTCCATATCATCATGCTGATCAATCCATAGACTGGTGGGATGTACCGAAGCAGTACTCACCCAGGGCGGGACATAGAAATCCCTGACCGCAACACTGAAGCTCCAAACCGGGCCTCCGCCCGAGCAGCCACAGTCAAGCGGTAATGCCTGGAAAAGGTATGGGCCGAAGCCCAAGTTGCCGCCTTGCAAATCTCTTCCAAGGAGACAGACCCGGCCTCTGCCATCGAGGCCGCCTGAGCTCTAGTGGAGTGAGCCTTCAGCTGGATAGGCGGCACCTTCCCCGCGGCCACATAAGCCGCTGCAATGGCTTCCTTGACCCATCTTGCCACTGTAGGCTTAGCAGCCTGCAGACCCTTACGAGGATCTGTAAACAGGACAAACAGATGATCCGATTTCCGGAAATCATTGGTCACTTCCAAGTATCTGATGATGACACGTCTCACATCCAGATATTTGAGAGCAGAATATTCCTCTGGGTAGTCCTCCCTCCGAAAGGAAGGGAGACAGAGCTGCTGATTCACATGGAAGCGAGAAACAATCTTGGGCAGGAAGGAAGGCACTGTGCGAATAGTCACTCCTGCCTCAGTGAACTGCAGAAAAGGCTCTCGACATGAGAGTGCCTGGAGCTCGGAAACTCTTCTGGCTGAAGTGATAGCCACCAAAAAGACTGCTTTCAACGTCAGGTCTTTCAGAGATGTCCTCGACAAGGGTTCAAAAGGCGGCTTCTGCAATGCTCTTAGCACCAGGTTGAGATTCCACGCAGGCACCACTGAGTGCAGAGGAGGGCGCAGGTGATTAACTCCCTTGAGAAAGCGCACCACATCTGGCTGCGAAGCCAGGGAAACACCCTTCAGGCGACCCCTGAAGCAAGCCAGAGCCGCTACCTGGACTTTAAGGGAACTGAGCGACAGGCCTTTCTCCAGACCTTCTTGCAGGAACGCCAACACTGAAGAAATTGGAGCAGTGAAGGGAGAAAGTGAGCCTGCTTCACACCACGCTGCAAAGATACGCCAAACCCTGGCGTAAGCAGTAGAAGTAGAGCGCTTCCTCGCTCTCAGCATAGTGGCGATGACCTTGTCTGAGAAGCCCTTCTTCCTCAGATGCTGCCGCTCAATAGCCAGGCCGTAAGACCAAAGGGGGAGGGATCCTCCATCACCACGGGAACCTGATGTAACAGGCCCTGCTCCACTGGCAGCCGCAGAGGAACGTCGACTGAGAGCCTGATCAAGTCCGCATACCAGGGACGTCTGGGCCAATCCGGACCCACCAGGATTATCCGGCCCGGATGCTTTGCCACCCGGTCTAGCACCCTGCCCAGCATGGGCCAGGGCGGGAACACATAGAGAAGCTCTTGTGTCGGCCACTGTTGGAGAAGAGCATCTACTCCCAGGGATCGAGGGTCCCGTCCTCTGCTGAAAAAGCGCGGCACTTGGCAATTGGCCGATGACGCCATCAGATCTAGGCTCGGCTGGCCCCAGCGCTTCGTGATGTCCAAGAACGCCTGAGCAGATAGCTGCCACTCTCCGGGCTCCAAGGTATGGCGACTGAGAAAGTCCGCCTTGACATTCATGACTCCGGCAATGTGGGCCGCTGACAGCTGTTCCAGGTTCGCTTCCGCCCACTGGCATAGATTCATGGCCTCTTTGGCTAGAGGGGCGCTCTTGGTACCTCCCTGGCGGTTGACATAGGCCACAGCCGTGGCATTGTCCGACAGGACCCGTACTGGCTTCAACGCCAGTACCGGGATGAACTCCAAAAGCGCCAACCGAATGGCTCTGAGTTCCAGGAGGTTGATAGACCACTTTGCCTCCGCAGGAGACCAGAGCCCCTGCGCTGTCCTTCCCAAGCAGTGGGCTCCCCAGCCCGACAAAGGGGCGTCCGTCGTGACGACAATCCACTCCGGGGTCACCAGAGGCATTCCCGCAGACAACTTGTCTGTCTGCATCCACCAGCTCAGCGCCTTGCGCACTGCTGGGTCCAAGGGAAGGCGCACAGCATAATCCTCCGACATCGGAGTCCAGCGCTGCAGCAGAGAGTGTTGTAGTGGTCTCATATGAGCCCTGGCCCAGGGCACTACTTCCATCGTGGCCGTCATAGAGCCCAACAGCTGCACATAGTCCCAAGCCCGAAGAGGAGCGGCTACTAGGAACTGGTCCACCTGAGCCTGAAGTTTGACAATCCGATTGTCTGGCAGGAACACTCTGCCCACTTGGGTGTCGAATCGAACTCCCAGATACTCCAGGGACTGAGTCGGGCGCAGCTGGCTCTTCTCCCAGTTGATGATCCATCCCAGGGAGCTCAAAAGAGCAACTACCCGGTCCACAGCTTTGCCGCACTCTGCATAAGAGGGGGCTCGGATCAACCAGTCGTCCAGATAAGGATGGACTTGTACTCCTTCCTTTCGCAGGAAGGCCGCTATGACCACCATTACTTTGGAAAAGGTCCGCGGAGCAGTAGCCAACCCGAAAGGGAGGGCTCTGAACTGGAAGTGTCGTCCCAGGACTGCAAAATGCAGAAAGCGTTGATGAGGAGGCCAGATGGGAATATGCAGGTACGCTTCCTTGATGTCCAAGGAAGCCAAGAACTCTCCTGCCTTCACTGCCGCTATAACAGAGCGGAGAGTCTCCATGCGAAAGTGCCGCACTTTCAAGGCCCGATTGACCCCTTTGAGGTCGAGGATAGGCCGGACAGAACCTCCTTTCTTTGGTACCACAAAGTAAATGGAGTAACGTCCCTTGCCAATCTGATTTTCTGACACCGGAACAACCGCACCCAGGCGGATCAGGTTGTCCAAGGTCTGCTGCACTGCCACAGCTTTGACCGGAGACTTGCAGGGAGAGAGTACAAACCCGTCTCTTAAGGGTCGGCAGAACTCTAGCTTGTAGCCGTCTCTGATGACTTCCAGCACCCAAGCGTCTGAAGTTATTGTGGTCCACTCGCCCAGAAACGAGGACAGCCGTCCTCCAATCTGCACTGGGGCGTGGACCAAGGCCCCGTCATTGGGTACGAGACCCTGGGGGAGGACCGGAGGGAGCACCTCCGGGACGGCGGTCTCTGCGAAAGGAATGCTGCTTGGGGGAGAAATTCCTCTTGAAGGAAGAGGGGGCAGAGGAGCCCGACCTGCCCGGGCGGTACCGACGGGCTTCCTGAAACCGTCCTCTGGAGGTACCGGGGCGAGTACTAGCCCGAGCCCTGACCTCTGGTAACTTCTTGCCCTTAGACGTGCCGAGATCGGTCACGATTTTGTCCAGCTCGACCCCAAAGAGCAGCTTGCCTTTAAAAGGCAATCTAGCCAGGCGGGATTTAGAGGCGTGGTCAGCAGACCAATGCTTCAGCCAAAGCCACCGCCGCGCAGAGATTGTCTGAGCCATGCCTTTAGCTGAGGCCCTCAAGACATCATACAGCAAGTCTGCCAAATAGGCTAAGCCCGATTCCAGGGCCGGCCAATCAGCCCTCAAGGAATGATCCGAGGGGGAAGCCCGCTGCACCATAGTCAGGCACGCCCTGGCCACATAGGAGCCGCAAACTGAGGCCTGCAAACTTAAAGCAGCCGCCTCAAAGGACGACCTTAAGGCCGCCTCCAATCTTCTGTCTTGGGCGTCCTTTAGGGCTGTGCCACCTTCCACCGGCAACGCCGTTTTCTTAGTCACCGCAGTGATTAAAGAATCCACGGTAGGCCACAGATAGGCCTCACGTTCACTTTCAGGCAAAGGATAGAGGCGGGACATAGCCCTAGCCACTTTAAGGCTCGCTTCCGGGACATCCCATTGAGCCGAAATTAAGGTGTGCATGGCATCATGCACGTGGAAGGTTCTAGGCGGGCGCTTCGTCCCCAGCATAATGGCAGAGCCAATAGGGGCTGAGGGAGAGACGTCCTCCGGAGAGGAAATCTTCAAAATGCCCATGGCCTGCACTAACAGGTTGGGCAAATCCTCTGAGCTAAAAAGCCGCGCTGCAGAGGGGTCATCCGCTCCAACCGAGCGGGGATCCGTCTCCTCCAAGGAATCCGCAAAGGACCGTTGGGAGAACTCAGATACGCTGCCCTCATCTACATCGGAGGAGACAAAGTCCTCCAAGGCCTGGGAATCAACCCGAGGGCGTTTACCTCCGGGGACCTCAACCTCTTTACCAGACGAGGGAGCAGGGGCAGCGTTTTGCATAAGGAAGGCCTGATGCAGCAGCAAAACAAACTCGGGGGAGAAACCCCCCAGACTGTGCACTTCCGCAGCCTGAGCTACAGCCCTAGACGCACCCTCAACCGGCGCTCACAAGAGCGGGGGAGAGACATGCTGCGCATCCAAGATGGCGTCCGGCGCGACACTCCGCGAAGGAGCCGCGCGGGAAGAACGGCGCTTAACTTTAGCCGCTTTTGTGCCGTCGCCCAAATTAAGGGCGTTCATGGCATTAATGTCTCCTACCTCAAGGGCGGCCCAAGAAGAAGCCGTCCGAGCTGCGTGGCCGGCCAAGATGGCGGAGGCGAGCAGCGGGGGATGGGCGTTTATGGCGGGAAAAACCGCCACGCTGGAGGAAGGACCGGGACACTCATCGGTCACGAAACTGTCACCCAACAAGGGCGAATCAGACTTTAAGACCCCCGCATCCCCTCTAGAAGCGCCCAAGCGATCCGGGGAGCGACTCTGTGCGCCCTCGCCCTCCGACGCCATATGCCACGTGGAGATCAATCGGGGAACCCCCTGCCCGCTATAAAAAGGTAAAAATTACCTGCTTTCCGCTCCAAGCTGTAACGACCTGGTGTCCCAGTGAGTAGCTGCAATAAACGTTTAAATAAACGTCGAAATAAACGCCTTTAAGGACGTTCCAAAATTTTATTTTTTTTTTAACGGAGCCAGCGGGAGGGGGGAGAAAAGGAGGGACCTGGCGCCACCAGGTTTGCACTTGCTCAAGAAGAGCCCTCAACCCCAGGCACTCAACAAAACCTAAAAATTAGGCTTGGAGGCCTAGCCAGAGCTGCTGCTGTGTGTGACCACCACCTGCTGAGATAGAGAACATACTGAGGAGTTTCTGGCAGCACATGACCACATATAGGGAGGCAAAAGTTTGCTCTCTATCTATGGATTGATCAGCATGATGATATGGAATGGAGGGTTAAGTGACTTGCCCAGAATCACAAGGAGCTGCCTGTGCGGGGAATCGAACTCAGTTCCTCAGGACCAAAGTCCACCACCCTAACCACTAGGCCACTCCGAGTATTGCATTCAATTCTTGGTCGCTGTATCTCAAATAAGATATATCGGAATTAGAAAAGGTTCAAAGAAGAACGACCAAAATTATAAAGGGGATGGAACTCCTCCCCTATGAGGAAAGGCTAAATAGGTTAGGTCTGTTCAGCTTGGAAAAGAGACAGATCCTACTCACTGATTGTTATCTTATTTTATTGGACTAACAGAGAAAGAAACCACATGAGCTTTCCAGAGCACACAAATACCTTCCACACATCAGACAGACACTAAAGGAAGAATTCATTTATCTACTGTACACCTCTGACCAGCTGAATCTCCAAAATCATTTACCAGATTTCTACACCAAATAAAGAAAAATTAGAACTGATACTCATTAAAAAAGGAATTGTTGTACCTGCTTCTTCTGACAAACAGAATCCAAATGCAGTGAGAGGGTGAAAGTGCCAGACCTGTCATCTCATTGAAGAGGTTCCTTTTTCAAAGAGTCAGTTTTTAGCAGGAAGCTCTGCTCTCGGTTGCTCATTTCCTCTTCAAGGCGCATGACACGACTCAGCATTTTCAAATTGCACTGTCATTGCCAACCTGCCTGGTTGAAAGGGGGGTAATAGTTGATGATTATATGGCATTGTTATATGCAAACTCTGCCCAATTCTCCAACTGTTTTCATGATCTGAGATATAACAATGCAGAAATTGTTCCATGTGTGGTATTCTTAGGAGAATGACAAGTTTACCCCTAATTATTTGCAAAAAGGTCTCCAGAATTTGGAGATGAATTGAGTCCCCCTATCACAGATTATTCTGAAAAGTATGTTTCAGGAAGAGAGTAGCTAATTTGGGTGATGTAGGTAGGTTAAGTAGAGATATAATTTGGGCCATTTTGCTGAATTTATTCACCACCATCCAGATAACTGTATTTTCATTCGATAGAGGCAAATCTATAATATAGTCAATTGAGATGCAGGACCCGGGTACAAAGACTCAGGCAGGGGTTGAAGTAACTCAGGTGTTTGGGAATAAGAAATCTCAGCTTGAGCACAGATTGCACAAGATGATATGTAAATCTTAACATCCTTTAACACAGAATGGCTTAACAGAAGTTAACATCTTATCTACCCCAGGGTGCCCTGCCTGTTTGTTGTCATACATCTCAGACAGTACTGATTGACATAAGGCACTGGAGACACAAAGTTGATGGATAGTAGCGTTACCAGGTGCCAATACCTGGCTCTATTGTAGTTCTGTAGCAAGTTTCATTATCAATGCTGCCACAATCATGATCTTAGGTATAATGGTCTCATTTTCATGTGTCTCCAAGGTGGCTATGGTAAAGATGCTGGAAAAGGCAGCTGCTTTATCATTATATGCCCCTTGGTAACATGTAATCACAGATCTAAATCTGGTGAAGTACAATGCCCATCTAGCTTGGCAAGGGCTTAGTCCCTGAGATGATTGTGTATATTCTAAATTCTTAAGGTCTGTATATACTGACACATTGTGTTGAGTGCCCTTCAGGAGGATTCACCATTTTTCAAAAGGCTATTTAACCACCAGCAACTCTTTTTTTCTCAATATTGTAGTTAATTCCTGCTTGGGAGAATTTCCTCAATGTGTGCACAGGGTTGTAGATTAGCTGAGCTTGGGTTGTGTTGGGGTAAAATTGCTTTTCTACTTATTTCTGATCCACACTGAGTCCTGTAAGATTGCTAGTTATGTGCTAAGCTATGCTAATATTTACTTTATTTTTAAAGTTCTCATAGACTTGAAAAGACTGTAATTCTAAGAGCTAATTACTGGCTCCTGAAGATACCTATTTAAGGCCTCTGTTTACAAAGCCATGCTAGCAGCTGCCATACGGCAATGCCAACAGAGCCCATTCAAAGTGAATGGGCTTTGTCAGCACTAGTGCACCACCAGCCGCTAGCATGGCTTTGTAAACAGGGGGCGTAAAACATCTAGCCTCGCAATTGGGTTAAAAGCCTATAAATTAAAGATCAAATTCAACTGTAAACAGAGGCTTCCTTTAACTGCAAGCTTTGCTCTACACTGATGGTAAACTTCTACAACAGCAACTTTAAATGATAAACAACACCTTTAAGTAGCTATTATATGAAACTCTAACAGAGACTTTACATGTTGAACTATTCCCTAAACTGCCTTTGCTAAATAAGCAGAGTAACTTAATGTAGATCCCCTATGGGTGAGGTTCATAAAAGAGGGTGGTACAATAATAAAATCACGGTGTAGGGTCCCACGCTGAACACTCACCACTTAGGGAAGGTACAAAGAAAGATGGGGAAATTCTGTATATTATACAGTGTGCAATTCAAGATGTTAAGTGAATTTCCCTAGATGTTACAAAATTTTAATGATGACAATTTTGCACACTAAATGTTAGATTTAAATAATTTATTGCACAAGATGGTTTTAAGGTGCAATGAATGTTTGAGAATCTATATAAATAAAATCCCCCCTCAGACGTTCTGAAGCTCACTCCATCTGTCCTGAACTCCTGTCCTCCTGGTAGGCTAGGCTATTCGGACTACTCACCCTCAGTCTCAGCCACGCCCATCTGGGTCATAGGCCACGCCCCATCTGCACATAAAAAGCACCCTCAACGTTCTAAAGCGCTCTGAGGCTTCAACAGTTCCTATGTTCGAAGCTCTGTAACCATTTTTAAGCACACTACATCTCTGCCCCGCCCTGACCTATCAGAGAAGGGAGGAGTGTCACAGCTGCACCGCTCTGACCTATCAAAGGGAACTGAAACAGGAAAAGGGAGGAGCGTCACACCGAATGACGGACCTATCAGAGGGAAGTCAAATAGAAGAAGGGAGGAGCGTCAGAGGCCAAGGGGACGGCCGTATCTACGTCTCATAGGTTTCCTTGCTTTCTTTTCAGTCAGTGTTGCCAGGTGGGCGGTTTTACCGCCCAATTGGGCGGTTTTCCGCGACCCGCCGCGGGAAATTTTTGCCCGCGGCGGGTTGCGGTTTTTTGGGCTATTGCAGCTGCAGCCACTTAGGTCAGTCTAGCAAGCCTGTCAGCTACTGAATACAGAAAGCAAAAGATAGCATGTGGGAACTTACTCCATTTTGTTCTCTAGAATGCACTGATTATTATACAAATGGTCTTGCTTTCATTATTTTGGTAGGGGCTGCCTTCATGACTGTCCACAGTCCTGACACCTGACAGGGGGGGGCAGGGAAGGACACTCACTGTCTCACATATGCACTCGCACACACTCATTCTCACATACACACACGCTCTCTCACAGACACACTCACACTCACTCTCTGTCACACACACACACTTGCACATTCTCACTCTCACACAGTCACTCTCTCAAACATACACACTCCGCGCAAAACCTTGCTAGCGCCCGTTTCATTTCAGCCAGAAACGGGCCTTTTTTACTAGTAACAAATAAGTTCAGCTCACAATAACTTTCAACTCTTGTATAATTTCATGTATTAACATTTGCTTATTTCCGATCTGATGAAGAAGGGCAATCTTCGAAAGCTAATCAAGAAATGTATTAAGTTATGTCCAATAAAAAAAGGTATCATCTTATTTTCTTTTCCATGTTTTATTTTGTTTGATTTCTATTGATAACCTTAAGAGTGGACTAACATGGCTACCCCACTCCTCTACTTATGTATTAACAGATCTACTAATGTCTATTTCTTTTCTTTAACAGCAAGCAATCCTAGCAAATTAATCTAACACCTGTGTCAGATAAATATTCAACAATTTTAACTCTCAACCAACACTTAATAATGTTAGAATTGTTTTCCTATGTGAAGAACTGATTCTTTGTGTTGTTTTCTTTTCCTCCAGGTCTCACCATCAAGAATCCGAAGGTACAGTAAGTATACAGTATTTCAGTTTATTTCTTTTAAGTTAATTAAAATTTCAGTCCAAAACTCAAGCAGGTAAGTACTTAGCTGCAAATCTGCTGCAAAACCTCTTCAGCTTCTCCCCTTTCTTGCGTTGGAGCTCTTTCAGTCGGGATGTTTGCAGGGTGGACGGTACCTGAACTATAATTAAATAAGAGGGGAAAAAAACCTACCTCCTTAACAAACATATACAGAAATTCTGGGAATTTTACACAAAACTGGTGGCCAACTCTCTAATTTTAAACAATAAATAATTATTATTCCCTTTCTCTACCCTAGACTCACTGGTTTTCCCTCACTACTAATGAGAAGGCTATTGTTGGTTTGTAATTGCTCCTTCACAGCCAGTTTCACTCACTCTCCAAACCATACACTTCCCTCCAGTGTCTGGATCCTCTCTCACTCCCTTACATTACCCACATCTGCAGCTTCTCTCACAGTCCAACACCCAATTCTCCACACGCCTGCAGCACCCTCAGCACACAGGTCTGTCTCACTCAGAGTCACAAGCTCTTCTCATGTACTACAATTCCCACCACAAATCAAAGCCTCTCTCACCCTAAAATGGTAAATCACTGTTTATCCCTTGAAATTCAGTGCTACACTGGAACATTCACAATCACCTCAGCTCAATTTCAATATCAAAGTACCCTTTTTCAATGTCACCTTTCACTTTAAAACTCATAAAATCCATACTTTTCTCTTACATTACACAGACACACAGCATACATTTTACTCTCCCAGTCATTCCCTGCTCTCGTCTTCAGTTCACTCAGCAGTCTCCCTGGCAACTCACCCTCCCCCTAGAGGAACATCTGACATCACTCAACCAATCAGCTCATCAGAGAAAGACAGGTTTTTTTTTTCCTCTGGTCTGTTTAGAACACGGTTGCCAGGTGGGCGGTTTTCCCGCCCAATTGGGAGGATTTCCGCGGCCTGCTACGGGAAATTTTTGTCTGCTGCGGGTCGTGGTTTTTTTGGGCTATTTTTTGGGTTTTTCCACTGTTTTTTGTGTGGTTTTTTTGGGCCGCGGGGGCGGGGCTAATGACATTTTAGGCGGGGTTTGATGACGTTTTGGGCGGGGTTGATGATGGAGGAGGCGGGGTTGATGACGGAGGAGGCTGGGTTGATGACGGCGGGGGTGGAGCTGATGACGGCGGGGGCGGATCTGATTACATTGGAGGCGGGGTTGATGATGGCGGGGGCGGGGGTGTGAACTTTTTGGGCGGGTTTGGGGACCGGGTAACTGGCAACACTAGTTTAGAATCTTGGCTGCTCTCCCTCCCCCATAGAAGTTACTGCAAAACTTCCTATATAGAGAGTTTCAAAGTCAACTTTAACCTGACTTGTACCCAAAACAGCAAGGCACATTTTATTACCCCATTTACATTAAGGTAACGACACTGAGGTAAATATTCAGCCAGTGGTGGTGCCTTTTTTTTTAAAGCCACCGCTAGTGTTATGCCCAGATTTTCAATGTTGAGCCATGTCCAAGAATCGGCATTGAACATCCAGGTTTATGTGGCTGGCTGTCTTTTCTCTGGTTATGTGTGATATTCAGCACTTAACCACCTAAGCAAAATCAGACAAAGATAGGACTGAATGGGTCAGATCACCACCTCTTCCTTTCCCCATGTCCTGCAGCAATTCCAAGCCTGCAACTGAATAAGAGAATTATCTGATTAGTAACCATGAGAGCTACACTGTGGTCTGTTGCTCCACTCCCCTTTGAAAGCTGCACGACTGACTATGGAATAATGGCAGCTGGAAAGAGGAACCCAAGGAGGGCTTAAGTACACATTTAGGACTGACAAATAGTGCTAAAAAACCTGACTGACGTAAACTAGTTCCAAAAGCTATCACCATGAAGTAGCTCACATGGATTTGCTTAACCCTTATGAGCACGTCAGGCGGCAACCTACCAGATAACTCAGTGCCTAACCCTATCCCTGTAATATTTAATCCGTCTACAAAACTCTGTACTAAGAAACACCCTAATTGTAAAGTCAGATACCTGCTAGACAATGCCAATACATACCATCAGAACACTACTATGGCTACAGACCAGAACCAAACGGCTAACATTTGACTGCCTAAAAAAACTCACTACTTTTTTCAAATACCTAAACAGTTCTCCCCTTTGGAACACAACACTCAACTCACTCCAGTGTCCGCCATCTATATCAATGCCTGATCTGCGAGAAACAAGGCTCTCAAACTCAGGGACACTGTTTGGGGAGGCTAAAGGGGGCGGGATTAAGGGTGGTGCCATGGGTGGGGCTTACATTCATAATTGTCTGACAACACACAGAAAAAAAAAATAAATAAAAGTAAAATAGTCACAATTAATACCTTTAACAATTCAACATCAGATCCTCCAAAATATTATAAAACCATGTCTGATGTTATGACAAACAAACTAAAATTAATTTAAAGTGTTGGTGTCACCTTAGTAAGGCCAACACACAATCTCTCCACTGCAAAACACTATACACAAACTTGTGCAAAAAGACACTCAGAACCTTACCAAACCATAACAGCACTAATTTCAAGGACAGGACGAGCTACAACCTTATGCGTGGAAAGGCAGCATTGTAATTACGCAAGGCTCTAAAACACCAATACACTACCTAGTGAAAAAAACAAAACCAAAAGGGCTGCAAATACTATATGCTAGCAGAATACTGTACCTTGATTACACATGAAAAACACATGGCAACAGATATGACACAAGGAACTAGAAATCAAAAGATATGAAGGCAAAATACTGAACTGGAAAGTTACCTCAAGAAGTCAGACTTGGCATGCTGCAATACTAGAGAAATTGAAACTTACGTGCAAAATATCACAGATGCACATTTCCAAAAGCTGACATATTCCAATTAATAAATTCTGAATAAAATACTTTTTTCTACCTTTGTTGTCTGAGCATTTAGTTTTTCTATTCGCTTTGGTCCCAGTGTCTTCTGTTTTACAGCGTCTTCTTTCCATTTGATATTTTTTCACTCATCATGTCCACCATCCTCCTGTGTCCTTATGTGTTCTGTCTACCATCTGTAGCCCTGTCCCTGTCCTTCCTCCAGTTGCAGCATCTGCCATCAAAGTATTCTGATCCAGCCCTTAAATTCAGCAGTTTCCCCTCCATCCATTTCCAGCATTTCTCCTCTCTTTCCTCCCCTCCATCCATGTTCCATGTGCATCTCCTTCCTGTCTTCCCTCCCCTCCATCCATCTATGCCCAGCAACTCTCCCCTCTCCCCTGCTCTCCCCTCCATTCATCCATCATGTCCAGCAACTCTCCTCTCTCCCCGACCCCTCCATCCATCCATATCTAGCAATTCTCCTCTCTCCCATGCCCTCCCCTCCATGTCCAGTGATTTCTCTTCTCTCCCCTGTCCTCCCCTCCTATCCCATGTCCAGTGATTCTCCTCTGCTCTCCCCTCCCATCCATGTCCAATGATTCTCCTTTGCCCCAGCACTGTCCTCCCCTCCCATCCATGTCCGGTGACTTGCCCCAGCCCCCCTTTTCAGCCTCCAAGTTCGAGGCTTAACCCAGCCCCACCTGCCTGTCCTCAGCTCCCCTCCATTCCGTTCCTCCCGCAGCCGCCTTGCGTTTAAACCTGTTATTTTAAGTCACAGCGGCGGCTCACCTCCAGCCTTTCCCTTCCCGTTCAGTGTCCTGCCTTTCTCTGATGAGGTATTTCCTGTTTCCACGAGGGTGGGACATTGAGCGGGAAGGGAAAGGCTGGAGGCGAGCTGCCGCTGCAACTTAATATAACAGGTTTAAATGCAGGGCAGCTGCGGCAGGAACGGAATGGAGGGCTGTCGGGGAGTTGAGGGCGGGCTCAGCAGGGGGGGCGGAGGCAGAAGATACAATTTGTTCTTGGCTGTACTGGGACTACATTTGAGGAGAAGGCAGGCGGGGAAGGTCACAGGTGGGCTGGGGAGGCTTAGCCTCCCCAAGCCTCTTATACGGGGCGTCTATGCTCAGGAACCTGCTAGAATCTTCAGATCTGGGTTTTCTGTTTATCTCAGAGACATGGCTCACAGAAGTTGATAGACTGACACTATCCCACATCTATCCACCTGATTATGGTATTCTTCATTCTCCAAGACAGGGTAAAAAAGGAGGCGGACTTGCTCTGATCTTTAAGAGCTTTTTCCACTTATCTTTAGTTAGTTCTGGGGTTTTACCTACTCCTCATTTACCATCCTCCAGAAGCTTGGTCCAAGGTAGAACACCTACTTGTAGAGGTTACTTCCTCTACCATGCCACAATTTTCAAGAATTATCTTCCTGGGAGAGTTAAACATACACTTGGAAAATGATGCAGATACCAATATCCACAACTTCAAATCATTTCTGAAGGACTGTGAACTAACTACGTTCTCCGAAGGTGCAACTCATGAAAAAGGCCATATATTAGACTTTATGACTTCCTATCCTAATAGCTTGATTAGTTCATTCAAATGGAAGCCAGTACCATGATCTGACCACTTCTAACTGGATTTCACCCAAATCGGGAGATGGGCGTCTTTCTCCCATGGGCGCCCAAATCGGTATAATCGAAAGCCGATTTTGGGCGTTTCCAACTGCAATCTGTCGCGGAAACGGGTAAAGTTGATGGGGGCGTGTTGGAGGTGTGGTGAAGGCGGAACTGGGGCGTGGTTATCGGCCGAGGAGAGATGGGCGTCTTCAGCTGATAATCGAAAAAAAGGCGTTTTTACCGCGATTTTGGGTCACTTTTTTGCACCCTTTTTTTTCACGAACAGTTCCCAAAAAAGTGCCCCAACTGACCAGATGACCACTGGAGGGAATCGGGGATCACCTCCCCGGACTCCCCCAGTGGTCACTAACCCCCTCCCACAAAAAAAAACCACTTGAAAAACTTTTTTTCCAGCATCTATGCCAGCCTCAAATGCCGTACCCACCTCCATGACAGCAGAATGTGTTCTATCCTCTCACAGCCTTTCCCTGGGTCAGATGTGGCTATCGGGTGCAGTACAGGGTCACATCAGCATTGCATTGTGGTGGGTGTAGGGTATTGGGCTCCGTGATTTCATTAGCTTGTGTTACAGTCTCACGATGTTGGTAGTTGGTAGGCTCTTCTCCCATGGTGCTTTTCCCCCTGCCTACTGGGTCAGAGTGTGCCCTGTTGTGTTTCCTGTTGTAGTCCATGCGGTAGTGGCCATTTTTGTAAGCCAGTTTTAGTTCCCTTTCCTGTGTTAGCCACGTTACAGAACTTAGTTCTTACCTTGAATGTGGCTGAAAGAGGGCATTGTACACCATTCTGCCAGCTCTGACCTACTGCTAATCTCAGTACCAGGGAGACTCGTTGCCAGTGGGGCACAACCTCTGATCTGCAGTTAACTGTGAGTAAACGCGGTTATTCCAATAAAGGACGTTTTCGGAGAGATTACGTCAACTGGTGTGCCAATGTTATACAGCAGCAACAAGTCCTAGAGGCCTGCATGTATGCAGGTCCCTGGAGCACTTTTAGTGGGTACCGCAGTGCACTTCAGCCAGGTGGACCCAGGCCCATACCCCCTACCTGTAACAATTGTGGTCGTAAATGGGAGGCCTCCAAAACCCACTGTACCCACATGTAGGTGCCCCCTTCACCCCTAAGAGCTATGGTAGTGTTGTTCATTTGTGGGTAGTGGGTGTGGGAGAGGGGGATTGGGGGCTCAGCACCCGCGGTAAGGAAGCTATGCATGTGGGAGCATTGTCTGAAGTCCACCGCACTGACCTCTAGGGTGCCCAGTTGGTGTCCTGGCATGTCATGGGGGCGAGTGTACTACGAATCGTGGTCCCTCCCACGACCAAATGGCTTGGATTAGGATGTTTTTGAGCTGAGCGTTTTTAGTTTCCATTATCGCTAAAAAAACCAAACGCCCAGCTCAAAAACGTCCATTTTTTCGAAAATACGTTTTGGCCCGCCCCCTTCACGGACCCATTCTCGGAGATAAACGCCCATGGAGATAGGAGTTTTCGTTCGATTATGCCTCTCTTGATGTTCTCAATAAACTGTTAAATACTGGCTCTCTTCCTCCTGATATGGGCAAAATTGTTCTCACTCCACTGCTAAGGGATCGGAGCCAGATGCAACTTCACCTGAAAACTACCATCCAGTGGCAAGCATACTCCTTTTTACTAAAGTACTAGAATCCTACATTAGTACACAACTCTCTTTATTTCTGGAAACAATTTCTATTTTACACTGGTCAATTTGGCTTCAGATCGTCACATAGTATGGAAATATTGCTGCTAGTTCTAACTACATATGTCAAATAAAACCTATGCAAAGGCAACCAAGTAATTCTTCTCCAATTCGATATATTGGCCGCGTTCGATGTGGGAGATCACACATTGCTATTCAAATGCTTGGATCAGATAGGAGTAACAGGGACTGTGCTCAAATGGTTCTGTGAATTCCTATCAAATCAAAGCTATTCTGTCAAGCAAAACAATCAACTTTCCAACTACTGATCTCCAAAAAGGATCTCCCCTCTCACCTGCCCTGTTCAATCTCTTTATGTCATCCCTTGCCTCAATACACCTGGGTCTTAATGAACTACTATTATCCTACGTGGGTGACATCCTGCTTCTCTTACCAGTGACAGCATCAAACAAAGACCCAACTTAGTCGGTAGACAATGGCATGACTGCTATCAGCACCTGGGCTCTGACCAATAAGTTGAAATTGAATGCGCAAAAAACCAAGGTCCTATGGTTCCGAAATCATGTTGAGGTCCCATCATCAATATCTTTGTCCAATGGTCAAAGCTTTACAGTTGTCTGAAACCAGAGTACTAGGGGTCTTGCTCAATTCTTCATTCACCTTCTCATCCCATAGTAACCAGCTATGGAAAAAAAAAACACTGTTCAAAATGAGACACCTACATCTAGTCAGATCATTCTTCAATCAAAAAGCCTTTGCCTAGTAGTCCGAATGTTAGTCCTACCTCTCTTGGATTACTGTAATGGTCTATTTCTTGGCATTAAGTGTCAAGATCAGAAAAACTGCAGATCATACAGAACACAGCTGTTAGACTAATATATAGATTAAATAGATATACCAGTGTAAATATATATAAAAAAGAAGCCTTTACCTTGCCCCCCCCCCTTTTCCCTGAGAGGGGGGCATCTTGCAGAGGACAGGGAGGTACAGAGGTCCCAGGGCAGCCCAGAAACAGCACTGACACCTTGTAGGTAAAATGTTTAAAGTGTTTAAAATGCTCCAGCACTGTTATAAAACTAAGAACTCAGGTGCCCATAGATGCCAGAGGTGTGTTTAAATTTTATGAGTTTGTAACTGTGGGGGGATGTGCAGGGTTGCCAGGTGGAAAAATTTTTTCCAGCCCAATCCAGCCCAAAAAACAGCCCAAAACCCGCCCAAACACAAACCCCGCCCCTGACACCCCCACCCCCGCCGTCACCGGCCCCGCCTCCCCGTCATCGGCCCCGCCTCCCACGTCACTAACCCCGCCCAAAACGTCACTAACCCCGCCCACAAACGTCACTAACCACGCCCCCCGCGGCCGAAAAAACCGCCCTGAAGCCCAAAAACAGCCCAAAAAACCGCAACCCGCCGTGGGCAAAAATTTCCCGCGGCGGGTCGCGGAAAACCGCCCAATTGGGCGGTAAAACCGCCCACCTGGCAACACTGGGGATGTGCAGTGAAGTCTGTTACAAGGCTTCTGATTGGCTGTCTGAGACCCCAGGGAGAGCTGGGAGCTTGAGGGGCATGTAAGGCAATCTTGAGGGGCAGTGTGGAAGGCAGCCAATAGGAGCCAGGATCTGCTAAAGGGCATGAATTTGGACCAATGAGGTGGCAGGAGGCAGCCTGACCCATAGATTGGCGCACATTTCAGTCCAATCCAGGGGACAGGAGGGGTGGAACAAAGAAAAAGAATAGCAGCCCAGAGGCAAACTGGGAGAAAGAGAAGCAAGCCCGGGCAAAGAGAGGAGGGTGAAAGCATGCTCTGAGAGTGGAAGATCAGATCCAGGCAGGAGTGTGCAAGCTGGGGCAGAGGAGGGCATGCTCAGGCTGGAGGAGAAGAAGATCAAACCCAAGCAGGAGTGAGCTGCAGGCTGGAAGAGAAGGACCCACTGACGAGCCCCAGATGAACAGAGAACTGGTGAGTCCTGTAAGGGGCAGGACACCAAAGCAGACAGGAACAAAGGAGGAGGAGAAGGGGGTAAAAGAGGAGCTGAGTTGCAGAGGAACAGGAGAGCTGGGGCCAAGAAGAGGAGCTGTAGTAGTAGCTACAGAGGCCATTCTTCAGGCAGAGAGAGAAGCAGAGGAGGAAGAGGGACCACACTGGGGAGCTGAGACGTGTTGAGAGCAGTGCAGAGCTGAATAGAGAGCAGCATGGCAAGGTCCCTGAATCCCAGAGAAGTCCACCCAGTGCATCCCTCCATGTGTGTGCTTGCCTGTCCAGAGAGGAGAAAGCCAGCCGTGTGACTGCCTGTCCTGTAAAGAAGAGGCCTATCTGGAAAGGGAAGACGCCCCACAAAGAGAGAGACAGAGAGACACCCCCCTCCCACACTGAGTGCCCAGACTCCAAAGGAACTTTTTTTTAGAGTGTCTGCCAGTGTGAGTGTCTGCCTCAGGAGGATCCAGCACAGAAGTCTGCTGGTTTGAGTGTCCACACCTAAGTGAGCCTGCCCTGGGGAAGGAGCTTCCCAGCCTAAGCCTCAAGCCCTGTGAGTGCCTGCAGTTAAGGGCCTGCCTCTAGGAAGTTTAGTTTAGCAGTCCATCAGTTTCAGTAGAGGGTGTATAACAAAATAAAAGAAAAGGGGTCATGTTTTGAGCGGGCTAGATAGGAATATTCCTTGCTTATCTTTTTATTTGAATTTAGTTAGCCCACAAGGTCCCTTGCCAAAGAAAATACTGATTGATTGCACATTTTTGTCCTTTAGATTGTAAGCTCCTTTGAGCAGGGACTGTCCTTCTTTGTGAAATTGTACAGCGCTGCATAACCCTAGTAGCACTTTAGAAATGCTAAGTAGTAGCAGGGTTTTTTTTGAGGGGGTACTCGGGGGTACTGAGTACCGGCACCTTTTCCAGTGTCTGCTAAAATTGACCCATGGACCACACCAGTTCTGCCTTGTCATAGATTCTGTGACTGGCTGCAGGGGGCCTGGCTATTGTGGGGTGATTCCCTCAGTGATCACCCCACCCCTGAAGGGTGGCCTGGCATTTGAGTACCGGCACCTTTTTTGCTAGAAAAATTGCACTGAGTAGTAGTAGTAGGTTAGCACACACAACAAGCACAGGGAGTCAGGATTTTCATTTTTTGAGTTCTTTGAGTCAGAGCAGTAGGTATCCTGGAGTTCCTGAACCGGTGAGCTGACCTCGCCAACCGAGGAGACGTGGATGTGGAGAAGACCAAGGTACCCAACGCAAGAGAGCAGTGATGCTAGTGAAGATTTGACACACCAGTAACATTATTGTGTGCACACAAATTGAAAAAAAACATATCTTATATAATAAAAAGCACCTCCAACATTCTGAAGCCAGCAGCCTTGCAGTGAAGCCTGAAGCCTGAGGTGTTCGTAGGCATCATAATAGCTCCGCCCACAATCTCAGCTGATTCCATAAAAAGCACCTCCAATGTTCTGAAGCCAGCAGCCTTGCAGTAAAGCCTGAAGCCTGAGGTGTTCGTAGGCATCATAATAGCTCTGCCCACATTCTCAGCTGATTCCAAGGCAAGGGGAGGAGTAGGGAAACACACAGAGCGTGTTTCCCTACTCCTCCCCCTGCCTGGGAAACAGCTGTCACTGCGCCGCTCCCTGCCACTTCAGAGCAAGTGGCAGCGGGTGGCGCAACAGCCTCCCCCCCCCTGCTCGGCGCATCAACAAAGCCGTCACGTACCTCTTTTGCACGGCCCTGTATCCTCCACCCCTCTAACTGTCCTGACCTGAGCAAAGAGGTTTTGGCCTTTGAAAGCTAATTGAAAAATGTATTTAGTCCACTAAAATGTAATAAAGTAAAATAAAAGTGAGAATGTAGTAAGAGACAGTTTCTTTTCTTAGGGGTCTTTTTACTAAGTCACGTAAGTGTCTATAGGCGCCCAATGCGTGCCAAAATGGAGTTACCTCCCGGCTACTGCGTGGCTCTTGTGGTAATTTCATCTTTGGCGCACATCTGATACACGCATCCAAACATTTTTTTTATTTTTGGACACACGTATTGGACACACGTCAAGTGGCATTTGATGCACCTAGGTCATTACCGCCCAGTTACCACATGAGTCTTTACTGTTAGGTCAATGGCTGGCGGTAAGGTCTCAGACTCAAAATGGACGCGCATCAATTTTGATTTTGCCGCACGTCCATTTTCGGCAAAAATTTTAAAAAGGCTCTTTCACGGGCGTGCTGAAAAATGGATCAGTGTGTGCCCAAAACCCGTGCCTACACTACTGCAAGCCATTTTTCAGCGTGCCTTTGTAAAAGGACCCCTTAATGTCTTCTACCAAAAAACTTAGATTGTGAACCCTTTAGGGCCAGAGAAAGTACCTGCATATAATGTGTACAGTGCTGCATACATTTAGTAGCGCTATAGAAATTATTAGCAGTAATAGTAGTAATAGTACTATTTTTGTTTGTTTAGCCCTAATTGGATCCAGTTTACAAATTTGAATGGAACATGAAATGTATCAGATAAGTATTTTCAATCTTATTATCTAATAACTAGAAACATCATATTGCCTTTCTAACTTATAAGAAAATGATCCTTGTGTATATTTTTGTCTTTCAGGAGCTGCAGACATTAGGGAACCCAGGATACAGTTAAGTATTTCTTTTCCTTTACCGGAAGATTGGAGGGTGGCCAGTGTAACGCCAATTTTTAAAAAGGGTTCCAAAGGTGATCTGCAAAATTATAGATAAGTGAGCCTGATGTTGGTGCCGGGCAAAATGGTAGAGACTATTATAAAGAACAAAATTACAGAGCATATTCATAAGCATAGATTAATGAGACAAAGCCAATATGGATTTAATTAAGGGAAATCTACTACATTTCTTTGAAGGGGTGAAGAAGCATGTGAATAAAGGTGAGCTTGTTGATATTGTGTACCTGGATTTTCAAAAGGCATTTGAAAAAGTACCTCATAAAAGACTCCTGAGGAAATTAGAAAGTCGTAGGATAGGAGGTACTGTCCTATTGTGAATTAAAAGTGGTTAAAAGGTAGAAAACAGAGAGAAGGGTTATATGGTCAGTATTCTCAATGGAGAAGAGTCGATAGTAGGGTTCCCCAGGAGTCTGTGTTGGGACCACTGCTTTTTAACATATTTATAAATGATCTAGAGATGGGAGTAATTAAATTTGCTGACAACACAAAGTTATTCAAAGTTGTTAAATCGCAAGAGGATTGTGAAAAATTACAAGAAGACCTTACGAGACTGGGAGACTGGGCATCCAAATGGCTGATGACATTTAATGTGAGCAAGTGCAAAGTGATACATGTGGGAAAGAGGAACCCAAACTATAGCTATGTAATGCAAGGTTCCACATTAGGAGTCACTGACCAGGAAAGGGATCTAGGTGTCATCGTTGATAATATATTGAAACCCTCTGCTCAGTGTTTGGTGGTGGTGGCGGCTAAGAAAGCATATAGAATGTTGGGGATTATTATGAAAGGAATGGAAAACAAAAATGAGGATATTATAATGCCTTTGTATTGCTCCATGGTGCAATTGCACCTCGAACACTGCGTGCAATTCTGGTCACCACATTTTAAAAAAGATATGGTGGAATTAGAAAAGGTCAATGCCAACAGAAGGTAGCCGCTCCACTGAAGGTCAAATACCAAGCGAAAAAATGGAGCCAAAAGACCTCTCTCAGATGGTCTTTTGGCTCCATTTTTTTGCTTAGAATTAGAAAAGGTACAGAGAATGATAAAGTGGATGGGACGACTTACCTATGAGGAAAGGCTAAAAGAAAAAACGGCTGAGAGCAGATATGATTGAGGTCTATAAAATAATGAGTGGAATGGAATGGGTAGACGTGAATCGCTTGTTTACTCTTTCCAAAAATACTAGGACTGGGGGGCATGCAATGAAGCTACAAAGTAGTACATTTAAAATGAATCGGGGAAAATATTTCTTCAAGCAAAGTGTAATTAAACTCTGGAATTCATTGCCAGAGAATGTAGTAAAAGCAGTTAGCTTAGTGGGGTTTAAAAAAGGTTTGGATAGCTTCCTAAAAGAAAAGTTCATAAGCCATTATTAAAATGGACGGGGAAAATCCACTGCTTATTTCTAGGATAAGCAGCATAAAATGAATTGTACTGTTTTGGGATCTTGACAGAAACAAAAAAAGGCACAGATCTGCCACAGAAACAGCAAACCAAAAGAAAAAAAGCAGATAAAAAAAGACAAAAAAATGGAACAGGAGGGTAACAAAAGAAGTGGTTTATTGCAAGGTTACCCAAGGTGGCCACGTTTCACTCTCAGGCGCCGTCAGGGGTACAAAAAAACTACAAAATAAAAATACATAATGAATAAAGCATAGACATCACAAAGTATATTTTATAATAAAACATATCGAAAAACACAATCAAATCCTACAAGATAAAAACAGATCAAATCTAAAAACGTAATACAATAAAATATAATATCAAATCAATCAGTTAAACCATTCAGATTAAATATGCATGCAATAAAATAATAATTTTAATACAAGACATAAGATAGCAACAAAAAATAATATCAACACAAAATATATATCAACAGAACTGCATAAGACAGATAAGTGGAGATATATAACACTAAAATAACTGAATGACCGTACATACTAAATATCACCTACCTAATAGGGGAGACTAAGATGGCCGACAAGTAAGGAGCTCCGTGGCAAGCTTCTGAAGCCCCGAAGTACCAGACCCACCTGAACCATCCTGGGCCTTCCTTTGCTGGACCGGACTGGACCGGAATTGTGTCGGACCCAGTCGGTGGACTGCTGGACCGCGACGGCTTCTCTGGTCTCCTGCGCGGGTGAGCGGCCCGGGGCTGATCGTGGCTGTCTGCCTGCCGCGTGGCTGCGGCCTGTCCCCTTCATTGTCGTCCGACTGCTTGGGGCTCCCGCGGCCTCTCTGCCTTGCCCGTGCACTCCGGAGGATCCCGGGCTCGGGGTTCCTGTGTGAGAGATCGGGCGGACTGCAGCCTGCCGCGCTGGTCATGCCCCGAGGTCCTGTGTGCTGCCGCCACACTCCCTGGCCGGAACGGCCTGGGCACGGATTGCAGACCACGAGACCGGGATCCATCCTGCGGTGGAGTCGGGGTGTGACCTGTGCGTCCGGGCCGACGGGGGCGGGACAAGAACCGAGAGGAGGCAGAGTCCATCAGCACCAGCTTGTTCCAGCCTGCCGATCCAGCGACCTGTGCGACCGGGCCAACGGGGGCAGGGACAGAGATCGTGAGGAGGCAGAGTCCATCAGCACCAGCTTGTTCCAGCCCGCCGATCCAGTGACCTGTGTGACCGGGCCGACGGGGGCAGGGACAGAGACCGTGAGGAGGCAGAGTCCATTAGCACCAGCTTGTTCCAGTCTGCCGACCCAGCTTTTCTCTGCCTGTTCTAATCCATCTGCCTGTTCCAGTCCATCTGTTCCAGCTTGTTCCAGTCCACCCGACCCAGTTTCTCCCTGCTGTTCCAGTCTGCCTGAGCCAGCTTCTCCCTGTTCCAATCCATCTGCCTGTTCCAATCCATCTGCTCCAGCTTGTTCCAGCAATCTGCTCCAGCTTGTTCTAGCCCGCCTGATCCAGCTTCTCCCTGCTTAGTCCAGTCCATCTGCTCCAGCTTGTTCCAGCCCGCCTAATGTTACCACCCCTATCGGCTGGACTGTAGTGATGTGCTCCCAGATACCTGATGGTTGTAGCCGTGGCGAATATCCAGGGAACACACACTCACAGCCGAGGGAGTGGAACAAATAAACTAACCTCGTCCTTTACTCTCAAAGAATAAAGGAGGAAAAGAAGCTAAATTTAGGATTTGTTCCTGAACTGGAAGAACCGCACCTTCAGATTTACAAATTATCCTTTTCTTTATTGAATACAAATGCAAGCAAATTTTCATTCAAATAAACTCAAATTCACAATTAGTGTGAGGCTTAATAGAACTGCAATAACATATTCAACATTCAAATGTAGAACTAGATGTATACCCTTAACTTTGTCTGTTTCACCTAAAAAGGCAGAAAAGAACCTTTTCAGATAAGTATTTAAATTGTCTTTTATCAAAATCAGATATTTGTAGTTATTCTCTTTCCTGATGTAAAAATTGGTCTCTTTGTGTGCACTATTGGTGTTTTTGCAGGGATCTCATGGATTTTTAATATCTGATGGTCTGTTCCTTTGTTTTCCCTTAAAATGTTGTGAAAAAAATCATATATTCTGTTCAACACCCTTGGCAATGTCACTTAGCTGTAGTTGAATTTACTTAGATGATGTCTTTCTTGCGTTGGAGCTCATCTGGAAATCCTTCAGCGGATGATCTACAGAATTCTTCTTCCTAAAACCTCACTTATAAAGAAAATAAATGGAGGTAAAGCCCTTAAAACTCCCTGCTTCTCACTACAAAACCTATTTCTCACTGTTGATTCCCTGTTCTAAAATCCAGCAGGCTTCACACTGCATTCAGAGATCTCACACAGTAACCCATTCCATATTCAAATGGTGATTCAACATTGCATCTCACAGACTTCACATCTAAACATAACATTTCCCTGCACAGCTATCAGATCTGTTTTGAAAATGCAGCACACTCATACAGAAGCAGTGTAGGATTTTCTGTAATCTGCAGTCAGATTCCAAACCCTGTATTCCAAATATCAAATTCACCTTCAACCTTAAATCCTTATACACTATTTCCTGACTCCCTTATAGGCTTTCTCATTTAGTACAATTCCCAGCACAAAGCACAACCTCTCTCACTCTTACCAGGCTAGGCAGCCATGTGTCCTCTTAGTACCTTTGCATACAGACGCTCATTCCACCTTCCATGACCTTAAATTCCCTTAAAACTTAACCATTCCATTCACTGCATGCAGGGACATACCTCTGTTTCACTCCAAACCAAACTAAATGTGGTTTAAAATTTCTCACAGCTTTCTATAAGTACAGTTCTCACTCACCTGAAACACACCAGTTTTCCCCACATGTATTCAGCAATACAACCATGAGAAAGGCAGTCTGTTTATTTAAGTACTCACTTCTAAGCTCAAATCATCTCATTCTCAGTACCAAGGCTCACCTTCACTCACTTTCAATATCAAAGTACCCTTTTTCAATGTCACATTTCACTTTAAACTCATAAAATATACTTTTATTCCTCTTACTTTACACAGACACACACCATACGTTTCTATCACAGTCATTCCCTGCTCTATCTGCTCAGCAGTCTCCCTGGCAACTCACCCCCACTAGAGGAACACCTGACATCACTCAACCAATCAGCTTGTCAGCTAAAGACTGTTTTTTCCCTCTGATCTGTTTAGAATCTCCCTCCCCCATAGAAGTAAATCAGTGTTGCCAGGTGGGCGGTTTTACCGCCCAATTGGGTGGTTTTCCGCGACCCGCCGTGGGAAATTTTTGCCCGCGGCGGGTTGCGGTTTTTTGGGCTGTTTTTTGGGCTTCAGGGCGGTTTTTTGTGCGGCTTTTTCGGCCGCGGGGGGCGGGGTTAGTGACGTAGGAGGCGGGGCCGATGACGGCGGGGGCGGGGTTAATGACGGCGGGGGCGGGGTTAATGACGGCGGGGGCGGGGGTGATGACGCGGGGGTGGGGGTGTCAGGGGCGGGGTTTGAGTTTGGGCGGGTTTTGGGCGGTTTTTGTGCTGGATTGGGTGGGAAAAAAATTTTCCACCTGGCAACACTGAAGTAAATGCAAAACTTCCTATACAGAGAATTTCAAAGTCAATTTTAACCTGACTTGTACCCAAAACAGAAAGGAACATTTTAAAGTACAATCCCCACCTAATCATGGTTTATTTCTTGAAAAATAAAACCACATTTAAGAAACATCTCACACTTTCTTCAGCTAACTCCATTAACAATTCCCAAACTAAACTTTAAACCTTTTCCAGCCAGCAGCATCCACCAGCACCCTGGAACAGCCCCCCCCCCCCAGAGCCCCAGAAAAAAACATTTAATATATGTTACCATATATTACACTAATCCAGCTTCTTCCTGCTTGTTCCAGTCTGCCTGATCCAGCTTCTCCCTACTTGTTCCAGTCATCTGCTCCAGCTTGTTCCAGTCCGCCTAATCCAGCTTCTCCCTGCTTGTCCAGTCCATCTGCTCCAGCTTGTTCCAGTCCGCCTGATCCAGCTTGTTCCAGCCCGCCTGATCCAGCTTCTCCCTGCTTGCTCCAGTCATTCTGCTCCAGCTTGTTCCAGTCCGCCTGATCCAGCTTCTCCCTGCTTGCTCCAGTCCTTCAGTCCGCCTGATCCAGCTTGTTCCAGCCCGCCTAATCCAGCTTGTTCCAGTCCGTCTGCTCCAGCTTGTTCCAATCCGCCTGATCCAGCTCATTCTAGTCCGCCAGCTCCTGCCTGTTCCAGCCTGCTCCAATCCTACTGCTCTGCTCTCTTCTGCTCCAAACCATTCCAGCTTTTTCCAGTCCTGCTGCTGTGCTCTCCACCGCACTTACCTGTTCCTGCCTGCCTGCTGCCCAATCACCTGTTCCTGCCAGCCAATCAACCTGCCTTCTAGCCAATCACCTCTTCCTGCCCGCCTGCCTGCTAGCCAATCGATCAGCCTGCCGCTTGTCAGCCCTTCAACTTGCCTGCCTGTCTGCCCATCAACAACCTGCCACTTTACCAGCCCTTCACCCTCCTGACTGACTGCTCACCCTGAAACCTGCCTGCCTCCCAGTCCATCTTCCTGCCAGCTCATCACTCTCCTGCCCGACTGCTCACCCTCACCTGCCTGTCTCCCAGCCCTTCTACCTGCCCCCGTGAACACATCAGTTACTACTTATGGCCCCCATTCACATTCTATTCCTTGCCCTGTCCCTCCCTAATCTTTTCCCCCTCCCACCGCTGTATACCACATGAACTCACTGCCCATCCATGTCCACTCCCGTCCTGCTCACTACTGCAATACCCTACCCACCCCTGTCCCCCACCACCTCACCATCCCTATTGTCCTCCTCCTCCTTCCTAGCTCTCAACCTTCAACACCTCCTTCCTGCCATGAACCCTTCCCCATTCCTCCTAAGCGCATCCCGTCTTCGTCGCCTTCGTCGCCCTACCTCCCCCACCCTTCTCCGCACTCTCTTGCTCCTCCTGCTATCCGCAGGAGACATCAATCCCAACCCAGGTCCCCCACACCTGTCCTCGTCCTCGTCTCATCTATGCAACCGTTTCCGTGATATCTCCAATCTCATCTCTATTCCCCTCCTCCCCCCTCCTCCCTCCCCTTCTCGTGTGCCCTGTGGAATGCCTGCTCGGTCTGCAATAAACTTTCCTTCACCCACGATCTCTTCATCTCCCATTCCCTTCAACTGCTCGCCCTAACCGAAACCTGGCTCACCCCTGACGACTCTGCCTCAGTTGCGGCCCTATGCCACGGAGGATATCTTTTCTCTCATTCGCCCCACCAGTTGGCCGCGGTGGCGGCGTTAGGCTTCTACTTTCGCCCTCCTGCAGTTTTCAGCCTCTCCTCCTACCACAGTCTCACTGCTTCTCATCCTTTGAAGTCCACTCCATCCGTCTATTCTACCCGCTGCCACTCAGAGTTGCAGTCATTTACCGCCCCCCTGATAAGTCCCTCCCTTCCTTCCTTACCGACTTTGATGCCTGGCTCTCCGTTTTTCTTGAGCCCTTATCCCCATCCCTCATTCTCGGTGACTTCAACATACACACTGATAACCCATACGCTTCTCAGTTCCTCACTCTAACCTCCTCCTTCAACCTCCAACTGAGCTTCACCACCCCTACTCACCAATCTGGCCACTGTCTTGATCTCGTCCTCTCTTCTACCTGCTCGTCCTCCAATTTCCGCGCATCAGCTCCTCCTCTCTCTGACCATCACCTGATCACATTCACACTTCATCACCTTCCCCCTCAGTCTCGCCCAACACTAACCACTACTTCCAGGAATCTCCAGGCTGTTGACCCCCCCCCCCCCCCCCACCTTATCCTCTAGTATCTCTGATCTGCTCCCTTCCATCATGTCCTCCGAGTCTGTCGACAAGGCTGTCTCCACTTACAATGCCACTCTCTCCTCTGCTCTAGACACCCTTGCACCGTCCATCTCCCATCCCACAAGGCGTACCAATCCCCAGCCCTGGCTGACCCCTAGCACTCGTTACCTTCGCTCCTGCGCCCGATTGGCTGAACACCTCTGGAAGAAATCTCGTACACATACTGATTTCATTCACTACAAATTCATGCTATCCTCCTTCCAGTCCTCCCTATTCCTCGCCAAACAGGACTATTACACCCAATTGACTACTTCCCTCAGCTCTAACCCTCGTCGTCTCTTCGCCACCTTCAAGTCCCTCCTCAAAGTGCCCTCCGCTCCCACCCCTTTTCACTCTCTCCTCAATCTCTGGCTGACTACTTCCGCGACAAGGTCCAGAAGATCAACCTCGAATTCACCACCAACCCCTCTCCTCCTCTTCATCCTATAACCCACACCCTCAATCAACCAACCAACCCAGGCCTCCTTCTCCTCTTTTCCTGATATCACCGAAGAGGAAACTGCCCATCTCCTCTCCTCCTCGAAATGCACCACCTGTTCCTCAGACCCCATCCCCAGCAACTTACTTAACACCATCTCTCCTACTATCACCCCCCCCCATCTGTCATATCCTCAACCTCTCTCTCTCCACTGCAACTGTCCCGGACACCTTCAAGCATGCTGTAGTCACACCACTCCTCAAAAAAACATCACTTGACCTTACCTGTCCCTCCAACTACTGCCCCATTTCCCTCCTACCCTTCCTCTCCAAGATACTTGAACGTGCCATTCACAGCCGTTGCCTTGATTTTCTCTCCTCTCATGCCATCCTCGATCCGCTTCAATTCGGCTTTCGCCCCCTACACTCGACAGAAACGGCACTATCTAAAGTCTGCAATGACCTGTTCCTCGCCAAATCCAAAGGTCACTACTCCATCCTCATCTTCCTCGACCTATCCGCCGCTTTTGACACTGTCAATCACAACTTACTTCTTGACACACTGTCCTCTTTTGGGTTCCAGGGCTCTGTCCTCTCCTGGTTCTCCTCTTATCTCTCCCATCGTACCTTCAGAGTACACTCTCATGGTTCGTCCTCCACCCGTATCCCGCTCTCTGTTGGAGTTCCTCAGCGATCTGTCCTTGGACCCCTTCTTTTCTCAATCTACACCTCTTCCCTAGGCTCCCTGATCTCATCTCATGGTTTCCACTATCATCTTTATGCTGACGACACCCATCTTTATCTCTCCACACCAGACATCACTGCGGAAACCTAGGCCAAAATATCGGCGTGCTTATCCGACATTGCTGCCTGGATATCCAACCGCCACCTGAAACTGAACATGGCCAAGACCAAACTTATTGTCTTCCCACCCAAACCCACTTCTCCTCTCCCTCCACTCTCTATCTCAGTTGATAACACCCTCATCGCCCCTGTCTCATCTGCCCGCAACCTCGGTGTCATCTTCGACTCCTCCCTCTCCTTCTCTGCGCATATCCAGCAGATAGCCAAGACCTGTCGCTTCTTCCTCTATAACATTAGCAAAATTCGCCCTTCCTCTCTGAGCACACCACCCGAACTCTCATCCACTCTCTCATTACCTCTCGCCTTGACTACTGCAACCTACTCCTCACTGGCCTCCCACTTAGCCATCTATCCCCCCTTCAGTCCATTCAGAACTCTGCTGCACGTCTTATCTTCCGCCTCGACTGATATACTCATATCACCCCTCTCCTCAAGTCACTTCACTGGCTTCCGATCAGGTACCGCACACAGTTCAAGCTTCTCCTACTAACCTACAAATGCACTCTATCTGCAGCCCCTCCTTACCTCTCTACCCTCATCTCCCCTTACGTTCCTACCCGTAACCTCCACTCTCAAGACAAATCCCTCCTTTCAGTACCCTTCTCCACCACCGCCAACTCCAGGCTCTGCCGTTTCTGCCTCACCTCACCCCATGCTTGGAACAAACTCCCTGAGCCCATAAGCCAGGACCCCTCCCTGCCCATCTTCAAATCATTGCTCAAAGCCCACCTCTTCAATGTCGCCTTCGGCACCTAACCACTACACCTCTACTCAGGAAATCTAGACTGCCCCAACTTGACATTTTGTCCTTTAGATTGTAAGCTTCTTTGAACAGGGACCGTCCTTCTTTGTTAATTTGTACAGCGCTGCGTAACCCTAGTAGCGCTCTAGAAATGTTAAGTAGTAGTAAGTAGTAGTAGGTAAAAAGCAAAGTGAACTCCTAAAAGTAGTCATACAACCACCTAACAAATACAAAATAAAATAAAATAAATAAATAAAATCTCACAATGCTTGGCCTCAATCACTGTCTCTTATGCACATTCAATGATCTAAAAACATTGAAATTAATATTCACTTTATATTTAGTAATTTTTTGTTAAAAGAATCAGTGAAACATGCCTATTAGATGGGTTTCCTTGTTCTAATAGATAGTAACTCAAATTAATAGAAATTAACTTTAATGTAAACACTACCTAAAAACATCATACTGTTCTGTGACAATTACATTTACCCTGATGATATCATTAAAAAGAACTACACAGTGACCATGAAAAAAACTGATTCAGAAGCACTAATCACAACTCACAGGCCATCCAGCACTCATTACTGCTGTTTGAATGGGTGGATATACATACATCTATTTAAATCATTACTGTTGCAACCACATATACCCTGATGATTGTATCATTAGAAAGAATTTAGCAATCCCAATTGAGAAACACTCAGCACAACTGTTTTATCTGTGCAATTTCTAAGTCAGTTACTTTTTCTAAGCCAGTTGCTCTAAGCTCCATGTCTGATTGAAATTTGTGTATTCAGATCAGCCTAATGTTGTTAGCTTTAATATTTAAAGGGGGTTTGGTATGTTGCAACAGTTATGATTGAAATAGGTGATTGTATATCTACCTATTCAAGTATCAGTAAAGAGCACTGGATTACATGCCAGTTGTGCTGAGTGTTTCTCAATTGGGATTGCTAAGTTCTTTCTAATGATACAATCATCAGGGTATATGTGGTTACAACAGCAATGATTTAAATAGATGTATGTATATCCATCCATTCAACCAGCAGCATAGAGCGCTGGATTGCCTGTGAGTTTTGCTGAGTGCTTCTGAATCAGTATTGCTACATCCACCACAAAGTTTTTTCTAATGGTACAATCATCAGGGTAAATGTGCTTGTTACAGAACAGTAAGCAAGTCTGGTACACTGCAACAGTAACTATTTCAATTGTTGTTTGTATATCCACCCATTCAAACAGCAGTAAAGAAAGAGGCAGACCCAGTAGGGGGATGCCACCCACAAACAGGCCAAAGGCTAGCGAAGACAAGGGGGGAGGGGATGAGGGGTATGGGAAAGACTAGGGACAAAGAGTAGTTACAAGGGAGGAGGTAGGGAAAGAGTTAAGGAATAAAAGGGGAGGGAGGGAGGGGCGACAGACACAAAAGACACAGGTAAAGAAGCAGAAAATCTTTTTGTGCCAACCAGCACGGGAGAAGCAGCGCTGATTCCATGCTCCTGAATGGCCACGCGGCACTCACCTTTAGAGAAGGCACATTCCGGCATCGGGGCCAGGTAGAGCAGCGCAGACTTCTTTCGGTTGCCCCCTTTTTTTCAGCCAATTGGTGTCCCATCCATGCAGCATTCACTCCCTACGAGCACCCGTGCGGCATAGGCAAGCAGGAGATATAGTGCCCAGACTCGCAGTGACCATTTCCAAGCTTGCTGATTGCAACCCAGGGTATGTACAAAAAAACCCCAACAACAACGCACACACAGAGAGGGGAGGGGGTGTCGCCGGGTTTTAAAGGTGGCTCCTGGCTGCATTTGGAGCGACGAAGGATTGGGTCCGAGTCGCTATGTGGTGAGGGGCAAGTTTCCCCGGGACTTGGCGGGCTCTCGGAGCGGCGTGGCAAGAGGCGCATTGTCCGCGGCTCGGACGATTAGCTGGCTGGCTCAGACATGCGAGGATGTCGTGTGTTTCCTTTTTTAAAAATCTATTGTTGTTGTGGCATGATGAGTCCCTCGGCAGCCAAGTCATGCGGCCAAGTAGTCACATTGCTCGGGTTCGCTGTGGGCAGGGGTCGGTGGTCTCGTGTGGCCCGGTGCAGCGCTGTGCGACATGGGGAGTGTGTTTTTCGGTGGCACTGGGTCGGATGCAGTCATAGGCGGTCGGTGGCCCAACTGTTTGGGGAGGCTAAAGGGGGTGGGGTTAGGGGTGGGGCCAGGGGCAGGGCTTACATCCATAATTGTCTGACAACACAGAAAAAAAAATAAGTAAAAATAAAATAATCACAATTAATACCTTTTATTAAATTTAGATATTAGATAGGTATCATATGTCAAAGAATAAAGTGGTTGCTTAAAGCATATACTAACCACAATCGCTCAACTGCAAGACACTATGCACAACTTTGTGCAAAAACACACTCAGAATCTTACTGTACCATAAATATTACACTGGGCAGACCTAATACACCAATATACCACCCATACGGAAAATGCAGACCGTCAACAATATGAAACAAGGAATCATAATATCACAATTCTCATGTAGAGCCACAAAACACCCTTTTACGGTGGATAGTGTTCACAATGAGCTCCCTTTATTAACGACCATATGTAGATCCTTGAAGAGTAGTGTGTCATGATTTAGGCTCTACACCCTTTCTGACGTTTTGGTGCCACCTCAGTAAGGCCAACACACAATCTCTCCACTGCAAAACACTATACACAAACTTGTGCAAAAACACACTCATAACCTTTCCAAACCATAACAGCACTAATTCCAAGGACAAGACAAGATGCAACCTTATGTGTGGAAAGGCAGCACTATAATTACACCGGGCTCTAAAACACCAGTACACAACCTAGTGAAACAAAAAGGGCCGCAAATACTACACGCTAGCAGAATACTGCATCTTGATCACACATGAAAAACACATGACACAACAGATATGAAGGCAAAATACTGAACTGGAAAGTTACCTCAAGAAGTCAGACTCAGCATGCAGCAATACTAGAAAAATTGAAACTTACATGCAAAATATCACAGATGCTGACATATCCCAATTAATAAATTCTGAATAAAAAAATGTTTTCTACCTTTGCTGTCTGAGCATTTAGTTTTTCTCTTAGCTTTGGTCCCCGTGTCTCTCCCGTCCCATCCGCGTGGTCACTTTTTACATCCCTGAAGCCTTCGGCAATTCGATTCACAGTCAGCCTTCTGCCAGCGTCGGGGCCTTTCTCTCCTCAGGCGCGTCCCGCCTACTCTATTGCAACGTCCTGTTTTCCGCAGAGGTGGGATGCGCCTGAGGAGAGAGAGACCCCGACGCTGGCAGAAGGCTGACTGTGAATTGAATCGCCGGTGCTGCGCAGGAGGGGGAGAAGGATTCAGGGAAGTAAAAAGTGACCACACGGACGGGAGGGGAGAGACGGGCAGAAGAGGATTCGGGAGGAAGGGAGCAGAAAAAAATATTTATTGCCACGAGCTGTTTAGGGGAGCGACCACTCCCCCTGCACCCCACCTAGCTATGCCACTCTGCGTCTATCTTGCCCCCAAATTCAGCATCTCCCTTTTCTGTATCTTTATCTTCAGAGATACATCATCTCCCCTTTCGGTGTCCCTATCTTTCCTTGTCCTGCATAGTCTATGTCTATATCCTTCTCTACATGTCTAACATCATCCCTTTCCCTATATCACCCCTCTGTCTCAAACCCTTCCATTGTCCAGTATCATCCCTGTGTATCCTTGTTCCTAGCAACCACCCCTCCATGGCATCTTCAGTATCCTTACCCTGTGCTCGCTCCCTATGTTCATATGCCCATCTCCAATATTCTCTCTCTAACCATATCCTTCCTCCATGTCCCTATTCTTATGCTCTAACATATCCAGCAACTCTCCCGTCTCCTTATGTCCAAAATTTTTCCTATCCCCCCCCCCAAAAAAAAATCTTTGTCTCTTTCATCTCTCGCCCCCCGTATCCAGCATCTGTGCCTCTCTCACTGCGCCCTCTGTAGCGCTCTCTGTTGTGGTGCAGCATCTCTCCAGTTGTTTGTTCCCCCTATACCATGGCACCAACTTTTTCCCCCTCCCCCCCCCCCTCCTGGTCCAGAGTTTTTTCCAAGGAAATTTGATATGACCTGAAGTCCTTGGTTTCTTCTTTCTTCTTCTCGCTCCTCATCCATGCTGGCAGCAGTGTTTAACGCCTGGTCTGCCTGCAGCCTTCCATCTGCCACGTGCCACCCCTGCGGGAACAAGAGGATTGGAAGTAGGTCAGAGGAGCGCGGGTGACACGCGGCTGAGGCGAGGGAAAGCTTCCTTGTTAAATGCAGGAGCAGCAAAGAATCAGCTGGCAGGAAACGCTCCTGATAGGCTCCTGATCACAAGGCAGGAGGAGTCCAGAACCTGAGGAGCCAATCCAGACCCTAGGAGGCGGAGCCAGCCAGACGAGCCTGATGTTGTAGGCCGAAACCAGCCTACACACGCCACACGAGGCGCAGCAGCCCCAAGCGCCAAACATCTTCGAGTCTGACGTGAAGCCTCAGCACGCTGCAGCCAATCGTAGAGAACCGCGCTCGCCAACCCGCGTGAGGGACGCGGCTTGCTTGGGGCTTGTGGCTAAGCCTCCCCAAGCCTCTTATACCGGGCGCCTATGCAGTGCAGCTGCTGCACGTTGGCTGTGCTTGCGACACGAGTTTGGCTAGCTGAGGTCTCCCAGGGAACAGGGAGCGGCGGGGGAGCGAGCGTCGCTTTGGGCCCTCTTCTTTGCTCGTCCCGGTCATGTACATTGCGGGTCACAAAGTGGTTTAGAGTTAAAACATGCCGGCATAGGCAGGAATCTCTCTGCAGCCAATTGGCCACCTGGAGTGCATGCGGCCGAGTGGTTCCAGTGCCCGGGGTCTCGCTGGGGGGTGCAAGCCACAGGTGCAAGTAGTACTTAATATAAAAAAACAAAACAAAAAAACGGGGTTTAGAGGAAAGCAGAGAGAGAGAAACAAGCATGGCGCGTTTTAGCACGATCAGGCACGGCAGCCTTGCCGGCATCAAGTGACAAGCCAATGTCAATCATTTTAACACCCCCCTCCCCGGGCTGGCTACACCCTGACCTCATGCTTTCTGCAGCTAGAGTTGTAGTTCTTACTAATATCCTGCAGATGGCAGCATAGTATAACACTGCAAAAAGCAATTGGTGATCATGCAGTCGCTGTGTCTACCTTCAGTCTGCAGATGGCAGTACAGCTTTTAAAAAAAAAATTTGTTACTCCTAAACAACGAAAAGGAATATATATTTACTCATGGATACACATGTTGTGGTTCCACCCCCCCCCCCCCAAATTTTTTAAAAAATATATAAATAAATAATAATAATATTACATTAAAAAATGACTTTAACGTCATTTAGCGAGGGTGCCGGGCCGCATAGCGTGATATAGCCTCTTATAATTATAGTTATAGGCTCTCCTGGGTGATTGATAAACAGAAGTGCTTGGCAGTACTAGCTGCCTTGTAGTGCCTCCCACATGTGGGTAATGGATATAGGCTTTATTAATGATCAATTCTTTTAGTGTCTCCTTTGTAGGAATGCCACCCCAATGCTCCAAGAAACAACCGCCAGCGGCCAGGGCCACAAGACAGGTAACAAAGCCTACAGCGGACAACAGGACATCGATTCTCTTATGGCGGAGCTAAGGAAGCAGATTGAGCAGCATGGCGTGCCATCAGTAACTCAACAGCTTCAATCCATGGGATGCATAGTGGCGATGACTGCTCCACAGCTACCCAATGCAACCCTGGGACCAGTTCCAAGGGCATCCTTTGCTACCCATGTGCCGGAAGAGGGTAAGTTGACTGATACAGCCACGACCACTTCACAGATAGCATGTCCTACTACACAGAGCCAGGACACCTCTTTAGCTGTGGTAATTAGGAATGCACTGCATGATTATGAGTTGAGGCAAGCTGCAAGCTCTACTACAAGACAAGCAGATAAGGTGCCACTAAGTACACCAATGCAGACATTTAATGTAGATGCACAGCTAGGAATCAGCTCGGGAAATCCCGAAGGAGTACGTTACCCCAGAAGTGATGTACTATGTGGGGTATCCACGCTCTCTAGTTGCGTGTCAAAGGCCATGAAGGAAAAAATTTGGAAAAAAAGAATTTATAGACGTATTTTCACTCCTCTTATGGGAGAAGGACCATGACAGCAACCCGAGGGACAAAATTTTGTCACCATTTGATCGGGACAGAAAGCCCAGAATATTTAAATCCATTACAAATTGGATATCTGCATTCCACATCTTCATGACAGTCATAGTTGAGAAAGAACCAGAAATGAGTCCTTATCTGGTCAGGTACATGGACTCCATTATTAGAGCGCATAAGCTGTATGGGGGTGGGCATGGTTTAATTATGACATCAGATTCAGAAAGAGTATGGCGGATGACCCATCCATTTCATGGAAACATAGGGTAGTAGATTTATGGCTGGACGACATGTCGGTTCACCGGCCTTTCATGCAAGAAAGGGGTTATAATCATATAGACACAACAGGGCACAGACAGGGGCAATCCTTTCTGACAGCAACGCCAGGTTACAGGCACCATGGGTCACAGACAGGGAGAAGACCATGCTGCAATACAACCAGGGCCAGTGCACATGGCACCCTTGCAAGTTTCGCCAATCCTGCTCAGTGTGCGGTGGAGGACACCCTGCAGTTCACTGTAGAATCCCCAGGGATAAGAGACAGGAAAACTTTCAGGCAGGACATGGTTCTGAAGGAGTTAGCTCCCTCTCCCATCAAGTCTGAAGCCATAGCACGGTGGTTAGCGAGGTACCCGGATAGATTAGCTGCAGGATCCATCGCTGCGGGTTTCAAAACCGGTTACCTTATTCCATACAAAGGGCCACAACACGATGCAATGAACTATCCAAGGAATGCAACTTCTATTCACATACATCACCAGGAAGCAGGGGAAAAGATTAACAAAGAATTGCGACTTCGGAGAATAGCGGGTCCATTTACAGAGCCACCATTTACGCCGATGATTATTTCCCCAATTGGTATAGTTCCAAAGAAGGAACCGGGAAAATTCCGTCTCATTCACAATCTTTCCTACCCAGCGGGAAAGTCTGTGAATGACTACATAGACCCCCCCCCCCCCATCTGTTCAGTGCAATATGCATCATTTGATCAGGCTATAAAAATCATATGAAATCACGGCGCACATGCAAAACTGGCAAAAGCCGATGTCGAGTCTGCATTCCGCCTCCTACCAGTCCATCTGGACTCATTTCCATTATTAGGTTTTAGGTTCCAGGAACACTTTTATTTTGACAAATGCATCCCCATGGGCTGCGTGATCTCTTGTGCGTACTTCAAGCAGTTTAGTTCCTTTGTTCACTGGGTAGTTGAGCAGGTGGCACCGTTCGGAGCGCTGGTCCACTACCTCGATGACTTTCTGTTGATAGGGTGGAATGCTCACGAATGTGCAGCCATGCTGAAAAGCTTCACGCAGGTGGCTAGTGAATTTGGCATTCCACTAGCAACAGAAAAAAACAGTTGTCCCATGCAACATTATTACTTTTCTGGGTATAGAGCTGGATGTTACTAAGCAATACTCCAGCCTCCCACAAGACAAAAATATACAGGATCACCCTAGCTGTCAGTCAGATGTTACAGAGGAAGAAGGCGACCTGAAAACAATTTCAGGAACTCCTGGGTCTCCTCAGCTTCACCACCAGAGTCATTCCCATGGGGCGTATCTTTGCGAGGAAGTTAGCGTTAACAACCACGGGAATAAGAAAACCACACTATCACATCAGAGTTACAAAAGACATTAAAGAGGATCTTGTATGAGCACAGTTCCTCAGGGCATTTAACGGAATATCGTTTTGGCAGGACGCCCCAATAGAAGCGAATGCTCTACAATTATATACGGACACAGCCAGGGGAGAGGGTTTCGGTATATATTTCCAGGGGGCCTGATGTGTGGCTCGCTGGCCTCAGACTTGGATTGACGCAGGGACCACGAGAGATATTACATTCTTGGAGTTGTTTCCTATAATGGCAGTTTTCCACGCCCGGGGCCAACGCTTAGCAGACAGGACAATCATCTTCTATTCCGACAACACGGCTGTGGTAGAAGCCCTTAATAAATTGTCAGCCAACAAACTCCCAATGATTAACCTGCTCAGAGAGATAGTGTTACAGTGTCTAGTCCTCAACGTTATTATTAGAGCTAAGCATATCCGGGGAAAAGAGAATTCTATAGCAGGCGCTCTCTCTCGTTTTAAGTTCTCAGAGTTCAAGGCCCGCGCCCCAATGGCGGACGAGAAGCAGACTCCAGTTCCAGACAGCGTTTGGCAGTTTGGCCCATAGAGGTTTGGGACTTGGTGCTACAATCCTTGTCAGACTCAACATGCAGAAGATACATGGCAGCATTCCTATCATTCCTCCATCACATGGAGGAGCAGGGTTACGCGGACATATTCAATGTCAATGCCCTAGTCCACTTTATTCTTACGTCCCATAGAGCAGGAATTAGTAGAGCACGTATAACAACCACGATAGCCGGCATCAGTTTCTTCACAAAAACAGTAGGTATAGATAACCTGACGAGGAAATTTACCATTGAATGATGAAGGGATGGAACAGGGCAATGGGGACACAGCCAGATAGCAGACACCCCATTACGCTAAATGAACTGACTCACCTATTTGGTACAATCAGTGAAGTATGTACCAGCGCTTACGAGACCCGCCTATTCAAATGTGCTTTCTCCTTGGCATTCCATGGGGCCCTGTGAATTAGCAAATTGGTCGCAAAATCAAAAGCAGCCTGCCTAAACGTGGGTTTGCTACTCCGAGATGTGGCCTTAAAAGGCACATCAATTGACTTATTCATTCAGAAATCCAAAACGGATCAATTGGCCAAAGGAACCCACATCCTGCTAAGTCAGAATGCGGAGGACCTCACTCCCCGTCAGCAACCTAAAAGCATATTTGAGGGAGAGGCCACAGGCACCCGGTTGGCTACTGATTCATGAAAACAATACCCCATTAACCCGATTTCAATTTTCCAGGGTGCTACACCTTTGTGTCCAGCGAGCAGGCATGCAGGTAAGTACATACAACACGCACTCATTTAGAATTGGGGCAGCTACCGCAGCGGCAGCCCAGGGATTGCCCAAGGAGCGAATCAAGAAGCTAGGATGATGGAAATCTAATGTATATAAACGTTACATTAGACCCACTAATTGGGCAACTCGACAACACAACGATTGCTAATTAATTAAATGGGGTGGACCCGATGTTCCTGGTTGCACTATTCCTTTATAGCTTGATAACATCCCACTCCACATGACTTACAGGTCGCCAAGACGAGCAGAGGCGAATTTGGATATGCGGACACTCGTACGTTCACTGGGCACATAGAAAGGCAGCTCTCAGACCGGCCGGGGAGAACTTCGGTATGCATGCAAAAAAGGTATCAATCACTTGGATAGGTATTAGAGGGATGACATGGCCACAGCTAATGCCGACCTTATTATGGAAGTTGCAGACCCTACCACCTCCGGATATAATTGGGAGGCAATGATCTGGCACAGGTCAACAGCGTATCACACCTTGCCTACCACCAAGGTTCCGCTTAGCGTGGTCCAATATCATCCCCCGGCGGGTATGGAGGGGTGAGAGATCACACCGGTCTGTAGATAAGACCAGAAAAAAGGTCAATAGATGGATGGAAGAATTTATGCACAACATAAAAGGCCATGTTATCAAGCATGATCTAATAACAGAATCTTGTGAGGGTATGTACCGAGCAGACGGGGTGCATTTATCAGATGTAGGCCTAGACATTTTCAGTTCAGACTTTCAGGTTTACATTGAGGCAATAACTTTCTGGAATGGCCGCAGTCAGGATTAGGGGGAGCCCGCAGCAAACGAGGAGTCGTTACCGCGGGCGGTGGCATCAGGCTACAGCTGTTATATAGTAACAGCGACGGGTACACAGCAGATTAACAGATAAAAGTTATAAGTGATGTGGAAAATCGTTATTTGAAAACAGTTGATTGTAAAGTTGAAATGTAAGCAAAGAATCATATGCCTGCATCGTAGCTGATTCACAGCTTGTCTCCTGGCTTTGACGGCCTAGAGGCCTAGATCATCAGATTAGGAAAGATCGTAGCTACATCCTTCTACTGGATACACCGGAGAGACAATGGATGCTACGAGAGGCAGCACAGAGAGGCAACAGGGTGCTTCAATGGCACAACCTGTAGGACAATAAAAGAAGCTGTGTACCCAGGCATAAGAAATGTTAAAAGCCATGATGTCAAGTAATGGAATATGAATATATATGTATTAAATTTAGAAATATAATGTTAGATGTTCATAGCTGTGACCAAATAAATTCAAAATTCTGTCGAAAGCAGACTCCAGTGTATTAATGTTTGACACAAGAAGTTATGTCTGAGTATGTGCCGATTGCCCGAGTTGTGAGTGCTGGGTTGCCTGTGAGTTGTGATTACTGCTTCTGAATCGTTTTTTTTTTCATAGTCACTGTGTAGTTCTTTTTAATGTCATCATCAGGGTAAATGTGATTGTCAAAGAACAGTGTGATGTTTTTAGGTAGTGTTTACACTAAAGTTAATTTCTATTAATTTCTATTGATTTGAGTTGCTATCTATTAGAACATGGAAACCCATCTAATAGGTATGTTTCACTGATTCTTACTTTTAACAAAAAATTACTAAATATAAAGTGAATATTAATTTCAATGGTTTTAGATCATTGAATGTGCACAAGAGACAGCAACTGAAGCCAAGCATTGTGTGATTTTATTTTATTTATTTATTTTGTATTTTTTAGGTGGTTGTATTTTAGTGTTTTATATCTCCACCTATCTGTCTTATGCAGTTCTGTTGATATATATTTTGTGATGATATTATTTTTTGTTGATATCATGTCTTGTATTAAAATTATTATTTTATTGCATGCATATTTAATCTGAATGTTTTTAACTGATATTGATTTGATATTATATTTTATTGTATTATGTTTTTAGATTTGATCTGTTTTTATCTTAAATGATTTGATTGTGTTTTTAGATACGTTTTATTATAAAATATACGATGTGATGTTTGTTTTATTCATTATGTATTTTTATTTTGTAGTTTTTTTGTACCCCTGACACAGCCCGAGGGCAAAACATGGCCACGTTGGGTAACCTTGCAATAAACCACTTCTTCTGTTACCCTCCTGTTCCATTTTTTTGTCTTTTTTGATCTGCTTTTTTTCTTTTGGTTTACTGTTTTGGGATCTTGCCAGGTACTTGTAGCCTTGATTGGCTACTGTTGGACACAGGATGCTGGACTTGATGGACCTTTAGTCTGTCCCAGTATGGCAATACGTATGTTCTTATGTTCTGCCTGTTCTTTTAACTTTTCCATCTTTCTTGTTTTATCTTTAAATGAAGGCCACTCAGCTCACCAATTCTTCTAGTTTCTTTTAAAACTTCTTCCTTATATTGGGGCCTAGGATTTTCTCATTCATGGTTCTCCTTCTTCTCTTGCCACTTACTCCCTAGCTTTAACAACTCCTAATCCCAAAACCTAACCATTAGTAAGAGACAGTTTTTCAAGTAGGATTTACTTTCTCTATCTAGCTATCTGTACATCAAAAGCATAATTATTTTTCTTCCATTTAGTCCACCCAGTATTTTAGTTAAATTTCTTTTCCCTTTACACTTTCAGCCATACAACCCCTTGTGAGTAAGTAGAGCTCTCTCATAGTGCTACCCTTTCCAGGGTTAACTCTTGTTACCAAATACTATCATAGGAGCCAACTTTTCAAAATTATTGGGGGTGCTAAGCCCAGTGAAAATAACCCTTCCTTGGACACAAACAAGGAATTTTCTCAATATTGGGGGTGCTCAAGCACCCACAGCACCCACAGAGTCGGCTCCTATGAGAACTATTACAATTAAAATGAACCAACAACGTACCACTTGAATGTACCAAAATATATATTTTTTCCTTTTCTAGATACTCTCTCTCTTGCTACCAGGGTTAGCATCAATTCTTACTGTACCCTGTCTGACCAGGAGTGACAGTTTACTGGAATAAAAATTTATTTTATTAAGATGGCTGGAACTTTAAAATACCCTTTTTGTGTCCCTTGTGTAATTTTAATACTCTTTTCCAGTTGGGTCAAACTTTGTGCATTACTAGCAACTTTGCCATCTATACATGATTTTTACAGCATTTTCAAGAAAAGGAATAGAAACAGAAATTCTTGATAATGCATTTTCCATACTTGTCCAAGCATCATCACCCAATGTCAACCCCAATTTCTGATGCCAAAGCAAATGATGCTCAGCAGGAGGTTGCTTCTTACCACGCTGATAAGCATATAAACAAGAAATAAGACCCCGCGTATCCCTAGTATATAAATATATATTTTAATACTTAAATAAAAGTAAAACGTACAATGAACACATTAAAAAATTTACTTAATAGTAAAAAAGTTATTGCCTATTCCATATCATCATGCTGATCAATCCATAGACTGGTGGGTTGTGTCCATCTACCAGCAGGTGGAGATAGAGAGCAAACTTTTGCCTCCCTATATGTGGTCATGTGCTGCCGGAAACTCCTCAGTATGTTCTCTATCTCAGCAGGTGGTGGTCACACACAGCAGCATCTCTGGCTAGGCCTCCAAGCCTAATTTTTAGGTTTTGTTGAGTGCCTGGGGTCGAGGGCTCTTTTTGAGCAAGTGCAAACCTGGTGGTGCCAGGTCCCTCCTTTTCTCCCCCCTCCCGCTGGCTCCGTTTAAAAAAAAAAAAAAAATTTTAAACGTCCTTAAAGGCGTTTATTTCGACGTTTATTTGAACGTTTATTGCAGCTACTCACTGGGACACCAGGTCGTTGCATCTCGGAGCGGAAAGCAGGTAATTTTTACCTTTTTATAGCGGGCAGGGGGTTCCCCGATTGATCTCCACGTGGCCTATGGCGTCGGAGGGCGAGGGCGCAAAGTCGCTCCCCGGATCGCTTGGGCGCTTCTAGAGGGGATGCGGGGGTCTTAAAGTCTGATTCGCCCTTGTTGGGTGACAGTTTCGTGACCGATGAGTGTCCCGGTCCTTCCTCCGGTGTGGCGGTTTTTCCCGCCATAAACGCCCATCCCCCGCTGCTCGCCTCCGCCATCTTGGCCGGCCACGCGGCTCGGATGGCTTCTTCTTGGGCCGCCCTTGAGGTAGGAGACATTAATGCCATGAATGCCCTTAATTTGGGCGACGGCACAAAAGCGGCTAAAGTTAAGCGCCGTTCTTCCCGCGCGGCTCCTTCGCGGAGTGTCGCGCCGGACGCCATCTTGGATGCGCAGCATGTCTCTCCCCCGCTCTTGCGAGCGCCGGTTGAGGGTGCGTCTAGGGCTGTAGCCCAGGCTGCGGAAGTGCACAGTCTGGGGGGTTTCTCCCCCGAGTTTGTTTTGCTGCTGCATCAGGCCTTCCTTATGCAAAACGCTGCCCCTGCTCCCTCGTCTGGTAAAGAGGTTGAGGCCCCCGGAGGTAAACGCCCTCGGGTTGATTCCCAGGCCTTGGAGGACTTTGTCTCCTCCGATGTTGATGAGGGCAGCGTATCTGAGTTCTCCCAACGGTCCTTTGCGGATTCCTTGGAGGAGACGGATCCCCGCTCGGATGGAGCGGATGACCCCTCTGCAGCGCGGCTCTTTAGCTCCGAGGATTTGCCCAACCTGTTAGTGCAGGCCATGGGCATTTTGAAGATTTCCTCTCCGGAGGACGTCTCTCCCTCAGCCCCTGTTGGCTCTGCCATTATGATGGGGACGAAGCGCCCGCCTAGAACCTTCCACGTGCATGATGCCATGCACACCTTAATTTCGGCTCAATGGGATGTCCCGGAAGCGAGCCTTAAAGTGGCTAGGGCTATGTCCCGCCTCTATCCTTTGCCTGAAAGTGAACGTGAGGCCTATCTGTGGCCTACCGTGGATTCTTTAATCACTGCGGTGACTAAGAAAACGGCGTTGCCGGTGGAAGGTGGCACGGCCCTAAAGGACGCCCAAGACAGAAGATTGGAGGCGGCCTTAAGGTCGTCCTTTGAGGCGGCTGCTTTAAGTTTGCAGGCCTCAGTTTGCGGCTCCTATGTGGCCAGGGCGTGCCTGACTATGGTGCAGCGGGCTTCCCCCTCGGATCCTTCCTTGAGGGCTGATTGGCCGGCCCTGGAATCGGGCTTAGCCTACTTGGCAGACTTGCTGTATGATGTCTTGAGGGCCTCAGCTAAAGGCATGGCTCAGACAATCTCTGCGCGGCGGTGGCTTTGGCTGAAGCATTGGTCTGCTGACCACGCCTCTGAATCCCGCCTGGCTAGATTGCCTCTTAAAGGCAAGCTGCTCTTTGGGGTTGAGCTGGACAAAATCGTGACCGATCTCGGCACGTCTAAGGGCAAGAAGTTACCAGAGGTCAGGGCTCGGGCTAGTACTCGCCCCGGTACCTCCAGAGGACGGTTTCAGGAAGCCCGTCGGTACCGCCCGGGCAGGTCGGGCTCCTCTGCCCCCTCTTCCTTCAAGAGGAACTTCTCCCCCAAGCAGCATTCCTTTCGCAGAGACCGCCGTCCCGGAGGTGCTCCCTCCTGTCCTCCCCCAGGGTCTCGTACCCAATGACGGGGACTTGGTCCACGCCCCAGTGCAGCTTGGAGGACGGCTGTCCTCGTTTCTGGGCGAGTGGACCACAATAACTTCAGACGCTTGGGTGCTGGAAGTCATCAGAGACGGCTACAAGCTAGAGTTCTGCCGACCCTTAAGAGACGGGTTTGTACTCTCTCCCTGCAAGTCTCCGGTCAAAGCTGTGGCAGTGCAGCAGACCTTGGACAATCTGATCCGCCTGGGTGCGGTCGTTCCGGTGCCAGAAAATCAGCTTGGCAAGGGGCGTTACTCCATTTACTTTGTGGTACCAAAGAAAGGAGGTTCTGTACGGCCTATCCTCGACCTCAAAGGGGTCAATTGGGCCTTGAAAGTTCGGCACTTTCGCATGGAGACTCTCCGCTCTGTTATAGCGGCAGTGAAGGCAGGGGAGTACCTGGCATCCTTGGACATCAAGGAAGCGTACTTGCATATTCCCATCTGGCCTCCTCATCAATGCTTTCTGCGTTTTGCAGTCCTGGGCCGACACTTCCATTTCAGAGCCCTCCCGTTCGGGTTGGCTACTGCTCCGCGGACCTTCTCCAAAGTAATGGTGGTCATCGCGGCCTTCCTGAGGAAGGAAGGAGTACAGGTCCATCCTTATCTGGACGACTGGTTGATCCGAGCCCCCTCTTATGCAGAGTGCGGCAAAGCTGTGGACCGGGTGGTTGCTCTTTTGAGCTCCCTGGGGTGGATCATCAACTGGGAGAAGAGCCAGCTGCGCCCGACTCAGTCCCTGGAGTATCTGGGAGTTCGATTCGACACCCAAGTGGGCAGAGTGTCCTGCCAGACAATCGGATTGTCAAGCTTCAGGCTCAGGTGGACCAGTTCCTAGTAGCCTCTCCTCTTCGGGCTTGGGACTATGTGCAGCTGTTGGGCTCTATGACGGCCACGATGGAAGTAGTGCCCTGGGCCAGGGCTCATATGAGACCACTACAACACTCTCTGCTGCAGCGCTGGACTCCGATGTCGGAGGATTATGCTGTGCGCCTTCCCTTGGACCCAGCAGTGCGCAAGGCACTGAGCTGGTGGATGCAGACAGACAAGTTGTCTGCGGGAATACCTCTGGTGACCCCGGAGTGGATTGTTGTCACGACGGACGCCTCTTTGTCGGGCTGGGGAGCCCACTGCTTGGGAAGGACAGCGCAGGGGCTCTGGTCTCCTGCAGAGGCAAAGTGGTCTATCAACCTCCTGGAACTCAGAGCCATTCGGTTGGCGCTTTTGGAGTTCATCCCGGTACTGGCGTTGAAGCCAGTACGGGTCCTGTCGGACAATGCCACGGCTGTGGCCTATGTCAACCGCCAGGGAGGTACCAAGAACGCCCCTCTAGCCAAGGAGGCCATGAATCTATGCCAGTGGGCGGAAGCGAACCTGGAACAGCTGTCAGCGGCCCACATTGCCGGAGTCATGAATGTGAAAGCGGACTTTCTCAGTCGCCATACCTTGGAGCCCGGAGAGTGGCAGCTATCTGCTCAGGCGTTCTTGGACATCACGAAGCGCTGGGGCCAGCCGAGCCTAGATCTGATGGCGTCATCGGCCTATTGCCAAGTGCCGCGCTTTTTCAGCAGAGGACGGGACCCTCGATCCCTGGGAGTAGATGCTCTTCTCCAACAGTGGCCAACACAAGAGCTTCTCTATGTGTTCCCGCCCTGGCCCATGTTGGGCAGGGTGTTAGACCGGGTGGCAAAGCATCCGGGCCGGATAATCCTGGTGGGTCCGGATTGGCCCAGACGTCCCTGGTATGCGGACTTGATCAGGCTCTCAGTCGACGATCCTCTGCGGCTGCCAGTGGAGCAGGGCCTGTTGCATCAGGGTCCCGTGGTGATGGAGGATCCCTCCCCCTTTGGTCTTACGGCCTGGCTATTGAGCGGCAGCGTCTGAGAAAGAAGGGCTTCTCAGACAAGGTCATCGCCACTATGCTGAGAGCGAGGAAGCGCTCTACTTCTACTGCTTGCGCCAGGGTTTGGCGTATCTTTGCAAAGTGGTGTGAAGCAGGCTCACTTTCTCCCTTCACTGCTCCAATTTCTTCAGTGTTGGCGTTCCTGCAAGAAGGTCTGGAGAAAGGCCTGTCGCTCAGTTCCCTTAAAGTCCAGGTAGCGGCACTGACTTGCTTCAGGGGCCGACTGAAGGGTGTTTCCCTGGCTTCACAGCCAGATGTGGTGCGCTTTCTCAAGGGAGTTAATCACCTGCGCCCTCCTCTGCACTCTGTGGTGCCTGCGTGGAATCTCAACCTGGTGCTAAGAGCATTGCAGAAGCCGCCTTTTGAACCCTTGTCGAGGGCATCTCTGAAAGACCTGACGTTGAAAGCAGTCTTTTTGGTGGCTATCACTTCAGCCAGAAGAGTTTCCGAGCTCCAGGCACTCTCATGTCGAGAGCCTTTTCTGCAGTTCACTGAGGCAGGAGTGACTATTCGCATAGTGCCTTCCTTCCTGCCCAAGATTGTTTCTCGCTTCCATGTGAATCAGCAGCTCTGTCTCCCTTCCTTTCGTAGGGAGGACTAACCAGAGGAATACTCTGCTCTCAAATATCTGGATGTGAGACGTGTCATCATCAGATACTTGGAAGTGACCAATGATTTCCGGAAATCGGATCATCTGTTTGTCCTGTTTGCAGGTCCTCGTAAGGGTCTGCAGGCTGCTAAGCCTACAGTGGCAAGATGGGTCAAGGAAGCCATTGCAGCGGCTTATGTGGCCGCGGGGAAGGTGCCGCCTATCCAGCTGAAGGCTCACTCCACAAGAGCTCAGGCGGCCTCGATGGCAGAGGCCGGGTCCGTCTCCTTGGAAGAGATATGCAAAGCGGCAACTTGGGCATCGGCCCATACATTCTCCAAGCATTACCGCTTGACTGTGGCTGCTCGGGCGGAGGCCCGGTTTGGAGCCTCAGTGTTGAGGTCAGGGATTTCAATGTCCCGCCCTGGGTGAGTACTGCTTCGGTACATCCCACCAGTCTATGGATTGATCAGCATGATGATATGGAAGGTAAAATTATGTATCATACCTGATAATTTTCTTTCCATTAATCATAGCTGATCAATCCATAGCCCCTCCCCGATATCTGTACTGTTTATATTCTGGTTGAATTTTAGGTTCAAGTTTAGTCTTCAGTTACTTCAGGAGGACTTCGTGTTCAAGTTTTTTCACTTGGATCCTTCAAGAGTTAAGACGAGTTTGTGTTACAGTGAGCTGCTGCATTCCTCTCCCCTCCGTTTTACGGGGCTGGATTGAGACTTAAATTCTGCCGGGCTCCCTCCCGCTTCGTGCGGCTGTAGGGCAGCTTTGTACCCCTCCCGCTTCGGCGGTGTTAGGGTCAGTCAGCTCCTCCCGCGGTTGCGGTTGCAGGATAAGCCAGATCCCCCCGCATCGGCGGGGTGGTGTCCCTCCCCCGCTCCACGGGGATGAGCTGGACGGATTCCCCTCCCCCACTTGTGTGGGGATGAGCTGGGTTAATTCCCCTCACCCATTTCGGCGGTGGTGAGCTGGGCAGAGTGTCCCTTTGTGGGTGTAATTCTCTAAGTGCTGAGTCCTGCGGATGGAGCTTTGATATCGACATACTGAGGAGTTTCCGGCAGCACATGACCACATATAGGGAGGCAAAAGTTTGCTCTCTATCTCCACCTGCTGGTAGATGGACACAACCCACCAGTCTATGGATTGATCAGCTATGATTAATGGAAAGAAAATTATCAGGTATGATACATAATTTTACCATATAGTACTTCCATTTCATCAAGCAGATCAATCCATAGACTGGTGGGTTGTGTCCAACTACCAGCAGGTGGAGATAGAGAGTCGGCTCATACCTTCTCACGACATTACCGCCTGGATGTGGCTGCTCGGGCCGAGGCCCACTTTGGAGCTTCAGTGTTGTGTTCAGGGATTTCGAGGTCCCGCCCTGGGTGAGTACTGCTTCGGTACATCCCACCAGTCTATGGATTGATCTGCTTGATGAAATGGAAGGTAAAATTATGTATCATACCTGATAATTTTCTTTCCATTAATCATAGCAGATCAATCCATAGCCCCGCCCGGACATCTGTATTGTTTTTTGTTCTGGTTATATTTCAGGTTCCAGTTTAATCTTCGGTTCCTGTTCAAGAAGACTTCGTGTTCAAGTTCCTCCAACTTGATTTTCCTTGAGTAGAAACGATTTTGTGTTACAGTGAGCTGCTGCATTCCTCTCCCCCCGTTTCAGCGGTGGCTGGATTGATAACTAAATTATGCCGGCGCTCCCTCCTGCTTCCTGCGGCAGTAGGGTAGCTTTGTATCCCTCCCGCTTCGGCGGTGTTGGGGTAAGCCAGCTCCTCCCGCGGTTGCGGTAGCAGGATAAGCCAGATCCCCCCGCATAAGCGGGTGTGGTGTCCCTCCCCCGCTTCACGGGGATGAGCTGGACGGATTCCCCTCCCCCGCTTCGGCAGTGGTGAGCTGGGCAGAGTGTCCCTTTGTGGGTGTAATTCTCTAAGTGCTGAGTCCTGCGGATGGAGCTTTGATATCGACATACTGAGGAGTTTCCGGCAGCACATGACCACATATAGGGAGGCAAAAGATTGCTCTCTATCTCCACCTGCTGGTAGATGGACACAACCCACCAGTCTATGGATTGATCTGCTATGATTAATGGAAAGAAAATTATCAGGTATGATACATAATTTTACCTTTTTGAGTAAAAAGTAAAAGAACCACAACTACAATGAATTCAACTATTATTAATGTTTTTACTCAACAACTTTATTGCTCTATAATTCAATTCACTTTGCTTTTAGTAAAACAAAATTTTTGAAAATGACTGTCACTTATGTGAGTGTGCTTCTGAGTCATTAATCCAGCATAGGTAAAAAGGTTCAACAACTACACTAGCAGAAAGTGGATTGTTCAGATTGATAAAAAGTTCCTTCAAACCAGGCCAAATTGCATTATTAGTGATGTCTTCTGACTGGGTCTGTAGGTTATGATCAAGGGAATGTCTGAAACACTTGACTTCCATATAGCAAAGATTACTTTATCATCATTATTGTCATTATCATCTGCATTAGAAGTAGTGTTGTCCAATTCATCACTTGCATTTTCATTATCATCATCATGCTGTCCAATTACAAAGAAGGCTTTCACAACATTGGAATCATTGTCTGTTGTTCTAACAAATTTTCATCTGATGGCGAACTCCGTTTGAATAACTTCAAAAATTGATGTAAGAACATCAAATGTGTGGGAACCCTTCACTCTTAAGGCCACACAAGCATACTTCCTCCCTAAAGACTCTTATCAATCCAGTGGACAGTTGCCCCAATATAAAATTTCCCATGGGATGACACGCAGTCTGTTGTGGTACAGAAATATGTCTGTTCACCAAGAATTGCTACCAGTTTCAGCTTTATCTCCACTTTAAATTGACCCAACTTATCACTGTTCTGTTTGACTGGAGGCCACTAACCAGTTCAACAAACACAGGAAACTCTACTCTTCTTATAGGTTATATTCACTGAACAGCATAAGATGTGATGATCTACTGTTTGTGTGACAAGGTTTGCAACAGCAAAATTCTGTTCCCAGTTTTGCTGTTTCATTTGGTTTACTGAGGAACCATCATTTACATCTCCCTTCTGCTTTTTTTACTTTTAACAGCAAGCATCAGATGTAACTGAGTAAAATTAGTAAAAACTGACAAAATTATTACTTCAGTAAAAGTAACACGTTATCCTGTACTTCTTTACAAGTAAAAGTAAATAAAACTTTTAGGTAAGTACAATAACTAGTTACATTTACTTAGTTACTATACAACACTGCCATATGATTTTACTGTCAGGATCCCATTTCACTACTCAGGGATCCCATGATCATGGGCTTTGTACTGCAGGATGGCATAACATGTTAGTTAGGTGGTAGGTAGCCATTAGCCTGTGTAGTAGACAATCATCTCACACTGCTTCCACACTGGTCAGGTGCTGGAGGGCAGCATATGTTGCCTGTCCTAGTGATAATCTTATATCTCACAGATAAGTGGTATATCTTGCTATATACCACTTGCTATATTGCAAAACATCAGTGCTACAGGTCCCATTAGAGATTATGATACGGTACAATGAAATCCTGGACTGCCTTCTACAGTTTCTCCTGGATCTGGATAATGTTGAAGGTTTATATGGTTCCCGTGACTATGGGGAAAGCATCTGTGACTAGGAAACAGCATTGTACAACAGCATGAGGAATCCAGCAGTGATGAGGTTGACTGAAACCTCAGTGCTGTTGCCATTATCCCTTTAGAGCTCTGTTCATATGGAGAGGCATTTTCGAAAGGAACGTCCAAGTTCCGATTTGGACGTCCTTGCAAAACAGCGAAATCCAGGGGTGGGGAAACCCATATTTTTGAAACAAGATGGACGTCCATCTTTCATTTCGAAAATGCCGTCAGGGATGTCCAAATCCTTAAATTTGGACGTCCCTAGATTTGGACGTCCCTAGACCTGGACGTTTCTGACTTTTGACGATTTTCCAAACCAAAGACGTCCATGTCAAAAACGTCCAAATGCAAGCCATTTAGGCGTGGGAGGAGCCAGCATTTATAGTGCCCTAGTCCCCCTGAAATGCCAGGACACAAACCGGGCACCCTAGGGGGCACTGCAGTGGACTTCATAAAATACTTCCAGGAACATAACTCCCTTACCTTGTGTGGTGAAGCCCCAAAAACCCACTACCCACAACTGTACACCACTACCATAGCCCTTACGGATGAAGGGGGGCACCTATATATGGGTACAGTGGGTTTGAGGTGGGTTTTGGAGAGCTCGCTGTTTCCTCCACAAATGTAACAGGTAGGAGGGGGGTATGGGCCTGGGTCCGCCTGTCTGAAGTGCACTGCAGTACCCACTAAAACTGCTCCAGGGACCTGCATACTGCTGTCATGGACCTGAGTATGACATGAGGTTGGCAATTGGTAGGATGGTTCTGGTGGCAGCAGAAACCCTCCTTGTAAAAGTGTCTTAGGTTTAAATCTTCTGTCTCAGACCCTTAGTCTGTAATGGCAAACTTTCTTGCTAAGCCTGAGCAATGTAGGACTCAGAAAGTAATTAGAAGCCTTGCTTAGTCACCCAGACTTGCAAAAACAAAGACAATGAAGTGATAGGAAAGTGAAAGAACCAGAACCTGGAAAGCTGGCAGAGCAATCAGGGAACCTTTGCAGCCCAGATAATTACAGGAAAGGAGAAGGAGATAACTGAGCTTCCTTTTTATGCACAACCAGGCACCCTGTCCACAATCCTTGTGGTTCAGGTAAGATCTAAGGTAGAAGGACAGTATTCTTATCACCTAGCAGGAGCATATCTGGTTTGGAAAGCTCTACTGTAGGAGGTGGCTAGTCAGACTGCCATTCACTTTGAAAATTGTAAGGCATCTTTATATATGAGATGCTGCTGCGTGGATCTGCTGCAAGTTGGAATTAATTGAATATATGTAGTGCCTTTAATCCAAATTGTACACCAATGCACTTATAAACTAGAACTTCAAAAAACACATAAGTGGCTACCACTAGGATGAAAGTCTCACTGCCAGTTTTATTTCCCGCTATTTCCTATGAGGACTTCAAACTATAGAAGAGAGAGTTATTATAAAGATATGGTTTGTCCTTCAACTCTTTATATCAGGAAACTGCTTGTGGAGTAGTGGTAGCTCTTTGGCTTTCAGTCTTTTAATATGATGCCATGTCTGCAGTAAGAGGATTTTGGTACATCCATGGAATAAAGGTTCTCCTAGATCTTCATCTTTGCATACTGTCCTCTTGAGGTATCCATGGCTTCTTTGCTGGCTGTGCAACATGTGGGATTGTGGATTATTCCATTTTTTCTGGGACCTGGACCTCTTATTTCTGAGAGTCAGGAGAAGTCTGAGTCTGAGTCTGGAAAATAAAGATATTAAAGCAGGTCCATTGCACTTTAATGAAAATATTGCCAAAATACTAATCTGTTGACATATAGAAGGGCTACTGAGCTTCCAGCTCATTTGCAGCTATATTACAATGATGGTTAGGATAAAGGTTGCTGACCAGCTCCATGTCCTATGAGCAGGCTGATGCATTCCTAGTTTTATGTCAGATTCATCGATGGGACCTGTAATTCATTTCCTTCTCAGAGAAAATGGAACCACAAATCCACAAAAAATAACAGGACTGGCAAAAAGCCTGTCCATGATGGCATGGAGTTTGTTGGCAAATCCAGTCTGGATCTCTGGCTACTCAGTCTCTACAACATCCTTCTCCTTTTATTTCTATTTAAACATTACCGGTCTGATATTCAAAAGATTTATTCATCCAGTGGTGCTATCCGGAAATCATTAAAAACCAACTTGTTCAAAAAGGCATACCATAACGATCCAACTTAAACACTTGAACCCTGCAACACAACGAAACTTATACCAGAACTGGACAAAACTCTTCTTCCTTGACTACCTAATTTACTCTGTCACTCTTGAACTTTAACGCAATACCACTCTGTATTTCTCATACTGGAATTGGTGATCGCCATCACAGTATTATGTAAGCCACATTGAGCCTGCAAATAGGAGGAAAAATATGGGATACAAATGCAATAAATAATAATAATAGAAATGATAAGTGGTTGTAGCAGTAGTAGAGAGGTTATACTTCTAAACCGGCCTCTCTGAAAATTTACTAGGGCTGAGTGCCTGGAATGGCGAAGGCCATAACGGAACACTGTAAGCCACATTGAGCCTGCAAATAGGTGGGAAAATGTGGGATACAAATGCAACAAATAAATAAATAAATAAATTATACTCAAAATTTCACTACTCTTGAGCATTAATATAACTTAGGAACATAAAAAGTGGGTGGCAACATGGGTCCATTTAGGGAGAGGAAAACAAAGTTAGGAGCTCAGCACTGATTTTCAGCACTGGGCTCAAAAAATAGACTCATAAATCTAGGCCAATGAATGGCAGGTCTAACTTTATAAGTGCATCTTTTAAGTTCCTAAGGGGCCCTTATACTAAAGGGTTACCATGTGGCAACCCAGAACTACCGATGGCCCAACGCAGGTGCTGGCGGTAGTTCCACACCCAGTACACACCATTTCCTGTGCTACAGAAAATTGTTCTGTATTTTTTTTTATCACAGCAGTTACCCAGCGGTGCTGCCTGGTTACCACCAGGTTAGTGCAGGAGACTTAACCGCTACCTCAATGGGTGGCGGTAAATGCTCCCCCCAAAATGACCTCATGACAAATGCAAATTTACTGCATGGCCATTTCTTTTTTTTCCATCTTTTTACCTGCGCGGTAAAAGGGGACTCTGCGTGTGGCAAAAACACGCACTGCTGCTAGCATAGGGCTCCTTTACTGCAGCTTCATAAAAGGGCCCCTATTTTAAAATGAATTTTCAGGTGATAACTTACAGGATGTTCATAAGTTTGGCTGAAAATAGGGCACAAATTTAGGAGCATAACTCAGGGGCCCTTTTACTAAGCTGTGGTACGCACTAGCGGGTGCTTACCACAGGTTAAGATGTACTACCTCAGGGCATGCTCAGGCACCCCATGGTAGTTTTTGCATGTGTGTGTGCCAGTGGCGTACCAAGGGGGGGGGGCCATCCGCCCTGGGTGCACGCTGCTGGGGGGGTGCCGCGTGCCTGTTGACTCCGCTGGTTCCCTGCTCTCTCTGCCTTGGAACAGGTTACTTCCTGTTCCGAGGCAGAGGGAGCAGGGCCAGCGGAGCCGACAGGCGTGGCTCCCCTGGGGGGGGGGAGTGTTGATGCGCCAAGGGGGGGAGTTGATGTACCGGGGGGGGGGGGTGTTTGATGTGCCAAGGGGGGAGTTGATGCTCCGGGGGGGGGGGGGGTGTTTGATGCACCGAGGGGGGAGTTGATGTGCCGGGGGGGGGGGGGGGGTGTTGACGCGACGGATAACCTATTAGTATGTGGTTAGCATAGGATCCCTTCCTGCCTAGAAAATAGATGTAGTTAAGGGCTCACGTGCTGATGGCTGTGTGGTCATGGGAAAATTAGCATGTGGCTCTTAATGCAAAAATGGAAAATGCAGCTATTTTACAGCCTCGTTAAAAGTGGTCTCAGCACATGGGAAAGTCCTGTGCTAGTGATAGCGCCGACCACTTTTTAGCGCAGCTTAGTAAAAGGGCCCCTTAGGTGCAGAAATTTAGGAGCTCAGCATTTTTTGAATACCAGACCTTACAAAATAAACTTAATAAAACAAAACAAAACACACAAAAATATTTTTAAAGCAACAGCATTTTCAAAAGTGCCATCCGGCAGCCCCAACCATTTCCTTTTCCACCTCCTTCTTGCTGCTACCAACATTGCTGCTGCTGCTTCTCAAGATTAGGAGCTGCAGCGGCAAACACAAATCTAGGGTGGGCCCATAACCTCTATACAGGCAGCTACCAGCTCTTCTGGTCTCACCCTCTCTGATGACAACTTCTTGTTGTAGAGGAGACAGGACCAGTAGAGCTATCAGCTGTGCACATGGACAGCGATGCTCTGTACCTTTTTCTTTTAAAAGCTACTGTTGGTACTGAGAAGCAGCAATGGTCGGGGTGCTGGGGAAGGATAGGGGAGGGAAGAGAAGAGACACTCTGGATGGAAAGAGTAGGCAGAAGGAGTGGAGATACTGCATTATAAAAACAGAGGAAAGAGGGCAGATGCTGGATAGAAGAGGGGAGAGAATAAGAAACGGGCAGATGCTGGACAGAAGAGCAGAGGGAGAGAGAGGGTAGCTAATGGATGGAAGGGGAAGGAGGAGGAAGAGAACGAGAGAGGGGAGATGCCGGATGGAAGGGGAAGAGAGGGGGAGATGCTGGATGGAAGAAGAAAGAGAGAGAGAGAAGCTGCTGCTGGATGGAAGGAGGAGAGAGGAGAAAATTCTGGATGGAAGAGGGAGAGAGAGGGCAGATGCTAGATGGGAGAGAAGATGCCAGAAGTGGATAGGGAAGGGGAGAAAAGAGACACTGGATGGAAGGGAGGTACAGATAGAGAGAGGAATATGATGCTGGATAGAAGGTGGGGATTCTGGATGGAAGTAGGATAGAAAAAGGGAGAGGCTAGATGGAAGGGAGAGAGGATAGAGTTAGCAAAAGACTGGGGAATAAGAGGAAGGGGAATGGGAGAACTGGGGTAAGGGAAATGGCATGCTGTAGGTAGATGCAGTAAGGAGAAGAAAATGATTGGATAGTAAGAATTAATGAAATTTGGACAAAGAGGCAGAAACATAAATGGAAGAATTCTGAAAGAAAATATCAATTTTGGAGATGGATGTATTGGAGGAAGTGAAGAAGTCAGAGGGAGACAGAAAAATGACACAATCCATCCAAAATTAGCAATGATCAATGGATTTTTGCATACATGCGGCCTCTTGATGGATAGATTGAATCAGCTCCTAAGTACTTTTGTACATGAACTGAAGATCAGTGAAAAGAACATAAAAAAAGGGGTGCATAATGGCTGTTCTGTGAACCACAGTAAAAACAGCCAATGCACCATGCAGTCAGGCTCCTGTTATGTGGTCACTGCAGGATCAGTGGAGCCCCTCCCACCAGACCTGAAGAGAAGGGAGTGCCTGTAGATCCCCTTTCTGAGGCCCATGAGGAGAAAAGTCTGCTGGGGTCAGGAGATCCCCTCATCTAATTGTAAAAGGAGATTGGCATGCTTTGAGATTCCCTCATGGGACAAAAGAGTATAGAGAATCTATCACAGACTGAAGGGATCTGCTCCCTAGGACTCTGACTCAGATTTATTTAACATTTTTTATGACTTACTACTATGTAGTAATGTTATTACCAATACTGGTGCCAATACTTGCAGAACTAAGTGTTTTTCTTCTCTTTCTGCTTCTGAAATGCAACCAGAAAAGTTTTGTTACAAAGAAAATACAACTATGCAGAATAATAAATAACAGTTACATAGTAAGAGGATGAATGAGAGATCTAGAGCAATGATTCCTGCCTTGGGGATGCAGACAGGGGAGTAGAAAATACTGTCATGAGCAAAGAAATACCAAAGGGACCTGCTCCTTTGTATGCTCCTTCATTTGCATCTTTTATGCTACATTGCACTTGAGGAGCTGTAAGTTTTTTTTCTTATTAGATAGAGTCACTTGAGACAACTGTGGGAGCTAGTACCAGTTTGTATGCTTAGAGGCATTGGAGTATAATTATGTTTCTTCTGGGCTGAGCATGATATTCCTGTGGTATGGGTTGACATGAGCCTCCCAGAATTTGCTGTAGGTGATAGCAATAAAGCAGAAAGTATCTATTTCTAATGCTATATAAAAGAATAAGAGGTAAGATCAGTGGCGTACCTAGGGTAGTTGACACCCGGGGCCGGTCATTTTTTAACACCCCCCTCCAAAATCCAGTACTAGGCATACCAAGAATACAAAACACTCAGGACCTATAGAGCAATTCTACCATACCATAAGCAGTCATTTCTATGAGTCACACAAGGAAAAGGAAAGCATCTTAAACACTACAGTGAGCACTAGAACATCAATTCACCTATTGTAAAATGAAACCAGACAGAATAGTACAGATCGTCGATCCTGCACAGTCAATGCCAACTGAAAGCCATGTCTTTTATACACCCTAATCCACTATAAAATAAGTAATCATAAACTTTCTATTTAGACAAAAATTAAACTGAACCCCAAGATGCCAGACTCTGCATACAATGCAATGCCACAGAAACAGAAAATGTCCCCTAGTACTGTGCAAAATATAAAGACAGCAGATGTAAATTTGAAAAAAAACTAACAAATACCAATCACCACTTTACAAATTAACAAATAGAAATAAAACATAGAAAATAAAATACCATTTTATTGGACTAATACATTTAGCTGTCAGAGGCCAAAACCTTCTTCCTCAGGTCAATACAGTATAGTGTGTTACAGTGTCCTAACCTGACCTGAGGAAGGGGGTTTTGTTCTCCAAAAGTTAGTCAAAATTTATTAAAATTAGTCCAATAAAAAGATTACCTTATTTACATGTTCTATTATAAACATTTATTAACACAGCTACAATACTACTTTATCCTAAAGCAAAAAAAAATAAAAATATATATTTTATTTAGTTTGTTGTCTCTGGTTTCTGCTTTCCTCATCTTCTTTTCACTGTCTTCCTTCCATCCAGCATCCGTCTTCATTCTTTCTCTGACATCCAGTGTCTGCCCTCTCTGCTGTCCCCGCCATCCAATGTCTGCCCTCTCTCCCTGCCCTTTCCATTCACTGTCTGCCTTCCCTCTCCCCCCCATCCATCCAGGGTCTGCCCTCCCTCACCCCCTTCCATCCATCCAGGGCCTGCCCTCCCCTCTTCCCCCATCCATCCAGGGTCTGCCCTCCCTCACCCCCCCATCCATCCATCCATCGTCTGTCCCCCCTCTCTCTCTCTGCCCCTTTTTTCAGCCCCCAGTTCCAGCCCTCTTATCCCACCTGCCCCTAGTTCTAGCCCCAGCCCACATCTCCCACTTGCCCCCCTTTTTCAGCCCCACTATCCCACCAGTCCGCAGTTTCAGCCCCAGCCCTTTTCTCTCACCAGTCCTGAGCTTCAGCCCCAGCCACTTCTCCCTGTCCCCTTTTCAGCCCCCAGTCCCCCCAGTTTCTGCCCCTGCACCCTTTAAGCCCCCAGTTCCAGTACTAGCCCCCTTATCCCACCTACCCTCCTTTTCAGCCCCAGACCCATTTTCCCACCAGCCCCAGGCATGGCTCCCATTTTCTCGCATGGCCCCTTCCCCCCACCTGTCCCCTTCTCTCCTCTTCTCCCATCTGAGATCCCCCTCCCCACCCCAGTCCCCTTCTCCCCTCTTCTCCCATCTGAGACCCCCTCCTCACCCCAGTCCCCTTCTCCCATCTGAGACTCCCCTCCCCACATCCCCTTCTCCCATCTGAGACCCCCCACCCCCTTCTCCCCACTCCCCTTCTCCCCTCCTCCCATCTGAGACCCCCCACCCCCCCTTTTCCCATCTGAGATCCCCCTCCCCTCCCCACCCCAGTCCCCTTCTCCCCTCTTCTCCCATCTGAGACCCCCCTCCCCACCCCAGTCCCCTTGTCCCATCTGAGACCCCCCTCCCCAGTCCCCTTCTCCAATCTGAGGCCCCCCTCCCCAGTTCCCTTCTCCCATTTGAAAACCCCCTCCCCAGTCCTCCTCTCCCATCTAAGCCCCCCCAACTCGACCCACCTGCCACCTTCGTGGAGAGACGACAGCCCTTGTCTCCTGCCTCCATCCTGCTATGCCTTAAAGAAAAACCTGAAAAGCGGCATGGCAGGCATGCTTCGTGTCTTCCCTGCCTGCTTGTAAAAGAAAGCGGCAAATCTCTCCTCGTCGACGTCGCAATGTTGCGTCGGGTCTTCCCTCACTGGGTCCCGCCCTCCACGAGGGCGGGACCCAGTGAGGGAAAACCCAACGCAACGTCGTGACGTCGACGAGGAGGTTTGCCGGCGCTTTCTTTTACAAGCAGGCAGGGCAGACACGAAGCATGCCTGCCATGCTGCTTTTCAGGTTTTTCTTCAAGGCACAGCAGGTTGGAGGCAGGAGACGCGGGCTGCCTGCAGTGCCGACGGAGCACCCCCCCACCCACTGACACCCGGGCCGGACCGCCCCCACTGCCCCCCCCCCCTTGGTACGCCACTGGGTAAGATAGATTTAAATATAGAGTCTGCTAGTACTCAGTACTTACATGGAAATAGTGAAGGGAAATCTTGCCTTACCAATCTATTACATTTCTTTGAAGGGGTGAACAAACATGTGGATAAAGGTGAGCCGGTCAATATTATGTATCTGGATTTTCAAAAGGCGTTTGACAAAGTACCTCATGAAAGACTCCAAAGGAAATTGGAGAGATATGGGATAGGAGGTAGTGTCCTATTGTGGATTAAAAACTGATTAAAAGATAGAAAACAGAGAGTAGGGTTAAATGGTCAGTATTCTCAATGGAGAAGGGTAGTTAGTGGAGTTCCCCAGGGGTCTGTGCTGGGACTCCTGCTTTTTAACATATTTATAAATGACTTAGACATGGGGGTAACTAGTGAGGTAATTAAATTTGCTGATGACACATAGTTATTCAAAGTAGTTAAATCACGGGAGGATTGTGAAAAATTACAAGAGGACCTTACGAGACTGGGCATCTAAATGACAGATGACATTTAATGTGAGAAAGAGCAAAGTGATGCATGTGGGAAAGAGGAACCTGAATTATAGTTATGTAATGCAAGGTTCCATATTAGGAGTCACTGACCAGGAAAGGGATCTAGGTGTCATCGTTGATGATAGGTTGAAACCCTCTGTTCCATGTGCAGCGGTGGCTAAGAATGCAAATAGAATGTTAGGTATTATTAGGAAAGGAATGGAAAACAAAAATGAGGACGTTATAATGCCTTTGTATCGCTCAATGGTGTGACCACACCTCGAATATTATGTTCAATGCTGATCACCACATCTCAAAAAGATATAGTGGAATTAGAAAAGGTACAGAGAAAGACCATGAAAATGATAACGGGGATGGGACGACTTCCCTATGAGGAAAGGCTAAAGCGGCTAGGGCTCGCTTGTTTCTTGTGAATCGCTTGTTTACTGTTTCCGAAAATACTAGGTCTAGGGGACACGCAATAAAGCTACAAAGTAGTAAGTTTAAAACGAATTGGAGAAAATATTTCTTCAATGAATGTGTAATTAAACTGTGGAGTTCGTTGCCAGAGAATGTAGTAAAAGCAGTTAACTTAGTGGGGATTAAAAAAGGTTTGGATGGCTTCCTAAAGGAAAAATCCATAAGCCATTATTAAAATGGACTTGGGGAAAATCCACTGCTTATTTCTAGAACAAGCAGCATAAAATGTATTGTACTGTTTTGGGATCTTGCCAGGTACAACAATAATTGTACCTGACATCCAGGACTAATTGTGTTAACAAAACTATGTAAGCCATTTTGAGCCTGCAAATAGGTGGGAAAAGGTGGGATACAAATGCAATAAATAAATAAATACTTGTAAGCTGGATTGGCCACTGTTGGGAACAGGATGCTGGGCTTGATGGACCTTCGGTCTGTCCCAGTATGGCAATACTTAAGTACTTATCTACTTATGTACTTATATCTAACTGTTGTGGGGAGGAGGAGAAGGATAGTTGTTTTGAGGTTAAAATAGGATTAATTAACACATGATCTGTGAACAATTAGATACACTTAATTTATGATTTAATTGAGGAGAATGGACTATATCTTTTACGTAATACAAGGACTTCGGTAGAGGAGACAGAATGAGTTTATCACCGATATTGGGTAGTAGGTACCTATCCCACAGAATCTCAGGACTTTTGGCAGAGGTGGGGTGGGTACAGCCATCATCTTTCAGGAATTCCTGAATCTAGAATTCATATCTATTAGATACATTCTCAGAACTAAATGTTCAGTCTTAAAATGGACACAGTAACATTGAGGGGAATAATCGAATGGCGCCGGCGAAATACATGGCCGGCGATGTATTTTGGCGGTGCCACAAACAGCTGGCCAGACCCGTATTTTCGAAAAAGATGGCCGGCCATCTTTTGTTTCGATAATACGGTTCCGGCCAGCCAAATGCCTTGGAAAGTTATGTCTGCCATCTCAAACCCCGGCCAAATTCAAGACATTTGGCCGTGGGAGGAGCCAGCATTTTTAGTGCACTGGCCCCCCTGACATGCCAGGACACCAACCGGGCTCCCTAGGGATCACTGCGGTGGACTTCAGAAAAGCTCCCACGTGCATAGCTTCCTTACTTTGGGAGCTGAGCCCCCAAACCCACTACCCACAAATGTACTGCACCCACTAAAACTGCTCCAGGGAACTGCATACAGCCTCTAGGACTTATTGCTGCTGTATAACTTTGGCACACCAGTTCAGACCTGAAGACTAATCTCTCTGAAAAAGTCCTTTCTTGAAATAACCACGTTTACTCACAGTTAACTGCAGATCAGAGGTTGGCAAAGAGTCCCCTGGTACTAAGATGAGCAGTAGGTCAGAGCTGGCACAATGGTGTACAATGCCCTCTTTCAGCACCATTCAAGGTAAGAACTACGTTCTCTAACGTGGGTAACACAGGAAAGGGAACTAAAACTGGCTTACAAAATTGGCCACTACCGCATGGACTACAACAGGAAACAAAACAGGGCACACTCTGACCCAGTAAGCAGGGGGAAAGCACCAGGGGAGTAGAGCCTACCAACTACCAATACCTACACCCACCACAATGCATTGCTGATGTGACTCTGCAGTGCAAATAACAGAAAAGGTGTCACACTCACCCCAGAGCCACATCACAAGCAGGAAAAGGCTGTCGGAGGACAGAACACATTCTGCTGTCATGGAGGTGGGTACGGCATTTGAGGCTGGCATACAGGCTGGAAAAAAAAGTGTTTAAAGTGGGGTTTTTTTTGGTGGGAGGGGATTAGTGACCACTGAGGGAGTACGGGGAGGTCATCTCCGCTTCCTTCCAGTGGTCATGTGGTCAGTTCGGGCACCTTTTTGAAGCTTGGACCTGAAAAAAAGGGACCAAGTAAAAGCGGCCAAATGCTCTTCATCGCCGCCTTTTTTTTTCCATTATGGGCTAAAGCCGCCATTTCGTAACCCCGCCCATGCCCGCCCATGTCCCGCCTTTGCATCGCTGCCAACATGCCCCCTTGAACTTTCGGCGGGTCTGCGATGGGAATGCGGCGATGGTGTCAAAATAGCGGCTTTCGATTATACCGATTTGGCTGCCGTTGCGAGATCGCCGGCCATCTCCCGATTTGTGTGGGAAGATGGCCGGCGATCACTTTCGAAAATGAGCTGGATAGTAACATAGTAGATGACGGCAGAAAAAGACCTGCACGGTCCATCTAGTCTGCCCAACAATTTAAACTCATATGTGCTACTTTGTGTGTATACCTGACCTTGATTTGTTTCTGCCATTTTCAGGGCACAGACCGTAGAAGGCCGCCCAGAAACAAGGCCAACCTCCGAACCACCAGCCCCGCCTCCCCCCACCAGATCTGCCACCCAATCTCGACTAAGCTTCTGAGGATCCATTCCTTCCGAACAGGATTCCTTTATGTTTATCCCACGCATGTTTGAATTCCGTTACCGTTTTCATCTCCACCACCTCCCGCGGGAGGGCATTCCAAGTATCCACCACTCTATCTCTGAAAAAATACTTCCTGACTTTTTCTTGAGTCTGCCGCCCTTCAATCTCATTTCATGTCCTCTTGTTTTACCGCCTTCCCATCTCCGGAAATGGTTCGTTTGTGGATTTATAGCTTTCAAATATTTGAACGTCTTTATCGTATCGCCCGTTTCTCCTTTCCTCCAGGGTATACATGTTCAGGTGCGCAAGTCTCTCCTCATACGTCTTGTAACGCAAATCCCATACCATTTTCGTAGCTTTTCTTTGCACCGCTTCAATTCTTTTTACATCCTTAGCAAGATACGGCCTCCAAAACTGAACATAATACTCCAGGTGGGGCCTCACCAACGACTTATACAGGGGCATCAAAACCTCTTTTCTTCTGCTGGTCACACCTCTCTCTATACATCCTAGCAACCTTCTAGCTACGACCACCGCCTTGTCACACTGTTTTGTCGCCTTCAGATCCTCAGCTACTATCACCCCAAGATCCCTCTCCCTGTCCATACATATCAGACTCTCCCCGTTTAACACATACATTTCCCGTGGATTTCTACACCCTAGAAATTATTATTAGTCTTGGTTTATTATATGCTATCTGTTCCCAATTTATCATCCCAAACAGTGGCTCTATATTTTGGCTGAGAAAGCCTAATCATTAAATTTTTGGCCTTTTGCAGGATCATGGACTTTCTCAGTTGAAAGAGTCAAAAGCTCATATTACTAGCCATTCCCTTGATGTGGTTTTGTATGTGATAAAGAGTGTATTTATTTGTCTTTCATTACTGTTAACCCATTATAGAAACACAGAAACACGATGGCAGATAAGGGCCAAATGGCCCATCCAGTCTGCCCTTCCTCAGTAAACACTAACTCCTCCTTTTCCTAAGGGATCCTACATGCCTTTCCCATGCTTCCTTAAATTCGGACACAGTCTTCATTTCCACTACCTCCAGCAGGAGACCATTCCTAACATCCGCCACCCTTTCCGTGAAGGAGTATTTTCTTAGATTCATCCTAAGTGTATGTCCTCTCTTCTTCCTATGCCCTCTCATTCCAAGGTTTTCCTTCATTTGAACAAGGCTCACCTCCTGTATACTGATGCAACTGAGGTATTTAAACGTCTCTATCATATCCCCTTTCTCTCACCTCTCTTCCAGCGTATACATGTTGAGGTTCATAAGCCTGTCCCCATATGTTTTATGATGGAGACCTCTTACCAGTTTTGTAGCCGCCCTCTGGACCAACTCCATACTGTTTATATCTTTCCGTAGGTGCGGTCTCCAGAATTGCATGTAGTACTCTAAATGGGACCTCACCAGAGACTTATACAGGGGCACTATCACCTCTTTTTTTTTTCCTGCTGGTCATCCCTCTCCTTTTGCAGCCAAGCATCCTTCTGGCTTTGACCATCTCCTGTTCTACCTGTTTGGCCACTTTAAGGTAATCAGACACAATCTCCCCCAAGTCCCGCTCTTCCTTCATACATAGAAGCACTTCACCCCTGATATTGTACTATGCCCTTGGATTCTTGTAACACAAGTGCATGACATTGCATTTCTTAGCATTAAATTTTAGTTGTCAATTATCAGACCATTCTTCAAATTTTCCCAGATCTTTACTCATGTTATCCACACCCTCCAGGGTATCCACCCTATTATAGAGTTTGGTATCACCCGCAAAGAGATAAAACTTACCAGACAGCCCTTCTGCAATATCACTCACAAAGATGTTAAAAAGCCTAATGACTGATCCCTGTGGTACACTATTGATCAGTGGCGTAGCCAGACCTGACATTTTGGCTGGGCCCAGAGCTAATATGGGTGGTATATATATATCAGTAGTGTTTCTTGGGATACTACAAAATAATGCCTTAGAATGCACTTTATGACGGATTCCTAAGTATTCTACCCAACAACTGCCCTGCATCAACATAAACCACATACTCACTGGGTGGGGATGGGCTCCTCATTGCCTAGGCCAGGGCAAAAGAGATATATTTAATGACTAAATACATCTTTTTTTTTGCCCTAGGCGGTGAACAGTCTAACCCCCCATCCAGTGTCTACCCCCCTCTCTTCCCTTTCCTTCCAGCATCTGCCCCCTCTCTTTCCCCTTTCCATCCAGCGTCTACTCCCTCTCTCTCCCCTTTCCATCCAGCGTTTGCCCCCTATCTTCCCTCTTTCCATCCAGCGTCTATTTTCTCCATCCATATGTAGTTTTTCTCCTCTTTTCCCTTTCCCTCATCTCTGTCAGTGTGCATCTCCTTCCTTTTTCTTTACTCCCCTCCATCCATATGCATCTCCTTCCTCTCTCTCTCTCTCTTCTCTCTCCTCCATCCATGTCCACCATTTTTCCTCTCTCTCTCTCCGCCCCGCCATCCATGTTCCTCTCTTCCCTCCCCTCCATCCATGTCCAGCATTTCTCCTCTCTCCCCTCCATCCATGTGCATCTCCTCCTGTTTTCCCTCCCCTCCATCCATGTCCAGCATTTCTCCTGCCCTCCCCTGCATCCATGTCCAGCAACTGTCCTCTCTTCCCTGCCCTCACCCATCTTTGTCCAGCAAATGTCCTCTCTCCCCTGCCCTCCCCTCCATCCATTGTTGTCATGCAACTGTCCTCTCTCCCCTGCCCTCTCCCCCATCCATATTCAGCAATTCTCCTCTCTCCCCTGCCCTCCCCTCCATGTCTAGCGATTTCTCCTCTCCCCTCCCTCCCATCCATGTCCAGCGATTCTCCTCTGCCCTCCCCTCCATGTCCAGCGATTTCTCCTCTCTCCCCTTCCCTCCCCTCCATGTCCAGCGATGCTCCTTTGCCCTCCCCTCCATGTCCAGTGACACCCCAAACCCCACCTGCCCCCCTGAGTTCCAGTTCCAACCCCCCCTGCCCGACCTGTTCTCCCTCACCAGCCCTCCTTGCTTTCCTGCTGCCCAGCCATAGCTTAAAACTCATTTTACTAACCTGACTGAAGTCGTGACTGCAGAAGCAGAGTACAGCCGGCTCAGCCTTCCCCTGCTCTCTCAGCGTCCTGCCCTTGCGTAAACAGGAAATGAGGGCGGGACCACAGCTGAGAGAGAAGGGGAAGGCTGAGCCGGCTGTACTCTGTTTCTGCAGTCACGACTTCAGTCAGGTTAGTAAAATGAGTTTTGGATGTTGTTGGGTTGGGGCTAGTTAGGGTGGGCGGGCCTGGAGCAAAAGTGGCTGGGCCTGCGCCCATCTAGGCCCACCCGTGGCTATGCCCCTGCTACTGATAACACCCTTATCCTCCAGTTACCACTGTCTCCTCCCATTTAACCAGTTTCTAACCCAGGCAGTCACTTTTCTGTCATGGTTGTGGCCGTGCCCTTATGTCCAGACCTACTGTTTCTATGTATCTAGCTCTGTGACCTCTCCAGTCTACCTTTTTTCCTGTTGTTGTTCTTCCTGTTAGCTAAGTCTCGCTTTGGTGTACCTGGAGGCATATTTTCAAAGCACTTTGGGAGGCTAAGTTCCATAGGTTTCTATGGAACTTTGGGAGGCTAAGTGCTTTGAAAATGAGCCCGCAGGTCTCCCTGCTTCTGCTTCATTTCCTACTTGTGACATCATCAGCATACTCCTTTATAAGGACCCAGGGAGCTTTCCTGAATTGCCTTTGCAACAGGTCCATTTTTTCCTTTTTCTTGTACTGTTTGATTCTGAGGGAACTGGTCTTCTTGTTATACTGTGCCTTTGGGCACAGCTTTGAGCCCTGTGTGAGTGGTTTTGGTTTGAATCTGTATGGATTACTTCCCTGTTAGGTTTGCTCTCAAGCAAAGCCCTACTACTACTATTTAGCATTTCTATAGCGCTACAAGGCGTACGCAGCGCTGCACAAACATAGAAGAAAGACAAGCCCTCTTCTGTTTCTCTGTGTGTGTTGTTCTGCTTAAAGCCCTCTTCTGTTTCTCTGTGTGTGTTGTTCTGCTTTAAACCTGTATGGATTACTAGCCTGTTAACTTTGCTTCCAAGCAAAGCCCTGTTTTTCTGTGTGTGGTTCTGGTTTGAACCTAAATAGATTCCTTTCTTGTTACCTAGGCTCTCCAGCATAAGCCTGTTCTGTTTCCTTGTGTGGTTTCCCTTGTTACCTTTCACTGTTCAGAGAGCCGGTTGTTGCCAGCCCAGCTGCTTTCCTTGATTATCTTGCTCCCGTGCAGCTGGGTGTGCTCTGTCTCTGCCTTCCTTTTCTTTCCTTACCTGGCTGTGTGCTGGCTGGGTTTTGGTAAGAACATTGTTTTTCCCTTTGTTTGCTTTAAACCTTTGACTGCAGTGTAAGCCCTGCTTCTTGCTGACTTGTGTTTTAGAAGCAGGCTTTCCCTTTAGCCTGCTTTAATTCTTTGTCTGCTGTGCCTGTCTCCTGATTCTTGTGAGCATTGCTCCTTATCTGATTTGTGTATGTAAAGGCAGCTTTCCCTGTTTGCTTTCCCTTTGTCTCTAGTGTCTGTTATTTGACTCTGTGGCACAGCCTTGTGCATTCCTATAAGTGGCTTCCCTTTATCCTTGAGTGCTGTGTGGCACAGCCTTGTGTATTTCTATAAGTGGCTTCCCTTTACCCTTGAGTGTTATATGGTACAGCCTAGAGTGTTCCAATGAGTGGCTTCCATTTTCCCTTGAGTGCTGTGTGGCACAGCCTTGTGTATTCCTATGAGTGGCTTCCCTTTTTCCCTTGAGTGTCTGGTGGCACACCCTTGAGTACTACTTTGAGTGGCTTCCCTTTTTCCTGCGTGCTGTATGGTACAGCTAGATTGTTCCTTCATGAGTGGCTTCCCTTATCCTTAGGTGCCATGTGGCACAGCCTTGTGTATTCCTATGAGTGGCTTCCCTTTTTCCCTTGAGTGTCTGGTGGCACACCCTTGAGTACTAAGTAGTACTCAAGGGTGACAGAACACGCAAGACAAGCAATAAGCACCACCAGAAAAGGGAGATAGACCACTCAGGCGGGCCTCACGGCCGATCTGGAACCCACTCATACAGAGTCCAAGCGTATGGGCCTCACAGCTAAACTGGAACCAAATCATACCAGAAGGAAGGGAAAGAAACAGAACGGAATCTCTTGAGCAAGTACTACTCAAGCAGTGCACACACACTGCACTAAACAGAACCACAAACAAGGGGTCTAAAGACCCTACACACGGGCACAAAGAAACTGAAGGGGGAAAGACAACCCCTCTAGACTCACATGGTAGAAACCACAAGTAAAAGATAAGAAAACCACACAGGGAGGCAGCACAGGGCTGGGCTTAGAACCACAGTTATAAACGAATAGTCGTAACCAAGTCAAACAGACATCACACAGAGAGGTAACTCAAGGCTGAGCTAGTAGTCCCAGCTAAACATAAGAACTGTCCACCAGGCACTCAAGGGAAAAAGGGAAGCCACTCATAGGAATACACAAGGCTGTGCCACATGGCACCTAAGGATAAGGGAAGCCACTCATGAAGGAACAATCTAGCTGTACCATACAGCATGCAGGAAAAAGGGAAGCCACTCAAAGTTTTCCTGCATGCTGTATGGTACAGCTAGATTGTTCCTTCATGAGTGGCTTCCCTTATCCTTAGGTGCCATGTGGCACAGCCTTGTGTATTCCTATGAGTGGCTTCCCTTTTTCCCTTGAGTGCCTGGTGGACAGTTCTTATGTTTAGCTGGGACTACTAGCTCAGCCTTGAGTTACCTCTCTGTGTGATGTCTGTTTGACTTGGTTACGACTATTCGTTTATAACTGTGGTTCTAAGCCCAGCCCTGTGCTGCCTCCCTGTGTGGTTTTCTTATCTTTTACTTGTGGTTTCTACCATGTGAGTCTAGAGGGGTTGTCTTTCCCCCTTCAGTTTCTTTGTGCCCGTGTGTAGGGTCTTTAGACCCCTTGTTTGTGGTTCTGTTTAGTGCAGTGTGTGTGCACTGCTTGAGTAGTACTTGCTCAAGAGATTCCGTTCTGTTTCTTTCCCTTCCTTCTGGTATGATTTGGTTCCAGTTTAGCTGTGAGGCCCATACGCTTGGACTCTGTATGAGTGGGTTCCAGATCGGCCGTGAGGCCCGCCTGAGTGGTCTATCTCCCTTTTCTGGTGGTGCTTGTTGCTTGTCTTGCGTGTTCTGTCTATTTGCCATGTCTGGTATCCTGTGTGTATTCAGTGCCTGGTTCACCTCTGCTCTGCGCCTCCCCAGAGGACTTGTCTGCTGCAGCCTGGCTGCAGCCCAAGGGCTCACCATCCCGGGTTCTGTGACAAGTTCCAATATTGAGGGCACTAACTTTATTAATCAGTTGCCTGTGTGGAACAGTGTCAAGGGCTTTGCTAAAATCCAAATACTCCACATCTAGTGCCCCTCCCATGTCCAACTGTTTGGTCACTCAGTCAAAAATCAGTCAGATTCGTCTGACACAACCTGACTCTAGTGAAGCCATGCTGCCTTGGGTCCTGCAGGCCATTCGATTTCAGAAACCTCATGAACCTCCGCTTTAGAAGCATTTCCATTAGTTTACTTACCATCGAGGTTAGACTGACAGGTCTGTAATTCCCAACCTCCTCCTTACTTCCACTCTTGTGCAGATGGACCACATCTACCCTTTTCCAGTTTTCCGGGACCACACTAGGCTCTAGGGAATCACTGAAAAGGTCAGACAGCGTATCCGCCAGGACATCTCCTAGTTCCTTGAGTACTTCGGATGTATTCCATCAGGCCCCATCGCTTTGTCTACTTTTAGTTTAGCTAGCTCCTCACGAACACAGTCTTCTGAGAATTGGTCCAGGTCTACCAGGACTACCATCCATCCCCATATCTGAAAAAGTCTTGTTCCCCAATTTTACCGTATCGACTATCTTTTCCTCCATTTGCCTCTTAGCTTCCCTGATAGCTTTTATAGCTTCACTTAACTTTTCCAGGTATTTTTGCCTGTTTTCCTCTTTCTGAGTTGTCTTATATCGTACAAAGACTAACTTTTCCCCCCTTATCTTTTCAGCAACCACATTAGAAAACCAGAGTGGTCTTCTTTTTCTCTTTCTTTTATGTAATTTTTTAGCATATAGGTTTGTTGCCTTTAAAATGGCTCCTTTCAGTTTTGCCCATTGCTGATCTACTTCCTTCAGCTGTTCTCATTCAACTAACTCTCGGCAGTTAGTTCTTTTAAAATCTAGGCTCTTCAGTCTTGAGAAAACTCTCTATTCCTTTGTCTTAATGTTGAACCACACCATTCGGAGATCACTAGATGTCAAATGATCTCCCACCGTAACATCAGAAACACTGTCCCCGTTTGTAAGCACCAGGACTAGAATAGCTCCATCCCGCATCGGTTCCATCACCCACTGCTGAAGCAATTCCTCCTGTAGAGAATACAAAATCCCTTTGCTTCTAGACAACCTCGCAGCAGGGATGCTCCAATCAATGTCCGTCATATTAAAATCACCCATCAGTAGTACTTCCCCTTTTCTAGTTATCTTATGGATATCTTCAATTAAGTCTCCGTCCGATTCTTCTGACTGTGAAGGTGACCTGTATATTACACCAATGGGGTCACGTGATGGCAAATGATTTCAAATGCCCCCGACACAGCCCCCAACAGCTGTGGAGGAATGTGTGCAGCTTAGCCTTTTTTCTCATAGGAAAGAAAATTAGCATTTTTATCCTCTCGACTCACTGTTTTATTTTTATTTTTCTTTGGAAACGATATCTTGTATTTGTTTTAAGATGGATCAAGTTAGTTCCATTGGCTTTTCACCCCCTCCAATTTTTTCACAACAGGAGGTATCAGACAGCAGATGCAAAGCCATTTTAAGATTAACTTTCACAAGAAACCATAGGGGGGTCGAACTCATCAGGCTTTCAATATGCACTGACTTGTAAACTGCAAAGAAAAAAAAAAAAGCTCAATCCCAGATCCTCCCCTCCTTCTCCTGGGACCCAGGGCCAGATGCACTAAACCTAACGAGCCAATAATGAGCCATTAATGGGCCATTAACAAGCAAGTAGTAACCCTGACATGCACTAAAAGCCATTTTACGTCAATGGTAGCAGCTAACGAAAACGGAATGCAGATAAGCAAATTGTGTAGAAACCCTATTGTAATGAGATGCACTATGCTTTTCCGATTGCCTTAATGGTGGAAACTCTAACGAAAGGTCTGTACCTCTTGTTGGGGCTGCACGGGATTGAAAACTGATGAAAAACCGCTATAAAAGTCATTCCGCCCCCCCCCCCCCCCGCTGCAATAATAAAAACAAAAGTGCAGTTGAGTCCGGCCATCAAGAAAAGCCGTCCGTTTTCGCTGTCATTCACCTCTGCAATAATAAAAAACGCCTTTTTTTGCCATGCTTCACTCAGCTGAGAGACCCGGAAGTCTCTGAGCCAATCAAGGAAGTTTTTATTATTGAATGGACATCTTTTTTCAAGCGGAGCCGTCGTGCATTCGGATCATTTCCTCCTCCTCTTCACGCTGGTGTCTTTTTTCAAGTGGAGCCGTCGTGCGTTCGGATCATTTCCTCCTCCTCTTCACGCTGGTGTCTTGGGTTCCCCTTCTCCATCCCCCGCCCGCTCCCCCTCCCCTCCTCCCACTCAGCCTCCGGTGTTGATCGGTTCGGTGGCCGCCGCTTGCCTCCTCTTGTTTGTTGTTTGCAGCCTCTCTGGTCGGTTACGTTCCCCTGTCTTTTCGCCATGTCGGTGAATGTGGAGGAATTGCGGCAACAGGTCATGATCAACCACTTTGTGCTGGCGGCGGGGTGTGCGGCGGATCAAGTTAAGCAGCTGCTGCAGGCAGCCCACTGGCAGGATGGGTGTCCCGACCCCCCCCCCCCCCCCCAATCATGAGAGGGACATGTGGAATGTGGACTGCTCTTCACCCCCAAACGGGAGATTGGGGCGGCCCTGTCTTCTCCCCCTTACCCTCCCCCTCCAGCAGTCAGGATCACAAGCCCTAAATAATAACAAACAATCAAGGACGTGGCCTGGCGTCCTCTTCTGCTGAATGGGGGGACCCGGGAACTGGAGCAGATGCATTGTTGTTGTTATTATTGTTGTTGTTGCTGTTATTATTATTATGTTGCAGCGTCCAGAGGAGGCATGTAGCAGGGCAGATCGTGTTCCCGGGGGCTCCACCGGCCGACTGTTTACCATCGGAAATTGAGAATGCAAATGAGCTACAACGAGCAGCGCATTTGCATTCCTATTCCTTGATGCCTGCCTTTCCCTTACCGATTCGCTAAGGGAATCGGTAAGGGAAGGGCTCTAACATTTTTTTAAAGCATCTGGCTCCCAATTTCAGTCAGATGTTTTTTCTTTCAGGAAAGAAAAAAGGCATTATTTACTACCTCTTAGGCATATATTCAAAAGAACTAGTGTGAATGGTTAATATAGAATTTTATAACAAAGATGAGGCGATGTGCAGCTTTCTGTGTAAGAATTCACATTCCTTCTCATACCCCCCCACCCTGCCGTCCCCCACCCTTTTCTGCAAACAGCCTGCAGAGCTCTTCACATCAATCATCTTGCATTCGCTCCCAAGACAGTGAATGAGAAAACTCCAGAGCTATATGTGAATAACAATGTAACAGGATAACTGGGAAAAGTTACAGATAAGCAAACTTTTTTTTCTTTTTAAATGAAATAGTGGCAGAACCATGCTTTAGTTTCCTTTGGCAGTGTTCACCTAAGAAGCATACAATTAAAAAAAAATTATGTAAAGCACATGCAAATACATTTTTGAGCACACAATGCAGCTTAACCCAATTCTCACCCACTTTACTCATGTACTTCCAGATGCCAGGCTGGCTACTTGGTTTGATTGCCTCTGTCCTGTGCAACAATGAACAAAAGAAAGGGAAAGGGGGTGGAATTTGATATACCGTCTTTCTATGATTACAATCAAAGTGAATTATATACAGGTCATTTTTCCTCCTCATTAGGCCTCTGTACATAGAGAGCTGCAAGGTCTGGCTAAACATATGCCTCCTCCCCCATTCTCCCTTACCTACAGCACCAAGGACTTTAAAAAATAAAACATCCTCTTTTTTATGGTGAAACGCTAGTGTTGAAATGAGCACCACATTATAAAGTCATGTACAAAAAAATCCTAAGCAGAATTTACTTTGACCCGGAGGTGGACAGGAGTTTACATTTTCTCTATGGCTACTGATGAGTTTGATGCATGCTTGCGCCATCCTTTTTCATGCATCATAGCAGGGCCCTCCAACTGTGGTAAAAGTTTCTTTATTACAAAATTGTTAGAACATGTTGATCTCAGGTTCAGTGTGAAACCTGATCAAATCATATGATACATAAGTACATAAGTATTGCCATACTGGGAAAGACCAAAGGTCCATCGAACCCAGCATCCTGTTTCTAACAGTGGCCAATCCAGGTCACAAAAACCTGGCAAGATCCCAAAAATGTACAAAACATTTTATACTGCTTATCCCAGAAATAGTGGATTTTCCCCACGTCCATTTAATAACGGTCTAAGGACTGTTCCTTTAGGAAGCCGTCCAAACCTTTTTTAAACTCCGCTAAGCTAACCGCCTTTACCATATTTTCTGGCAACGAATTCCAGATTTTAATTCCAGAGCTGAGTGAAGAAAAATGTTCTCCGAATCATTTTAAATTTACTACATTGTAGCTTCATCGTATGCCCCCTAGACCTAGTATTTTTGAAAAGCATGAACAGACGCTTCACATCTACCTGTTCAACACCACTCATGATTTTATAGACCTCTATCATATCTCCCCTCAGCCGCCTTTTCTCCAAGTTGAAGAACCCTAGCCACTTTAGCCTTTCCTCATAGGGAAGTCGTCCCATCCCCTTTATCATTTTCGTCGCCCTTCTCTGCACCTTTTCTAATTCCACTATATCTTTTTTGAGATGCGGCCACCAGAATTGAACACATTATTCAAGGTGCGGTCGCACCATGGAGCGATACAAAGGCAATATAGCATCCTCATTTTTGTTTTTCATTCCTTTCCTAATAATACCTAACATTCTATTTGCTTTCTTAGCCACAGCAGCACAATGAGCAGAAGGTTTCAACGTATCATCAAAGATGACGCCTAGATCCCTTTCTTGGTCCGTGACTCCTAACGTGGAACCTTGCATGACATAGCTATAATTCGGGTTCCTCTTTCCCACATGCATCACTTTGCACTTGCTCACATTAAACATCATCTGCCATTTAGATGCCCAGTCTCCCAGACTCGTAAGGTCCGCTTATAATTTTTCACAATCCTCCCGTGATTTAACGACTTTGAATAACTTTGTGTCATCAGCAAATTTAATTACCTCACTAGTTACTCCCATCTCTAGGTCATTTATAAATATGTTAAAAAGCAGCGGTCCGAGCACAGACCCCCCGGGGAACCCCACTAACTACCCTTCTCCATTGAGAATACTGACCATGTAACTCTACTCTCTGTTTTCTATCTTTTAACCAGTTTTTAATCCACAATAGAACACTACCTCCTATCCCATGACTCACCAATTTCCTCTGGAGTCTTTCATGAGGTACTTTATCAAACGCCTTCTGAAAATCCAGATACACAATATCAACCGGCTCACCTTTATCCACATGTTTGTTCACCCCTTCACAGAAATGTAGTAAATTGGTGAGGCAAGATTTCCCTTCACTAAATCCATGTTGACTTTGTCTCATTAATCCATGCTTTTGAATATGCTCTGTAATTTTGTTCTTAATAATAGTCTCTACCATTTTGCCCGGCACTGACGTCAGACTCACTGGTCTATAATTTCCCAGATCTCCTCTGGAACCTTTTTTAAAAATCGGCGTTACATTTGCCACCCTCCAATCTTCCGGTACCACGCTCGATTTTAAGGATAAATTACATATTTCTAACAATAGCTCCGCAAGCTCATTTTTCAGTTCTATCAGTACTCTTGGATGAATACCATCCAGTCCAGGAGATTTGCTACTCTTCAGTTTGTAGAACTGCCCCATTACATCCTCCAGGTTTACAGAGAATTCATTAAGTTTCTCTGACTCGTCAGCTTCAAATACCATTTCCGGCACCGGTATCCCACCCAAATCTTCCTCGGTGAAGACCGAAGCAAAGAATTAATTTAATCTCTCCGCTATGGCTTTGTCTTCCCTGATCGCCCCTTTTACTGCTCGGTCATCTAGCGGTCCAACTGATTCTTTTGCCGGCTTCCTGCTTTTAATATACCTAAAAAAATTTTACTATATGTTTTTTTGCCTCCAACGCAATCTTTTTTTCGAAGTCCCTCTTAGCGTTCCTTATCAGCGCTTTGCATTTCACTTGACATTCCTTATGCCGTTTCTTATTATTTTCAGTCGGTTCCTTCTTCCATTTTCTGAAGGATTTCTTTTAGCTCTAATAGCTTCCTTCACCTCACTATTTAACCACGCCAGCTGTCGTTTGGTCTCCTGTCCTCCTTTTTTAATACGCAGAATATATTTGGCCTGGGCTTCCAGGATGGTGTTACACCTGTTGGCAACCTATGTATGAAGAATTGTCAAAATAGTACCTATTTATATATTTTATGGATTCGCTACCGGTGATGTTTAAAGATGACCTGTTGTTTCCGCTCCATAAAGTAAATCTGTTCATCATCGATGATTTTATGGAGTCTGCTTGTAAAAATTATGAGATTGAAAAAGCCTTTATCAAATATCCACACCCAGAAATTTAAGCATTATATATATTGTCCAGACCAATTTTTGTCAAGTCAGAACAAGCTGCACTATCACCTTAAATACAAAATATATGATGTTGTTTAAAAATCCAAGAGAAGCAACAGATAGCTGTTCTCACCACACAAATGTATCCAGGCAAGACACATTTCTTTCTCGAGGCCTTCGAAGACACTACCAGAAAACTGTATGGTTATCTCACTGTGGATTTGAACACGTTGATGCATGAGGCTTACAGATCGAGGATGGACATCTTTCCCCCAGCTCTGACGGCCATATATGGTGAGAAAACAGAAAGTGCCTATAAACAGAAGTGACAAACTCCTGCTTTTTCCACACATGGTAATTGCACTCTCACAGACAACAATATGTCTAGCCATCTGAAGAGGAACATGGAGCTTTTAAAACTTTTAGTTCAGGTTTGCTAAGGAAGAGAAAGGCCATCTTCTGCTTCACTTCGGATGATTTAATAGTGGCTATAGCAGAGATAGCCCTAAACACTCTTCCCCTTGTTTAATATGCCATACAGCAATGCTGACACAGCCCATTCAAAGTGAAGAGGCTGTGCCAGCATTAGCGCAGCAGCAGCCGCCAGCACGGCTTAGTAAATAGGGAATTCTGAAAGGCAACATACAGTTATCACAACATCAAATCAGCATCCTGAAAAGACAAAGACATGCAATAAAGAGTCTCAGAGACAAAAGGATACCTCTTAAATCTAAGAAGAAGCTGGTGATGCAGTCTGGGGGTTTTACTGAACCCTTGTTAAGCTTCGCCTTGCCACTGCCTTATTGGCAATGCAGTACACGGAAAAGATGTACTTGGTCTCTAGCCAGCAGCTTGATCATTTAAGAGGTCCTCCAGGACACCTTGAAAATATTAGAACTGATGCCGTTCAAAGGCTTGATGAAAAAACGAGTGGTATTCTTCAAAGTTCCGGACTAACTGACTACGAAAAGGCCAAATGTTATTCAGTCATAAAAGTGCAACCTGTCATTTGCCAGATAGGGCAAAAAAGTAAGAGACAAAATAAACTTGTATCTCCCTGAACAAAGTCCTAAGCAAATGAAGGTGTTGCTAGATAATGATGGCCAGCCTAACTCTGTTATTCAGGAAGTGTTAAAAGGAATTGGTGCACGTTATAGGAAAAACGTCAAACTGTTGCTCAATAAGCTATCCAGGCAACAAGGATGTGGTGACCTGGAGTGCTGATGGGACTTTTGAATACAAGGAATACCCCGTCAGTGGGTCTAATCTGCTTGACCTTGTTTGCGGGGCTAAGCAGACACATGCTCTTTCCCAACAAAGGAAATCCAGAGGTTGAGAAGAGTTCATGCGGTCCCCGGCCAAACTCAATATACCCTCAATGGTAGTTGGCAATGCAAGCAACAGACATTTACTTGAACTTCTTAAAGAAAAGCACACAGAAATCTTTGTGAAATTCACCACCCCTGAGAAAACTGAAGAAACTCCTCCCCTTAAAAAAAGAAACCTGTGAAAAATGTCAAAGTCCCCTATATGAAACAACTTACATATAATATGTACAGTTTTAATAAAAACACTTTGTATACAGACACATGACGCCAGACCCTTGATTCCTTTTCAGAGTTTTATTTACATGCCGTATGGCACTCTTTATAGGAAACACATCTCTGTAAGTTACAGAACTTGAAAAGATCTACAGGCACAATGCTTTCTTTGTTATTTTTCACAAACTGTATCACCATTTCATCATTTTTTAGAGGAGACTCAGAATATAATTGTAAAATATTTTCACAAGGCAAGTCTTTACAATGGTGGTGTAAGAAAAATATGCAATGGTGATCACAAGTAGTCAATAGAGGATCTTGTCACTGTCTGTTGTGATACACAATAGTTCACAGTGACGACACCCAGCTTTATCTCTCTACACCAGACATCACTGCAGAAACCCAGTTGTGCTTCTGTTTACCATTGCAGGCAAGCTTTTTCATAACACGTACCATATATAAGTGCACATTGACAGATTTGCATTCTAATGGTTTTTTTTACTCTTTAGTTCTCATCATTGCTTTCGTTTTACAAATCTGGCTGTATTTCTCAGTTAAGTAGGCACTATGCTTCTGGTTATCACTTCTTTTGGACTAACCGGCAACTTTAAAACAATCTGAATGTTAACCTTTTTAGCGGTTCAGTCCTTGTACGAACTGATATTTTAATTCCCTTTTTTCAAAAAATAAAAATGTTTATAGTGCATTTTGCTTAAGTAACTGTGGCAATCATATGCTTGGTACTGTGATTTTTCCAAAGATATAACATACACCATTTTTAAGCTAGCCAGTGTTTGTGTTTCTGTAGGGTCTATGTCATTCATTATTATCAATTTCATTATTATTTTTATTTTTCAGTTTTCTCATAAATATGCGTGGTGGTACATCATTTTATTTTATTTCATAAGTCAGTAGGGTTTTATGTTTTTCATTGTCATTTTATTTTTGATCACATATTATCTTTTGATTACATTTTGTTTACAGTCATTTATTTTTACTTTTATTTTTTTCCAGTCACATCCTGCGTTTTAACAATTACACTTTTTTCAAAATTGTCATTCATTTACTCCTTTTTGTTTTTTATATATTTACATAAGTTTTTGTCCAGATTTGTCTTAATTTGAGTGAACCTTTGGAAGAATATCTATATATGCCAATCCATAGGTATGTTGTATCTTACTTAAACTATACCTATGTAAGTCCATTGTGTTTGTCGTTATATATACATATTTTTTATCTTCCGTTTTTATCATTTAAGCATGGTTGTATTTATATTTGCATATTAATATTCAAAATATTATCAATGCATGCCAGTTTGTCGGCGTAACAATGTAATGTTATTGCCTTGTTTATTTTTTAAGTGTATTATTACCTTTATTATTCATGTTTTTCAACCCTAGCTTTCACAAGATAATTTACATTTTTTGTGCATATATATGTTTAAAATTTTCACCATTATTATTGCATACTGTTTTTGTAGGTACAACACTTTTATTGGTATAAGTTTTATTGCGGTTTAGTTTAACATTTTATCCTTCTTATTTTTATTTTTAAACATACATATTTGTGTATTTACGATGTATGTGTAAAAATTGCTTGCGACAATGCAAATGTCTTATCATTTTTATCTTACTTTTGCATATTATCCTTTGTATCAAGCATGATATATGTTTTTATGATATATGTGTTGTATTTTTGTTTTGTTTTAGATCCCTGAAGAAGGCCTCTTTGGCCGAAACACGGACCGTGTAGGGTCTTAATAAATGAATTTGGCTTTTTTACATCTGTGATTTTAGTTTGGTCTTTCTGTACCTGATCGGAAGCCAGTGAAGTGACTTGAGGAGAGGGGTGATATGAGCATATCGGTCTAGGTGGAAGATAAGATGCGCAGCAGAGTTCTGAACGGATTGAAGGGGGGATAGATGGTTAAGTGGGAGGCCAGTGAGGAGTAGGTTGCAGTAGTCAAGGCGAGAGGTAATGAGAGAGTGGATGAGAATTCGGGTGGTGTGCTCAGAGAGGAAAGGGCGAATTTTGCTGATGTTATAGAGAAAGAAGCGACAGGTCTTGGCTGTCTGCTGGATATGGGCAGAGAAGGAGAGGGAGGAGTCGAAGATGAATCCAAGGTTGCGGGCAGATGAGACGGGGAGGATGAGGGTGTTGTCGACTGAAATAGAGAAAGGTGGGAGAGGAGAAGTGGGTTTGGGTGGAAAGACAATGAGCTCGGTCTTGACCATGTTCAGTTTCAGGTGGCGGGTGGACATCAGGCAGCAATGTCGGATAAGCAGGCCGATACAGCGAAGGGCGACGAAAATGATAGTGGGGATGGGACGACTTTCCTATGAAGAGAGGCTGAGAAGGCTAGGGCTTTTTAGCTTGGAGAAGAGACGGCTGAGGGGAGATATGATAGAAGTGTATAAAATAATGAGTGGAATGGATCGGGTGGATGTGAAGCGACTGTTCACGCTATCCAAAAATACTAGGACTAGAGGGCATGAGTTGAAGCTACAGTGTGGTAAATTTAAAACGAATCGGAGAAAATTTTTCTTCACCCAACGTGTAATTAGACTCTGGAATTCGTTGCCGGAGAACGTGGTACGGGCGGTTAGCTTGACGGAGTTTAAAAAGGGGTTAGATAGATTCCTAAAGGACAAGTCCATAGACCGCTATTAAATGGACTTGGAAAAATTCCACATTTTTAGGTATAACTTGTCTGGAATGTTTTTACGTTTGGGGAGCGTGCCAGGTGCCCTTGACCTGGATTGGCCACTGTCGGTGACAGGATGCTGGGCTAGATGGACCTTTGGTCTTTCCCAGTATGGCACTACTTATGTACTTATGTACTTTGGCCTGGGTTTCTGCAGTGATGTCTGGTGTAGAGAGATAAAGCTGGGTGTCGTCAGCATAAAGGTGATATTGGAAACCATGAGATGAGATCAGCGAGCCCAGGGAAGAGGTGTAGATTGAAAAAAGAAGGGGTCCAAGGACAGATCCCTGAGGATCTCCTTTTCAAAGAAAAAGAAAAGAAAAACAGTGAGTCCAGAGGCTAAAAATTCCTATTTTCTTTCCTGTGAGAACACATTCCTCCATGGCTGTAGGGAGCAGTGTCAGGGACATTTGATTCCCATCATATGACCCCATCCAAGATGGAGGCTAGCAGAGGATGTATATAGTGCTCACTGCCATCTTGGTAAAGGGGCATGGCTATGAGGTCACTCCAGCTTTATCACCAAAAGAGGTGGCATTTGGGGTAGGGTTATGTAAAAGGAAGCAGGGTTTCTGTGTGGCTATGCAAATAAAGTGGGATAAGAGGTGGGGTCATGCAAAATGGGTTGGGCTTGGGAGGAGCTAGGACATCATATCCCATGATGTAATTCAAGGAGACGGGGATTGGGAGGGGGCAGGGTTGGCTTGGGTGTGTCCAGATTAGCTGAAAACCAGGATGTGGCACCTTTCAAAATCTATTAGTTTAACAAAAGCAGGTGATATATACTACTATTATCTTTTTCAAAAGGCTTATGAAACCTAATACTACCCCTTCATCGAGAACTTGGTAGTGAAGGTCGGGGGGGGGGGGGGTGTATTTTGGATTCATCTTTCTACATCTTTCTCTCTTTATGATTTACTGGTACAGTATAATTAATTTTTCTATTTTGTTTTACTTTCCATTATTTAATCATTTTGCTTTATATTTATATCTTTTATTAGAACTGTCAACTGCTGGCATGCCATGGTAAATCAGCAGTACATTTTTATACTAATAAACTGCTGAGATACTATGCTAAATCAGCAGTATAAAAAAGGTTTGGATAGCTTCCTCTTTCTGAGAAGTTCTGAGAGAAGAGGACAGTTCTCTGGTAAATGAACACTATTTTGCTTTGTGCTATGAGAACTTAAAGATTGGAGTTTAAAGGAGGAAATTTAGGTTAGTGATAGGCAAATTAAAAATATAAAAAAACAAATTTTATCAACTAATCTCCATAGTCTTTTCCCCTTAATTTTAAAATCTTGATCTTTGTACCACAGCATTAACAGACTCTAGCAGGCACTGCAGGATCTAATTTAGTATTAAGGGGGGAATACAATGAGAGAGAGAGAGAGGGAAAAGCAAGCAGGACCTAGTTTAGTATTAAGAGGGGAGTAAAAAGAGAGAGAGAGAAAAGCAAGCATTATTAACTAGTTGCCGTGGAGGGGCATAATCAAACGCGAACGCCCATCTCCATGGGCGCCTATCTCCGAGGATGGATATGCGAAGGGGCGGGACAGACCGTATTTTCGAAAAAGATGGGCGTCCATCTTTTGTTTCAATAATATGGTTGGTGCCGGGCAAATGCATCGGATTTGGGTGGATTTGAGCTGGGCGGTATCAGTTTTCAGCAATAATGGAAACCAAAAGCGCCCAGCTGAAAAACGAACAAATCCAAGGCATTTGGTCATGGGAGGGGCCAGGATTCGTAGTGCACTGGTCCCCCTCACATGCCAGGACACCAACTGGGCACCCTAGGAGGCACTTGTAACAAAAAAATATTAAAATACCTCCCAAGTCCATAGCTCCCTTACCTTGGGTGCTGAGCCTCCCAAATCCCCCCCAAAACCCACTCCCCACAACTCTACACCATTACCATAGCACTTATAGCTGAAGGGGGGCACCTAGATGTGGGTACAGTGGATTTTGTGGGCAGTTTGGAGGGCTCACATTTACCAGCACAAGTGTAACAGGTAGGGGGGGATGGGCCTGGGTCCACCTGCCTGAAGTCCACTGCACCCACTAACAACTGCTCCAGGGACCTGGATACTGCTGTGATGGAGCTGGGTATGACATTTCAGGCTGGCATACAGGCTGGAAAAAAGTTTTTAAAGTTCTTTTTTTTTTGGTGGGAGGGGGTTAGTGACCACTGGGGGAGTCAGGGGAGGTCATCCCTGATTCCCTCCGGTGGTCATCTGGGCAGTTGGAGCACTTTTTGGGGACTTGTTTGTGAAAAAAAGGGTCCAGAAAAAGTGACCCAAATTCTCGCTTCTGGCGCCCTTCTTTTTTCCATTATCGGCCGAGCGCGCCCACCTCTCCTCGGCCAATAAACACGTCCCAGTCCCGCCTTCACCACGCCTCCGACACCCCCCGTCAACTTTGTTCATTCCCGCAACAGACTGCAGTTAGAGGCGCCCAAAATCGGCTTTCGATTATACCGATTTGGGCGCCCACGGGAGAAAGGCGCCCATCTCCTGATTTGGGTCGAAATATGGGCGTCTTTCTGTTTTAAAAATAAGCTGGATAGTGTACAACCCTTTTCCCATAAATTGAAATTTTCTCTAGAAATAGGCATTTTTCCCATAGTTTTAAACTGAAACCTTTTCTAGAGGTAGAAACTTAACAACCAAAAAATCTTGTTCTAAAAGGCAGTTATTTTCTGTTCTTTGGCTGCTGGCGAGGTAGCACGTCCAGCGACCTCAATTAGGTGTTAACTAAGGTGTGGGGAAGTATAATATTTGCATAGGTTGCTGAGTTAGCTTCAAAGAGCCCGTTTAAAAAAGGCCCCTTAGATTCAAAACTATATAAAGAGAAAAGGTCCCACTAAACTTTCCTTCTGAGAAGTTCTGAGAGAAGAGGACATTTCTCTGGTAAGTGAACACTATTTTGCTTTGTGCTTTGGGAACTTAAAGATTGGGGTTTAAAGGAGGAATTGTAGGTTAGTGAAAGACAAAATAAAAATATAAAAAAGCAAATTTTATCAACTAATCTCCATAGTCTTTTCCCCTTAGTTTAAGAAACTTGAACTTTGTACCACAGCATTAACAGATAGACTCTAGCAGGCACTGCAGGATGTAGTTTAGTCTTCCCACCCCTAGGACAACTCTTCATTTATAGTAAGTTATTGTAATTAGGGTAACAAGCAAGGAGTGCTCTTACAGAGTTTTAAATACATTTCATTACTATTTAAGAAGGAAACACTAAATAAATCATACAATATACTATATAAACTAAAATACATTTTAATATCAGGCTAATATCCCTAGTCTTGTAGCAAGTTTTAAATGATTGAAAAACTCAAAAACACTAAGATGGAGTCAGCAGTCCAGCAGCGAGAGGGGTGCTATCCAGTCTTTTGCATTGAGTGTCACATGTATGATTATCTCCCAGTTGGTGAGATGTCATATGTGTATGCCTGATGCAAAGAGCTCCTAGCTCTCAGAGAATGGGTCCGTTCTCTTGAGGCTAAATTAGCAGACTTGGTGGAGCTGAGGGAGACAGAGAAATACATAGAGGAGACCTACAGGGATGTTGTAGAGAAGTCCCACCTCCATTCTTGCAGCCCCTGTGATACCTTGGAAGAGGGAGGTCCCCTAGAAGGAGAGCATCACCCTGGTGAAGTAGGAAGTACTCCTGTAGCCAGGACCTGCCCACTAGGGGATGTACTATCCTCTCGCACCGAGGATATGTCTTTAAGTGCTGTCCAGGAGGGAAGGGTTAGGACAGCTATTGTAGTTGGTGATTCAATCATTAGGCATATAGATAGTTGGGTGGTTGCTGGATGTGAGGATTGCCTGGTGACTTGCCTGCCTAGTGTGAAGGTGGCGGACCTCACGTGTCACCTAGATAGGATTTTAGATAGTGCTGGGGAGGAGCCGGCTGTCTTGGTACATGTGGGTACCAATGACATAGGAAAATGTGGGAGAGAGGTTCAGGAAGCCAAATTTAGGCTCTTAGGCAGAAAGCTCAAATCCATAACCTCTAGGGTAGCATTTTCTGAAATGCTACCCATTCTACGTGCAGGGCCCAAGAGACAGGCAGAACTCCGGAGTCTCAATGCGTGGATGAGACAATGATGCAGGGAGGAGGGTTTTAGATTTTTTAGGAACTGGGCAACATTCTGGGGAAGGGGGAGCCTATTCTGAAAGGATGGGCTCCACCTTAACCAGGGTGGGACCAGGCTGCTGGCATCGGCATTTAAAAAGGAGATAGAGCAGCTTTTAAACTAGAAAGGGGGGGGGGGAGGCCGACAGTTGCTCAAAAGTGCATGGTTTGGGATAAAGTATCTTTCAAAGATATCACCAAAACAAGGAAGATAGGGTATCCTGATAGTGAGGCTGCAAAAGAGACCATAGTAGATCAGGTGTCCTTAAATAAAATAAAAATCGGACAAAAGATTACAAATTAATACTGTCAAGTACTGTGCCTGATGTAAACAGGAACAACAAACATAGTTTGAAATGTCTATATGCAAATGCCAGGAGCCTAAGAAATAAGATGAGTTAGAATATATTGCACTAAATGAAAAATTAGATATAATAGGCATCTCTGAGACCTGGTGGAAGGAGGATAACCAGTGGGACATTCTCATACCGGGGTACAAATTATATCGTAGTGATAGGGTGGATCGAATTGGTGGAAAGGTAGGATTGTATATTAATGACAGCCTTGAATCAAATAGATTGAGAATTCTGCAGGAAACAAAACACTTCTTGGAATCACTGTGGATTGAAATTCCATGTGTAAAGGGGAAAAGGATAGTGACAGGAGTGTACTACCGTCCGCCTGGTCAAAGTGAACAGATGGATGCAGAAATGTTAAAGGAAATTAGGGACACACTGGGCAACACAATAATAATGGGTGATTTCAATTACCTCGATATTGACTGGGTAAATGTAACATCGGGGCACGCTAGGGAGGTAAAATTCCTTGATGAAATCAAGGACTTCTTTATGGAGCACACGGTACAGGAGCAGACGAGAGAAGGAAAAATTCTAAACCTAGTCCTTAGTGGAGTGCATGATCTGGTGCGGGAGGTAATGGTGCTGGGGCCACTTGATAACAGTGATCATAATATGATCGGATTTGATATTAGCTTTGAAGTAGGTATACATAGGAAATCAAATATGTTAGCATTTAACTTTAAAAAAGGAGACTATGATAAAATGAGAAGAATGGTGAAAAAAAACATAAAGTTGCGGCTGCGAGGGTCAAAAATTTACATCAGGCATGGATGCTGTTCAAAAACACTATCCTGGAGGCCCAAGCCAAATATATTCCTCGTATTAAAAAAGGGAGAACGGAAAACCAAATGACAGCTGGAATGGTTAAAAAGTGAGGGGAAGAAAGCTATTAGAGCTAAAAGAATATCCTTCAGAAAATGGAAGAAGGAACCAATTAAAAATAATAGGGAACAGCATAAGGAATGTCAAGTCAAATGCAAAACGCTGATAAGGAAGGCTAAGAGGGACTTAAAAAAAAAAAAAGATTGCGTTGGAGGCAAACACACATAGTAAAACTTTTTGTAGGATTATTAAAAGCAGGAAGCCGGAAGAAGAATTGGTTGGACCACTAGATGAACGAGGAGTAAAAGGGGTGATCAGGGAAGACAAAGCGAAAAGATTAAATGAATTCTTTGCTTCGGTCTTCACAGAGGAAGATTTGGGTGGGATACCAGTGCCAGAAATGGTATTCGAAGCTGACAAGTCGGAGAAACTTAATGAATTCTCTGTAAACCTGGAGGATGTAATGGGGCAGTTCTACAAACTGAAGAGTAGCAAATCTCCTGGACCAGATGATATTCATTCCAGAGTACTGATAGAACTGAAAAATGAACTTGCGGAACTATTGTTAGAAATATGTAATTTATCCTTAAAATCGAGCGTGGTACTGGAAGATTGGAGGGTGGCCAATGTAACGCCGATTTTTTAAAAAGGTTCCAGAGGAGACCAGTGAATATGACGTCAGTGCCAGGCAAAATGGTAGAGACTATTATAAAGAACAAAATTACAGAGCATATTCAAAAGCATGGATTAATGAGACAGTCAACATGGATTTAGTGAAGGGAAATTTTGCCTCACCAATCTACTTTATTTCTTTGAAGGGGTGAACAAACATGTGGATAATGGTGAGCTGGTTGATATTGTATATCTAGATTTTCAGAAGGCGTTTGACAAAATACCTCATGAAAGACTTCAGAGGAAATTGGAGAGTCATGGGATAGGAGGTAGTGTTCTATTGTGGATTATAAACTGGTTAAAAGATAGAAAACAGAGAGTAGGGTTAAATGGTCAATATTCTCAATGGAGAAGGGTAGTTAGTGGGGTTCCCCAGAGGTCTGTGCTGGGACCGCTGCTTTTTAACATATTTATAAATGACCAACAGATGGGAGTAACTAGTGAGGTAATTAAATTTGCTGTTGATACAAAGTTATTCAAAGTAGTTAAATCGCAGGAGGATTGTGAAAAATTACAAGAGGACCTTAAGAGACTGGGAGACTAGGCGTCTAAATGGCAGATGGCGTTTAATGTGAGCAAGTGCAAAGTGATGCATGTGGGGAAGAGGAACACGAATTATAGCTACGTCATGCAAGGTTTCACATTAGGAGTCACAGACCAAGAAAGGGATCTAGGTGTTGTCGTTGATGGTACGTTGAAACCTTCTGCTCATTGTGCTGATGTGGCTAAGAAAACAAATAGAATGTTAGGTATTATTAGGAAAGGAATGGAAAACAAAAATGAGGAAGTTTAATGCCTTTGTATCGCTCCATGGTGCGACCGCACCTCGAATATTGTGTTCAATTCTGGTCGCCGCATCTCAAGAAAGATGTGGAGGGGCATAATCGAACGCGAACGCCTTTCTCCATGGGCGTCTATGTCCGAAAACGGGTACGTGAAGAGGCGGGACAGACCGTATTTTTGAAAAAATGGACGTTTTCAGCTGGGCGTTTGTTTTTTTTAGCGATAATGGAAACTAAAAACGCCCAGCTCAAAAACGTCCTTATCCGAGCCATTTGGTCATGGGAGGGGCCACGATTCGTAGTACACTTGCCCCCCTGACATGCCAGGACACCAACTGGGCACCCTAGAGGTCAGTGCGGTGGACATCAGACAATGCTCCCACATGCATAGCTCCCTTACCACGGGTGCTGAGCACCTAACCCCCCCTCCCCCAAAACCCACTACCCACAAATGTACAACACAACCATAGCTCTTAGTGGTGAAGGGGGCACCTACATGTGGGTACAGTGGGTTTTGGAGGCCTCCCATTTACCAGCACAAGTGTTACAGGTATGGGGGATGGGCCTGGGTCCACCTGGCTGAAGTGCACTGCAGTACCCACTAAAAGTGCTCCAGGGACCTGCATACACGCAGGCCTCTAGGACTTGTTGCTGCTATATAACATTGGCACACCAGTTGACACCTGAAGACTAATCTCTCCGAAAACGTCCTTTATTGGAATAAGCACGCTTACTCACAGTTAACTGCAGATCAGAGGTTGTGCCCCACTGGCAACGAGTCTCCCTGGTACTGAGATTACCATGTTTCCCTGAAAATAAGACACTGTCTTATATTAATTTTTGCCCCCCAAAATGCGCTAGGTCTTATTTTCAGGGGCTGTCTTATTTTTCGGGGAAACATCAGGGTTGGATTGAGGTTGGCCCGCGCGCCCTCCGTCGCTCCCGGAACTAACCTTAAACGCCTCCTTTCACCTTCACAGCAAGCAGCAGCAGGGCAGGCCACTCCTTCCTTCCGTGTCCTGCCCTCGCCTGATGTAACATCCGCGAGGGCGGGGCATGGAAGGAAGGAGAGGTCTGCCCTGCTGCTGCTTGCTGCGAAGGTGAAAGGAGGCGTTTAAGGTTAGTTTCGTGAGCGACGGAGGGTGGGTGGGTGGGGGCCCGGCGACCTCGGGTGGGGGGGGGCGGCCTTGTCCGGCTCTCGGTGGCCCTGCTTTCAAACAAAAATTTGCTAGGTCGGAGGAGGAAGTGACGTCAGCCGTGGAGATGGCAGCCTAATCGGTGAGCTCCGCTATCTCGAGAGCAAAAACGAGCTTTCCCTCATCTAATTGAGCGTAAATTACTCTCTAACGCAACATAACGCTAGCGCTTACAATGGCAGCGAAGAAAAAACTGGCAAAATTTAAATTCGCAGCTGAAAAGACGACCGCTAACGCCGGAGCGGGTCTAAGGACACGCAGAGCAAAGATGGCGGCTGAAGAGAGCGAGTCGGACATAGACCCTGAGGAGCAGCTGGAAAATGAAAATGAGCTCAGCAAAAGGGACTTTACAAGATGGTTTAAGGATCTGAAGGCGGAAATGGTGTCCACTCGCCGGAGCATTCAATCTGCTGTAGCAGAACTGCATGATGAAATTAAAGAAATAGGCACCCGACTGGCGGAGAACGAAGAGAGGACTGAGACGCTCTCGTCAGAAGTGCGGGAACTCCAAGGCTCCTTTAAAGCAGAGCAGCAATCCAAGGCAAATTTAGAATTAATGCTGGAAGACCTGGAGAACCGCACAAGAAGGTGTAATCTGCGCTTCCGAGGCATTCCAGAAGAAGAGCAATATCAGAACTCTGGGCAAGTAGTAAAAGAGATTTGTGCCTTTTCACTACAGCAAGATCCCAATATAACAGAGGGCCAGGTGCAGGCCCCGGTTGAACTGGAGCGGGCACATAGAAGCTTAGGATCGCCAAAAGGAGGGCTTCCACGGGACATAGTGGCCTGCTTTCACAAATTTACCACCAAAGAGAAAGTCTGGAAGAGAGCGCGAGAGATGGGAGAGATCAATTGGAAAACGATGAAAATTAAGATTTTCCAGGATTTAGCACGGAAAACGCTGCAAAGACGGAGAGACTTCAAGGAAGTCACTGCATATCTTCAGAAAGCCGGACTGAGATATCGATGGCTTTACCCGTTTGGATTACAAATTACAGTGGGAAACAATACTCGTCGCCTTCAAACACACCAGGGTGCGTGGAAAATATTAAGAGAGATGGGCTGCGCAGACATCCCAAGAACTGAAGAGGCAAAACATCAATCCCAGCGCAGTCCACGGAGGAAGGAGACGAGCGGCTGGCAGACGGTAGAAGGGAGGAAAAGTCGCCTATCACCCTGTGCAGAGAGAGATGAAATGGGAGAGGACGATGGTACTTGAAGCAGCGAAGAACTGAGTATGGACTTAAATTGAGTATTCTTTGCACTAAGCGAGTAGATTGTTGAAGTGCAAAAAGAGTTGGGTTCAAAGGGAAATCGAACCTAAGGGAGTACATGTTGTTGTTAAAGTTGATACTGGGGGAGAGTTTTGGTCTTATAGTTGTGAGATGGGATGTCATTGCTCTGGGGGTGACAAGCTTCCTTCTAGATTAAACTGGCAAGCACATTAGTCAGCCAGTTGGTGTGGGGAGTAGAGGGGGGGAGCAGAATGGGGGGGAGGGGGGATTCAGGGAAGGGGGGGGGCAGGAGGTTTAAGAATTGGGTCATGGAATGTCAATGGATTAAACAACCCGGGTAAAAGAAGTATAATTTTTCGGGAGATTCGTAAAATGAAATGTGATATTGTTATGCTGCAAGAGACCCATATTAGAAAACAGGATGAGTCTCTAATCCTGAATAAAGGATTGGGCGAAGGGACCGCATTGGCCGACTCCAGGGGGAATAAAACTGGAGGGTTGGTGATATATGTGAAAGAACACTTGCAGTTTCAAAAAAATGGCTGTATACCAGGATAAGGAGGGGAGATGTCTTGCAATTAACGGACAAATGAATAATCGCAACATTACTCTTATAAATGTGTATGCCCCAAACACTGGTCAGGAAAAATATTTTGACACGATCCGAAAGAGATTAATATCTTTTGTAGAGGGAGTGGTGATAATGGGGGGTGACTTCAACCAACCGATGGGATCACTCGATCATTCAGCAAGTCAGGGGAGAGGGGATAGATACGGTGGGCGACAATATCTCAGAATGATGCGAGAGCTTGACCTGATAGGCATATGGAGAATGAAGCATCCGGGCCAGAGGCAATACACACACTATGCACACGTACAGGGAACATATGCAAGAATAGATGCAATCTGGTGCAGATGTGGGGGGAAATAAGGGAGGCAGAGATTGAAAATATACATGCCTCCGATCACGCAGCTGTATGGGTCCAATTAGATGGGCTAGGTAAACAAAGGAGGGGACACCTATGGAGACTTAATGAGTCGCTTTTAGATGTGAAGGCAGATTGTGAGGAGGTGCAGGACACTATCAAAGAATATCTTCTATTGAATGACACAGGTGATGTAACCGAGGGGATATTGTGGGATGCTTTGAAGGCGGTAGTGAGGGGGGTGCTTATTAGGAAAGGAGCCTATAAGAAAAAGAAAAGAGCAGCCCATGAACTCGAAGTGCGGAGACAGTTGGCTAGATTAGAAGCATTACATCAAAGGGAAGGGAAGTCGCAACATCTAATAGAGCTCAAACAGTGGAGAGCAAAATTACAAGAGATCCAAATGAAAACAATGGAGTATCATAGACAATTAATGCAACAGAAATTTTTTGAGTTCAGCAATAAGGCAGGTAACCTATTAGCTAGGGGGCTCCGAGAAAGAAGGATAGCAAGCACAATTACCAAAATAAAAGGACCAAAAGATTTGTTATTCCATCAAGACGGGGAAATTAGGGAACAACTTATGAGTTTCTACAGGACCCTGTACACAAAGGAATCAACAGCTCCTGTAGAGGAGATTAGAGCACATCTACAGAACCTAGGCCTAAAACGTGTTTCTGTTTCACAGAGAGAGACGTTGGAAGCCCCTATAACGCTGAAGGAAGTAGTAGCAGTTATCAAAGGCTTGAAAGGGGGGAAATCACCAGGAGTAGATGGTTATACAGCCAAATATTATAAAATCTTTCAACAAGAATTGGGCCCGCTATTAGTCAGGTTGGGCAATGCTTGTTTTGCTGATAGGGGACTCCCATCTAGTATGCAAGAAGCAGGGATTACAGTACTATTAAAACCGGGGAGAGATCCTACCTTATGTGGCTCTTATCGCCCGATATCCTTGCTGAATGTAGATGTGAAAATATTAGCCAAAGTTATGGCGGATAGGTTAAGTGGGATTTTGCCATCACTCATACATGAAGACCAATCGGGCTTTATCCAAAATAGGCAAGTGGCAGATAATATTAGGCGGACTTTAAACCTGATGTGGGGGGCCCAGAGACGAGGGGACTCTATGACGCTCTTGACGATAGACGCTGAAAAGGTGTTTGATAGAGTAGAATGGGAGTATTTATGGGAAGTCATGATGGAAATGGGATTGGGGCGGCCTTTTATAACTTGGGTGAAAGGGTTATATGAAAAGCCAGTGGCAAGGATAAAGGTTAATGGGGGATGGTCTAATACACTTAATATTCAGCGGGGAATGAGACAGGGGTGTCCCCTATCCCTGTTACTGTTTGCCATATCCATCGAACCCCTAGCACAGCGAATTAGAGACTTAGGAGAGGTGAAAGGAGTCAAAATGGGAGGGAGAGAGCATAAAATTGCCTTGTTTGCCGATGACTTATTGTTTTATATAGGATCACCCCTGACAACCTTACCGATGCTTATTCAGGAACTAAATTTCTTTGGGAAAATGTCTGGATTTAGAGTGAATTTTGATAAATCTGAGCTCATGGGCATAACAGTAACGGATCAGGAGGCAGAACACTTGAGGGGGAGAACTGTTTTCAGATGGACAGACTCCAGTTTCCGCTATCTGGGCATACAGATCCCGAGAGACCTTGACACATTATATCAGCTAAATTATGTCCCACTTATAGCAGCAATCCGGAAGGATCTTAGCAAGTGGAAAACAGGGTGGCTATCGTGGTGGGGCTGCATAGCGGCAGTCAAAATGAACATACTACCTCGATTGTTGTTTCTCTTTCAGACATTGCCAATTAACGTCCCTAAGGGGGAGCTGCAGAAAATACAGACAGAATTGGGGGAATTTATTTGGGGAGGAAAGCAGGCCCGATTGTCCCGGAAAATAATGTGGGGGAAAGTGGAGCAGGGAGGGAGAGGAATGCCTAACATTTTATGGTATTACTGGGCGGCTCAACTTAGGCAAATTGGAGTCTGGAGTAAGGTTGACCTCTCTCCCGCGACCAGACTTGAGCAGATTTTTGTTCAAAAAGGGAGATTAGATGCATTACTATGGGGCGCCTACCTAGAAAACGATTATAAGAACTTGACACTAAACCCATTCCTCTCTCACTTGCTCTTACTATGGGGGAGACTCAAGCAGAAATTAAGGGGGTCACAACATAAATCTACTTACGCATGGTTAACACAAGAGCCCGGGTTCTCAGGGGGGCGAGAGAATAAGATATTTAAATCATGGTTTGATAAGGGTCTGATCAGATTTCGGGAACTAACAACAGAGGGACAACTTAAAACATTTGAAGTACTTAGGCAGGAATACAATTTACCTGAAACTGACCGGTATGCTTACCTCCAAGCCAAAAGCTATATGGTGAAGGCCAGTTGGCATAAAGGTAATTGGCTAGAGAATGAAAAATTTGAGAATTTTTGGGAGAGCATAATCTGGGGAAGTAAAGGAATCTCCAAACTGTATGAGCACATCAGAGGAACTGAATTTGTAAAGGTGTCTTATATGAAAGCCTGGGAGCAAGATCTTAACACAGAGTTCAGTGAGGGGGAGTGGAAGAAAATGTGCCTGGAGGTTAAAAAAGTATCAGTATGTGTACTAGTCAAAGAAAATGCTTATAAGGTCATGAGCAGATGGTACTATACCCCAGACAGAATAAGAGCTATGTACCCAGGAACGCTAGATACCTGCTGGTGCTGTGAGGGAGGGAGGGGGACATACTATCACATATGGTGGGAGTGCCAGAAAATACAGGAGTTTTGGAAATTGGTCTCAGAACATATAACCTTAGCAACAGGGGTTCAGTTTTTACACGATCCCAAGTGTTGTTTACTGGGTTACGAGAATAGGAAAGGGAAGAAATGGCAATGTAGACTCAAACGATTATGCCTAGCAGCAGCAAAATCAACCATAGCAGTGAAATGGAAGCAGAAGCAGGGTCCCACAGGTCACGACTGGAAATCAAAACTGCATATGTTGATGGGTTTAGAAAAACTAACTGATAGACGCCGGGGACAATATAATCCAAAGGCAGAAGAATGGCTACACCTAGAAAGGGTTTTGGGAGGGGATGGACAAGGGACTAAGGATGCAGCTACATGAGGAACACTGTGGGAGGGAGGAGGGGGAGGTTGGGAATGACAGGGGGGGGGGATAAAGTGAGGGGATGGGGAAGGGGGGAAATAAAAGGAAAAATCAGATCAAGGGGGAGTTTATATGTTGATGTTACATCTTTTGTATATTACAAGAGGCTAAGACTCTCTGATTTTGTTATCTTGAGTTGCTAATAAAAGTTTTTTGCAAATAAAAAAAAAAAATTTGCTAGGTCTTACTTTCGGGGGAGGCCTTATATCTACCAATTCAGGAAAACCTCTACTAGGTCTTATTTTCAGGGGATGTCTTACTTTCGGGGAAACAGGGTAGCAGTAGGTCAGAGCTGGCAGAATGGTGTACAATGCCCTCTTTCAGCCACATTCAAGGTAAGAACTAAGTTCTGTAACGTGGCTAACACGTGAAAGGGATCTAAAACTGGCTTACAAAAATGGCCACTACCTCATGGATTACCGGAAACAAAACAGGGCACACTCTGACCCAGTAAGCAGGGGGAAAAGCACCATGGGAGTAGAGCCTACCAACTACCAACATCGTGAGCATTTGCCACAAGCTAGTGGAATCACGGAGCCCAATACCCTACACCCACCACAATGCATTGCTGATGTGACTCTGCAGTGCGCATAACAGAAAAGGTGTTACACTCACCCGAGAGCCACATCAGAACAAGGGAAAGGCTGTCACAGGATAGAACACATTCTGCTGTCATGGAGGTGGGTATGGCATTTGAGGCTGGCATAGAGGCTGGAAAAAAAGTTTTTAAAGTGGGGTTTTTTGGTGGGAGGGGGTTAGTGACCACTGGGGGAGTCCGGGGAGGTCATCCCTGATTCCCTCCAGTGGTCATCTGGTCAGTTGGGGCACTTTTTTGGGACTTGTTTGTGAAAAAAAAAGGGTCCACAAAAAGTGACCCAAAATCGCGGTAAAAACGCCTTTTTTTTTCGATCAGCTAAAGACGCCCATATCTCCTCAGCCGATAACCACGCCCCAGTTCCACCTTCACCATGCCTCCGACACGCCCCTGTCAACTTTACCCGTTTCCGAGACGGATTGCAATTGGAAACGCCCAAAATCGGCTTTCAATTATACCGATTTGGGCGCCCACGGGAGAAAGACGCCCATCTCCCAATTTGGGTCGCAATATAGGCGTTTTTCTCTTTCGATTATAAGCAGGATAGTGGAATTAGAAAAGGTACAGAGAAGGGCAACGAAAATGATAAAGGGGATGAGATGACTTCCCTATGAGGAAAGGTTAAAGTGGCTAGGGTTCTTCAGCTTGGAGAAAAGGCGGCTGAGAGGAGATATGATAGAGTTCTATAAAATAATGAGTGGAGTTGAACGGGTGGATGTGAAGTGTCTGTTTACGCTTTCCAAAAATACTAGGACTAGGGGGCATGCGATGAAGCTACAATGTAGTAAATTTAAAACGAATCGGAGAAAATTTTTCTTCACTCAATGTGTAATTAAACTCTGGAAATAGTTGCCAGAGACTGTGGTAAAGGCAGTTAGTTTAGTGGAGTTTAAAAAAGGTTTGGATGGCTTCCTAAAGGAAAAGTCCATAGACCATTATTAAATGGAATTGGGGAAAAGCTACTATTTCTGGGATAAGCAGTATAGAATGTTTTGTACTTTTTAGGGATCTTGCCAGGTATTTATGACCTGGATTGGCCACTGTTGGAAACAGGATTCTGTGCTTGATGGACCTTTGGTCTGTCCCAGTATGGCAATACTTATGTACTTATTATGTTAAATCCTATTTGTCTGACCCAATTATCTTCAGAAATAGCAGGGGCAACACAGAAAAAAAATCTAACAAAAGGTCAATGCCCTGTGTACTCAAAAGACTGTTAACTGTATACAGCAGCTAGTATTGGATATTTATTACCCTATTGATTTATTGGACCTCAGGGCATTTCAATATCACCAGAGTCAACTCACTCATATTTCACCTGCTTCTTCATTGGTCATTTTAATCTTTTTAATTCCACATTTCCATATAATTTTGTCCTGTTTTTTCAAATTTTTATTTAGTTAAGTTCACTTAATTTGAGCATGAGTGCTGCTAGGACCGCTCGCTGACATGCAGCATGTTTTGCATAAGCTGCGTCAGGGTTCGGTCTGCCAGTCATGTCTCTTATTTAAATTTCCTTATCACATTTAAAGGAAATTTAAATAAGAAACATGACTGGCATTCCGAACCCTGACACAGCTTATGTGAAACATAATCGTGATAAGAAACGTGACTCACGTACTAAACCCTGATGCAGCTTATGCGAAACACGCCGCATGTTGGCGAGCAGTCGTAGCACTACTCATGCTCAAGTTAAATGAACTTTTAACTAAATTAAAAATTTGAAAAAAGAATAAAGCACAAAATGGAACAATGAAGAAGCAGGTGAACTGTGAGCAAGTTGGCTCTGGTGATATTGAAATACCCTGAGGTCCAATAAATCAGAAGGGTAATAAATATCCAATACTACCGGCTGTACACAATTAACAGTCTTTTGAGTACACAGACAGGCTCATTTTTGAAAGAGAAGGATGCCCATCTTTCGAAACAAATCGGAAGATGGGCGTCCTTCTCACAGGGTCGCCCAAATCGGTATAATCGAAAGCCGATTTTGGGCGTTCCCAACTGCTTTCTGTCGCAGGGACGACCAAAGTTCATGGGGGTGTGTCAGAGGCGTAGCGAAGGTGGGACTTGGGCGTACCTAACACACGGGCGTCCTCGACCCATAATGGAAAAAAAAAGGGTGTCCCTGATGAGAACTGGAACGACTTTACCTGGTCCTGTTTTTCTTACGACCAATGCACAAAAAGGTGCCCAAACTGACCAGATGACCACCGGAGGGAATCGGGGATGACCTCTCCTTACTACCCCAGTGGTCACTAACCCTCTCCCACCCTCAAAAAACAGCTTTCAAAATATTTTGTGCCAGCTTCTATGCCAGCCTGAAATGTCATACTCAGGTCCATCACAGCAATATGCAGGTCCCTGGAGAAGTTTTAGTGGGTGCAGTGCACTTCAGGCAGGCGGACCCAGGCCCATCCCCCCCTACCTATTACATTTGTGGTGGTAAATGTGAGCCCTCCAAAACCCACCACAAACCCACTGTACCCACATCTAGGTGCCCCCCTTCACCTGTAAGGGCTATGTTAGTGGTGTACAGTTGTGGGGAGTGGGTTTTGGAGGGGGTTTGGGGGGCTCAACATACAAGCTAAGGGAGTTATGTACCTGGGAGCAATTTATGAAGTCCACTGCAGTGCCCCCTAGGGTGCCCGGTTGGTGTCCTGGCATGTCAGGTGGACCAGTGCACTATGAATGCTGGCTCCTCCCACGACCAAAGGGCTTGCATTTGGTCATTTCTGAGATGGGTGTCCTTGGTTTCCATTATCGTCGAAAATCAGAAACGACCAAGTCTAGGGACGACCATCTCTAAGGACGACCTAAATTTCCAGATTTGGGCGTCCCCGACCGTATTATCGAAACGAAAGATGGACGTCTATCTTGTTTCGATAATACGGGTTTCCCCGCCCCTCCACCGGGATGTTTTGCGAGGACGTCCTCAGCAAAACTTGGGCCTCCCTTTTGATTATGCTCCTCAGAGTGTTGGACTTTTGTTAGATATAGCTAAAATATTATTCTTTTTACTGTAGTTTACTTTGAAGTTCTACAATTAAAAATAGATAAATCAAACATAAATGAATACACAAATAAAGTTGATTTGTGTACCTGATATAAAAGAAAGTGCGGATCCCTATGGTCAGGAGTACAAAGAGCACAGCCACAGCTCCAAGAACAGCAGAGCGAGTCAGGAAAGCAAATGGACAGGAAGAACCTGAAATGAGCCAGAGAAAACATCAAAGTTGAAGGTCATCACTGCAATATGGCTGGACAAAAAGAATTGGGACTTGGGAATGGATATAAAACTAGTTACAAATTAAGACATATGATGCCACATCCCAGCCCTGTTTCCAAGTGAGCTGGGAATGAAAAGGAGTAGTAGGCAACAACTGGGTGAAAAGGGGCCTAATTCAAAAAGAACTTTCCCCATGCTGTGTGCATGTAAAAAAGCAAAAAAAAGTTGTTTTTATAAAGCCCGTATTGGCAAGCTCTCACACAACAGTGTATTATTTATAGCATGCCATCAATGTACCATACACTGTACAGTTACGAACAGTGATGTTTCATATCTAGGTATCAAAGCTGTATGCTTTTGTACAGGGTACTGTTACAGTTACAAAAAATGATGTCTAGGTATCAGAAAAGTAGGACTAGATCTGGGCTCATGGATTGACCCAGCACTTTTGTGGAAAGCTCACAATCCACGACTTTCTTAGCTGGACATGCAAATACTAGTACTGTCTGAGAAGGTCTGCTGAACCACAGCATAGTGGAATCATTGATTCTAACAGGCTAAAAACTCTGCACGAAGCTGGAGTCTGATATGAAACCTTCTGCCTTTCCTGTATCCTGGGATCCCTTTGAATGAAAATTGTTAAACTAACACAGGTGGATTTTCCTCATGGAGCTGAGGGATGATCAGAGGAGAGCTCAGGGGACAGGAAGAACTCACAAACCACATGGATGGAGACTAGTGGGGATGCTGAGAATCCCATCTTATTTTGTGCAGCACAGCGGTAAGTCCCAGAGTCAGAGGTTGTGATGTTCTCAAAGAGAAGATGATCCTGTGAAGGTGTCACCAGCTCTATGCCATTCTTATACCAGCTGTATTGGATCACTGGTGGGTTACTGCTGGACATTTCACATATCAGGGTCATATTCTGCCCTTCATCCAAGGAGTTCTGTATATTTGCAGTGCTGCTCAGTTGGACACCATTTGGTTTATCTACATAATAACATTAAGTGATACACAGATTAATTACTTCTGCTTAAGTAAAATGAAACACACTAGCAAGATAAAAATGTACGGGGAATCAAAATTACAGGAAATTATGGTTATAGCTGCAACCTTTATTCCATGCCACTTACAAACACCTTCAGTTCCCACACTATTACCTCTTCCTCAACTGTTAAAAGAAACTTAAGAAAAGACTTCTGTGCCCTCTCTCTACCTTTGCCCAGACCCCAAACCTCTACAGTCTCTTGTCTTATCTTTATTAGTTTTTTTTCCAACATGCCTTAATAATTTGTTCAACTAATTTATTAAGCCCTGAGTGAGGGAGTTTATAGGAAATTACTGCTCCCCCTTAACAGTACTCCCTCACACTCACAGAGTCACTTTAAAAGTCAGACTACAGAGCAGGAAAGAAATGACTCAGCAGGAGCAGATCAGGGAGGGCATGGTCAAGGCAGGATAACATTCCTCAGTACAGCTTGGTCAGGGAGGCCCAGAGGAGAGAAAACAAACTCTCCACTTTATGCCTCCACCACAGACGTGTAAGCTGCAGAAGCTTACTCAGGTAGGCCAAGTTTATCTAGCAACCCTGCTGAATTTGTAACTTTGGAACTCAGAGCCAAGCTTGGCCCACTTGTGGTGGATTTTGAAAGTGATCTTTATCTCTGGGTCTCCAGGCCAGAGACAAGCTATTTTGTGTTGCTTTTTGAGAGACACTAGTACAAGTGTGGTCCTGCTGGAGCAGGCGCAGGAGAGAACTTTATGAATACAAGGACTGATTTGGGGGTTTACTCTTGACATGTGAAGAGAACAGGTCACCCATTTCCCTAAACATGAATAAATTGGTTTATTTCACATTTAAACCTCTGTTTAACTGTGTTTATCAAGGCTCCAGGCCCCAGGCCCTTGCTCATGCTGCTACATATGGATCTTGTGGTGCGATCTGAGCTTCTCTGGGTAGAAGAAGCCAGAATCCTTAGTTTCCAGGGTTCTGGGCCTCGTAACCAGTACCAAACAGAATTTCAGCTAAAGGAACCAGCCTGCCCTAGATAGGGACTGGAAGGAGTTCTAGCAATTGTTGGACAGGCAGGATTTTTCCCCTCTTTACTCAATGTGCATAATGGCTGTAGGGAAAAGATGGAGAAACTGCTCCAGGTCCTAGTGGAGGATCAGCAACAGCAGCAGCAATTCATGCAAGTGCAACAACAGCAGTTTATGCAGGTACAGAATGAACCGAAATGACAACAGTAACAGCAGCAGCAACAGTTCACACTCACTCCGCTGCCCAGTCATCCTAGTGGGTTGAGTCTCCAGTTTGTTTTCAGATCCCAAAACGGTCTAAATCAAACCTCATTCATCAGCATAAGTCCAAACAATTAGTGGCTTGAGTATCAAAAACAAAAAGGAAAAAAAAATGTTCATAGCAAGTGCACTATTAGCTCAAACATATAACCAAGACAAAAAGGTCTCAGGTTAGGTCTCAGGTTAGGACTAGGCCTGGCTTTGGCGCCTGCTCACCTGCCACCACCCATGTAGCTCCACTTGTGGCTACAACCTCTTGCTGGTAGGAAAAACAGAACTTGGGTTTCCAAAACAACTTCAAAAACAAGGCACTTTGTAGGGAAATAAAAATACAAATCCAACAGAGATAAATACCCCACATAGGTAAAACAAACAAGAGAGTCCTGTATCTTATGTCAGCATAGCAGGCTTCAGACTAGACTTTGGTATCCTTCTCCTTGACCTCCTCACAGGGAGTCTGAGTTCTGCTCTCACTTCTCTTTTTTTATAGGGCAGTAGACTCTTCCCTTATGCACCACCACCCCAGCTTGATTGGAGACCCTGCTGATCCATAGATTCTATTGGAAGGGCCAGAGGACTTCACTTAGACTGTCATGTGATCTCCTTGTTCTAGCTGTTTCTTTGATCTTGTGGTTCACATGGCTGCTGAGCTCTATTTTCTCTTGCAGGACTGAAGCTGGTTCTTTGGTTTTGGTCCCCACCTTCATCATCCTCCCAGGCCGGATGTTTCTTGTGGACTGGGACCTAGATCCTGTCACAAATAGCAACAGCAACAGCAACAATTTATGCAGGTATACTATGAGCAGCAACAAGCTTTACAGAAGCTGGTAGAGCTACAACAGAGCTCTCTAGCCCAGATGACCCTGACACTACAGAGACTAGCATCTCATGAGAATGTACCTATCTCTGTGTTGCCTAAAATGGCTCTGGAGGATGACACAGATAATTTTCTGGTGAATTTTGAGAGGACTACTTACATGGCTATCTGGTCGGAGGCCACATGGACTACATATTTGGGAAACTTGTTGACTAGCAACAACTAAACTGCATTGCAAAGTGCCAACCCTGATGGCCAGGCCATCTACAAGGATGTTAAGGCAGCCATCTTGGAGTGGACAGAGTGCACCCCAGAAACCTGTAGGCAATGGTTCAGGAAAAGCATTCTCAGTGGAAAAGAAAGTCTCCGTAGTTTTCCTACAGATTGAAGGAGATTGCATGAAGGTGACTGAAACCAGAAAGAAAATTCAGCATGGAAATAGCAAGAATTGTTCTCCTTGAGCAATTTCTAGGTGGGCTGCCCCAGTCTATGAGACAATGGGTAAGGCAACACCCCAAGTTGTCACTGAATACTGCCTTGGAAGTGTTGGGAGTATTTCACTGAGCACAACTGGTCCCTGAATCAGGTAAGGAGAAAAGGCCAGGTGGGAGCCCCAGAAGGCAAAAAGAAAAGGCAGTGGTTGAGTGCCCCAACAATAGAAATCCACCTTCCAGCCCAAATGCTTGGGGGGAGGTCGGAGCAATGGAGGCTGTTCTCACCCAGAGCCTGGACTCACATGCCAGCTCAGTATGGGAATGGGATTCCATCACTTGCTTAAAATGTGGGATTAGGGACAATGGGCAAGAGACTGCCCCAGGCTTAGCAAAGAACCTATGGATGTGAATATTGCAGATCCACACTGCTGTAACTTTGTGGAGGCCTTCCATCCAGGATTCAGGAACTTTGTGCTCCAAGTTGAACTGGAGGGGAGCCCATACCAGGCACTGGTGGACTCTGGCAGTAAGAAAATCCTCACCTGAAGAGGAATCCTCACCCGACTTAAGTGACTTACAGTGGGGGAAATAAGTATTTGATCCCTTGCTGATTTTGTAAGTTTGCCCACTGACAAAGACATGAGCAGCCCATAATTGAAGGGTAGGTTATTGGTAACAGTGAGAGATAGCACATCACAAATTAAATCTGGAAAATCACATTGTGGAAAGTATATGAATTTATTTGCATTCTGCAGAGGGAAATAAGTATTTGATCCCTCTGGCAAACAAGACCTAATACTTGGTGGCAAAACCCTTGTTGGCAAGCACAGCGGTCATACGTCTTCTGTAGTTGATGATGAGGTTTGCACACATGTCAGGAGGAATTTTGGTCCACTCCTCTTTGCAGATCATCTCTAAATCATTAAGAGTTCTGGGCTGTCGCTTGGCAACTCGCAGCTTCAGCTCCCTCCATAAGTTTTCAATGGGATTAAGGTCTGGTGACTGGCTAGGCCACTCCATGACCCTAATGTGCTTCTTCCTGAGCCACTCCTTTGTTGCCTTGGCTGTATGTTTTGGGCCATTGTCGTGCTGGAAGACCCAGCCACGACCCATTTTTAAGGCCCTGGCGGAGGGAAGGAGGTTGTCACTCAGAATTGTACGGTACATGGCCCCATCCATTCTCCCATTGATGCGGTGAAGTAGTCCTGTGCCCTTAGCAGAGAAACACCCCCAAAACATAACATTTCCGCCTCCATGCTTGACAGTGGGGACGGTTCTTTGGGTCATAGGCAGCATTTCTCTTCCTCCAAACACGGCAAGTTGAGTTCATGCCAAAGAGCTCAATTTTTGTCTCATCTGACCACAGCACCTTCTCCCAATCACTCTCGGCATCATCCAGGTGTTCACTGGCAAACTTCAGACGGGCCGTCACATGTGCCTTCCGGAGCAGGGGGACCTTGCGGGCACTGCAGGATTGCAATCCGTTATGTCGTAATGTGTTACCAATGGTTTTCGTGGTGACAGTGGTCCCAGCTGCCTTGAGATCATTGACAAGTTCCCCCCTTGTAGTTGTAGGCTGATTTCTAACCTTCCTCATGATCAAGGATACCCCACGAGGTGAGATTTTGCGTGGAGCCCCAGATCTTTGTCGATTGACAGTCATTTTGTACTTCTTCCATTTTCTTACTATGGCACCAACAGTTGTCTCCTTCTTGCCCAGCGTCTTACTGATGGTTTTGTAGCCCATTCCAGCCTTGTGCAGGTGTATGATCTTGTCCCTGACATCCTTAGACAGCTCCTTGCTCTTGGCCATTTTGTAGAGGTTAGAGTCTGACTGATTCACTGAGTCTGTGGACAGGTGTCTTTCATACAGGTGACCATTGCCGACAGCTGTCTGTCATGCAGGTAACGAGTTGATTTGGAGCATCTACCTGGTCTGTAGGGGCCAGATCTCTTACTGGTTGGTGGGGGATCAAATACTTATTTCCCTCTGCAGAATGCAAATAAATTCATATACTTTCCACAATGTGATTTTCCGGATTTAATTTGTGATGTGCTATCTCTCACTGTTACCAATAACCTACCCTTCAATTATGGGCTGCTCATGTCTTTGTCAGTGGGCAAACTTACAAAATCAGCAAGGGATCAAATACTTATTTCCCCCACTGTATGAGCGGACAGTGACTTTGTCTTGTGTGCATGGTGATCAGAGAGAATACACGACTGTTCAAGTCTCCTTCAAAATACCGGTCGGAGAAGCCCGTTTGGAAGCAAGATCATTTTGTTTTGGCTATCTTACCCAGTCATCCTAGGCCTGGATTTTCCAAAGGTTGAGGCTCTATAGGCACAGCTAACTGCTGGCCCAGAGAAGAAGGAAGAGTTCTTCCCCAAGATTTTCCCTTGTATGATCTAGATTTATATGTGAAGAATTCAAAATTACCCAAAACCCACCGACAGCATTGCCTGGAAAAGCTAAGCTGCACTACAAATTTAGGAACAACAGTGGATGGGACCCAGGTGCAGGCAAAGACACACAGAAAACCCCCGATTCCTTTAGAGAATATGCAGAAAGGACAATCCAGGGAATTTTAAGAGGGCTCAGTTATAAGTTGGGTCCCTTAGAGAGGAACAAGCCTGGGTGGTGATAGTAGATGGGAAACCAGTGGGTAATCAGGATCCCTCTAAGGTAGCTCCCCCATATTTTATACTGAAACACTACTTGTTATACAGGGTAGCCAAGGGATCTGTAGAAGCGGAAGAGGTGGAGTAATTGTTAGTGCCTGAACTGTATTGTAATTCACAAAAATACAAAAATGGGAACAGTATCTTGAACAAAAAATAGAGATGTCTAACAAGCAAGAGAATACCAAAGTACTTACACAGTACAGACAGATCACTGGATTATGGAGCCTCTTATGGGGCACCCATTCCAAGCTCTCCAACCCCAAATGTCACTGTTCCTTAACTGTTTACTCGCCACAGCTTGAAAAACATCAAAATGTAAATTTTTATTAACTTAATGTACAGTGGAGGAGTAGCCTAGTGGTTAGTGCAGCAGACTTTGATCCTAGGGTACTGGGTTCAATTCCTACTGCAGCTCCTTGTGACTCTGGGAAAGTCACTTAACCCTCCATTGACCCATGTACAATTAAGTACCTGTATATAGTATGTAAACTGCTTTGAAAGTAGTTGCAAAAACCACAGAAAGGTGGTATATCAAGTCCCTTTCCAAAAGCAAGAGCAGTGATCCAAATCAAAAAAGCACTAATCTATAAAATACATATCACCAAAAGCAGCAATCCAAATCAAAAAAGCACTTAGCTTAATTTGCTCTCATAACTTCTGTTTACCACCCCAGACAGATGGGTTGTTTGAAAACACTGAAACAGATGTTGAAAAAATGTGTGGATTAAGATGGGAAGAACTGGGACCCTCTCCTTCCTTATGTGTTGTTTGCCACTAGTGAGGTATTCAAAGAGTTTGATGGGGTTATCTCCCTTTAAGAACATAAGAATAGCCATACTGAGTCAGACCAATGGTCCTTCTAGCCCAGTATCCTGCTTCCAACAATGGCCAATCCAGGTCACAAGTACCTGACAGAAACCCAAAAAGTAGTAACATTCTATATTACCAATCTTGGGGCAAGCAGTGGCTTCTCCCATGCCCATCTGAATAACATACTATGGATGTTTCCTCCAGGAACTTGTCCAAACCTTTTTTAAACCCAGATACGCTGACCACTGTTACCACATCCTCCAGTAGCAAGTTCCAGAGCTAATTATTCTTTGAGTGAAAAAATATGTAATCCTATTTGTTTTAAAAGTATTTCCATGTTATTTCATTGAGTATCCCCTAGTCTTTGTACTTTTTGAAAGAGTGAAAAATCGATTCACTTTTACCTGTTCTAAACATTCAGGGTTTTATAGACCTCAATCATATCCCTCCTCATCCATCTCTTTTCCATGGTGAACAGCGCTAACCTCTTTTAGCCTTTCCTCATATAGGAGGAGTTCCATCCCTTTTATCATTTTGGTCATTTTTCTTTGAACCTTTTCTAATTCCGCTATATCTTTTTTGAGATACGGCGACCAGAATCAAATGTAATACTCAAGGTGAGGTCGCATCGTGGAGCGATACAGAGGTATGATAATATTCTTGGTCTTATTTTGCATCCCTTTCCTAATAATTCCTAGCACCCTGTTTGCTTTTTTGGCTGCTGCTGCACACTGGGCAGAAGATTTCAGTATAATGTCTATAATGATACCTAGATCTTTTTCTTGAGTGCTGGACCTTAGCATCAGGTAGCTATGATTTGGATTTTTCTTCCCAATGTGCATTACTTTGCATTTGTTCACATTAAATTCCATCTGGATGCCCAGTCATCCATTTTCCTGAGGTCTTCCTGCAATTTTTCACAATCTGTATGTGTTTTGACAACCTTAATTAATTAATTAATTAATATAATTTCTAGCCTGCATCATCTACAAATCTGAGTGGGTAGCAAAATACAACCATAATTATAAACATAAAACATAAACACAAAATAACATAAGCACATAACAAATACACATCAACCATATCCAGAAGCAGTCATAAATAACATTTTTAATATAGAAATCCTACATTAAAGAGCTGAAAATGGCCTTTGAAATAAAACAGTTTTTAAAGCTTTTTTTTTAACTCAGACATATTCTTCATAGATCTTACTTCTAAAGGAAGAGTATTCCAGAACTTTGGCCCTACTACATAAAATATTGTGTTCCCCTTCCTTCCATCCACCTATGTCCAACAACTTTCCTTTCCCCTGCCCTCCCTTCCATCCACCCATGTCCAGCAACTGTCCTATCCCTTGCCCTCATCCATCCATCCATATCCAGCAATTCTCTTCTCTCCCCTGCCCTCCTCTATCCATCCATACCCAGCGATTCTCTTCTCTCCCCTGCTCCCCCTCCAGCCATCCATACCCAGCGATTCTCTTCTTTCCCCTGCCCCCTCCAGTCATCCATACTGCCCTGCCCCCCTCCAGCCATCCATACCCAGTGATTCTCCTCTCTTCCCTGCCCCCTCCATCCATCCATATCCAGGAGCTGTCCTCTCTCCCCTGCCCTCCTCTCCCCTCCATGTCCAGCAATTTCTCCTCTCTCCCTGGGCCCTGCCTTCCCATCCATATCCATCGATGGCTTCGATGCTCCTCTCTCCCCTGCCCTCCCGCTCCAATGTCCACCTGCCCACCCTCTTCTTCCCCCAACATCCCTCTTTTTGCTCCTGCCGTCCTGAGAGGTTTAAATCGTTGATTTACCTCCGTCGCAGCAGCCGCAGTGAAAGCCAGTCTCTAGCCTTCCCTTCATTTCCTGTCAGTGTCCCGCCCTTGCAGAAAGAGGAAATGATGTCAGAAGAAGGCGAGACACTGACAGGAATGAAGGGAAGACTAGAGACAGGCTTTCACTGCAGCTGCTCCGACGGAGGTAAATCAACGATATAAACCCCCCAGAGCGGCGGGAGGTGAGGTAAGCATGGCTTCGTGGTGCTCTCCTGCCATGCTTACCTCACTTACCGCCAGGTTGCGCCGCCCCTGGGAGCTGGCTTGCCTGCCAGAACAACCGTCTGTATCATATCTACCCTGTCTCTCCTCTCCTCTAGGTTATACATACTCAGGTCTTCCAGTCTCTTCTCATATGTCTTTTGGGACAAGCCCCATACCACTTTTGTTGCCAACCTCTGGACTGCTTCAAGTCTTTTTACATCCTTAGAATGATACGGCCACTCCAAGTGGGGCCTCACCAATGACTTGTACAGGGGTATCAGTGCCTCTTTTCTTCTGATGGACGTTAGAGTTGGATACAGTCTTCTGGACTCTGAAGAATGCTCTTTTCTCAAAGCTGGTCTTTGGGAGACCTGACTTCAGCTGGCCTTTTGTGGTACCGACAGATGTGTTGGACATTGAACTTAGAGCGGTCCTGGCCCAAGAGGTAGAGGAAGAAGAACACTCTGTGGCCTTCATTAGCCGGAAGCTGTTCCCCAGGTCAAATAAGCATTGAAAACATTCCAGTATTATTTGCTGGAATGTCACTTTCTGATAATCACAGCCCACAAACCTCTCAAGTGGATGACTCGCCATAAGAAGTCCAATGCATACATCATGCAGTGACCTCCGACACAATTGGAGGAATTAGATAAAGACCTGATCGCAGATATTCAAAAGTTGGGAAGCAAGAGAGAGGTGCTGTTGCTGGGAGATTTCAATCTGCCAGATGTAGATTGGAAGGTTCCGTCTGCGGAATCGGAAAGAAGTAGAGGGATCATGGATGCTTTCCAAAGTGTTTTGCTCAGACAAATGGTGATGGAACCCATGAGGGAGGGAGCGACACTGGATCTGGTGCTCACAAATGGGGATAGCGTGTCAAATATCCGAGTGGGTGCCCACCTAGGCAGCAGTGACAATCAAACGGTTTGGTTTGATATAACAGCTAAAGTGGAGAGCGGCCACTCAAAACTCAAAGTCCTGGATTTCAAGCATGCTGACTTTAGTAAAATGGGGGAATACCTGAGGAATGAGATGATGGGCTGGGAGGAAGTACAAGAAGTGGAAGGACAGTGGTCCAGGCTGAAAGAAGCTATAAATAGGGCCACAAACCTTTATGTAAGGAAAGTAAATAAAAGCAAGAGAAAAAGGAAACTGATATGGTTCTCCAAACAAGTGGTTGAGAAAATAAAGGCTAAAGAGTTGGCGTTCCAGAAATACAGAAAAACTCAAGAAAAGGAACACATGTAGGAATACCGGATGAAACTGAAAGAAGCCAAGAGAGAGATACGACTGGCAAAAGCGCAAGCGGAAGAACAAATGGCTAGAAATGTAAGGAGGGGTGACAAACATTTCTTCAGGTATATTAGTGAAAGGAGAATGACTAAAAAGGGAATTGTGAGACTAAAAGATACTGCAAACCACTACGTAGAAAATGATGAAGAAAAAGCAAATTTGCTAATTAGATACTTTTGTTCTGTTTTCACAGAAGAAAATCCTGGAGAAGGACCGCGATAGACTGGAAATAGTACAAATGAGAATGAAGTGGATAGAGCACAGTTCACGGAAGAAAGTGTGTATCAACAACTTGAAAAGCTAAAGGTGGACAAAGCCATGGGACCGGACGGGATCCACCCCAGGATATTGAGGGAGCTCAGAGAGGTTTTGGCGGGTCCTCTTAAAGATTTGTTTAATATATCCTTGCAGACGGGAAAGGTTCCGAGGGATTGGAGAACGGCAGAGGTGGTCCCTCTTCACAAAAGTGGTGATAGGGAAGAAGCTGGAAACTACAGGCCGGTAAGCCTCACTTCGGTTATTGGAAAAGTAATGGAAGCGATGCTGAAGGAAAGGATAGTGAATTTCCTGGAAGCCAATAAGTTGCAAGATCCGAGACAACATGGTTTTACCAAAGGGAAATCGTGCCAAATGAATCTCATTGAGTTCTTTGATTGGGTGACAGGAGAATTGAATCAGGGACGAGCTATGGACGTAATCTACTTAGATTTCAGCAAAGCTTTTGACACGGTTCCCCACAGGAGGCTCTTAAATAAACTGGATGGGCTGAAGATAAGACCTGAAGTGGTGAACTGGATTAGGAACTGGTTGACGGACAGACGCCAGAGGGTGGTGGTGAATGGAATTCGCTCGGAGGAGGGAAAGGTGAGTAGTGGAGTGCCTCAGAGATCGGTGCTGGGGCCGATTCTGTTCAATATATTTGTGAGTGACATTGCCGAAGGGTTAGAAGGTAAAGTTTGCCTATTTGCGGATGATACTAAGATCTGTAACAGAGTGGACACCCAGGAGGGAGTGGAAAACATGAAAAAGGACCTATGGAAGCTAGAAGAATGGTCTAAGGTTTGGCAATTAAAATTCAATGCGAAGAAATGCAAAGTGATGCACTTAGGGAATAGAAATCCATGGGAGACGTATGTGTTAGGCGGGGAGAGTCTGATAGGTACGGGCGGAGAGAGGGATCTTGGGGTGATAGTATCTGAGGATTTGAAGGCGACGAAACAGTGTGACAAGGCGGTGGCCGTAGCTAGAAGGTTGTTAGGCTGTATAGAGAGAGGTGTGACCAGCAGAAGAAAGGGGGTGTTGATGCCCCTGTATAAGTCGTTGGTGAGGCCCCACCTGGAGTACTGTGTTCAGTTTTGGAGGCCGTATCTTGTTAAGGATGTAAAAAGAATTGAAGCGGTGCAAAGAAAAGCTACGAGAATGGTATGGGATTTGCGTTACAAGACGTATGAGGAGAGACTTGCTGAACTAAACATGTATACTCTGGAGGAAAGGAGAAACAGGGATGATATGATACAGACGTTCAAATATTTGAAAGGTATTAATCCGCAAACGAACCTTTTCCAGAGATGGGAAGATGGCAGAACGAGAGGACATGAAATGAGATTGAAGGGGGGCAGACTCAAGAAAAATGTCAGGAAGTATTTTTTCACGGAGAGAGTAGTGGATGCTTGGAATGCCCTCCCGCGGGAGGTGGTGGAAATGAAAATGGTAACAGAATTCAAACATGCGTGGGATAATCATAAAGGAATCCTGTGCCAAAGAATGGCTCCTTAGGAGGTTAGTCAATATCGGGAGGCGGGGCTGGTGGTTGGGAGGTGGGGATAGTGGAGGGCAGACTTATACGGTCTGTGCCAGAGCCGGTGGAGGGAAGCGGGACTGGTGGTTGGGAGGTGGGGATAGTGCTGGGCAGACTTGTACAGTCTGTGCCAGAGCCGGTGGTTGGGAGTCAGGGCTGGTGGTTGGGAGGCGAGGATAGTGCTGGGCAGACTTATACAGTCTGTGCCCTGAAGAGCACAGGTACAAATCAAAGTAGGGTATACACAAAAAGTAGCAAATATGAGTTATCTTGTTGGGCAGACTGGATGGACCGTGCAGGTCTTTTTCTGCCGTCATCTACTATGTTACTATGTTACTATCTTTTATGTTACTTTTACTTCTAACTTCCAGGTGGCTGGGACTACTGAACCAAGCTCCTGCAAAAAGGACAGGTTTATTCTGACCCCTAAATCCCTCACTTCTCAAATTGACTGGCTTAGGTGAGAAACTACCTGATATTTTGTCCTAAATTTTTAAGACTTGTTGCTTAATCAATTTAATTAGCACTGGGAAACCTCTCTTTCTGTCTTTCTTGCTTTCTTTCTGTTCCTGCCAAGCTCTGATAAAGGGGAGGGGCATTTTTACATAGCTGAAACTGCTAGAATTATTGGCAATATCTAGATTTATTCAAAAGGAAAGTTATTAATATCTAGGGTAGTTTTAAAAGTTTAATAAACTGTAAGGTCCTTGATCAGACACTACCATTTGGGTCCATTAAGCTAGAGAATTCCCCTGATAGCAGCACTTCGCTGACACTTAGGGACTTAAGCACCCCCACAGCTGGGGGCAAGCAGGGTTGGCCTCAAACTAAAGGACATACTACTTTTACTTCTAACTTCCAGGTGGCTGGGACTACTGAACCAAGCTCCTGCAAAAAGGACAGGTTTATTCTGACCCCTAAATCCCTCACTTCTCAAATTGACTGGCTTAGGTGAGAAACTACCTGATATTTTGTCCTAAATTTTTAAGGCTTGTTGCTTAATCAATTTAATTAGCACTGGGAAACCTCTCTTTCTGTCTTTCTTGCTTTCTTTCTGTTCCTGCCAAGCTCTGATAAAGGGGAGGAGCATTTTTACATAGCTGAAACTGCTAGAATTATTGGCAATATCTAGATTTATTCAAAAGGAAAGTTATTAATATCTAGGGTAGTTTTAAAAGTTTAATAAACTGTAAGGTCCTTGATCAGACACTACCATTTGGGTCCATTAAGCTAGAGAATTCCCCTGATAGCAGCACTTCGCTGACACTTAGGGACTTATAATCCCACACATTTATAGACAAACCAAACCTCATTAACTTTACTCCTCAGTCATACACAGGCAGTCTTGCAGGCTGATACTCCAACATAGTACACCTGTTCATACCCATTTCAACCAATCAGGATGACTTTTATTCTCTGCAATAATTGTGCTGCTTTAGTTTCAAGGCAAATCATCTGGAAACTTAAAGCTTGTCCTATCTGTCTTCAGCTATCTACTTTAAAACAAGAGCTCTATAAAGTAATGCAAGAATTAGATACAATTAAACCAACTTATAGGACTGTGCAGAATCATAACTTCTCACCACTGCCTCAGAGAATAAAACCACAAAGGAACAGATGGCTCACAGTAGGCTCAGGCAGAATGCTTCATGTGACACAGAAGCATCCACCCGCACAAGTGTTGCCACTACAAAATTCTTTTGCTCCACTACAGCACTGTGATGTTCCTGAAACTAAAATTGAAGCAGAAAAAAAAGAAAAAGCAAGGAAGAGGGAACAAAAAGAGGAGAAGGTACCCAAAGACAAAAGACACTCACAAATCACTAAACCCAAAACACATACTAAGAAATGTAGTTGGAAAGCAATGACCACAAATGCTCACAGTCTAAGCAATAAAATTCATGACTTTCAAGCCCTGATGTTGGAGACTGACTTGGACATAGTTGCAGTCACAGAGACATGGCTCCATGGTTCCCATGAATGGGATGTAAACATACCAGGCTATAATCTTTTTAGGAAGGATAGAGAGGGACGTAAAGGTGGAGGAGTAGCTCTGTATGTGAGAGATGATATCGCAGCAACTGAAATGACAGGGAAGTGGGGAAAGGAAGAAGCAATATGGATCACCTTAAAAAGAGAGGATAGAACCTTGGTCCACGTGGGTGTTGTCTATAGACCCCCGACACAATTGGAAGAACTAGATAAAGATCTGATCGCTGATATTCAAAAGTTGGGGAAGAAAAGAGAGGTGCTGCTGTTGGGAGATTTTAATCTGCCGGATGTAGATTGGAAGGTTCCGTCTGCAAAATCGGAAAGAAGTAGAGAGATTGTGGATGCTTTCCAAAGTGCTCTGCTCAGACAAATGGTGAACGAACCCACGAGGGAGGGAGCCACGTTGGATCTGGTGCTCACGAATAGGGATAGTGTGTCAAATGTCTGAGTGGCTGCACACCTGGGAAACAGTGACCATCAAATGGTTTGTTTTGATGTAACGGCTCATGTGGATGGCAGCCACTCTAAACTCAAAGTCCTGGATTTCAAGCGAGCTGACTTTAACAAAATGGAAGAATACCTGAGGAAGGAGCTGATGGGCTGGGAGGACATACGAGAAGTGGAAGGACAGTGGTCCAGGCTAAAAGAAGTAATAAACAGGGCCACAGACCTTTATGTAAGGAGGGTAAATAAAAGCAAGAGAAAAAGGAAACCGATATGGTTTTCAAAGCAAGTGGCTGAGAAAATAAAGGCTAAAGAGTTAGCGTTCCAGAAATACAAAAAATCTCAAGTAGAGGAACACAGGGAGGAATACCTGATGAAACTGAAAGAAGCCAAGAGAGAGGTACGTCTGGCGAAGGCGCAAGCGGAAGAACAAATGGCTAGAAATGTACGGAGGGGAGACAAAAACTTCTTCAGGTATATTAGTGAAAGGAGGAAGACTAAAAAGGGGATTGTGAGACTAAAAGATACAGCAAAACACTATGTAGAAAATGATGAAGAAAAAGCCAATTTGCTAAATAGATACTTTTGTTCTGTTTTTACTGAAGAAAATCCTGGGGAAGGACCAAGAGGGACTGGCAAAAGTACACCTGAAAACGAAGTGGATAGAGCACCATTCACGGAAGAGAGTGTATATGAACAACTTGGAAAGCTAAAGGTGGACAAAGCCATGGGGCCGGACGGGATCCACCCCAGAATACTGAGGGAACTCAGAGAGGTTCTGGCGGGTCCTCTTAAAGATTTGTTTAATAAATCCTTGGAGACGGGAGAGGTTCCGAGGGATTGGAGAATGGCGGAGGTGGTCCCTCTTCACAAAAGTGGGGATAGGGAAGAAGCTGGAAACTACAGGCCGGTAAGCCTCACTTCGGTTATTGGAAAAGTAATGGAAGCCATGCTGAAGGAAAGGATAGTGAATTTCCTGGAAGCAAATAAGTTGCAAGATCCGAGACAACATGGTTTCACCAAAGGGAAGTCGTGCCAAACAAATCTCATTGAATTCTTTGACTGGGTGATGGGAGAATTAAATCAAGGACATGCTATGGACGTCATCTACTTAGATTTCAGCAAGGCTTTTGACACGGTTCCCCACAGGAGGCTCTTGAATAAACTAGAAGGGCTGAAGATAGGACCCGAAGTGGTGAACTGGATTAGGAACTGGTTGACGGGCAGATGCCAGTGGGTGGTAGTGAATGGAGTTTGCTCGGAGGAGGGAAAGGTGAGTAGTGGAGTGCCTCAGGGATCGGTGCTGGGGCCCATTCTGTTCAATATATTTGTGAGTGACATTGCCGAAGGGTTACGAGGTAAAGTTTGCCTTTTTGCGGATGACACCAAGATTTGCAACAGAGTGGACACCCCGGAGGGAGTGGAAAACATGAAAAAAGATCTGAAGAAGCTGGAAAAATGGTCTAACGTTTGGCAATTAAAATTCAATGCGAAGAAATGCAAAGTGATGCACTTAGGGAGTAGAAATCCAAGGGAGGCGTATGTGTTAGACACGGACGGGGAGAGGGATCTTGGGGTGATAGTATCTGAGGACCTAAAGGCGATGAAACAGTGCGACAAGGCGGTGGCCGTAGCGAGAAGGTTGCTAGGCTGTATAGAGAGAGGTGTGACCAGCAGAAAAAAGGAGGTTTTAATGCCCCTGTATAAGACGTTGGTGAGGCCCCACCTGGAGTATTGTGTTCAGTTTTGGAGGCCGTACCTTGCGAAGGATGTTAAAAAAATGGAAGCGGTGCAAAGAAAAGCTACGAGGATGGTATGGGAGTTGCGTTCCAAGACGTATGAAGAGAGACTTGCTGACCTGAACATGTATACTCTGGAGGAAAGGAGGAACAGGGGCGATATGATACAGACGTTCAAATATTTGAAAGGTATTAATCCGCAAACGAATCTTTTCCGGAGATGGGAAGGCGGTAGAACGAGAGGACATGAAATGAGATTGAAGGGGGGCAGACTCAGGAAAGATGTCAGGAAGTATTTCTTCACGGAGAGGGTGGTGAACGCTTGGAATGCCCTCCCGCGGGAGGTGGTGGAGATGAAAACGGTAACGGAATTCAAGCATGCGTGGGACAGGCATAAAGGAATCCTGTGCAGAAGGAATGGATCCACAGAAGCTTAGCTGAAATTGGGTGGCGGGGGGAAGAGGGGTTGGTGGTTGAGAGGCTAGGATGGGGGAGGGCAGACTTATACGGGGTCTGTGCCAGAGCCGGTGATGGGAGGCGGGACTGGTGGTTGGGAGGCGGGAAATACTGCTGCACAGACTTATACGGTCTGTGCCCTGAAAAAGACAGGTACAAATCAAGGTAAGGTATACACATACGAGTTTATCGTGGGCAGACTAGATGGACCGTGCAGGTCTTTTTCTGCCATCATCTACTATGTTACTATGTTACTATCCTGCTTATAATCGAAATAGAAAAACGCCTATATTGTGACCCAAATCGGGAGATAGACGTTTATCTCACAAAAATGAATAAAGCGGTATAATTGAAAGCCGAATTTGGACGTTTTCAACTGCACTCCGTCGCGGATGCGGACAAAGTTGATGGGGGCGTGTCGAAGGCGTGGTGAAGCCAGAACTGGGGCGTGGTTATCGGCCGATCAGAGATGGGCGCCTTTCGCCGATAATGGAAAAAAAATATGCGTTTGTAGCGAGAATTTAGGGCACTTTTCCTGGACCCTGTGTTTCCACGAATAAGGCCCAATAAGTGCCCTAAATGACCAAATGACCACTGGAGGGAATCAGGGATGACCTCCCCTGACTCCCCCAGTGGTCACAAACCCCCTCCCACCACAAAATATGCCATTTCACAACTTTTTATTTTCACCCTCAAATGTCATACCCACCTCCCTGGCAGCAGTATGCAGGTCACTGGAGCAGTTATTAGGGGGTGCAGTGGACTTCAGGCAGGTGGACCCAGGCCCATCCCCCCCCCACCTGTTACACTTGTGCTGGTAAATGGGAGCCCTCCAAACCGCCCCCCCAAACCCACTGTACCCACATGTAGGTGCCCCCCTTCACCCCTTAGGGCTATAGTAATGGTGTAGACTTGTGGGCAGTGGGTTTTGAGGGGGATTTGGGGGGCTCAATACACAAGGGAAGGGTGCTATGCACCTGGGAGCTCTTTTACCTTTTTTTTTGTTTTTGTAGAAGTGCCCCCTAGGGTGCCCGGTTGGTGTCCTGGCATGTGAGGGGGACCAGTGCACTACGAATCCTGGCCCCTCCCACGAATAGATGTCTTGGAGTTATTCGTTTTTGAGCTGGGCGCTTTCATTTTCCGTTATCGCTGAAAAACAAAAACGCCCACCTCACAAATTGTCGAATAAAACATGGACGTCTATTTTTTGCGAAAATACAGTTCGGTCTGCCCCTTCACGGACCCGTTCTCGGAGATAAACGCCCATGGAGATAGACGTTTCCGTTCGATTATGCCCCTTCACGTTACTTAGTCATAGGGTTACCATATTTTGTCCCCCAAAAAGGAGGACACATGCCCCACCCCCACACACCACTCCGCCCCCTTTCACACCCCGCCCTGCCCCCTTTCACGCCCTCACTCCGCCCCCTGTCACATTGTCCCCTCCCCCCTGTCATACACCCCATCACCCCCTCCCCTTACCCTACTACTGCCCTGGTGGTCTAGTGACCTCTTCGGGCAGGAAAGAGCCCCCTCTTTCCTGCCCAGAGCACTGCCCTGCATGTATCCTTCCTGTTGCTGATCTCGGTGCCGATTCAAAATGGCCACCGAGAGTTGAAGTCTCGCAAGGTCACTTCAACTCTCGGTGGCCATTTTGAATCGGCGCCAAGATCAGCAACAGGAAGGATGCATGCAGGGCAGCGCTCTGGGCAGGAAAGAGGGGGCTCTTTCCTGCCCCGAAGGCGGAAGAGGTCACTAGACCACCAGGGCAGTAGTAAGTAAGGAGAGGGGAGGCTAGCAATCTGCCCGTTTGTCCTATAGGACGGCCCGCCCACCAGCCTGCCCGTTTGTCCAGATATCCGGACAAACGGGCAGATTGGCAAAACCCGCCCGGTTGCCCGGACATGTCCTCAAAAAGAGGACATGTCCAGGTAAATCCAGACATATGGTAACCCTACTTAGTCATCCACCCTTCAGTTTTGAAGTGCAATACTGGGTGGGTGAAGATCATGCCAACACTGATTTCCGATCTTGGGAGGTGGAACCTGATGCTTCGGATGCTCAACCAAGTAGGGTTTAGCTGAGTGGGAGGGCATATGAAGGACTGTGTAGGAAGTTACATCTCCCCCTTAACAGCACTCCCTCACAGTCACGAGCCACCTTAAAAATCAGGGTACAGAGCAGGGAAGAGATGACTCAGCAGGGCATGGGGAGGGCATGGATAAGGCAAGCTATAACCCTCAGCACAGCTCAGTCAGGGAGGTCCAGAGGAAAGAAGCCCTCCACCTTATGCCTCCACCACAGAAATGTAAGCTGCTGAAGCTCTACTCTGGTAGACCGTTTACCTAGGAACCCTACTGAATTTGTAACTTTGTAACTCAGGGCAAGCCTGGCCCACTTGTGCTGGATTTTGAATGACGTTAACTCTGGGATCTGATTGTAATTAGCATCTTTATGGCGGATTTCTCATAAATGAGAACTACTGATTGAACTTGTACCTGATAAATAAAATGATAGTCTGTAAATTGCACTAATTGTAAGTTGCTTGGTGGTTAAGAAATAAAAGTATCGGAGGATCCAAGATGGCGTTTCTAACGAACGTGCGCTACAGTCTCTCCTGATCGCTAGTTGGATTCCCTGACCGTGGTTTTTCCCCTAAGTTGATTATGGGGAAAAGGAAAGCAAAAGTCAACGTGCTCACCTCCACAAGCCGTTCCAAGTCCTCTACCATGAGACAGGCAACCCTAGACGAGATGGTGACCCGAATGCCGGGGATCTCAACGAGTGCTTAGGTAAACCAAGCAGAACAACGGGAACATAGTATCGAGGGAGTCACATTGAGTCCTCTCTCGATTACAGCCCCCCCCCCCCCAAGACCCAGAAATGTGATAGCTGCCCCGGAGGAGCAACAGCTTGGTGTATCCGAAAATAGAGGACCTCCAGCTGCTGCAGGAGGAGGCCCCGTTGCAACTTCTTCACTTATGGGAACATCTCGAGGACAGGATGTACATCCCCTTTCCTCTCAGTCACACGAGAATCTCTCTGGAGCCTTCGGTGGACAAAGACCGGCTGTAGTAACCCTCAAAACTCTATGGGATGCAATACAGGGTCTGAACGCTACTCTTCAGCAGATTTCAAATACTACTCGTGGAGAGGTGGCTGAAATTAAGCAAACCCAGGAAATGTTTTCAGCCCAGCTCGAGACTCACACCACTAAAATAGAGGTACTTGAAAATGATATACTAACTTTAAAAAATGTTGCTTCTAGTGTCTCCAAAGATAAAAATTTTCAAATGCAGAAGATTGAATAGCTTGAAAACCAGATAAGGAAAAACAATTTGAGACTTTTAAATTTTCCTAAATCCCCATTAATATCTGCGTTGGAGATGTTCAAAAGATATCTTATGGACATTTTGCATATTCCTTCTGAGAATATTCCGCCTATTACTAGGATTCAGTATATTTCTGGAATTCGAAATGTAGAAAATCCTGTTTTACCAAATTTAAATCTAACTGAAATCCTTGAGACGTCACTGGAGGTTATAACAGAAAGGACCACTATGATAGTGACATTTGCCCTCAAATTGGATTGTAATAATATACTCAAACTATTTTGCAGCCACATCAAAGATAATTTTCTAGGAGCAAGAATTCAAATTTTTCTGGACCTATCGAGGGATATGCAAAAGAGAAGGAAGGAATTTTTACAATTGAAATCAAGATTGCTTAATATAGGTGGAACTTTTCTTCTCATGTATCCTTGTAGATGTGTAGTCTCACTAAATTCCTCTAATTATATATTCCTTGAGCCTAGTAAATTATTAGAACTTATCTCGACTAGGGAGTAGAATAAGACTTTCTGTTTGATATACTATGTATTGGCTGCACTTTTTGAGGAGACCCTTCTGTTTTTCTTTTTATTTTACTTGAAGTTAATTTACTTAGCTCTTGGATCGTGGATTGGCCGCTGTCGTGGACAGGATGCTGGGCTCGATGGACCCTTGGTCTTTTCCCAGTATGGCATTACTTATGTACTTATCTACTTATAATTAATATGTTTTTTCTTATGACAGATTAAGTAATGATATTTCTGGATTCCTGTATGTTTATGTATTACATGAATGTAAAATTTAAAATTCATAAATAATAAAAAAAAGAAATAAAAGTATCTAATTGCTTTCTCAATCGCAGCTTTGGATGATTTATTCCTCCCTAAGTATGAATGGGTGGTCCACTATAGTGGGAGGGATAAATACACCCTAAAAAAAAAAAAAACAGATCCTAGGCCAGAGACAAGCTGTTTGTGGTGCCTTTTGAGCGACATGAGTAGTACATGCCGTGGCCCTGCAGGAGCGGTCACAGGAGAGAAACTTATGAATGCAAGGACTGATTTGGGGGTTTATTTACTCATGGCCTGTGAAGAGAACAGGTCACCCATTTCCCTGAACACAAATAAATTGGTTTATTTCATATTTAAACCTCTGTGTGACTATGTTTATTAAGGCTTCAGCCCCGCCTTTCTCACACTGCTACAACCTCCTAAAGTTTTGCTCATTTTATACAATTGTAGAAAATCTAATTATGACCAAATTGACAGAGAGCATTCTGTGGAGATCAGAATATGCAAATGCAATCTGCTTTGGTTTTGTAGTTTTAGATAATTTGGTGATCAGGTGGGAAAATCAAAAATATCTTGGGGGCGGAAGATGGCGGCACCTTGAGCTCCTTGTGAAGGATCGCGTCTAATTTGTTGCGTTTAAAAAATAACTTTTTCTTCATAATAATGCCCCATACAAAACGTAAGGGCTCCGTGAAGGCCGGTACCCCACCAGCCAGAACTTCATTGCCCATGCAACAAACTATAGAGTGATTTATTATCCACTATTCTTGAAGTCGGTGAGAATCCCGCGGAGTCTCAGGATCAAGGAGAAGCCGAGACCTTGGGATTGGATGTATCATTGTCCCCCCCAACTTGTTTCCAACCACCACATCCAGCCGAGTTCGCTCAGAGGGGCGGAACTTCCACCCAAGCAGAAGACGGAGGTGAACCACGACGGGGACCTGAAAGTGAAACTTCGGCGGTGATTCAAGGAACTTTGACTTCTTGGCATGGGCGAACAACTAAGCCTACAGTTGCAGCGGTTACTCTGGAGTCTATCTGGGATAAACTCCAGCACTTGGATCATACCACGATGAAAACTGCAGGCTCCATAGAGACACTTGTGAGTACTATACAAAATTTATCTTCAGAATTTACAGCTATGAAAACGGAGGTAAATGAAAAATTGGGTTCTATGAAGATTGAAATTGATAAAGTTAAAGACATCTCAGTACAATTGATAAAAGATAATACTATGATACATCGGAAACTTGAACAATTTGAGAATTATAATCGCAGATTGAATCTTCGGTTGCTCAATTTCCTTCGTTTACCTGTATATGTTCCTTTAGATATATTCAAATGTTACCTTATTGAGAATTTAAAGTTTACCGCAGAAACTATTCCCCCAGTGAACAAGATATATTACCTACCAACAAAAAGAGCAAGCGATAATAATCAGGTTTTGCAACAGCCACAAGAAGAATTGAACATCTCAGATATTCTTGAAACATCTTTGACCGCAGTAACTGAGAGGCAAACCTTATTGGTTTCTTTTGTATTTCAACAAGACTTGGAGTCTGTAAGAAGAATTGCTTTGCAAAATTTACAAACTCCATTCTATGGAGGGAAAGTGTGGGTGTTCCCCGATGTTAATAAACAAACACAAGAGAGAAGAAAGGCATTCTTGGCTTTAAGAGCAGAAACAATAGCACTTGGAGCACTATTTAATTTGAACTCCCTTGCAAATGTAATGTTAAATATATGGGTACAAAATATGTTTTTTTTCATGCCTGAAGATCTAAGACAATTCATAGAACAAAAAAAGGTTTTGAAACCAGCAGGAACGTCTGGGTTATGATCTAAGAAAAGAAACATTTAAAAAAAACAAAATTTGGTGGATTTTGTATTAAGCCTTTCTATGAAAATAATTTTTGATATAATACTCCTCTCCTGAGTAATTATGGCTCCTACCCCCTTGCTTTAGGTGGTCTAATATAAGATGTATAAATAATATGCTATCATTATTTGCTTGTAATACATTTTACCTGTCTGCTTTTTGTTCCTATTCAAGTTTTCAATGCTTGTAAAGAATATAACTTTATAAATAAAAAAATAAAAATATATATCTTGGGGGCATAGAAGAGGCAACAGAGGCAAAGAACTGGGAATCCCAAGGTGCCCCGCAGGCCAAATCAAGAAGAAGCTTTGAACTGAGCCCAGTATTCAACTGGCAACCAGTGGAAGGATCACAAAAGTGGGGAGATATAATCAATAGAATTCCTGCCAGTCAGGAATAATGTAGTACTGCCATTCTGAATTACAGTAGTTGGTTCTGAGAGAAAAACATTATAGAGGCAGTTGCAGTAATCTAATATGCTTATAACAAGTATATGCACAATTAGGGGGCAATTCTATAAAGAGGTCACCCATATTTAGATGCCAGATACATATGCATATTAGAGAATAAGACGCGATGCATGAGCACGAGCACACAAATACACTAAATTTTTATTTTTGTTACATTTGTACCTTGTGCTTTCCCACTCATAGCAGGTTCAATGCAGCTTACATATTATATACAGGCACTTATTTGTACCTGGGGCAATGGCAGGTTAAGTGACTTGCCCAGAGTCACAAGGAGCTGCCTGTGCCTGTAGTGGGAATTGAACCCAGTTCCCCAGGACCAAAGTCCACCACACTAACCACTAGGCCACTCCTCTCATGTTATTCTATATATACTATTGTATCTTGTGTAGTACATAGTCTCAATGTGGATGTTGATATGTGTGGAGCCTGGGCAGAATGTGGGCAGGTATCACAACTATGCAAGTGTCTTATAGAATTCTATGAGATATGCTCGTATCTGCTGCATTTAGGCACACAACTCGTGCCTAAATTCAACATATGTATTTAACCTGATAAGCTGGCATTCTATAAAGGAAAGTAGGTGCTTTTTCCTATCTAATATAATAATTTGCTATGTGAACGTTCTAAAGTGTCTCACTGGGATCGTAACCACCTGCTGACGTCACTGGCCAGCAGTAGAACCCTGCTTTACTGACGTCAGCAGGGCGTTACGATCCCAGTGAGATACGCGCATTGAAGAACAGCAGGAGCGGACAGAGACGTCCCTACGTGCACGTCGCCCCCCCCTGCTACCCTCCCCTCCCCCCCTCTTACCGGGGTCCCGGCAGCAGCAGTGAAGAGCCTCGAGAGTCTGCTGCCTTCCCTTCTCTTCACTCTCAGCTCTGACTCTGATCCCACCCTCATTTCCTGTTTCCGCAAGGGCGGGATCAGAGTCAGAGCTGACAGCGAAGAGAAGGGAAGGCAGCAGACTCGCGAGGCTCTTCACTGCTGCCGCCGGGACCCTGGTAAGAGGGGGGGAGGGGAGGGTAGCAGAGGAGGGTTGGTGATTTTGGAGGGGGGCGACGTGCACATAGGGGGATGGGCGGGGCCAGTGTCAGGGAGGGGAGGGCCACGGGTGGAGGCATCGCAAGGACGTGTCTGTGAGACAGAGAGGAGGGGGGACTGGAACTCGGGGGAGGGACAGAGGGAAGGAGAGAGAGGGAGGGAGAGAGAGGGAGGGCCTGGAAATCGGAAGGGAAGAAAGAGGGCTGTGGGACTTGGAGGGGACAGAGGGAGAGAGCGAAGGAGGGAGGGAGGGATAACCTTGCTAGCGCCCATTTCATTTCATACCGAAACGGGCCTTTTTTACTAGTATAGAATAGGCTCACATAAGGTGTTTTCCAGGCACCTAAATCTAGGCCTTCTGTTAGAAAATTGTCCCTTAATGTTAAATCCTTCAACTGCAGAAAAGTCTATGCCATTTCAACAAAAGCATATTGGTAAAGCATGAACAACCTCAGAAGAGATTTGCTTATCAAATTCCTTATTAGAATCTAGATAAATCCATAACCTTTATACTTCTGAATCGAGTTTAAACAGAACACCTCTGACAGTAGGCTCTACTGACAATTTCTGGCCCTTAGGACCATCCATAAACCTTCAGAATTATCTTTTCATGGGCTTCAAAACAACTTGCCAAAGCATCCAGACAGTCATTGAGTTTGACTTAAGTCTCCTGATCATCAAGAGATACGTGGGCCTTAATCTAGATGTCCTCAGCAAATACATGTCAAACCGATTAACCCAGTGGTTTTCAACCTTTTTCATCTCACGGCACGCTTACAAGGCACAAAAATTGTCAAGGCACACCACTGGGATTTAACCCATACCGCCTGTCCCTGCTAAGATCCATTCCATCCTTGCAACTAATCTCCTCCATCCCCACCCATACCTTCAACCTTCAGCAATAGTTATTTCATTTAATTATGCTACTGAAATACATTAGAGCACCAATATACCTGCTACTGGGAAACTGGAGCTGGATGGACTGTTATAAGTTCCTACACAGACTCCACATACCAGCAGAATCCTTCACCTCAGTTGCAGATGCAAACATGATTCTCACCTGATACAAAATAGGGAACCACAAAAAACATGCAGACAAAAACTGAAAGCAGAGATACTGGACTCTACATGTCATGCAACACCAGAGAAAGAAGTACATGTCCTCCTGTACCGTGCAAAATAAAGCAGAAAGATGTAAATTCTCAACACTTGCATAATTCAATCACTAAGTGAAAATAAAATCATTTTTCTTACCTTTGTTTGGTGATTTTATTATTCCTATCATCTTGTTCTCAATCTTTGGTTCTGCTTTCCTTTGTCTGTGCTCTTAACTCTGTTTCCAGGGCCTCCTTTCCATTTGCAATTTCTTTTCTCACCTCTTGCCCTATGACTGTTTCGCACTGCACTGATCTTTCAAGTTCAGCTTTCATCAATTTCTCTGCCTCCTTCTCAAATCTATCTTGTTTTCCCTTTCATTTCCCTTCATGTGCAGCCTGACTCCCATCTTCCCTTCATGTTCAGCTGCTCTTCCCTCTTCCCTTCCTTTATGTGGAGGAGTAGCCTAGTGGTTAGTGAAGTGGACTTTGATCCTGGGGAACTGAATTCAATTCCTACTGCAGTTCCTTGTGACTCTGAGCAAGTCACTTAACCCTCCATTGCTCGTGGTACAAAATAAATACCTGAATATATGTAAACCACTTTGAATGTAGTTGCAAAAACCTCAGAAAGGCAGTATATCAAGTCCCATTTCCCTTTCCCTCTTCCCTTATGTGCAGCATGTCTCCCCTCTTCCCTTTATGTGTAGCATGTCTCCCCTCTTCCCTTCCATATATGTGCAACATTTCACTCATTTTCCACTGTGGTATTGTCTCCTCCTCCTTCTTTCCCTGCAGGTCCTGGAAGATCTCTCCTCCCTGCCCCCAAGTCCAGCACTTCTTTCCCTCTCCATGCCCCCTCTCTTCACCCAACTCATTGGATCTCTCTCTCTTCTCTAACTGACCTCCCTGCCCAAAACCTCTCTCCCTCCTTGTCCCCCCCCCCCCCCGATGCAGAACCTCTCTCCCTCCTTGACCCCTTGTGTCAGTCTTCAAAATTATTTTCCAGGTTTGCTTTGCCATTTCTTCTCTCTTCTCTTGTCTTCTTTTCCTTCTCTAAATCTGTCTGCCACTGATCTGTTTTTTTCCACTTTTCTCTTCTCTGCCTTTATATATACCTATTTGATTTTACCCTAATTCTCTCTTTCTGTCACCCTCTTTTTAGTCTCCTCCTTTTTACCTCTCATCTGCCTACCATTTTTTTCCATCTTCCTCTCATCCCCTCTCCAGCATTCCCCTTGCTCCCTTAGTCTCTCTGCCTAGTTCTCTATTTCATAGTAACATAGTGGATGTCAGCAGATAAAGACCTGAACAGTCCATCCAGTCTGCTCAATATCCTCTACATTCCCTCTCAACCCTCACCTACTCTGCACTGCATCTCATCCCCTCATCAGTCCCAGCTCCATCCCTGTCTCTCCGTTCTTCTCTTGCTTCCACGCTATGCTTTTAATTTCTTACTCTCTACTCCACTCATATTGCCTCTTTTTCATCACATTTTTAACTCCATTTCCACCCCCACTCAACCCTTTCAGCGACCCATCATCCCCTTCTTCCAATATTTCTCTTGAGGACCACCACCTCCCCCCATCCCTTTTCAATGCCTCTCATCCTCTCTCCAGTCTACCAGGTCATTTACGTCTCAGCCTCCCCCCCCCCCCCCACAGTTCATCCTCTCTCTCTTACCCCCTCCCATTTCACACCCTCACTCATTCTCCCAACCCATCAACACAACCTCACTCTTATCAATTATACCAGATCTTCACTATTCCCTCAAAAGTCTTTCTCCATCTCTCCCATCTATAGTCCCCCCCCCCCCAAAACACTCCTCAACTCAATCCCTAATTCCCAGTCATCTGCTCTGATTCCCTAGCCTTGAGTCCCATCTTCTGTTCTTTCCAGGGTCTCCAGTCCATTTGACATTTCTTCTCTCTCCATTTTCACCATCATTCCCTCTGCGTCCTGTTCTTTCTAGCACCTGCCCACTGTGTTCCCACCCCTCCCCCTCTATCCCTGCCCCTTATATTGCCCAGCTCTTTCCCCTCATCCAAGGGCAGGCATCTCTCTTGATTTTTCTCTTTCCATCTTTGGGTCCAGAGACCATCCCACTCTTCCCTCTGCTCACCTGCCTCCCCCCCTCAGCATCTCTCTCTCTCTCTTCTTCCCTCCATTACTCTAGCCTCTTTCTCACTCTCTTTCTCACTACTTTATCCAAATCTCTTTTTTTATCTCCAGGTCACCTCTCCCTCCCTAGCATCTCTCTCCCTCCTTGCATTGTGGTCAGGCATCTTTGTTTCCCTGCCCACCTTGTACTGCTCTGTTCTGCTCTGCTGATAGGCAACATTTTTCTCCTCCCCCCCCCCCCTAGGTTCAGGAATCTTCCACCCGCCCAGCCCGCTCCCCAGAACCAGCATCTTCCATCTTTTCCCTCTCCAATCCCTAGCATCTTCCACCCACACCAATGCCCCCCCCCCCCGAACCGGCATATTCCTCCCACGCCCGCACCCCCCTGAACCAGCAACGTCCTCCCTTTCCCCCTTCCCTCCCTCAGCCTGCATCTTTCATCCACACCCGTACTCCCCCAGAACTGGCATTTTCCACCTGCTACTGCCCCCCCCCCCCGCGAACTGGCATCTTCCACCCGCACCCCCCTTCAAGGTCCAGTAACTATTTTTATGCCTCTCTTCCTGTCCCTGATGCTCTTCCAACCTTCTCATTCAGTGTTATCAGCATTGGTGATCCAGGTGGGTCGCTCCCTGAAGCTTTTTCTGCAGCTCCCGCCTATAGGGGGACAACAAGTTATATCAGAGGAGGTGGGAGCTGCAGCAAGAAAGCTTCCAGGATCAGTCTGCCTTGATCACTGATACTGCTGGTAATGAATGAGAAGGTTGGAAGAGTGTTGGAGGAAGAGGAAAGGAAGAAAAAGTTTGCGGACCTCGGTGGAGGGGGGTCACGGGTTGAAAGATGCTGGTTTTGGGCGGGGGGCATGTGGTACGAGTGGAAGATGCAGCATATCTCTGTAGAGGGGATCCTCATGATATCCCCCCGGCACACCAGTTGAAAAATGCTGGATTAACTAGAGAGATAACAGGGCTCATAAAAATATTAAAACAGAGAAGCAAAAGAACAGAACCATGGATTCTGTATTTCAGTACTGCCTACTTTGAGTGTTCTCTGTCCCAAATAACCTTCTGGGTCCTAATAAACAAAAGGGACTACAAGCAACTCTAAGCTGTTCCTTACCAGGGCCAACCTTAAGCAGGGCTCCAACATGCTTCTAAGGGCCCTACGCTTAACTGAGTTAGTTTTGAAACTGACTGCTGACCAAACGTTAAAGCTTCAATCCCATCTCCTTCTCCCTTGGTAGTCATATTCCTCAGGACTGTCACTCTATACACCTCCCACCACACAAGCCAGCTCTTACATTTCTCTCTCTCACTCCCCCTTGCCCTCTGATTCTGTGCTTCTTGGGGGAAGGGGAACATCAGAACTGTTCGCAGAGGGCCCCGCAATTGCTAAGGCCGGCCCTGTTCCTCACATTCCTATATTTAAATAAACATAGGTTAAATAAAAATGAGCTACGAAGCATGCAAAGCAGCTCATTATGCAAAATGAATAATGCAGCTTGTGTAAATCTTTATAAACTTTTATTCACTGGACGTTAACACCTCAAGAGGTGTTGTTAACATAAGCTAATGCTTCTGGGAATACTGTCAAAGGTATCTGCTTGGTATTTAAAAAAACAAACAAACTTGATCCCATCCCTAATCCTGATCCTTTATGGTGGGGGAGGGGGAGTGAGGGCAGAAGCAACCCCACTTTCTCTTGCCCTGTGACACCCTCTGTACACTTGTCAGCGACTGACTTCTTGTGATAGTACAGTAATGTAAGAAATGTATAAAGATATGACATTTTCATTTTATATATATATATATATATATATATATATATATATATATATATATATATATATATATATATATATATATATATAACAGGCCCTAGCTGTCTCTGAAAGGAAGCATTTTACTGTACCTTAGCTGTTTGAATCATTGCATAAAGGAATCTGTAAGAAGCAGGAACAGGAGAAGGGGGAGGAAAAGGGGGGTAAGAAGCAGTGTTGCCAGATCTGCGGGTTTCCCGCACAATTGGGTGGCTTTCCGTGACCGGTTGCGGGCATTTTTTGCCGGCTGCGGGCTGCGGGAAATTGGGCGGCTTTTAAAAAGCCGCGGTGCGGGTTTGGGCTCTTTTCTGGGGCTTCTATTGGTCCAATTTGGTCCAATAGAAGCCCTGTAGAGGCGGGGTTAATGATGTCGGGGTTGGGGTTAGTGACGTCGGAGGCTACATCGGGGGCAGGGTTAGTGACGTCAAAGGGTACGTCGGGGTGGTGTTAAATACATCAGAGGCGGGGTTGATGATGTCAGGGGCAGGGTTGATGATGTCAGGGGCAGGCAGGGCCGTGCCGATGCGGTAAGCGGGGTAAGCACCGCAGGAGGGTGCCCACCTCTGGAGGGCGCCGCCACAGTGCTTACCCTCGCCCCGCGCCGCCGAGGCCTTTAAATCTTTTACTTGCAGTCGCAGCAGCATCTGTGAAAACGGAGCGCTGCCGACGTCTCCCTTCCCTTGCACTCGTTGGTTCCCTCAGTGTCCCGCCTTCTTCTGACGTCAGAAGAAGGTGGACACTGAGGGAACCAAGAGCGCGAAGGGAAGGGAGACGTCGGCAGTGCTCCGCTTTCACAGACGCTGCTGCGACTGCAAGTAAAAGATTTAAAGGCCCCCAGGGTGTGCAGCGATCATCTTCACGGGGGGGGGGAGAGGGGCGCGTGCGCGCCAGCTGTTCTTCTGCGGGGGGGCGCCAACTGTTCTTCTGCGGGGGGGGGGGGTGCCAACAGTTCGTCTGCGGGGGGGGGGGGGGGGGGGGGGCGGCATAGACCCTTGGCACGGGCCTGGGGGCAGGGTATAACTTTGTGCGGGTTTTGGGCTGGTTTTGGGCGGGGAAAATTTTTTCAACCTGGCAATCCTGGTAAGAAGTCCACACATACTGCAGGCAGACAAGCTTACCAGCTCAAGGCCACACTAGGCCTGAGATAACAATGAAACAAAGAAAGCAAAAGGGAGGGGGAAATTAGAGGGGGGAGAAGTTCCAGCTGTTGCTACACAGAACCCTAGCAGACAGGGAGGGGACCATCGGCCAATGAGAAAAACTTAGGGGCAGACACTTATATGTAACTATAAAATCTGTGGAATCTTATAGAAATCTGTGTGTGTGTATAGAGCAAGCTCCGAGTTAGAGCTGACGGAATACACACCCATTCTTGCAAGGATGATTTGAATAATAAATTGCTTAATTAAGCTTTGGTTCATCAATCTGATTCCTATTTTTGTATAGGTTCTCAGGTTATCTGGGGGCAATTTATAACAGTAAGATTATTGCTGGGGTCAATGGTTGACTTTTGTACAGAGTGAGCTCTTGGGGCCAGGGTGACATCTGTCTATCCCACTACCTATGAGAGAGACTGTGGTAGGGGCTTGAAGGGGAAGAGTTAGGATTTTGAAAAGTTTAAAATCATCATAAGATCGAGGGTGTGCGAAGTGTGGGGTTTTGAAATTTTATTAAGGATAGAATTTGTGAGGGGTGTTTTTTTAGTTCACTGAGCTCAACCTGAGCCTTGCTAATTTTGTGTTGCTGCAGTTGGGAATGTGCAATATTCCCCACTGCAGCTACACAAAATCAGATTTACCAAGGGATTCAGTAATCTACGGTACTGAAGTACTGTGAGTTAGTGATTCCTGCGGTATATTGTCCTGTGATAAAATTATGCACAAATGCACTATTTTATCCTGGGTTAGTATATAGGCCTCTTAGATTTCCAATTTTCAGCTGAGATTTTATATGAGGTCTAAATCAGCCACTGAGGCATTTAAAAAGGAGATAGAGCAGCTTTTAAACTAGAAATGGGGGGAAGGCCTACAGTCGCTCAAAAGCACCCCGATATTGACTGGGTAAATGTAAAATTGGGGCATGCTAGGGAGGTAAAATTCCTTGATGAAATGAAGGACAGCCTTATGGAGTAGCTGGTACAGGAGCCAACGAGAGAAGGAAAAATTCTAGACCTAGTCCTTAGTGGAGTGCATGATCTGGTGTGGGAGGTAATGGTGCTGGGGCCGCTTGATAACAGTGATCATAATATGATCAGATTTGATATTAGCTTTGAAGTAAGTATACATAGGAAATCAAATACGTCAGCGTTTAACTTTAAAAAAGGAGACTAAGATAAAATGAGAAGAACGGTGAAAAAAAAAACTTAGAGGAGCAACTGCGAGGGTCAAAAATTTACATCAGGCATGGATGCTGTTCAAAAACACCATCCTGGAAGCCCAGGCCAAATTTATTCCGTGTATTAAAAAAGGAGGACGGAAGACCAAACGGCAGTCGGTGTGGTTAAAAAGTGAGGTGAAGGAAGCTATTAGAGCTAAAAGAAAATCTTTCAGAAAATGGAAGAAGAAACCGACTGAAAATAATAAGAAACAGCAAAAGGAATATCAAGTCAAATGCAAAGCGCTGATAAGGAAAGCCAAGAGCGTTGGAGGCAAAAACAAATAGTAAAATTTTTTTTTAGGTATATTAAAAGCAGGAAGCCGGCAAAAGAATCGGTTGGACCGCTAGATGACCGAGGAGTAAAAGGGGCGATCAGGGAAGACAAAGCTGTAGCGGAGAGATTAAATGAATTCTTTGCTTTGGTCTTCACCGAGGAAGATTTGGGTGGGATACCGGTGCCGGAAATGGTATTCGAAGCTGACGAGTCGGAGAAACTTAATGAATTCTCTGTAAACCTGGAGGATGTAATGGGGCAGTTCTACAAACTGAAGAGTAGCAGATCTCCTGGAATGGATGGTATTCATCCCAGAGTACTGATAGAACTGAAAAATGAGCTTGCGGAGCTATTGCTAGAAATATGTAATTTATCCTTAAAAACGAGCGTGGTACCGGAAGATTGGAGGGTGGCTAATGTAACGCCGATTTTTAAAAAAGGTTCCAGAGGAGATCCGGGAAATTATAGACCGGTAAGTCTGATGTCGGTGCTGGACAAAATGGTAGAGACTATTATAAAGAATAAAATTACAGAGAATTTTCAAAAGCATGGATTAATGAGACAAAGTCAACATGGATTTAGTGAAGGGAAATCTTGCCTCACCACTCTACTACATTTCTTTGAAGGGGTGAACAAACATGTGGATAAAGGTGACCCGGTTGATATTGTGTATCTGGATTTTCAGAAGACGTTTGACAAAATACCTCATGAAAGACTCCAGAGGAAATTGGAGAGTCATGGGATAGGAGGTAGTGTTCTATTGTGGATTAAAAACTGGTTAAAAGATAGAAAACAGAGAGTAGGGTTAAATGGTCAGTATTCTCAATGGAGAAGGGTAGTTAGTAGGGTTCCCCAGGGCTCTGTGCTGGGACCGCTGCTTTTTAACATATTTATAAATGACCTAGAGATGGGAGTAACTAGTGAGGTAATTAAATTTGCTGATGACACAAAGTTATTCAAAGTCGTTAAATCGTGGGAGGAATGTGAAAAATTACAAGAGGACCTTACGAGACTGGGAGACTGGGCGTCTAAATGGCAGATGACGTTTAATGTGAGCAAGTGCAAAGTGATGCATGTGGGAAAGAGTTATCTGAATTATAGCTATGTCAGGCAAGGTTCCACATTAGGCGTCATGGACCAAGAAAGGGATCTAGGTGTCGTCGTTGATGATACGTTGAAAACTTCTGCTCAATGTACTGCTGCGGCCCTTGTATCGCTCCATGGTGCGACCGCACCTTGAATATTGTGTTCAATTCTGGTCGTCGCATCTCAAAAAAGATATAGTGGAATTAGAAAAGGTGCAGAGAAGGGCGACAAAAATGATAAAGGGGATGGGACGACTTCCCTATGAGGAAAGGCTAAAGCGGCTAGGGCTCTTCAGCTTGGAGAAAAGGTGGCTGAGGGGAGATATGATAGAGGTCTATAATATAATGAGTGGAGTTGAAAGGTTAGATGTGAAGCATCTGTTCACGCTTTCCAAAAATACTAGGACTAGGGGGCATGTGATGAAGCTACAATGTAGTAAATTTAAAACGAATCAGAGAACTCAATATGTAATTAAACTCTGGAATTCGTTGCCAGAGAATGTGGTAAAGGCGGTTAGTTTAGCGGAGTTTAAAAACGGTTTGGACGGTTTCCTAAAGGAAAAGTCCATAGACCGTTATTAAATGGACTGGGGAAAATCCACTATTTCTGGGATAAGCATTATAAAATGTTTTGTACATTTTTGGGATCTTGCCAGGTATTTGTGACCTTGATTGGCTGCTGTTGGAAACAGGATGCTGGGCTTGATGGACCTTTGGTCTTTCCCAGTATGGCAATACTTTTTTTTTGTTACATTTGTACCCCGTGCTTTCCCACTCATAGCAGGTTCAATGTGGCTTACATATTATATACAGGTACTTATTTGTACCTGGGGCAATGGAGGGTTAAGTGACTTGCCCAGAGTCACAAGGAGCTGCCTGTGCTTGCAGTGGGAATTGAACCCAGTTCCCCAGGACCAAAGTCCACCACACTAACAACTAGGCCACTCCTCCAGTTATGTACTTATGAGGCACTTCATGTGAATTTTAAATTCAGAGCCAAGGCAAAAATCGTGTAGCACAAATTATTTCTCTGATTCCTCCCTTCCTGACACTGCAGGGAGTAAAATCCTTTAAGAAATTGTTTTATTTCAAAACTGCAAACAGACCTGCAGCTTTTTCCACTTGTTTTTGCCTGTTCCTCAAATCTGTTCATTGGTGTGATAAATACAAAGCTGAAATGCTGATGCTTGTTACTCCTAAATCCTTGTGCCATGACAGAAAGAGACTGTAGAACTTATCTTAAAAAGTGTTATGAGAAACCTATGGGCCAATATTCAGCTGGCGACGGTCAGTGTTTAAAAACACTGACCATGGTCAGCTAAGTTGGCCCCAGATATTTAGTTACAAGCCATTTGCGAGCAGCAGTACTGAATATCCAGAGCTAACTTTCCATTGATGGAGCATAAGACAGATATGTGGGCCCCAACTGAATATCGGCTGGGACGCATATAACAAACTAAATTTCTTTTTATTATTTTTTATTTATTCAGTTGCAAATACATATCTCAGAAATTTCAGAGATAACCAGAAAACATAGAAAAAAAACCACACTCAATTATTTTAAGAAAATAAACATTAATCTTTCATCCACAAGTCAGGAAAATAAGAACCCAAGATATAAGAAATATATTCGTTCAAGGAAAAAAAGTATAATTCCTAATACGAATCGGAGGAAATTTTTCTTCACTCAATGCGTAGTTAGACTCTGGAATTCGTTGCCGGAAAAAGTGGTTAAGGTGGTTAACTTAGTAGAGTTTAAAAAGGGGTTGGACGGCTTCCTGGAGGAAAAGGCCATAGAATGTTATTGAATGGACGTGGGAACAATTCACTATTTCTGGGATGGGCGGGACAAATTGTTTGTTCTTTTGGCCACTGTCGGAGACAGGGTGCTGGGCTCGATGGACCCTTGGTCTGTCCCAGCATGGCGATGCTTATGTCTTGTCTTACAGGTAGGTGCTCCCTCTGAGTACTATCTCTAGCCTGCCTCTAATAGGATGCATTCAGGATTATTGTATGACATTCAGTTCCTCTTTAGCTTCTAAAAAATCAATTAGCTGTTTTGGGTCAAAAAATTTAAATTGATTACTCTCATAAAGTACAAAACATAAACAAGGAAATCGTAATACAAAATTGGCACCTAAAGCTAATATTCTAGGCCGTAAGGCCAAGAAAGCCTTACGTCTCATCTGTGTCTCTCTTGAGAGATCTGGAAATATACAAACTTTTGATCCCAAAAAAAGTGTCTCCAAATGTCTAAAGAAAGTTTCAAAACTGCGTTTCGATCCAGTTCCAAGGCAAAAGTAACCACCATAGTAGTTCTCTGTGTAATTACATCCAAAGAGGATTCCAAAAAGGAGGTAAAATTTAGATTGTCCGCTTCTCGTCTTTGAGAGGAATCTCCCATAGATCTTACTGAGCTCTAAATATATTGAGCTCGTGTAATGGGAGGTAATGAATCACCAGCCATCCCCAGGACCTCAATTAAATATTTCTTGACCATATCCAGTAGAGAAATCAAAGGTGATTTGGGGAAATTGAAGAATCTCAAATTATATCTTCTAACCTGGTTTTCCAGGTATTCCAGTTGTCAATGTACATACAATTATCCTTAATTGAGACAGTCCCCAAATTCTCCAAAGTCTGAATTTTTGATTCCAAACATTCAACCTTCGACGACTGCTGGGCAGTTACCTGCGCCCGAATCAAGACCGCCTCAGAAATAACCTTAATATCTTTAGAGTTCCCCATTACCAAGGATTGTAAAGAGCTCCAGAGTCTCAATGCGTGGATGAGACGATGGTGCAGGGAGGAGGGCTTTAGATTTGTTAGGAACTGGGCAACATTCTGGGGAAGGGGGAGCCTATTCCGAAAGGATGGGCTCCATCTTAACCAGAGTGGGACCAGGCTGCTGGCATCGGCGTTTAAGAAGGAGATAGAGCAGCTTTTAAACTAGAAATGGGGGGAAGGCCGACAGTCGCTCAAAAGAGCATGGTTCGGGATAAGGTATCTTTCAAAGATATCACCATAACAGGGAAGATAGAGTATCCTGATAGTGAGGTTGCAAAAGAGATTGTAGTAGATCGGGTATCTTTAAATAACAATAAAAATCAGACAAAAGATTGCCAATTAATACTGTCAAGTACTAAGCATGATGTACTTAGGAACAACAAACATAGTTTGAAATGTCTATATGCGAATGCCAGGAGCCTAAGAAATAAGATGGGGGAGTTAGAATATATTGCACTAAATGAAAAATTAGATATAATAGGCATCTCTGAGACCTGGTGGAAGGAGGATAACCAGTGGGACACTGTCATACCGGGGTACAAATTATATCGTAGTGATAGGGTGAATCGGATTGGTGGAGGGGTAGCATTGTATATTAACGAGAGCCTTGAATCAAATAGATTGAAAATTCTGCAGGAAGCAAAACACTCCTTGGAATCACTGTGGATTGAAATTCCATGTGCAAAGGGGAAAAGGATAGTGATAGGAGTGTACTACCGTCCGCCTGGCCAGGACGAACAGACGGATGCGGAAATGTTAAAGGAAATCAGGGACGCAAACAAACTGGGCAACACAATAATAATGGGGGATTTCAATTACCCGCATATAGACTGGGGTAATGTAACATCTGTACACGCAAGGGACATAAGATTTCTTGATGAAATCAAGGACAGCTTCATGGAACAGCTAGTTCAGGAGCCGACAAGAGAAGGAAAAATACTAGACTTAGTCCTTAGTGGTGCTCATGATCTAGTGCAGGGGGTAACGATACGAGGGCCGCTTGATAACAGTGATCATAATATGATCGGTTTTGATATTGGCATTGAAGGAAGTGAAACTAGGAAATCAAGTACGCTAGCGTTTAACTATAGAAAGGGTGATTACGACAAAATGAGAAAAATGGTGAAAAAAAGACTGAAAGGAGCAGCTCGCAGAGTAAAAAACTTGCATCAGGCGTGGATGCTGTTTAAAAACACCATCCTGGAGGTTCAGGACAAATATATTCCACGTATTAGAAAAAAGGGAAAAAAGACTAAACGTCAGCCGGCGTGGCTAAACAGTAAGATAAAGGAAATCATTAGAGCCAAAAAACAATCCTTCAGAAAGTGGAGAAGAGAACCAACTGAAAGTAACAGGATAGATCATAAGGAATGCCAAGCCAAATGCAAAGCGGAGATAAGGAGGGCAAAAAAGGACTTTGAGAAGAAATTAGCGTTGGAAGCAAAAATACATAGTAAAAATTTTTTTAGATACATTAAAAGCAGGAAACCGGCCAAAGAGTCGGTTGGGCCGCTGGACGAAAATGGTGTTAAAGGGGCGATCAAGGAGGACAAAGCCGTAGCGGAGAAATTAAATGAATTCTTTGCTTCGGTCTTCACCGAGGAGGATTTGGGGGGGACACCGGTGCCGGAAAGAATATTTGAAGCGGGGGAGTCGGAGAAACTAAACAAATTCTCTGTAACCTTGGAGGATGTAATGGGACAGTTCAGCAAGCTGAAGAGTAGTAAATCACCGGGACCTGATGGTATTCATCCCAGAGTATTAATAGAACTAAAAAATGAACTTGCGGAGCTACTGTTAGAAATATGCAATCTGTCCCTAAAATCGAGTGTAATACCGGAAGACTGGAGGGTAGCCAATGTTACTCCGATTTTTAAGAAAGGTTCCAGAGGAGATCCGGGAAATTATAGACCGGTGAGTCTGACGTCGGTGCCGGGCAAGATGGTGGAGGCTATTATTAAGAATAAAATTGCAGAGCATATACAAAAACATGGACTGATGAGACAAAGTCAGCACGGATTTAGTGAAGGGAAGTCTTGCCTCACCAATCTAATGCATTTTTTTGAGGGGGTAAGCAAACATGTGGACAATGGGGAGCCGGTTGATATTGTATATCTGGATTTTCAGAAGGCGTTTGACAAAGTGCCGCACGAAAGACTCCTGAAGAAATTGCAGAGTCATGGAATCGGAGGTAGGGTATTATTATGGATTAAGAACTGGTTGAAAGATAGGAAGCAGAGAGTAGGATTGCGTGGCCAGTATTCTCAGTGGAGGAGGGTAGTTAGTGGGGTTCCGCAGGGGTCTGTGCTGGGTCCGTTGCTTTTTAATGTATTTATAAATGACCTAGAGATGGGAATAACTAGTGAGGTAATTAAATTCGCCGATGACACAAAATTATTCAGGGTCGTCAAGTCGCAGGAGGAATGTGAACGATTACAGGAGGACCTTGCGAGACTGGGAGAATGGGCGTGCAAGTGGCAGATGAAGTTCAATGTTGACAAGTGCAAAGTGATGCATGTGGGTAAGAGGAACCCGAATTATAGCTACGTCTTGCAAGGTTCCGCGTTAGGAGTTACGGATCAAGAAAGGGATCTGGGTGTCGTCGTCGACGATACGCTGAAACCTTCTGCTCAGTGTGCTGCTGCGGCTAGGAAAGCGAATAGAATGTTGGGTGTTATTAAGAAGGGTATGGAGTCCAGGTGTGCGGATGTTATAATGCCGTTGTATCGCTCCATGGTGCGACCGCACCTGGAGTATTGTGTTCAGTACTGGTCTCCGTATCTCAAAAAAGATATAGTAGAATTGGAAAAGGTACAGCGAAGGGCGACGAAAATGATAGTGGGGATGGGACGACTTTCCTATGAAGAGAGGCTGAGAAGGCTAGGGCTTTTCAGCTTGGAGAAGAGACGGCTGAGGGGAGATATGATAGAAGTGTATAAAATAATGAGTGGAATGGATCGGGTGGATGTGAAGCGACTGTTCACGCTATCCAAAAATACTAGGACTAGAGGGCATGAGTTGAAGCTACAGTGTGGTAAATTTAAAACGAATCGGAGAAAATTTTTCTTCACCCAACGTGTAATTAGACTCTGGAATTCATTGCCGGAGAACGTGGTACGGGCGGTTAGCTTGACGGAGTTTAAAAAGGGGTTAGATAGATTCCTAAAGGACAAGTCCATAGACCGCTATTAAATGGACTGGAAAAATTCCTCATTTTTAGGTATAACTTGTCTGGAATGTTTTTACGTTTGGGGAGCGTGCCAGGTGCCCTTGACCTGGATTGGCCACTGTCGGTGACAGGATGCTGGGCTAGATGGACCTTTGGTCTTTCCCAGTATGGCACTACTTATGTACTTATGTACTTATGTACTTATAATAGATGTCATAAACAATGTCCCAAAGTGACTCCAAAGTCACTATGGCTGGTTTAATAATCACCCAAGATGGTATAGCAGAAGGAGGTACTTTTCACCTGAGAGAGTACTCACAGTTTCTGGAGGCAATATCTTTAAAGCTAACTGAATAAGAGTATCTCACCCAGATTCTCCTTTCTGACGGTGCCTTCCCTCTCTGCAGACTCAGTTCTTCAGCCTCTGCTTCCCTGGGTGCAGAGATGCCGACAGCAATTCCACTCCACAGCTGCGGGGAAGCCGCAAACTCGACGGGACTCCGAGACTGCCTGTCCACACTACTGACTGATGCCAAAGAATCAGTTCAGCAGAAGGAGATGAAGTTTTCGGAGTGCCCGCACGTGCTCCAAAACAATCCAGTGTTGTCTGCCTCATCGCTGGAACTGCAACAGTAACCGAGGGAAACTCCCTAACCTTCCCTCTCCGAGAGGAATAGACTGGAGTGATCTGGAGAGCAGCTGCAGGTTGGCAATCTAGGAGGTAGACACGATTGCCATCTTGGATCCTACCTCCTAACAAACTAAATTTCAAAGATCCTCTGATTCCCCCTCCCCCCAGGCCCAATCTCACTCCTCTGATCCCAGGACCGATCTCCCATTCCCCTGTCATACTATCCTGATACTCCCTGCCCTGCCCCCACCCATGTAACCTTCCCCCATGCAGGATAGGTCCCCTGGGTCTACCTGCAATCCCTGGTGGTACGGGGGGGGGGGGGGGTGGTTAGTGGGGTCAGAAGTAAAGCTCACTCGCCAATGGTGTAGCCACAGGTGGGCCTGAGTGGGCATACACTTTGAACTCAGGCCCACCTAGCAGCAGCACAGTGGTACATCCTCAAACCCTGCCAGCTGAAGACTTCTGGCATCTTTCTCTCTCCTTCAGGCAATCGGGGAGTCTCTTAATTCCACTCCACCAACCCCTTTGTACTTTTTAAATACTTTAGTTCTTTGTCACCAGTGAAGTGACTTATAACCTGCTGCTCACGCTGGCCCCAAGCCCTCCTGTCCCTGGTGGCTGTCCTTCCAAAATGGTGCCGCAATCTCTCACAGCAGCCTCATGGGACTAACTAAAATTACCAAGGCTTTTTTTGAGGTGGTACTTGGGGGTACTGAGTACCGGCACCTTTTCCACTGTCTGCTAAAATTAACCCATGGAACCCAAGTTTTAATGATAGAACTCTGGCTCTACACACCAATTCTGCCTTGTCATAGATTCTGTGACTGGTTGCAGGGGGCACTGGCTATTATGGGGTGGGTCCCTCAGTGATCACCCCACTCCTGAAAGGTGGCCTAGCATTTGAGTACCAACACCTTTTTTGCTAAAAAAACACACTGAAATTTACCCATGTAGCTATTTGGGCATCAGCGTTCCCTATGTATCCTATCTGTCTGTCCTACCCTTTCCCTTATTTGTCCTGTCTGTCTGTCCTGATTTAGATTGTAAGCTCTTTTGAGCAGGGACTGTCTTTTCTTCATGTTCAATTGTGAAGTGCTGCGTACGACTGGTAGCGCAATAGAAATGATTTGTAGTAGTAGCATTGAATATTGCTGGCATCCACATAACTGCTGGCTCCTCCCTAGCTCTGCCCCCTGTACTTCCCCTGACCTACCTACTTTTTTGTTGGCCAGTTATAGCCAACGTTCGAGGGCAGGTGCCTCTCCAGCCCACTTAAATTACTTTGAATATTGGCCCAGTACTCTCAGGTGATTTACTTACACAGAATATTCAGTGTTAATGGAGGGGAGAGGTTTGATCCTTTTCTGTGCATCAGCAGCATAAGCTTTTGTGAAGGGGTGGAGCAGATGGAAGTGGAAGGGGAAGGAGTGAGGAGGTTCAAGAGCAAAAGGAGACAGAATAAAGCCTTGCCTTTACTACTTCCCCAGAGAGAGAGAAGAGAAAGGGTAGTGCCCCCTGAAAAATGGAGGAGAGAAAAAGACTACACTACCCAGCAGCCCCGGCGCAAGCCCTGGTACAGAGATTACCTTCCCCAGCAGGTCACAGGGGAGAACTCTGACAAGGCAAGGGAGGGGCCTCTGGAGGGTAATCAGGTGAACAAGGAACAGCTGAAAAGTGGGTGGGACGAGGAACCCGTGGAATGGCAAGAGGCTGAGGAGAGTGGGAGAGAGGAGAACCCAGAGGAGCCGATGGACCTCACAGCCTGGGCTCATTCCTTAGGAAAAAAGCTGAAAAAGCAGGTGAACTCGTGGTATGGCAGCTGGGTTGCAAGGGGAAAGAGAAAGGGTCATGAGGGAGAAGGGTCAGTGTATTGAGAGAGTGACCCAAGAAAGGGTGGGATCTTTTTTCTTCCCAAAGCAAGTTCAGGCTGTTATGAACTGTGTGTTAAAGGTGCTATTTGAAGAGGGATTATTGACTCCCCCTGTGTGAACTGTTCACAGCGGGAGGAAGCTGGTTGTGGGAAAGTGTTTGCTCCAGCCTGAAGAAGTGGTTTATGAGGAACTGTTTATTGGGACTGTTTGCCAAAGCACCAGGAAGAAACCGGGAGCAGTTTCTTTCCTTTTCTTGTGTTTTTTTTTTATTGCCTTTCACGGACATTCTTCCCCTTTTTCTAAGGGGAGGGGAAGAAGGAGAGCATGGGGCTGTAGACTGCTTAAGGTGGAACAAACTGAGTTCTGGAAACAGTGAAGTGGAGTTGGGTTTACCCCTGTTGTGCTAGTGCCCTGGGAGAAACAAAGGGGATTGTGTTTTGGATGCCTGCTTTATTTTTGTGTTGAAACTGCTGGACTGTGAATCCCATAAGGAAAATAAAGAGACTTGCTGATTTTCTTTTGAGTTTGATTTCTGCAAGCCCTGCCTTGTGGACTACAGTGGGCTAGGAGGTTGGGACATGAATCCTAGTTTGTAGCTGGATTGTCCAAGGCAGAGGCAAGCTCTCGCTGACCCCGGAGGGAGGGATGGATCTTTCACACTTTCTAGACATGTAGAATCCATCTCCCAGGGCCTTGATCATAGCTCTGTCCGTGTCCCTGTACCACAGGTAGATATTTGCTCCTTTTCATACCTGCCTCCTGTCTACTAGATCTTTAGCAGAGTTTCACAAACTGTGGGTCAGGACCCCAAATGTGGTCACAAAGCCACATTTGTAGTCATGACCCGGGTGGACTCTCCATAGGTACATGATTATTCTGCACCTCATGGGGAGGAGCTGCTATCATGGGAGCATGGCAACAAAAAGATCGATATGCACTGATTTATAGTGATCTGGGGTTCTCTCAATTTGAGAAGCAGAGTAAACACAAATTAATGGGGATTAATCTAGGACCTCTCCCATTTGAAAGGAGGGTGTCAGATTTCCATTGGCAATCAGAAAGTATTAGCAAGCCCTCTCTTACCTCCTCCTCCCCTCCAAAATAATTCACATAAGTTATGAAACACTGCACTGATCAGTACTGGGTCTAGGACCAATTCATCAAAGATCTTCTCATAGTTTGTTCTGTATAGAGGCCAATTGAAACCAGTTGTTTTGGTTTCGACCAAAACCATATCCGCTGCTGAAATCCACTACTTGTTTTTGGCCGGAACCAAAGCCAAAACTGAAACCATCATGCCCCCCCCCCCCCACCCCCAGGAAGAAGACAGGTACCTCTGGGTCACTGCTATTTCCCTCTGGTAGAGACCTGGTGCCCCTACCCTATGATCACCCATAGGCCCTCCCTGGGCCTACCTTATAAAGCCCTAGTGGTCTAGTGGCCTCTTTGTGGGCAGGAATGAACCCCACTTATTCTTGCCTATTGCTGCTCATTCAAAATAGATGCTGAGACTTACTGCGACAGCCTTGTGAGGCTGCCATGGGAGATCCTGGCAGACATTTTGAGATTGGAATCAGCAAAAGCAGGAGTGACTGGAGACTGGGACTGGCAAAAGCAGTAGCAATCTCAAAATGGCTGTGACTACCACGGGAGGTCCCAGCGGCTATTTTGAGATTGGAACTAGCATAAGCAGTAGAGGCTGGAGATTGCTCCTGCTTATGAAAATTCCAATCTCAAAACAGTTGCTAGGACTTGCCGCGGCAGTCTTGGCAGTCATTCCGGGCATGAAGGAGTGGGGTTTGATCCTGCCCCCAAAGAGGGGGTTTTAAGCTAGGTCCAGGTAGGGCCTACAGTTTGTTGGGCAGTCCGAGGAGGGGGAGGGGTGGAGAATGATCATGAGTGGAGGTGGGGGAAAGTTTTGGTTTTAGCCAAAAATGCACTGGCATTTTCAGCCGAAACCCAAACCCAGATTTTGGGCTGGTTTCAGTGCTGAATCCAAAACTGAAATTCATTCAGCCTCTAGTTCTGTAATTAAAGAGTAAAAGGCCCAAGGACTCACGCCATACATTCAGCTTTAGCTCTTCAGGTGGACATCCAGTTCGCCAACATAGCAGCACTCTGCCGTGGTCCTGTACGGAAGGGATTAATTTCAGGGTAGTATTACTGTCAGACTGGTTAACAGTTTGCCATTCTATATAGGTGAGGTTGCTGTCATACCAATATGGAATTTTTCCACTGGATTGCCGTACAGAGCAGGTCACTGTTACCTCCTTTCCTACTAGCGACACATTAGGAGACTTTATTGATACCCAACATAGATCCTCTGTAAAACAAGTAGGAGGCAAATTTATGATTCTCCCTGAGTGACAGATTATCTGCTCTTGATGACATAGAACTAGTGTCTCAGGTAAACAAATGCAAAAAGTATTCACAATAAAAGCAAAAAGGAAAACAAGCTTTGTAGATTTAGTTGTTGTAGCTCAAGGTGTGTTACACTGAGGTGTAGTAAACATTTTTCTGTCTCCAGAAGGCTCACAATCTAAAGGGTCCTTTCACTAAGGCATGCTAACAGATTTAACGTACGCAAACGATTAGGGAATGCTAACTAAAAAGACGCCTATAGGAATATACCCCCAGATTCTATGTAGTGTACCTAGAGATCTGCATCAAAATCCAAGCGGATTCTATAACAATGCACATACCTTAACAAGCTTAACAAGTTAATGAGCATTGATAACAGCACTTAACAAGCAATAATGAGCATTAATTAGAATTTAGGCACACAACTCGCTAAGCGTATTCTGTAACAATGTGTACAAAACCTCTAACACATGCTGACAAAAAGGGGCATGGTTATGGGTGGGGAAATAGGCATGTTACTTGTGTTCACGAATCGTGAGCCCTTAAGCCCAGGCTGCAGACAGAAAGGGAAATCTAGGACAGGCCTGGGATAGACCGAACCGCAACAAGTACAAATAATAGAACACAGGGTACTCACTCAGAACTCCAGGCTCCCAAGGATAGGCGCAGAACTCCTCAAAGGTAAGGGAACTTCGGCATATACAGCCTGCAGCAACAAGCTAGGTGGACCCAAATACCGGGAGTGGAGCCACAGGAACCGGCTGGCAGCAACAGATACTCCACAAGGTAAAACAGGGAAAAAATACCGGAACAGCTTCACTGGACTTCACCTGCGCTTGGCCACCGTTCCCCAGGGGTTGAGCCCCTGGGTGCAGGCAGCCGGCTGGACTTGGCAACCAGCGGAGACAGAAATTGTAGAAGGCAAAGCTGAACCACACTAACAGGCAAACCAGACCGGCCAGGACCCAGCACTACAGGGGAAGGGAAAACAAAAGGGAGTACTGGCCAGAGCCAGGACTACTAGGCACAAACAGCCCACACAGCCAGACACAAAAAACGAGGGGTTAACACAGCACACGAAGCCCAAACGAGGACAGGAATACAACAGACAGCAAAACAAACAAACTGCAACCATACAGAAAACAAACACTAACCTGACAAACAGGGAACCCAGCCCAGCTGCAGAGGAAACTAATTAACCACACGCTGAGACAGACAAATACTAGGACGGAACATAGAGCAAACGCCGGCAAACCATCACCAAGACAAACACAAAGTAGGAGGAAACAAACTCCTCCAGCGAATAGAGCAACAGCTCTCAGGAGAAAAGAGATAAGAGGCTACAGCAGGGAAACCCTAACGCTAAAGCAGCACTTACCTGAAACTGCAGGTAAAAATAGATCCAAGCTACTGACGTCAGCTCCCACCCAGCTAACCAATAACATGCAAGTCCCACCCAGCTACCCTAGCAGAGAGGGTTCCAACCTCTTCTAGTCTGTTTAGCAGAAACATAACATCACCTCCCCTTCACGGACCCCCCCTCCCTCGGGACTGGGATCTAGGCTAATGAGGATAAAAACGGTGAAAGTGATTCATCAGCACCGGGGCATGTACGTGAACAGCGTCCTCCCAGGAATTTTCTGCCAGACCAAAGCCCCTCCATGCAATAAGGTACTGGAGGCGTCCCTTGACGCGCCGGGCATCTAGAATCTTTTGGACCTCATATTCTTCCTGAGAAAGGGGGACTGCAGGGGAAGAGTGAAGAATTGGCAATAATCCTTTCCTAAGAACCACCGGCTTCAGCAAGGAAACATGGAAGGCGTTATGCACTTGAATAGTGGGTAGTAGTTTCAACTGTTAGCACACTAGATTAATTCACCTTAAAATGGGGTAAGGACCCACAAATCGAGGCGCAAACTGAGACAAAGGGGTCTTCAAGCGAAGATTACGAGTGGACTACCAAACTAGATCGCCTGGTTGAAACTGATGATCCAGTCTCCGGTGCTTGTCCGCTTGATGTTTCATATGCATAGAAGTTAACTGAAGGGTCTTCTGGACCTCTGACCAAATAGACCGGAAGGAAGCAACTGCTGTGGTAGCTGCAGGAACATCGGAAATAATCTTCAACGGAAAAGGTATACGAGGAGTTCTTCCATAGACTATGTAGAACGGAGAAGTTCCTGTGGCTGAACTCTCCTTGTAGTTATGAGCAAATTCCGCCTAAGGGAGCAATTGACTCCAGTCATCCTGATGGTCGGTAACATACAGCCTAAGGAACTGCTTCAGACATTGATTGGTACGCTCAGTTTGGCCGTTGGATTGAGGATGATAACCAGAAGAGAAATTTAGTTTTACCCCTAGAGCCGATTCAGAGCTCGCCAGAATTTGGACACAAATTGTACTCCACAGTCAGACATGATGGATTCTTGTAAGCCGTGCAGCCAAAAAATAAACTGGATAAAATTCTGGGCTAATTTCACAGCCGAGGGAAGTTCAGGTAAGGGCACGAAATAAGCCATCTTAGAAATGATCTACCACAACCCAAATGGCCGTATGCCCCTCCGAATCAGAGAGATCAGTGATAAAATCCATGGTTATATGAGTCCAAGGTTTCTCGGGAATCAGTAATGGCATGAGAAGACCCTGGGGTTTCCGGCAATCAGATTTATGCTGAGCACATTCCGGACAGGCAGTGACAAATTCTTGTACATCATGGTCCAGCGTCGGCTACCAGTACTTCTGCACAATGAAGCACTTAGTTCCCTGAACACCAGGATGTCCTGCCATACGAGAAGCATGGCCCCACTGAAGTATCCTTTCCGTCCGGGAGGATACAAAGGTCATACCCGGAGGTACAGCAAGTATCATAGCTGAAATGATGACAGCAGGTTCGATTACATGTTGCAAGGGTTCTTCCTCCAGATCAGACTCCATTGACCTGGAAAGTGCATCTGCTTTAGTATTTTTCTTGGCTGGATGATAGGTCAAGGTGAAATTGAAGCCGGAAAAGAATAGTGCCCAGCGAGCTTGTCGGGGGTTCAGTCTCTTTGCTTCACGCAAGTAAACCAGATTTTTGTGGTCCGTAAAAACTGTGAAGGGTTCTTGCGCCCCTTCCAAGAGATGCCGCCATTCCTCCAAAGCAAGTTTAATGGCCAGTAATTCTTGGTCTCCTATAGCATAATTCTTCTCAGCTGGAGTGTACTTCTTCGAAAAGAAGGCGCAGGGAAGGAGTTTTCCACCCGAGGGGGCTTGTGACAACACAGCCCTTGTGCCCACCGATGAGGCATCCACTTGCACAAAAAACTTCTCAGTCGGGTCGGGGTGTCGTAACACAGGTGCCCTGACAAAGGCCTGCTTCAGGTTCTCAAATGCTCTACCTGCTTCCAGTGGCCAGTTACGAGCATCCGCTCCTTTCTTTGTCAAAGCCGTCAGAGGGGCAGACAGAGATGAGTAATTTAGAATGAACTGCCTATAATAATTTGCGAAGCCCAAAAAACGTTGCAGCGCCTTACGCCCCAAAGGCTGTTGCCACCGCAAGAATGTGGTTACTTTACTGGGATCCATTCATAGTCCTTGGTTGGAGATGATATACCCCAAGAAGGGTAGTTCAGCCTGATGGAACTCACACTTTTTCAACTTTACATATAGTTGATTCTCTTTCAAACGTTGTAACACGATCTTAACATGTTCATGATGTTACTCCACTGACATGGAGAATATAAGGATATCATTCAGGTATACCATCACAAACTTATATAGAAGGTCTCTAAAGATGTCATTCATGAACGACTGGAAGACTGCTGGGGCATTAGCAAGGCCGAAGGGCATCACCAGATATTCATATTGCTCATCGCGAGTATTAAATGCAGTCTTCCATTCATCGCCCTCTCGGATCCGCACCAGGTTGTAAGCCCCTCTGAGATCCAGTTTGGTAAGTATCTGGGCTCCTTGAAGACGATCAAACATTTCTGAGATCAGGGGTAAGGGGTATTTGTCCTTCCGAGTCATCGCATTGAGGCCCCTATAGTCAATACACGGGCATAACCCCCCCCCCCCCCCCCCCATCTTTCTTTTCCACAAAAAAAAATCCAGCCCCCACTGGGGACTTGGACAGACGAATGAACCTTAGAGCAAGGTTATCTTGTATATAGTGGGTCATGGCCTCGGTTTTGGGACGAGACAAAGGGTACACGCAGCCCCGTGGAATTTCAGCTTCAGGTACTAGTTCTATGGCACAGTCATAGGGGCGGTGAGGTGGTAATGTCTCCGCTCGACGTTTGGAGAAGACATCCTTAAAAGGCTGGTACATAGTGGGCAGCATTAACTTGACTTGAGCTAAGGGAAGTAGCATTGAAACTGGGGAGACCTTGTCTAGACAGATCTTATGGCAAGCTGGGCCCCAAGCCTCCAACTGACCCCGCTCCCAGTCAATGCGGGGATTATGCAAACTGAGCCATGGCATTCCTAATATAATAGATTCAGTGGCAGATGGAAGGACAAAAAAGGAAATCATTTCTTTATGAAGAACTCCCACCCGTATCATCATAGGCACAGTCCGAAGCCGCAGTTCCCCCTGGATTAGGCCCACCGCCGCAGACAAGGAGATAGGGTGAGGTAACTCTTCCGTAGGAATCCGATGGGTTCTGACCAGGTTCTCACTGATGAAATTGCCCCCAGCACCAGAATCAAGTAACGCCTCGAGACAAGGGGTTCCCTGAGTTGAAAACAGAACTGGAACCAAAACTTGCGTCCCGGGAGAAAAAGACCTTGACCCCTGGCTGGAATCAGGGCTGCTGGTTTCCCGCCTTCCTGCGGTTTTGGGCATCCCCGTACGAAGTGTCCCTTGGCTCCACAGTATAAACATAATCCTTCAGCACATCTATGTTGTTTATCTTGTGCGGATGTGACCACCCGGTCAACTTGCATGGGTTCTGGCCCATCTTGGGAAACCTGCAAGCAGCCTGAAGGGTTCTTAGAGAAAATCTTCGAGTCCGGTTTTCCCAACTGGTGACTGATGCGACACTCACAGGCCCACTCCCTGAAGCGGATATCCACTTGGGTACAAAGACGAATGAGATTGTCCAGATCAGAGGGAATCTCCCGACCCGTAAGCTCATCTTTAATAATAGGGGATACTCCGTGCCAGAAGACAGCCGCAAGGCTCTGATTGTTCCAGCCTAATTCCGCTGACAGGGTCTGAAATTGAATGGCATACTCGCCCAGAGAGAGCTGACCCTGGTGCAAGTTCAGGAGTTGAGAAGCCGCTGAGGAGGCTTTCCCAGATTCCTCGAAGATAAGACAAAACTGCTTCAGGAACTCTGTTAAATTATCCAGCATGGAATCTTTCTTCTCCCAAAGCAGGGAGGCCCAAACGAGGACTGGTCCCGAAAGCAGGGAGATGATGTATGCTACCTTCACCTGATCTGAAGTGAAGTCCCAGGCTTGCAGCTCGAACACTATCTGGCACTGATTTATAAAACCCCGACAAGTCCTACTATCACCATCGTAACGAGGGGGCTGGGCTACTCGAGCCCCAAGACCCTCACTCATGGCTTCCTGGGACCGCAAGGCTGGGAAGTCCCTACCAGTCCTAGGGTCAGTAAGAAGGTCCACCTGTTGGTTTAATGCCACAACAACTCCCACAACTTGTTGTACCTGAACATACAGGTGTTGGAGTAACTCCATGGCAGAGGGTTCAGTCGAGCTCATGGCTTTAGTGTTCTGTTACTTGTGTTCACGAATCGTGAGCCCTTGAGTCCAGGCTGCAGACAGAAAGGGAAATCTAGGACAGGCCTGGGATAGACCGAACCGCAACAAGTACAAATAATAGAACACAGGGTACTCACCCAGAACTCCAGGCTCCCAAGGATAGGCGCAGAACTCCTCAAAGGTAAGGGAACTTCAGCATATACAGCCTGCAGCAACAAGCTAGGTGGACCCAAATACCGGGAGTGGAGCCACAGGAACTGGCTGGCAGCAACAGATACCCCACAAGGTAAAACAGGGAAAAAATACCGGAACAGCTTCACTGGACTTCACCTGCGCTTGGCCACCATTCCCCAGGGGTTGAGCCCCTGGGTGCAGGCAGCCAGCTGGACTTGGCAACCAGCGGAGACAGAAATTATAGAAGGCAAAGCTGAACCACACTAACAGGCAAACCAGACCGGCCAGGACCCAGCACTACAGGGGAAGGGAAAAACAAAAAGGGAGTACTGGCCAGAGCCAGGACTACTAGGCACAAACAGCCCACACAGCCAGACACAGAAACCGAGAGGTTAACACAGCACACAAACCCCAGAAGAGGAGAGGACTACAACAGACAGCAAAAAAAACAAACTGCAACCATACAGAAAGCAAACACTAACCTGACAAACAGGGAACCCAGCCCAGCTGCAGAGGAAACTAATTAACCACATGCTGAGACAGACAAATACTAGGACGGAACATAGAGCAAACACCGGCAAACCAGCACCAAGACAAACACAAAGTAGGAGGAAACAAACTCCTCCAGCATATAGAGCAACAGCTCTCAGGAGAAAAGAGATAAGAGGCTACAGCAGGGAAACCCTAACGCTAAAGCAGCACTTACCTGAAACTGCAGGTAAAAATAGATCCAGGCTACTGACGTCAGCTCCCACCCAGCTGACCAATAACATGCAAGTCCCACCCAGCTACCTTAGCAGAGAGGGTTACAACCTCTCCTAGCCTGTTTAGCAGAAACATAACAGGGCATTTCATGGGCGTTCCAAAATTTACACGCCTAGTTATAAAATATGGTCCAGTGTGCCTAAATCTAAGTGCTGAGATTTACTTCATATTTTCATTGGTGTAAATGGATGTGCGCAGATTTAGATGCTGAAATATCAACTAAGCGCATGCCATAATCGGCGCCAGAATACGCTTATGTAGTCTGATTTCAGTGCCGATTTTTTTGGGCACCATGTATAGAATCTCCCCCATAATGGTCATCTTAGCATTTAGCGCACACTAATCATTAGTGCGCATTAAATCTGTTAACATGCCTTAGTAAAAGGACCCCTAAGTTTTTTTCTGAGGCAGTGGAAGAAAAGTGACTTGCCTAAGATCTCAAGACGCCACAGTCGGATTTGAATGGGGCTTCTCTGGTTCTCATCTCACTGCTCTAACTATTAGGCTACTCCTTCAAGTTCTGAAGCCCTGCATAATCAAATATTATACAGTTGGTGGTTAGAACCTAGTGGGCTAATGCTCAGAACTCCGATATTATACGGAACAGTGTCAGAAAATACTGCGGAACCAGCGTACAAAAATAACTTCCCAATCCACAACGTTAACAGCATGCAAATTATATATGTGCTGTGCAAGGGGGAGGAACGTGCCTGGTGCATGTGCACAAGAGTTTTATGGTAAACAAAGCTCTTGAGCACATGCCCATTCAAACCCGGAAGTGCAGGCACACATCAACGCTGTTCTTCTGCTCCTTGAATATAAGCTTTTCAAAAGTGTCATTCACTTGAAAAGCTTATATTTAAGCACAGAAAACAGATGCCAATCAGGCTTATTTTCGAAAGAGAAGTGTGCCCATCTTCCGACACAAATCGGGAGATGGGCATCCTTCTCCCAAGGTCACCCAAATCAGCATAATCGAAAGCCGATTTTGGGCGTCCTCAACTACTTTCCGTCACGGGGACGACCAAAGTTCATGGGGGTGTGTCGTCAGCGTACCGAAGGCGGGATGGGGGCCTGCTTAACAGGTGGGCATCCTCGGCTGATAATGGAAAAAAGAAGGGCGTCCCTGATGAACACTTGGCCGACTTTACTTGGTCCATTTGTTTTTACGACCAAGCCTCAAAAAGGTGCCCGAACTGACCAGATGACCACCAGAGGGAATCGGGGATAACCTCCCATGACTCCCCCAGTGGTCACTAACCCACTCCCACCCTCAAAAAAACAACTTTAAAAACTTTTTTTGCCAACATCTGGAAAACTAGAATGAAAATTATAAATTTTTGCAAGAACAAAAACTGGATAAGAACAAATATTTATAGTCCTGACTAGATTAAAAATTAAAATTATGAATTCTCCTTAACGAAAATTCCTTACAGTAGAATAAAAATTATCAGTGCATAGTGCTGTCCACAGTGTCTTCCCCTCCTACCCAAACCATGTGTGCCTGCTGCTGACAAAACACTCTTTTGCTCTGCAGTCTACTGCATCTCCCTTTGACCTCCAACGCTGGCAACCACACATATGCTCAGTTAACAGTGTTGGCACAGGTCAGAGATGCAGCAGAGAGCAGACTGCAGAGCTATGATCTGCAGACCGCATGCCTGCTGGCCTTCCCAGGCCCACCAAATCTGCCATCTGCATGCAGTGTTGGCCCACCCAATCTGCTGCTGCTGCTGCATGCCAGCTAGTTCACCCGGGCACAAGTGCCGACTGTGTGCCTGCTCCTGTTGGCCCACCCAGTCCTGCCGAGTGCATGCTTGCTGGTCCACTTGGATTCACTCAATTTGTTGTCTGTGTGCCTGATCCTGCTGAAGTGCCGACCTAAATTGTTCTAAATTCACACAGTTTTATGTCCATGTGATATTCTGAAGGCTGTTGATGTGTCTGTTCTGTTCTCAATTTAAAAAAAAAAAAAAAAAGGAAGATTCCTGAACTGAATAACAACTAAAATTTGGGGGAGAGAACTGAATAAAAACTAAAATTATCACTGTCTCCAAGAACTAGAATAAAATAAAAATAAAAAATGCATGTTCAGCAAATGAATAAAAACTAGAATTAAAATTATTTTCCAGACTAAACTAGAGTGGAGGAGTAGCCTAGTGGTTAGTGCCGCGGACCTTGATTTTGGAGAATTGGGTTCAATTCCCACTACAGTTCCTTGTGACTCTGAGCAGGTCATTTAACCCTCCATTGCCCCAGGTACAAATAAGTACCTGTGTATACTATGTAAACTGCTTTGAATGTAGTTGCAAAAACCACAGAAAGGTGGTTTATCAAGTCCCATTTCTCTTTCCCAATAGGGAAGAGCTAGAAAGAAAAAGGCTGATATCCATGTAGAAGTGACTCTTACCCCAATAAGTACTGCTCAGCAGGTCCATACCCAGTGGCATTATCCAGATAATGCTGTTAAAAATCCAGACATAATGCTTCTGGCTAGTGCAGGGGTGACTGAGGTGGAACCACAGCAGTTATCAATACATTTAACCTCTGGATTCTATATATCTCTCTGAGAGTTCTGTGCAGATATTGAAACATATTCCATAGCAATGTGCATAACTTAATTAGTTAACAAGCTAATCAGCCCTGATAATTTGGATGTTAACAAGCAATTATCAGCACTAATTGGCATTAATTAGAATTAATATGCACTACTCGCTAAGCGTATTGTAAAGTGGTCCATGTAAATTCTAATATGAACTGCCAAAAAGGGGCATGGCTATGGAATGGATGGATTGTGGGTGTTCTGAAAAACTACATACCGGGTCATAGAATACACCTGCTCCATGCCTAACTTAGGCGCTGGTATTTACGCCAAGTAAAACTTGGTTGAAATGGCCATGCCTAGAGGTAGGTGCCGTCATGGCCACTAGTCCCTATAAACCCTTTAGTCGTATTCTATAAACCATGTCTAGATTTCGGTGCAGTTTAAAGAATATGCCTAGGCGGAAATCTTTTCAGCACTGATTTTTCAGGTGCCATAAATAGAATTGGGCCCATACCGGGTAACTGCCTGGTTATAGTCAGGACAGCATAAAGGCAGGGCTAGCTTATTGGATTGCCTATCTAGGTATCCAGATAAATGCCAGCAGCCAAGGTAAACCCTGCTATTCAGCTACTCATATATTGCCACTAAACTCTGAGTTTAAAATAATAGGGATATGCATTTATTTGAAATGCACATCCTTCTCATTTTCCAAAATATCATTTTTTTCCAGCATGGTTAAGTTTATTTTCTACTATTGTTATTAGTAGCCAGGCATAAGCCAGTGTTGAACCAGTGACCTTTGTGTTAGATAGTACCTATCTTCCAGAAACAGCTATTCTACCTCTTAAGATGTGGCTGTAGTCAGCCGATTCCTAGCTGAGTCCTGTATTTCTGGTAATTTTAGTAGTTCTAGTTTCCTGGTTATTTCTGCCCTGAAGGGGTGTAGCCAGACACCCAATTTTAGCCTACACCTCTGAGCCCAAAGTGGTTGGGCACGAGAAACCCACCCCACCCGGCATCTCTCCCTCCCTTTCCCTAGGCAATCGGGAGGGGGTGTATTTTAACTCCACTCCCCAATACCTTTAAAATTCTTCAGTTGTTTGCTGGCAGAATGCCGCAACTCATACCTGCTGCTCACATCGGCCCTGAGCCTACTCTCTGATACAACTTCCTGGTCCCCTCAGCAGGAAGTACTTAGTAACATAGTAGATGATGGCAGAAAAAGACCTGCATGGTCCATCCAGTCTGCCCAACAAGATAAACTCATATGTGTATACCTTACCTTGATTTGTACCTGCCTTTTTCAGGGCACAGACCATACAAGTCTGCCCAGCAGTATTTCCCGCCTCCCAACCACCAGTCCTGCCTCCCATCACCGGCTCTGGCACAGACCGTATAAGTCTGCCCTCCACTATCCTTGCCTCCCAACCACCAACCTCTCTTCCCCCACCTGCTCCGCCACCCAATTTTGGCTAAGCTTCTGAGGATCCATTCCTACTGCACAGGATTCCTTTATGCATATCCCACGCATGTTTGAATTCCGTTACCGTTTTCATCTCCACCACCTCCCGCGGGAGGGCATTCCAAGCATCCACCACCCTCTCCGTGAAAAAATACTTCCTGACATCTTTTTTGAGTCTACCCCCCTTCAATCTCATTTCATGTCCTCTCGTTCTACCGCCTTCCCATCTCCGGAAAAGATTTTTTTGCGGATTAATACCTTTCAAGTATTTGAACGTCTGTATCATATCACCCCTGTTCCTCCTTTCCTCCAGGGTATACATGTTCAGGTCGGCAAGTCTCTGCTCATACGTCTTGGAACCCAAATCCCATACCATTCTCGTAGCTTTTCTTTGCACCGTCTCCATTTTTTAAACATCCTTCGCAAGGTACGGCCTCCAAAACTGAACACAATACTCCAGGTGGGGCCTCACCAACGACTTGTACAGGGGCATCAACACTTCCTTTCTTCTGCTGATCACACCTCTCTCTATACAGCCTAGCAACCTTCTCGCTACGGCCACCGCCTTGTCACACTGTTTCGTCGCCTTCAGATCCTCGGATACTATCACCCCAAGATCCCTCTCCCCCTCAGTACCTATCAGACTCTCACCACCTAACACATAAGTCTCTCGTGGGTTTCTACTCCCTAAATGCATCACTTTGCATTTCTTCGCATTGAATTTTAAATGCCAAACCTTAGACCATTCTTCTAGCTTCCTCAGATCCCTTTTCATGCTTTCCACTCCCTCCTGGGTGTCCACTCTGTTGCAAATCTTAGTATCATCCGCAAATAGGCAAACTTTACCTTCTAACCCTTCGGCAATGTCACTCACAAATATATTGAACAGAATCGGCCCCAGCACCGATCCCTGAGGCACTCCACTACTCACCTTTCCCTCCTCCGAGCGAATTCCATTTACCACCACCCTCTGTCGTCTGTCCGTCAACCAGTTCCTAATCCAGTTCACCACTTCGGGACCTATCTTCAGCCCATCTAGTTTATTTAAGAGCCTCCTGTGGAGAACCATGTCAAAAGCTTTGCTAAAATCTAAGTAGATTACGTCTTTAGCACGTCGATGATTCAATTCTCCAGTTACCCAATCAAAGAATTCAATGAGATTCGTTTGGCACGATTTTCCTCTGGTAAAACCATGTTGTCTTGGATCTTGCAACTTATTGGCTTCTAGGAAATTCACTATCCTTTCCTTCAGCATGGCTTCCATTACTTTTCCAATAACCGAAGTGAGGCTTACTGGCCTGTAGTTTCCAGCTTCTTCCCTATCACCACTTTTGTGAAGAGGGACCACCTCCACCGTTCTCCAGTCCCTCGGAACCTCTCCCGTCTCCAAGGATTTATTAAACAAATCTTTAAGAGGACCCGCCAGAACCTCTCTGAGCTCCCTCAATATTCTGGGGTGGATCCCGTCCTTTCCCATGGCTTTGTCCACCTTTAGCTTTCCAAGTTGTTGATACACACTCTCTTCCGTGAACGGTGCTATATCCATTCCATTCTCAGGTGTACTTTTGCCAGTCCCTCGCGGTCCTTCTCCAGGATTTTCTTCAGTGAAAATCGAACAAAAGTATCTATTTAGCAAATTGGCTTTTTCTTCATCATTATCTACATAGCGGTTCGCTGTATCTTTTAGTCTCACAATTCCCTTTTTAGTCATTCTCCTTTCACTAATATACCTGAAGAAATTTTTGTCGCCCCTCCTTACATTTCTAGCCATTTGTTCTTCCGCTTGTGCCTTCGCCAGACGTACCTCTCTCTTGGCTTCTTTCAGTTTCATCCGGTATTCCTCCATGTGTTCCTCTTCTTGAGATTTTCTAAATTTCTGGAACGCTAACTCTTTAGCCTTTATTTTCTCAGCCACTTGCTTGGACAACCATATCGGTTTCCTTTTTCTCTTGCTTTTATTTACTCTCCTTACATAAAGGTCTGTGGCCCTATTTATTACTTCTTTCAGCTGGACCACTGCCCTTCCACTTCATGTACGTCCTCCCAGCCCATCATCTCCTTCCTCAGGTATTCCCCCATTTTACTAAAGTCAGCACGCTTGAAATCCAGGACTTTGAGTTTAGAGTGGCCGCCCTCCACTTCAGCCGTTATATCAAACCAAACCGTTTGATGGTCACTGCTTCCCAGGTGTGCACCCACTCGGACATTTGACACACTATCCTCGTTTGTGAGCACCAGATCCAGCATCGCTCCCTCCCTCGTGGGTTCCGTCACCATCTGTCTGAGCAGAGTACTTTGGAAAGCATCCATGATCTCTCTACTTCTTTCCGATTTGGCAGACGAAACCTTCCAATCTACATCCGGCAGATTGAAATCTCCCACCAACAGAACCTCTTTTTTCTTTCCTAATTTTTGAATATCTGCGATCAGATCTTTATCTAGTTCCTCTAATTGTGTCGGGGGTCTGTAGACAACACCCACGTGGACAGAGGTTCTATCCTCTCTTTTTAAGGTGATCCATATCGCTTCTTCTTTTCCCCAGGTCCCTGTCATTTCAGTCGCCATGATATCATTCCTCACATACAGAGCTACTCCTCCACCTTTACGACCCTCTCTATCCTTCCTAAATAGATTATAGCCTGGTATGCTTGCATCCCATTTGTGGGAACCGTTGAGCCACGTCTCTGTGATTGCAACAACATCTAAGTCTGCCTCCAACATCAGGGCTTGAAGGTCATGAATTTTATTGCTTAGACTACGAGCATTTGTGGCCATCACTTTCCATCTATATTTCTTGGTATGTGTTTCAACATTAGTGATTTGGGGGTGTCTTTTAACTTTGGGTACCTTCATGTCTTTTTGTTCCAACTCTATTGCTTTTTCCTCTGCCTCAGTTCTATTTTCAGGAGCATTACAGTGCTGTAATGGAGCAAAAGAATTCTTTAGTGGCAACACTTGTGCGGGCGGATGCTTCTGTGTCACATGACGAAGTCTGCCTGAGCCTACTGTGAACCATCTGTTCTTACGTGGTTTTATTCTTTGAGGGAGTGGTGAGAAGCTATTTTTCTGTGCAGTCCTAGAAGCTGCTTTAATTGTTTCCAATTCTTGCATTACTTTACTGAGCTCTTGTTTAAAACTAGATAGCTGAAGACAGATAGGGCAAGCTTTAAGTCTCCAGTTGATTGGCCTTGAAACTAAAGCACCACAATTATTGCAGAGAATAAAAGTCATCCTGATTGGTTGAAATGGGTATGAACAGGTGTACTTAGTTGGGGTTAACAGTCTGTAAGACTGCCTGTGTATGATTAAGTAAAGTTAATGAGGTTTGGTTTGTCTATAAATGAGTGGAAAACCCTGGGGTGGGTGGGATTATAAGTCCCAATGGGTCAGCTAAATGCTGTTATCAAGGCAATTCTCTGGATGGGACCAGAAATGGTACAGTCTGGTCAAAGAATTTTCAAATGATTTAACTTTCAAAATTGCCCTAGAATATAAAAACCTTTCCTTGTTGTAATATAAATCCAGATATTCCCAATAATTATATCAGTTTCAACAATGTAAAATGCACTTTAGAGCCTCAATACAATGCAATGCAGCCTCCCTCTCTATCAGAGCTTGGTAGGAAGAGAAAGAAAGAAAATAAGAGGTTTCACAGGGCAAAATTAATTAATTAAGCAATAAGCATTAAATTAAAGAGAATATCAGGTATCTCACCTATAGCCAGAAAGTTGAGAAGTTTGGAATTTAAAAGGTCAGAATTTGCTTTACTTGCATCAGAAGAAAGGCTCAGGGCTGGTGCGAGCTGTGGGTACAAGTCTCTGCTCACTGTCAGTGAAGAACTGGGGGTTGGGGGAGTGGAGGTGAGACCCCTGATCATCTGGGGGGAGAGGAGGGAGCATGGGCATAGTTTCACTGTTGCATTTTGGGGGTGCAAAGGGTACGGTGTGGCATATTAGCATATTCATTTGCATACATGCACCTCACATATTCATTATGGTTATTCTAAAACAAAAGACAAATTGAATAGGAAGTCAATATATCAAAACAATGAAGATGGGTAGATAGATAGATAGATACAATTTTAATCTATCTATCTATCTAATCCCCTATTATATAGGGCTTACTAAGAGATAGAGTCCCCGTAAAGAGTCACTGGGGGGGAGTGACTGGGAAGTCCCTGGGTGGGAGGAAGCCCAGCCCATGGAGAGTAGTTTCAAACAAAATGCAGAGAAATAGTGCCCTAGTTCTGAAGAGTGACGGGGGTGGGGGGGGGGGGGGAGAGACTAGGAGGAGATAAAGTGCTTACCCTTTAGGTGAGTCTTTAGTTGCCTGAAAGTCCCCGCCAATAGATCAGGAGGAGAGAAGAGAGTCTTGTTGGAAGGAGTGTAACCACTGGCTGCAAAAGAGGGGAGGCTACACCACAAAGTGGCACCCAGAGGATTAACAGTGCTATGGGTGGGCACAGAAAGGTCCCAGCCTGGGAGCAGTGAGATTGGAGCTGGAGAGAGCTGAATCCCAGGTCCAGGGTGGATCTGGAAAGAGATCACTGCTGGTGAAGGGTCAGAGAGTGAGGACTCTGAGCTCGCTGGAGATAATTTGATTGAGAAAGAGGAGAAAACAGCCTTTGGGATTTAACACTAACTCACAGGACAGGTATGACCTGGAGAAACGGTATATATGTAAATAACCACTGGAAGAAAAATACCCTGTAAATATCCCAGAGAAGTATAGTGGTAAAGGTGCTCCGCAAGGAAAGATAGAAGCCTGAAGGTGAGCTATAGGAGAGTTTATACAATTGACTGAGGTAAGAATAACTAAAGTAAGTGTCTGCCTGTTGAGAAGTTACAATAAAGTTTTGTTTGTTAATAAATCCTTCAGAGTGCTATGTAGTTCCTGGACTGTAGAGCTGAGGGAAACCTGGAATTGGAAAAGTGTCTCTCAAACCCCCAGATCGCTATTCCAGACCATTGACCCACCCCAGCTCAACTGTAAGTGAACTGGAAATGAGGAGGTGTGTAGTAAGAGTGGCCTGAGAGTCTGAGAGTGAGCGAAGACTGTGAGGCTTGTGTAAGGATTTTCTTTTGTGGCCTGGGGCCGGAGCTAGCGCACAGGTGAGACCTGGGTGATACCACCACCTTTGCCTTTTCTCCTTCTCCAAAGCCCAGCACTTCCCTCCTCCCTCTAATGTGGACCTTTGAAATACACAGGCTCTAGATGTAGAAATGCAATATTGGGGCGGCAAAATTACAGACAGTGATAGCAAGTAGTTTCATACCTTCCAGAGTAATTGTCAGATGGGTTAGTTTTGTGTATTTCAGACCTTCACCTCATACAAAATAGGGGACCACAAAAAACACGCAGACAAAAACTGAAATGGAGACTCCCTTCCTCTCTGCCAAAGAAAGTCAGACTCTATAAGCACTGCAATCTGGTAAAAGAAACAGATACGCATTTTCTCCTGTACTCTGCTACAATACAAAAATTGATAAGATGTACATTTCTCGAAACAGACATATTCCAATCATTAAAAAGAATTAAATTGTCACGGCCATGGCTGTGCCCCCACATCCAGACTCACCTTTCTTCCGGTGGTCAGGATCCAAGGGTTCTCCAGACTGCTTCCTCCCTGCACTGATACCTCTGCTGCCTGTCTCCCTGTTTTCCTATCCTTATTGTAGAGACTATCCAAGCCTCAGTCTGATGTCCCAGTATCTTAGCCTCTCTCTGGTGCCCTTGCTGTGTTCTAAGATGTGTTCCAAGCCTTATTACAGGGCACCAGAGGTTGCAACATCATTAGTGGGGGCCTTTATAAGGAACCTTGGGACTGTCATGCATTGCTTTCACAACAAGGTTCCTGCCTAGTTGTGTGTGCCTGGTATTGTGTTTCTCCTGATTGGGTTTGACCTACTTTTCCTGTCTTCAGCTCTAGTCCCAGCCATACTTGTTTTCAGCTGTAGTTTCTGCCCTGCCTGCCTCCAGCTCCAGTTTTGCCTGTCTCCAGCCCAGTTCTGCTTGTCTCCAGCTCCAATGCTGTCTTGCCTGGTTTTTGCTGTGGTGCTCTGTCCTGCTCGGGCGGTTCGCCTGCCGCTAGCCGGTATCCAGCGGTAGCCCAAGGGCACACCTTCCCTGAGATCATGACATAAATAATAGTTTTTTTCTACCTTTGTTGTCTGGGTATTTTTCTAATTGGGTGGTCCCAATCTGTTCCACTTTTTGTGTCGGCCTTCTTCTAAATTCTTTTCCAGGTCTGCCTTTCCATTTCTTCTCTTGTCCTTCTCTATAATCATCTCGCACTGATCTTTCTTTTTTATGTTTCTTTTCTCCTCACCAATATCCACCTAGAAATGATTTTTACCCCTCATTCTCCCTTTTACCCTCTAGTTTAGTTTCCTTTCACCTCTCTTAACCACCTCTGCTGTTTTCTTTTCCCAGTTGTAAGCCTCCACAAACGTATGTAACACCCCCTCTGGAATGTTCCCTGTATGGGGAGGGGGTGGGGGGGTTGTTGCCTAAAATGTGCCCCTGGGATAATTCTGTCATCCCCCCTTTTTTATATATGTCTGGTGCCCTGATGCCTTTACCTAACGATAAAGAGTATTAATTTAGGGTTGCCAGGTGGAAATTTTTTTTCCCACCCAAACGAGCCCAAAACCAGCCCAAAACCCGCCCAAAGTCAAACCCCGCCCCTGACACCCCATCCCCGCCATCATCAACCCCGCCTCCGCCGTCATCGGCCCCGCCTCTTCCGCCACCGCCCCGCCTCCCCATCATCGGCCCCACCCAGAACGTCACTAACCCCGCCCAAAATGTCACTAACCCCGCCCAAAACGCCACTAGCCCCGCCCCCCGCGGCCCAAAAAACCGCAAAAAAAAAACCGCCGAAAGACCCCAAAACAAGCCCAAAAAACTGCAACCTGTCGCGGGCAAAAATTTCCCACGGCGGGTCGCGGAAAACCGCCGAATTGAGCGGGAAAACCGCCCACCTGGCAACACTGGTATTAATGGGTAGATGCCCCTCCCTTTCCCTCAGGTCAACTACAAACACCTCAGTGAATTCAACTCTGTCATATCTCTCACTCATTACTATGCTCTGTCCACTCCGACAGCTTCCGAGAACTCACCACACAAACAGGAAAAGAAGCCTCTATGAGAATCCAACAGGAACCAAGGGAAGTAGAGGATAACATTGAGGTGGCGATAAGGGCTCCCGTGCTAACCCAGCAATAACTGGGTAGCATGCGGTGATGCCCAATTACTGCCGAGTTACCACCACGCAAGCCATTTCCGAGTTTTTCTTTTTCCCCTGGAAATGGTGCTCACTCAGGGCGGAACTACCACCAGCAGTCACGTTGGGCTGGGGGTAGTCCCAGAAGAGTGAGTGATATACCCGCGTTGGGCTTATCACCGCTCTGTAAAAAGGCCCCTTAATAAAGAACTTCTAAGACTTATCTCCCTGTTGGGTCGTCATTTTGTCATCCTCTACGTCCCTTTGGTTCCTGTTAGCTTCCCACAACTACCTCCTAGAACAAAGAAACATCCACTGATGCTTCCCTCCTCAGAAACTCCTCCCCCTCTTCGTCAGCCTCAGCTGCCATGCAGAACACAAACCAATACATTCACTGATAGCCTGCTTTGACTCACAAACATATCGTCAGGACTGACAGAAAAATGACACAGATCAAAATGCCAGCTTGAATACAAATAAGGTTAATACAAATATAATGAGATTATATTCTATCAAAACCCAATTTTTAATGGGTTACACACAGAACACAGATAGACCCTGGCCTTACCAAATAAAAAAATAAGTAAAAATAGAAATATGCAGACAAAATTTAACTGAAAATCCAAGAAGCCAGACACTGCATGCAGTACAATACTAGAGAAATACAAACAGATTTGTTTCCTCCTTTCACAAAATACATCTGAATATCCATTCTTACCAGTTAGTGTTTGACCGTAAATACTACAGTGAACCCTATAACATCAGTACACCTAACAGAACCCTGAAACAAGACAGATTACTACACATTCTTACACAGAAACTCCATGTTAACAGAATATCCAGTTTTGGTTGCACACAGAACACAGTTTGACCTTCACCCAATAAAATATAAATGACCACAAAACAAAAATAGAAATATGCAGACAAAAATCTATCTGAAGCACCCAGAAACCACACACTGCATGCAGTTCACATCAGAGCGGGGGGGGGGGGGGGGGGGGGGGGGGGGGGGGGTGGAGAGGGGGAGTGGAGTGAGAGATGCCAGATACTGTAGCTTTGCATAAATAGTCTGGCAGCTTCAGGGTGGAAGGGAATGGAAGCAGTGGCATGGCATCTCTAGGTAGATATATTTAGGGTGGCAACAGGAGGGCAAACTAGGTATAGGGGTGGTAAGCCAAAGTGGAGTGAAGGATTATCCTAACAGTTAGTGCAGTGGCCTGAGAATCAGGGGAACCAGGTTCAGTTCCCACTGCAGCTCCTCGTGACTCTGGACAAGTCACTTAACCCTGCATTGTCCCAAGTACAAAAGTAAGTACATGTATATAATATATAACCACTTTGATTATAACCACAGAAAGGCTGTATATCAAATCCCATCTCCTTTCCCCCTTCCCCCTTAAAAAAAGGCGACATTTCTGCACATCATATCCATCTTTCTCCCCACTTGTAAATTAGCAGTATAACAAACCACAACCTTCTATGCATAAAGAAACTCTCCCACTCCATCCCGTTTCAACTACCCAGTAAAAGAACCATTATAATTGAACCCATTATTCAACCAATTCTTATATGTGGGAGTGGAGTCTGGATTCTCTATAGGATTTGACAGAATCTTAGTATAAATTCGGCACTTCCAGTTCTGTATCATAAATTTCGTATTCCCCATTAATAGAGCTATCCCTCTTACAACACACAATACAAAAAATATTGAACAGCACATACTCCACTTTGTTCAAACCAGATGGGATTTTATTTGTGTGGTGACTCTAGAAGAATGTGGAAACCACTAATCCTGAGCATTTTAAATTATGAATTAAATGATGTTCTAGGTGTAAAACCAGAACTGGCTCAACCATTTCTTGGGATATAGACTTACCGATGACCGTGAGCCGCACCGATGGTCCTCTGTAAAATGTCTCATTAATCAGAGCAGTGAATCGGTAAGAACCCTTATCTTCCATCTGGACATTAGTTAACAGCAAGGTGCAGTTGCTGTTTTTGTCCCCAAGATAGTGGGCTCGTTCCCTGTAGGGACGCTCTACCACCTTTTCATTTATGTTATATATAATTACAGAGTTTTTGAACCACGTTATGTCTCTAACTTGTTGGTCCTTTCGATGACTGAATGAACAATTCAGCAATATGTCAGAGTACAACTTAGCAGTCGGATCAAAGTCATACCGCACTTTCCATTCCTGACCCAGGACACCTATAACAGTAAACACAAAAAATATGAAAACTGTGTTTCCTTCTTCTTATTAATTTTATTGCTATAAGTAACCACAGGTTTACCTTTCATGAAAAGTAGGGGAGCCAACAAGAAGGGGAACAAACCCATTCCAGGGAAAGCTGATGATCTGAAAGCAGAGGAGGAGCCTGTTAGGTTAATAAAGAGAAGATCTGAATATGAGCCCAGCACAGGTCCATCAGTCCAATCTACTTCCAATAGCTTAACAGCTCTCTCTATGTAGTAATCTAGGGGAAAGTGAAAAAAAATCTATTGCGTTTCCCAAACTATGCACTGTGGCACCCCAGTGCGCCTCAGCAAACTCACAGGGGTGCCGCAGGGCAGATGGGAGGTTCATAGCCAAGCGCCAGGATACCGCTTAATTTCAACATATTTAAACAAAGTTGTATAGAGTTCCAGGAAACCTACATACACCATGGCTGGGGCAAGCTACCGATCACAGCTCAGCTGTGATTGGTCACAGAGCCTGTCTGGCTCCTAAAAGGGCAATCCTAATTGGGAAGCAAGGGGTGAGGCTCTTTGTTTCCAAATCAGGATCACCCTTTTAGGCAACAGACAGGTTCCGTGACCAATCACAGCTGAGCTGTGATCAATAGCGTGCCCCAGCCATATGTGGCAGGAAAACAGCGGTTCTCCGTCAGTGAGAGAGATTTTGTATGCAGCTGGCAGAGAGAAAGAGATAAACAAAAGTAAGAACAATTAATCCTGACCCTGTAAGAATGGCAAGTTAAAAAATCATGAAACCAAGGGGAGGCTCCTGGGCTAGCGACGGGCACCATGTGGGAATCGCTGTCGCTGCTGGGGACCTGTTCATGTAGAGGGAGAATTGTGGGTGGGGTGGGGGAGGGAAGAAGAGATGCTGCTGGAGGAATGAGGGGCATAAGTATTGGACATGAGTTGGAGGGGAAGGAAGGGGTGAAATCTTGAATATGGGGGTCAAGGGGAAGGGAAGATGCTGCATGGAGAGGGGAGAGGGGCTAGAGAGAAAGAATGTTGGACATAGGGATGGAGGGAAGGGAGGGATGGTGCATGGGGGAGAGGGAGAAATATTGGACATGATGCGTAGCGGGGGTGGGGGGGTGGTAGAGACCTGTGTGGCTGGGGGGGGGGGCAAAAATTTCTTGGACACTAAGGGTGCTGTGAACTGAAAAAGTTTGGGAGCCACTGTTCTATTGCATCCTTGGGCAGATATGCTGAGATAATTTTATAAAGGGGCACCTAGTTTAAGAGGGAAAGTAGGTGCTATTTTACAAAGTTTACATTTAATCGGAACTTGATATACCACCTTTTCTTTGTTGAATGTCAAGGCAGTGTACAGTTTTAAAATTACAAAAATATAAGTAAGAAAGAAATTCCATTGGGATAGTAAAGAACAGTCATATCAAAAGATAGGAGTCACATTCACCCAGACAAAGACAATAGGTTAAAACCAAAAAATTAGGCTCTGTGCAGCTGTGCTGTAAACAGGCACAATTACCATACAATCTGAATAGCACTGGGCACTGGATATCTGTACTACAGAATGGGCAATATACAATTGAATGTTACCTAGTTGGAGAAGCATTATAAGCTAATTGAAAAAAAAAAAGATTTTTACAAAATTTGAAAGCAAATTAAGAAAATGCAGATCTAATAATAGGAGATATATCATTCTACAGTTTCAATGCCAAGAAATAAAAAGCTGCTTTTCTAGTTGTTTCATGATGAGCTAACTTGAGAGAAGGTAAGGTTAGACACATAAGTGTCTATGCCTCTTTATAAAATACTAGGGTAAGTGGCAGACCCTCAGGGGGAGGAATGCTGGCTTCGGCCTAACCCCTGGTAAGCCTTTTCCTCAGCTGAGAGGTGCCCCTCTACCACTGGCTGCCTTTCAGGTGTGGTAGAGGACTTGCAGCTCATCTGCATATCCTTTCAGCCTTCTCCGGGGTGACTCCCAGGTCCGCTCCGATCCACTCAGGGCCTCCGCTCTAGGTGCCTAGCGCTCCCGCCAGGTGCTGTGGAGGACTTGCAGCCCTTCTGCTTTTCCTCACAGCTGTATCCGGGGTGACTCCCAGGTCCACCCCAATCTTCCCAGGGCCCTCACTCCAAGTGCCCTGTGTTTCCAGGTGCTTTTTGGCTAGGATCAGGCGACCCTCAGGGGGAGGAATGCTGGCTTCGGCCTTACCCCTGGTAAGCCTTTTCCTCAGCTGAGAGGTGCCCAGCTCTACCACCGGCTGCCCTTCAGGTGCTGTAGAGGACTTGCAGCTCATCTGCATATCCTTTCAGCCTTCTCTGGGGTGACTCCCAGTCCACTCCGATCCACTCAGGGCCTCCGCTCTAGGTGCCGCGTGCCTAACGGCGCGCAGGGCATTTTTCTCTTTACATCTACTTTTCTCCCAGTTACTCTCAGTTGCTTAACACCTCAGTCACTACTCATGGCCCCTATACACATTCTTTTCCTTGCCCTGTCCTTTCCTAATCTTTTCCTCCTCCCCCTACCGCTGTCTACTGCAGGAACTCACTGCCCATCCATGTTCTCTCCCATCCTGCTCACTACTACAATACCCTACCCACCCCCGTCCCTCACCACCTCACCATCTCTCCTATCCCCCTCCTCCTTCCTAGCTCTCAACCTTCATCACTTCCTTCCTGCCATTAACCCATCCCCATTCCTCCAAAGCGCATCCTGCTTTCGTCGCCCTACTTCCCCCACCCTCCTCCGCACTCTCTTGCTTCTTATCCTGCTATCCGCGGGAGACATCAATCCCAATCCAGGTCCCCCACACCTGTCCTCATCCTATCCATGCAAACGATTCCGGGACGTCTCCAATCTCATCTCTATTCCCCTCCTCCCCCCCTCTTCCCTCCCCTTCTCGTGTGCCCCTGTGGAATGCCCGCTCAGTCTGCAACAAACTTTCCTTTACCCACGATCTCTTCATCTCCCGTTCTCTCCAACTGCTCGCCCTAACTGAAACCTGGCTCACCCCCGACGACTCTGCCTCAGTCGCGGCCCTGTGCCATGGAGGTTATCTTTTCTCCTACACTCCCTGCCCAGTTGGCCGCGAAGGAGGAGTCGGGTTTCTACTTTCGCCCTCCTGTAGTTTTCAACCCCTCCTCCTACCACAGTCTCACTGCTTCTCATCCTTTGAAGTTCACTCCATCCGTCTATTCTACCTGCTGCCACTCAGTTGCAGTCATTTACCGCCCCCCGATAAGTCCCTCCCTTCCTTCCTTACCGACTTCGATGCCTGGCTCTCTGTTTTTCTTGAACCCTCATCTCCGTCCCTCATTCTTATCCTCTTGTATCTCTAATCTCCTCCCTTCCATCATGTCCTCCGAGTCTGTCGACAAGGCTGTCTCTGCTTACAGTGCCACTCTCTCCACTGCTCTGGACACACTTGCACCATCCATCTCCTGTCCCACAAGGCGTACTAATCCCCAGTCCTGGCTGACCCCTTGCATCCAATACCTTCGCTCCTGCGCCCGATTTGCCGAACGCCTCTGGAGGAAATTTCGCACCCATACCGACTTCATTCATTACAAATTCATGCTATCCTCCTTCCAGTCCTCCCTCTTCTTTGCCAAACAGGACTATTACACCCAATTTACTAATTCTCTCGGCTCCAACCCTCGTCGTCTCTTCGCCACCCTTAACTCCCTCCTCAAAGTGCCCTCTGCTCTCACCCACCCTCACTCTCTCCTCAATCACTAGCTGACTACTTTCGTGACAAGGTGCAGAAGATCAACCTCAAATTCACTACCAAGCCACCTCCTCCTCTTCACCCTTTAACCCACTCCCTCAACCAACCAACCCAGGCCTCCTTCTCCTCTTTTCCTGATATCACCGAGGAGGAAACCGCCCACCTTCTTTCCTCCTCAAAATGCACCACCTGTTCCTCTGATCCCATCCCCACCAACTTACTAAACACCATCTCTCCTACTATCACCCCCCCCCCCCATCTGTCATATCCTCAACCTCTCTCTCTCCACTGCAACTGTCCCTGACACCTTCAAGCATGCTGTAGTCACACCACTTCTCAAAAAACCATCACTAGACCCTACCTGTCCTTCCAACTACCGCCCCCATCTCCCTCCTACCCTTTCTCTCCAAGATACTTGAACGCGCCGTTCACAGCCGCTGCCTTGATTTTCTCTCCTCTCATGCCATCCTCGATCCGCTTCAATACTGTTTTCGCCCTCTACACTCAACAGAAACAGCACTCACTAAAGTCTGTAATGACCTGTTCCTTGCCAAATCCAAAGGTCACTACTCCATCCTCATCCTCCTCGACCTATCCGCCGCTTTTGACACTGTCAATCATAATTTACTTCTTGCTGAACTATCCTCATTTGGGTTCCAGGGCTCTGTCCTCTCCTGGTTCTCCTCTTCTCTCCCACCATACCTTCAGAGTACATTCTCATGGATCTTCCTCCACCCCCATCCCGCTCTCTGTTGGAGTTCCTCAGGGATCTGTCCTTGGACCCCTTCTTTTTTCAATCTACACCTCTTTCCTGGGCTATCTGATCTCATTTCATGGTTTCCAATACCATCTTTATGCTGACAACACCCAGCTTTACCTCTCCACACCAGAAATCACTGTGGAAACCCAGGCCAAAGTATCAGCCTGCTTATCCGACATTGCTGCCTGGATGTCCAACCGCCACCTGAAACTGAACATGGCCAAGACCGAGCTCATTGTCTTTCCACCCAAACCCACTTCTCCTCTCCCTCCACTCTCTATTTCAGTCGACAACACCCTCATCCTCCCCATCGCATCTGCCCGCAACCTCGGAGTCATCTTCGACTCCTCCCTCTCCTTCTCTACCCATATCCAGCAGACAGCCAAGACCTGTCGCTTCTTTCTCTATAACATCAGAAAAATTCGCCCCTTCCTCTCCGAGCACACCACCCGAACTCTCATCCACTCTCTCATCACCTCTCGCCTTGACTACTGCAACCTACTCCTCACTGGCCTCCCTTCTCCACCATCGCCAACTCCAGGCTCCGCCCTTTCTACCTCGCCTCACCCTATGCTTGGAATAAACTCCCTGAGCTCATACGCCAAGCCCCCTCCCTGCCCATCTTCAAATCCTTGCTCAAAGCCCACCTCTTCAATGTCGCTTTCGGCACCTAACCATTGTACTTCTATCCAGGAAATCTAGACTGCCCCCAATTTGATTGACTGCACTTTTTTGTCCTTTAGATTGTAAGCTGCTTTGAGCAGGGACTGTCCTTCTTTGTTAGATTGTACAGCGCTGCGTAACCCTGGTAGCGCTTTAGAAATGTTAAATAGTAGTAGTAGTAGAAATTGTACCCACCTTGTAGATGTGGACATTTACACCTGCTCAAGAGGAGGTATACATGTTTACACTTAGATTATACAAGTACACATATAAATTAGTATAATTTATAATCTATGTGCTTACCAGTGGATTCTGCCCACACTCCATTCACATTTCACCCCTGCACAAACCTACTGGCAATGTACACACCATCAGGTCAAAGCATATACTTTTACATCAGTTGGTGTTTCGTGAGATCTTTTACATGCATATATGGCCATACACATGCAAAAGTGACTTCATAAAACCACCCTAATAACTATAAATCATTTACAATCACAAAGCCAAGGAGAAACAGTTGCAAAACTATGCAGTGGTGGAGGTGGGCTTGGATAGTGCTGTTATCATGAGAATGTGTTTGTGGGATAGTGAGGTTGGCAGATAAAGACTAAAATGGCTCATTTAGGGCCTCTTTTATGAAGCTGTGACAAAAGTGTTGTGGTGTTGGCATTTTGACGCACACCGAGGCCCCCTTTTACCATAGCAAGTAAAAGGTAGGTTTTCACTTGCCATACAGCCATTTCGGTGGGGTGGGGGGGAACCCATACCATCGCTCATTGAGGTGGCAGTAAAGGCTCCCGCGCTAACCCTGCGGTAACCGGATAGCATGCAGCACTGCCCGATTACCTCTGTGTACACACCAGTGCTACAAAAATATTTTTGTAGCACCAGATATGATGCATAGCCCAGCGGTACTTTCTTTTTAGGGAGCAGTAAGCTTGCATTGGGCTTACTGCCGCTTTGTAAAAGGGGCCCTTTGTCTGCTCAGTAAGGTGCTTAGGGATGTAACTGCTGTTCCATACACGTTACCCCCATACCTTCAATTAAGGTTAAAACCAGTGCATTTTTTGTAGAAAAAAAGGTGCCGGTACTCATTATGGGCGGGGGTCACCACATATGGCTCCACCCCTATGATAGCCACACCCACATTAGCCACACCCCTTATGTCAGCCATGGCGCATATAAACAGACATCATTGAAAATATACTAGTATAGGAGAAAAACAATAACTTGTGATTTTTTTTCATTATAAATCATTTCTGTAAGATGTTACAGCTCCAGTATATCCAGTGCAAAATAAGAAAACAGATGTAAATTCTCAAATTGGACAAATTCCAAACACTAAAATGAAAATAAAATAATTTTTTTCTACCTTTGTTGTCTGGTGACGGTTTTCTATCCATACTGGTCCAAGTGTCTGATTCTGCTGCTCTCTATCTGTTCTCTTAACTCCGTTTCCAGGGCTTCCTTTCCATTTATTTCTTTACTTTCCTCCTTTCTTCTTCCATGTCCAGCATTTCTCCTCTCTCCCCGCCAACCCCTCCATCCATCCATGTCCAGCAATTCTCCTCTATCTCCTGCTCTGCTCTCCTCTCCATCCATTTCCAGCATTTCTCCTTCCTCCCCTGCCATCCCATCCATGTGGATCTCCTTCCTATCTTCCCTCCCCTCCATCCATGTCCAGCATGTCTCCTCTCTCCCCTGCCCTCCTCTCCTATCCAAGTCCAGCAATTCTCTCTTCCCTGCCTTCCCCTTCCATCCATGTCCAGCAATTCTCCATTCTCCTCTCTCCCCTGCCCTACTATCCCATCCCCTCCATGTCCAGCGATTCTCTTTTGCCTCCTATCCTCCCCCTCCATTCAATGTCCAGTGACTCGCCCCAGCCTCCACCTGCCCCCGAGATCATTCAAACCCCAGCCCCATTTGCCCAGCCCCCCAGCCTCACTTGCCCACACACCCCCCCAGCCCCACTTGCTCACCCTCCCCTGCTCGCTCCCTGCTGTTTGCACCCGGCCGATCCATGCCTCGTAAAACTTTTATGTTTTCGCGAACCGGCAGACTGAAGAAAGAAAACAAACAGCAGACAGGCTTGCCTCCTTCCATCGCGTTGGCCGCTTTGTTTCCCTGCATTCTCAGTGCGTCCCGCCCTCGAGGAAAGGAAATGACATCACAGGAGGGCGGGACGCACTAAGAATGCAGGGAAACGAAGCGGCCGACACGATGTAAGGAGGTAAGCCTGTCTGCTGTTTGTTTTCTTTCTTCAGTCTGCCAGTTCGCAAAAAAATAAAAGTTTTACGAGGCAGGGATCGGCCGGGTGCAAACAGCAGGGAGCGAGCAGGTGAGCCCCAGAAAAAAGGTGCCGGTACGCCGTACCGTCGCGTACCGGCACAAAAAAAGCACTGGTTAAAACTGCTATTTTGTACAGGTTACCCTCTTCCCATCTTCTTAGAAGATCATAAAAGTTGTTTCACTCCTTTTCACGAAATGCGTAGCCACCTGCCTGGGGTTACCCCGCTGCCACTTAGAGAGTCTATCCCCAGCACAGGTCAGGTCTGCCTGGACTTGCTGCTTGTGCTCTACACCTCCTCCAACCGAGTGGGTCCCAATTGCCTCTGGGTGAGTCTCCCACTCTCAAATTATCCCCAGTGATTTCTACGTTATTGGGGCCACACTCCCAGTGGTCCCACAGTTCCCAGAAAGCACTCACAGACCCAACACACAAACCACCAGGATTCTTTATCAAGCAGAGGCAACAAACTAAGATTGTTTATGATCATGCAAAAAATTAGAACAATGAACAGAAAAGGTGCAATCAGCAAACAGTAACAAGTAACTGAAAATGGATCAATTAGAAAACTAACTAAACATTTGTATACTGTCTAAACAGTACCTGGGAAGATAGGACATATAGAGGGGCATAATTGAATGGCGATGGCCATCTATTTGGTCGGCGCCGCAAACAGCGGTCCCAAACCGTATTATCAAAAAAGATGGCTGGCCATCTTTTGTTTCGATAATACGGTTGGGGCCGGCCAAACGTCAGAGATGGCCAGGTTTGAGATGACCGGCATCAGTTTTCAGTGATAATGGAAACCGAGGCCGGCCATCTCAGACCCGGCCAAATCCAAGGCATTTGGTCGTGGGAGGGGCCAGCATTTGTAGTGCACTGGTCCCCCTGATATGCCAGGACACCAACCGGGCACCCTAGGGGGCACTGCAGTGGACTTCAAAAATTGATCCCAGGTGCATAGCTCCCTTACCTTGGGTGCTGAGTCCCCCAAACCCCCCCCAAAACCCACTGCCCACAACTGTGCAACACTACCATATCCCTTAAAGGGTAAAGGGGGGGCACCTACATGTGGGTACAGTGGGTTTTGGGGGGGGGGGTTGGAGGACTCCCATTTATCACCACAAGTGTAACAGATAGGGGGGGGGGGTATGGACCTGGGTCCGCCTGCCTGAAGTGCACTGCACCTACTAAAAACTGCTCCAGGGACCTGCATACTGCTGTCATGGAGCTGGGTATGACATTTCAGGCTGGCATAGAGGCTGGCAAAAAAAGTTTTAAAAATATATTTTTTTAGGGTGGGAGGGGGTTGGTGACCACTGGGGGAGTAAGGGGAGGTCATCTCCCATTCCCTCCGGTGGTCATGTGGTCATTTGAGGCACATTTTTGAGGCTTGGTCCTGAAAAATATTGGACTAAGTAGCGCCGGCCAAATGCTCGTCGGGGCCGGCTTTCTTTTTTCCATTATCTGGCAGAGCTGGCCATCTCTTCCCCATGTCCCCGTCCCGCCTTTGCTAGCCTGCCAACACGCCCCCTTGAACTTTCGCCGGCTCCGCAATGGAAAGCAGTTGGAGCCGGCCAAAATCGGCTTTCAATTATACCGATTTGGCCGGGTTTGTGAGATGGCCGGCCATCTCCCAATTTGTGTCGGAAGATGGCCAGCAATCTTGTTCAAAAATAAGCTGGATAGCTACTCACAGGTTATCACATATAACTATTTTACAGGGCCCCAGCAAAGAGATCTTACTCTCTTTTCTTCCTGACTAAGACTGGGGAAAAAGTCAGTAAAATCCTAATGAAAATGAGCTCCTGGGCCAATCAGAGCCCAGAACATCAAGTTTAAAAGTATACTGCAGACTGCCTTTCCAAAAGACTTAAATAAAGCAAATAGCCTTGGTTCTGCAGCAGCTTCAAAACACAAAGATACAACATTTGCTAGCCAAACTAGAGAAATACACTTTAGAATTATTTAAGGCATTTATAGGCTTAAAAAACACTGTTCTGTCACATTCCTCTTTTGAGATAAAGCAGCTAGTGCTTGGTTTCCATCCTTTTACCGTTTGGACATCTCACTTTACATCTTTAGCAATCTTTTCTGTCAGCTATAACTGATGGTCCTGCCTGTGTTCCTCTTTTTGAGATCCTTTGTACTTTTTTCCTTTCCATCCTAGTGGAAGTTGCAAATAATTATATAAAAGGGGTCGAAAAAGACTCTCCATCTGTCTGTCTGTTTGTCCAGGGGCAAAATCATTTTCAGAAAATGTAGCAGAATGAGATGAAACTTGCATGTGAGGAAAACCAGTGAAAAAAAAAAACCACATTGAGGGGCATAATCGAAAGGTCATCCAAGTACGAATTAGGACGTCCTTACGAAATCGTCCAAAATCAGGCAGGTATAATCGAAAAATACTATAGACGTTCTTCGACATTCGATTATCCCTGTTCCAAATGACTAAATGAGGGGCGCATAAAGGTTAGTAAACAGGGCGCCCTTACACATTTGATTATCGCAGGTGAAAACGACCAAATCAGAAAGTATAGTAAAAGAATGTACATAGTTGTTCCGCAAGTACAGTGCATGCTGCTCTGGACATCCAGGTACGGGAAATATGAGGAATGTTCATAAGCGTAAAATACAGAAGGACCATGCTGCACCACCAAATTTTCCTCATATGTGCCGTATCTGGATGTCCAGAACTGCATGCACGGTACCTACGGAACATGCAGCTATATGCATGTTGTGTATATGTGAAAAGGTTCGCATGCTTCATACTGATCTATATAAGGCAAGCTACGCACGCATCAAGGGCCCGCACGCATAACAACCATTCATTCATGTCAGGGACGGCTATGATTACGACGGCGTTCATGTGCTGATAGGGCCATATATGGGATGGTAATCCATATATGGAGCTGTGCACAAAAGGACATCCATCACGCAAGGGCGTCCATATAAGGTGCTTGTTTTCCAACGCGTATTCACTGAGAAATATGGAGCACCTCCGACGAGAGCCCAATTTTAGTGAGGCCGAGAGCCTGCTGCTGGTGCGGCTGTGCCTTAGGCACCGGCATCAGCTGTTCATACACCACCACCACCTGCCCCCCAGGATACAGGCAATGAGAGCCTGGTCCTGCATAAGGAACAAGCTGGAAAGGTAAGTGTTTGCCCCCCCCCCCATCAGGCCCCCTCCTGTACCTACACATATAACAGCTCCGTCATCAATGTAAGCAGTAACTGGAGTGTGCATGCAAGGATAATTCCCACATCCCTACCATAATGCATACAAACGGTACTTCCTGGCCTCATGGCCACCTCTATGACATCATCTGCATAGGAGCCAACTTTGTGGGTGCTGTGGAATGTTCAACCCCCCTCCAACAGTGTTGAGCCTCTCTGCTATTTGATTTACAAATGGATGTGTGTGCAGAAGGCAAGAAGGACCATCCCCTGACTCCTGCTGTACAAACTTATATTTTACAGACGGTTCGGGATTCACAGGGACCTTGAGTCCCTGCGCAGGAGGTTCAGGTGCGTACGCCGCGAGATCCATGACATCATCAGGGCAGTGCGACGGCACCTGAGGGCTCGACGTAAGTATTACAAACAGGCAGTGCTTTTTTTGTAGAAAAAAAGGTGCCGGTACTCATTGTGGGCAGGGTCACCACATATGGCTCCACCCCTATGATAACCACACCACATTAATCACACCCCCTATACCAGCCATGGCGCATATAAACAGACATCATTGAAAATATTATAGTACTATAGGAGAAAAAAATAACGTGATTTTTTTTCATGATAAATAATCTCTGTAAGCTCTTACAGCTCCAGTATACCCAGTGCAAAATAAGACAGCCAATGTAAATTCTCAAATTGGACATATTACAAACACTAAAATGAAAATAAAATGATTTTTTTCTACCTTTGTTGTCTGGTGACTGTTTTTTTTTTCCATATTGGTCCTAGTATGTGATTCTGCTTTCCTTTGTTTTCGCTTAACTCTTCTGTGCCATTTGTCATTTTTGTCTCCTTTTTCTTTGCTTTCTTCAATATTTTTCAGGCTCTCTCTCTGTCCAGATTTAATTCATTCTTACTATCCATTCTTTAATTTCCTTCATCTACCTGTGGCTTTTCATCTTTTCCTCACCCTTGTTCTCCCCATGCCCCTTTCTCTTATTCTCCAGTCTTTCTCTATTCCCCTTTTCCATCCAGCAGCTCTGCTTTCTCTCCCCATCCTTCCAGTGTCTCCCCTATTTCTTTCTGCATTCTTCCATCCAGCGTCTTCCCTCTTTCTCTCCCCATCCTTCCGTTTTCCCTCTCTCTCTCCCCATCCTTCCATCTGTTTTCCCCCTCTCTCTCCCCATCCTTCCATCTGTTTTTCCCCCTCTCTCTCCCCATCCTTCCATCTGTTTTTCCCTCTCTCCCCAATCCTTCCATCTGTGTTTTCCCTCTCTCTCCCCAACCTTCCATCTGTTTTTCCCCTCTCTCCCCATCCTTCCATCTGTTTTCCCCTCTCCCCAATCCTTCCATCTGTTTTTCCCCTCTCTCCCCAATCCTTCCATCTGTTTTTCCCTCACTCTCCCCATCCTTCCCTCTGTTGGTTTCCCTCTTTCCCTCTCTCCCCAATCCTTCCCTCTGTTGGTTTCCCTCTTTCCCTCTCTCCCCAATCCTTCCCTCTGTTGGTTTCCCTCTTTCCCTCTCTCCCCAATCCTTCCCTCTGTTGGTTTCCCTCTTTCCCTCTCTCCCCAATCCTTCCCTCTGTTGGTTTCCCTCTTTCCCCAATCCTTCCCTCTGTTGGTTTCCCTCTTTCCCTCTCTCCCCAATCCTTGCCTCTGTTGGTTTCCCTCTTTCTCTCTCTCCCCAATCCTTCCCTCTGTTGGTTTCCCTCTTTCCCTCTCTCCCCAATCCTTCCCTCTGTTGGTTTCCCTCTTTCCCCAATCCTTCCCTCTGTTGGTTTCCCTCTTTCCCTCTCTCCCCAATCCTTCCCTCTGTTGGTTTCCCTCTTTCTCTCTCTCCCCAATCCTTCCCTCTGTTGGTTTCCCTCTTTCTCTCTCTCCCCAATCCTTCCCTCTGTTGGTTTCCCTCTTTCTCTCTCTCCCCAATCCTTCCCTCTGTTGGTTTCCCTCTTTCCCTCTCTCCCCAATCCTTCCCTCTGTTGGTTTCCCTCTTTCCCCAATCCTTCCCTCTGTTGGTTTCCCTCTTTTCCTCTCTCCCCAATCCTTCCCTCTGTTGGTTTCCCTCTTTCCCTCTCTCCCCAATCCCTCCCTCTGTTGGTTTCCCTCTTTCTCTCTCTCCCCAATCCTTCCCTCTGTTGGTTTCCCTCTCTCTTCCCCCAATCCTTCCCCCCCCCCCCCCGCGACACTCCGGGCGAGTCCTGCACTTAGTTTTTTTTTTTTAAGACTCAGAACTTGCGAACGATGCAGCCGGCAGCGATTGAAAGAGGCTGTCTGGGCTGGCGTCTGCGTCGGAGCTTCCCTCACCCTCTGCGAGTCCTGCGAAACAGGAAGTTGTAACAACAAAGGCGGGACTCGCAGAGGGTGAGGGAAGCTCCGACGCAGACGCCAGCCCAGACAGCCTCTTTCAATCGCTGCCGGCTGCATCGTTCGCGCGTTCTGAGTCTTAAAAAAAAAAACTAAGTGCAGGACTCGCCCGGAGTGTCGCGGGGGGCGGGGCAGGCAAAAAAAGGTGCCGGTACGCCGTACCATTGCGTACCGGCACAAAAAAAGCACTGCAAACAGGACACCTGTACTCATTTGTAAATGTATTTATTGGATAATGCAAATGTACTGTACAATATCAGGTTCCATGTGCATAATAGGCAACTAGTAAGTCATAACACCTATGTCCCAGATCAAGGTCTCAGGTTGCAGGTGCCCTCCCATGAGTGTGGCTGCAACTTCCAACGACCCTCCCCCCGAGATGAATGAGATGACATGTCTCACTTTAGTATCCCCCTTTCTGGGGTGGCTGGATACTGTTTCCTGGTAGTCCTGCCTGAGGTCCTACTTTAAGTGGATGTCATTGCCTCATATAAAAGTTATGTGCTAAACCCCCTTCCCCCCCCCACCCAACAATACAAAGAACAAAAACAGTTCAGCAAACCGTCGTCACATATCAGAATGCAAACATGCTGGTCACCAATGAGCGTGGTCTGCCAACATGTCCTGTGTGTTCTGTGTCAGAGCAGCTTCCAGGGTCCCTGTCATGTCATATGACACATCTCAGTCCCCATGGGTATAGGCCACACCATAGGCGCCCGGTATAAGAGGCTTGGGATGGATGGATCAGCTGTTTCTATAGAAATGCTAAATAGTATTAGTAGTAGTTCTCCTGCAAGTCCTGCTGCTCTGGGATAGCAGCAGCTGCAGTGAAAGCTGTCTCTAGCCTTGTGTATAACCAGTTGTAATTTTATCATCTTACTGATGGGAGAGCAGAGCAGGGGAGGGGGGTTGGCTGGAGGTGTCCTGGGTTGCCAGGGAGATATTTAACTAGTATCATGAATTCCTGGCTGCATATGAGCAATTCGCACCAGAGACTTGCACTGACCCCTGAAATTTTAAAGGTGCTAAAAATAAGTTTTAAAAGTATTTGCATTAAATCTAATTGCAGAATTTAGGTGCTAGGAAGTGGGATTGGTATGCTATGTACTCAAATTTGCTCAAGCCATATATGCAAATTAGTCCGTTTTTGGGAGGTTCTCATTTGCATATTTATGGGTAAAAATTGTTGGAAATGCTTACAGCCTTAATGTTGGGGCATGGCTCTGATCAAAAATGTGAACTTTGATCCAAAAATGAAGGGTTTAGCTAGTGTTTTTGACTAAAAATTCCCATTAGAGTGTCTGTATTTTAATCTGCATTCAAATAGAGCTCTCTGATTAGATTAGCAGCTCCTGTTAGAAAATCTGCCCGGGAACAGAGAGGAGAGGAGAGAATCAATGGGTGGGGTGGGTGTGGATGACTGGAGGGGGGGCAGGGGAGAGGAGAGAATCAATGGGTGGGTATGGATGGCTGGAGGGGGGCAGAGGAGCGAGGACAAGAAATGAAGAAGAAAGGCAGAAAGTAAAGAAATAAATGGAAAGGAAGCCCTGGAAACGGAGTTAAGAGGACAGATAGCAGCAGAATTGGATACTGGGCCAGCATGATCAGAAAAACAAAGTCCCCAGACAACAAAGGTAGAAAAGATAATTTTATTTTCATTATAGTGTTTGGAAGATGTCCACTTTGAGAATCAGGTGCTCAACATTCAATGTTTATATTTATTTACTTATGTATGGCATTTTATCCCTCATTAAACATGAATTAGGATGTTTTGTGGCTCTACATGAGAATTGTGATATTATGATCCTTGTTTCATATTGTTGACGGTCTGCATTTTCCATATGGGTGGTATATTGGTGTATTAGGTTCTGCCCAGTGTAATATTTATGGTACAGTAAGGTTCTGAGTGTGTTTTTGCACAAAGTTGTGCATAGTGTTTTGTAGTTACGATTGTGGTTAGTATATGCTTTGAGCAACCACTTTATTCTTTGACATATGATACATATCTAATATCTAAATTTAATAAAAGGAATTAATTGTGACTTTTTATTTATTTATTTTTCTGTGTGTTATCAGACAATTATGGATTTAAGCTCCACCCCTGGCCCCACCCCCTAACCCTGCCCCTTTAGCCTCCCCAAACAGTTGGGCCACCGACCACCTATGGGCCACGCCTCACCACATCTTTCCCCATCCCCCGCTTCAGGCCACTCAGCTACTGCACTTTGCAAGCCATGTTGCATGTGCTGATCTCAACCACAATCCTTTTACATACACAGGGCTTCAGCAGTAGCAGGAGCAGGAGGCAGCCGAGGAGGGGCAGCTGGAGGAGGAGGAGGAGGCAGCCGAGGAGGGCCACCAGGAGGAGGAGGTGGCATCCGAGGAGGGCCACGAGGAGGAGGAGGAGGACGAGGAGGAGGGGGTCCTCATCATCGATGAGGACATTATGGAGGACCCCTCCCCACCTGCAGCTCCATCCCCTGAGCCATGTCCATCCCCTGGGCCATCTCCATCCCCTGGGCCATTTCCAAGCCCTGGGCCATCTCCAGCCCCTGAGCCAGCTCCATCCCCTGGGCCAGCTCCAGCCCCTAAGCCAGCTCCATCCCCTGGGCCAGCTCCAGCCCTGCGCCTCCTGCAGCAGCTGGTAGATGGGCAGAACCAGGTGCTGCAGGAGCTGGCAGCCATAAGGCATGGTAATGAGCAGCTCCACGGCCCACTGAGGGTGCTGCTGTTGCTGTTCATTACCCTGCTACAGAGGGCTTTAGTAAGAGGGCGTGGCCACCCTTGACAGACTCTGGTGGTTTGGGGGGGGGGGGAGTTTGTAGGGTTGGTGAGGAATTGTTGGGTTTGGGGGTGGGGGGCGATTTGTAGGGTTGGTGGGGGTTTGTAGGGTTGGGGGGGATTTGTAGGGGTGGGGGTGGGGGAAATGTGTGGGCATTTGTAAAAAAATATATTTTTTTATAGTTCATATAACAGGGTGTGTGTGTCTGTACCTTGTGCATTACAGCCTATCAAATGCTGGTGTTGATGTGAGAGGAGGCAGCAATATGCTTTGCATGAAATGTGAAGTGTGAATGAGAAATGTGATGCGTGTCTGTGATAATTGTGGCCATACAGATGGCCACCTGTTCCTTCCAACCTACATGGCCATATGTGCAGGGGGGGGGGGCGGGGAGCCTGTATGGTCATTACTGTTGAGGAACACCATCCATTTAGACAGAGCACATAGGATTGGCCAGAAGCAGCAGCGCAAAACTCGTCCCCGGGTGGTCATAGCAAAATTCCATGATTATTCAAAGAAAGCTGCAGTACTCCGCCTCTATAAAGCTAACAAAGAAGAAGCGAAGTATGAAAGGCGGCCTAATAAAAGTATTTCAAGACTACTCTGCATCCCTTACGACAAGGCAAAGGGCGTTCACGCCGGTGTGCTCGAAGCTGGTGGAAAAGTAGCAAAGATTTACTCTGCAATACCCGGCCACACTGAGGGTGCAAACGGCTAGTGGCTGGAAATTGTTTCAGACACCGGAGTCAGCCTTGGCATGGATAGAGCGTCTACCCAAGTGACCGAAGTGAGATAGTAGAAGGCTGCGACCTAGAACCCAAGAACTACAGTGGAATAAAAAAAAAAAACAGACGGCTGTTTACTTGAGAGACTTGAAGATGGAAGTATAACAGATAACCAGTTGCTGTCAGTGAAGATGTCTGTGGGTGGGAATCTACACGATAGAGAAAATAGAAGGAACTGCTTCCTACCCGTAAAAGACTGTATAAGGGGATTGATTTTGTAAAGTTAATGTGTAGCGTTAAATAGAGAGAGCACAAAGGGAAATGTATACAAGTTGAACCGGTTTGGTGGGGGGATTCCAGGTGCATCAAACAGACCCATATGCCAGATATTCATGGCATGAGGGAGAAGATAAGGGAGGTTAGAGAAGGGACAAGGGGCATGGGAGGAAGTGGAGGGGGGAGGAGCGGGGGGAGGGGAATAAAGGGGAGGGAAAGAGGGGACTGGGGGGTAAGCAGTCTTCGCCAGGTAGGAAGAACATGAGTACTACATGTAGAGGGTATGGAACGGTAACACGATTGATTTTTACTGTAAGAGGCGCCAGGTCGGGGCTGGGAGACCTGGGGCACAGAATTAAGCTAAGCTCATTGTATTGGGGACATCTACAAAAGGCTAATGACTAGGACCCCTACTATACGCCTGATCTCTTGGAATGTTTTGGGGACAAGCTCCCCGGTGAAGCGGACCAAGATATTAACATGCTTAAAACACCACCAGGTCTCTATTGCATGTCTTCAGGAGACTAAGTTGACAGATGAGGAACATCAAAAATTGAAACAACAATGGGTGGGAGAATGCTACTACTCATCGGCTGCAGGCCGTAGAGGAGGAGTGGCAATCCTTACAAAGAGAGGTCTCCCTTGCGAGTCCCATTTAGTGGAAAAAGACAAAGAGGACAGATTTATTTTGATACACATGAATTATATGAGCCAGGAATACTACCTTTGTGGTATCTATGGGCCCAATATACGCGACCCAAGTTTCTTTCTAACATTAGTAAAATTAGGGCTAAAATATGATGTGGCCCCATGGATAATAATGGGAAACTTTAATCAAGTCTTAAATCCAGAGCTGGATCGGTCATCATCCACGGCTTGGGGGGCGATGGGCAAGGGTAGAGGCCTGGACTACTTATGTACAACACTAGACTTGGTCGACCCCTGGTGGCTGTTGAACCCCACTCAAAGGGATTATACCCACCTCTCAAAAGTTCACCGGACTTGGTCCTGCATTGACTATATTCTACTATCAGCCCCCCTATTCTCGACAGTGCACTCCGCGGAGGTGGGACCGATGGCCGTCTCCGATCATAAGCTAATTTGGGTGGATATGAAGATGGGGCCACCTATTGAACAAATAGGCGATGGAGATTTCCGGCATACTTGGCGGGGGATCCAGAATTCAAATCACACTTAGAGCAGAAGTGGGACTCTTATGTCGAGACCAATGCACTGCACCAGGACACACCCAAACTATTCTGGGAGACATCCAAGGCGGTGATGAGGGGGGAGATCATTAGTTATGTGGCTGCCCGGAACAAGAGAATAGCACAAGGTATTATTCAGCTAGAGCGCCAATATATGCAAGCCAAACGTAGACATCAGAAACACCCAACCAATGCTACCTACGAGCAAATGATGGCAAATCTGGCGGGCCTTAATACGCTGATACACGAACGTACAAAGAAATTACTATTCAATAAGCGATTTCATTACTTTAAATTTGGCAATAGAAATGGGAAGTTATTGGCAAAAATGGTAAAAACATGGATGAACAAAAAACTTATTCATACATTAAATGCGCCAGATGGCACACAGAAACACAAACCTGCAGAAATCTTACAACTCTTCACAGATTATTTTACAGAGATGTACGGGGCAGGCTCAGAAGCAATAGGACCAGAGCCAAAGGACTATCTAGAAGACTCTGGAATGCCACGTCTCCCCCAAGAACCAATAAGAGCCCAGGAAGTGCAGCAGGTGATCAAGTCTCTTACAGGGGGCACAAGCCCAGGGATAGATGGATTTTCTACGGAATATTATAAACTCATGGGGCATACGGTGAGTGGGCCCCTTACATTATATTTTGAGGACACAGTGGAGAGTGGAGCTTGGCCCTCTAGAGTGAATGAAGCCCTAATAACTCAGATACCCAAACCGGGTAAACCCCCAGAAGCTTTAGAAGCATATAGACCAATCTCCTTACTAAATGTAGATCTCAAAATATTGGCAATATTACTGGCAGATAGGTTAGCAAAGCATTTGCCATCGCTGATAGGGGACCACCAAGTTGGTTTTGTGAAAGGGAGACATCCGGGGCTTAATGTCCGGCGAGCTTTGTTAGCGCTAGCGCAGAGCCAGGAACAAGACGACCCGCTCCTACTAGTGAGCCTAGACGCGGAGAAAGCGTTTGACAGGGTTAACTGGGGCTACCTTTTTGAGGTATTGAAATATGTGGGACTGGAGGGATGGTACTTAAGAGCAATCTTAACACTGTATGCAACACCCACTGCGCGCGTCATAGTAAATAACATGACCTCTGCAGCCTTCCCAATACAAAGAGGAACGCGGCAGGGCTGTCCTTTCTCGCCCCTTCTCTTCTTATTGTATTTAGAGCCTCTGCTGCGCTCGGTGAGCAAGAATAAGGAGATTGTTGGAGTAACAATGCCACAGGCTGAAATTAAGGTGTTAGCTTTTGCAGATGACGTCCTGCTCACACTCACTGATCCACAAAGCTCCCTAACAGGGTTGTTAGAAACAGTTGAGGAATTCGGATACTACTCGGGATTCAAATTAAATAAGCAAAAATCAGTAGCTCTGCCAACCAAGACAGCAATAAAAACACAGTGGGAGGGCCACTTCCCGCTGCAATGGGGCACAAAGGCAATTAAATACTTGGGAATTTACATCCCAACCCAGTTGAATCAGATACACTCACTTAACTTACAACCGCTGTGGGATACCACAAAGACAGCCCTATTGATGTGGCAAAAACTGCCTCTCTCATTGTGGGGGCGGGTAGCGTTATACAACATGATTCTAGTACCTAAGTGGGCATACATGGTACAGGTCTTGTCATTATTCCTTACTCACAAAGATGAGGCAGATCTTCATAGGATGCTCAAGCGATTCTTGTGGGACGGACGTAGGGCCCGAGTGTCACTTAAACAAACTTACCTACCTAAAGACAAGGGGGGACTGGGTGTGTTGAGTGTGAGGTGGATGTCTGTGGCGGGATGTATGAGGCACATAGCAGACTGGTTTAAGGGCACATCACACTTCTCCTTCCCAGAAACGGAGTGCACGTTGTTGGGAGCCACACATTTCAGTTATTGGTTGCATGTGGAACTGGGAAAAGGGGAAAAACCAAAAAATATATTGACACTATTTAGACCCATGAAAAGAGCATGGAAATGGTTCTGCAAACTATTCCGGTTAAATCCAAAGGTGACACCATTCTTACCTTTGGGGGGGAAACAAAGAGTTTCCAGTGGGTGACTCCTCAGCCACCTTTGTGACCTGGAGAACAAAGGGAATATTCTTTTCGTTCCAAGTCCTGAAGAAGGACGGCACACTAAGGCCTAAGGAGGAATTATACAGCCGCCAGGGACTAACGTGCCAGGACTTCCTCTCATACACTCAGCTAAAACATTACATAAACTCACTCCCATAGTTGTCACTTGCCTCCAAAGTGCGCAGTCAGCTGACAGAAATCTATGATTTAGAGGCACAGAGGGCAGTCCCCCTTAAATATTATCACGCGCAGATTGAAGACGCACAGTTGCCAGTACAATATACTAAATTGGCGCAGGCATGGTCACTGGAACTGGGATTGCGCATGGGGGACATAAATATACAGTCTTGCCTACGGACATGCTATAAAGAATTTAGGAATGCAGATATTAGAGAAACCCAGAATAAATTTTTGATGAGACCATCCAGCTTATAATCGAAAGAGAAAAACGCCTAGATTTCAACCCAAATCGGGAGATAGACGTTTATCTCACAAAAACGAATAAATCGGTATAATCAAAAGCCGATTTTGGACATTTTCAACTGCACTCCGTCGCGGATGCGGACAAAGTTGATGGGGGCGTGTCAGAGGTGTGGCGAAGGTGGAACTGGGGCGTGGTTATCGGCCGAGGAGAGATGTACGCATTAGGGCGATAATCGAAAAAATAAAGGCGTTTTTAGCGAACATTTAGGCCACTTTTGTTGGACCCTTTCTTCACACGAACAGGTCCCAAAAAAGTGCTCTAAATGACCAGATGACCATCGGAGGGAATCGGGGATGACCTCCCCTGACTCCCCCAGTGGTCACTAACCCCCTCCCACCACAAAAAAATGATGTTTCACAACTTTTTATTTTCACCATCAAATGTCATACCCACCTCCCTGGCAGCAGTATGCAGGTCCCTGAAGCAGTTGTTAGGGGGTGCAGTGGACTTCAGACAGGTGGACCCAGGCCCATCCCCCCCTACCTGTTACAATTGTGCTGCTTAATGCTTATTAGTCGTCCAACCCCCCCAAACCCACTGTACCCACATGTAGGTGCCCCCCTTCACCCCTTAGGGCTATAGTAATGGTGTAGACTTGTGGGCATTGGGTTTCAAGGGGGATTTGGGGGGCTCAACACACAAGGGAAGGGTGCTATGCACCTGTGAGCTCTTTGACCTTTTTTTTTGTTATTGTAAAAGTGCCCCCTAGGGTGCCCGGTTGGTGTCCTGGCATGTGAGGGGGACCAGTGCACTATGAATCCTGGCCCCTCCCACGAACAAATGCTTTGGATTTATTCGTTTTTGAGCTGGGCGCTTTCATTTTCCATTATCGCTGAAAAACAAAAACGCCCAGCTCACAAATTGTTGAATAAAACATGGACGTCTATTTTTTGCGAAAATACGGTTCGGTCCGCCCCTTCACGGACCCGTTCTCGGAGATAAACGCCCATGGAGATAGATGTTTTCGTTCGATTATGCCCCTCCATATGTCTCACCCCATAGAGCCTATAAAGCAACTTTGCGGCAAAGTGATGACTGCCCAGGATGCACAGGGCAGGGAGCACATCTAGACCATATGTTTTGGCACTGTCCACCGGTATTAGCCTTTTGGTCCTTATTATGTACACAAGTGTCAAAGATGTGGGGTGTTTCGTGGAACCGACACCCTGGTCTGTTGTTTGAGATATATTCGACCAGAGGAAGAAAGAAAGCAGGCCACAGAGCCTTTATACAGAGAGCGGTGATGATAGGGAAGAAATCTATACTCAAACTGTGGCTAAAAGAGGAGAGGCCCTTGATCCAGTTATGGCGGGCTTATATGATCTCACTTTGTGCCATGGAACGGAAAGACTTACCTGATTTAGCATCTCCGAAGGGCGACAAATTCTTCCAATGTTTGCAACCGTTCCTAGACACTTTAACACCGTTAGCACGGAGTAGAGTACTCAATGGTTAAACATAAACATATTTTCAAAATACTACCTGGGGAAGACGGGCAGGTGGGTAGGATAGGATGGGAGAGGGGAGGAGGGGGATTAGCTTAGGGGGAGGGGGAGGCATGGAGGGGAGGGGGGGAGAAAATAACAAAATGTGTGATGAAGTGAAATGGGAACTATACTGATATTAAGAAAATGTTGTGTTTACTATGATATGGCTTGTATTGTTCATTGAAGTTGTCACCAATAAAAGTTTACTAAAAAAAAAAAATAATAATAGATTTGTTGTCTAGCACTTGTGATCTGCCAAGTAGAACCTTCCACATAACCCTAGGTAGCGCATACACGATGTTTGCTCTGTGATCACCACACACCCTTACCCACAACCATAGCACCTTGGTGGGGGCACACGAAGGAGCTACAAACAGCTGGCTCATCTTTTCACATTCTATGCATCAGCAATGGTATATAGTGCTGAGTAGAAAAGGCAAAACAATGGGAAAACCATTAGATGGATGCTTACTGCATCACAATTGCAATATAATACAAAAGTTACAGAAGGGCATATAAATATGTGTTTAATTATTTGGATTTTGCTCACACTCTTTTCTGTAGTAGCTCACGGTGAGTTACATTCATGTACTCTGGGTATTTCTCTGTCTCAGGATGACTCTAAGTTTGTACCTGAGGCAATGCCTGACCAATTTACTTCAATTCTTTGAAGGATTAACAAACATGTGGATAAAGGGGAGCCGGTTGATATTGTGTATCTGGATTTTCAAAAGGTGTTTGACAAGGTACCTCATGAAAGGCTACAGAGGAAATTGGAGGGTCATGGGATAGAAGGAAAAGTCCTATTGTGGATTAAAAACTGGTTGAAGGATAGGAAACAGAGAGTGGGGTTAAATGGGCAATATTCACAATGGAGAAGGGTAGTAAGTGGGGTTCCTCAGGGGTCTGTGCTAGGACCGCTGCTTTTTAATATATTTATAAATGATTTAGAGATGGGAGTAACTAGCGAAGTAATTACATTTGCTGATGACACAAAGTTATTCAAAGTCGTTAACTCGTGACAGGGAGACTGGGTGGTTAAATGGCAGATGACGTTTAATGTGAGCAAGTGCAAGGTGATGCATGTGGGAAAAAAGAACCCGAATTATAGCTACGTCATGCAAGGTTCCACGTTAGGAGTTACGGACCAAGAAAGGGATCTGGGTCTCGTCGTCGATAATACACTGAAACCTTCTGCTCAGTGTGCTGCTGTGGCTCGGAAAGTGAAAAGAATGTTGGGTATTATTAGGAAAGGTATGGAAAACAGGTGTGAGGATGTTATAATGCCGTTATATTGCTCCATGGTGCAACCGCACCTTGAGTATTGTGTTCAATTGTGGTCGCCGCATCTCAAGAAACATATAGTGGAATTGGAAAAGGTGCAGCGAAGGGCAACAAAAATGATAGCGGGGATGGGACGACTTCCCTATGAAGAAAGACTAAGGAAGCTAGGGCTTTTCAGCTTGGAGAAGAGACAGCTGAGGGGAGACATGATAGAGGTATATAAAATAATGAGTGGAGTGGAACAGGTGGATGTGAAGCGTCTGTTCACGCTTTCCAAAAATACTAGGACTAGGGGGCATGTGATGAAACTACAGTATAGTAAATTTAAAACAAATCGGAGAAAATATTTCTTCACCCAACGCGTAATTAAACTCTGGAATTTGTTGCTGGAGAACGTGGTGAAGGTGGTTAGCTTGGCAGAGTTTAAAAGGGGGTTAGACAGTTTCCTAAAGGACAAGTCCATAAACCACTACTAAATGGACTTGGGAAAAATCCACAATTCCAGGAATAACATGTATAGAATATTTGTATGTTTGGGAAGCTTGCCAGGTGCCCGGCCTGGATTGGCTGCTGTTGTGGACAGGATGCTGGGCTTGATGGACCCTTGGTCTTTTCCCAGTGTGACATTACTTATGTACTAATGAAGGGTTAAGTGACTTGGCCAAGATCAGAAGGAGCAGCAGTGGGAGTTGAACTGGTAACCTTTGGATTACAAGGCTGGTGCTCGGACCACTAGGCCACTGCAGCCACCAGGCTGTAGCCACCTGCAAGTAATGTGGGTTGGGACTTGTAACAACAAACCCTCTCCCTCACCATGACTTCAGGGCTCAGTAGGCTGTACCTGTGGCCACTCTGAAACTAGTGTGCAGCCTACATGTTAGAAATGTTCTTGTTGCATAACTATGGAGGATTGTAGGACTGTGTTTGATAATGTGGTGAAGACAATCATTGCATATATTATTCCTCCCTCCCCCTCCCAGCAAACTTGAGAATGGGTGGGCACTTCATAAATGGAGACTGGGGTTCAACACATAAAGAAGGATGGAACCTACCAGGAAGCAATACAGCAGCTCCAAGAGCTACCCCACAGCATAGTGGACCTATGGCAAAACCACACAGTACAGCGCTGATGGGCTCCAACCAGTGCACAGGAACCTGGTGAAAATAGAGGTATGAGTTGAATGCAGAGTACATACAGTGAATGGACAGTCCTTGATCATGAGCAGAAAGAGAAGAGGTGGCTGAGAAGTATGAGCTTACCATGAGCTTGTGTTTCAAGAATGTGTAGTGCGGCTTCTATCTTCTGGACCATTAGCTCAATGTCTGCCTCAGTGAAATGACCCTTACCGATGGGTGCTTGATTTGGTGGCATTCTACCAATCTCTTCGCTCCCACAGACTGCCTGCTACAACCAGGCAGAGAGAATGGGAGACAGTAAGGGAGGCTCAAAGGATGTGGTAGACTGGAAACGGAAGCGTTGTTGGCTGAGGGCAACCACAAATAACAACTCCCCAAAATGTACCGAAGCATACATTGCCAAACACAAAGGTTGATATAAGTGATGGTAAAACACTGTAAACTAATGTTAATCAAAAGTGCAAAAGTCCCAGCACAGAAAATCGTGGTTTAAATGGCAATCAAGAACAGGAAGGCAGGTGGGGACACCCATAGTTATCTACCCATAATCGAAATCACGCGCCCCAAATTGCTACCTCAGCTGGAGACGTTTAGGAATTGTGTGTATAATCAAAATTAATGCGTACATATCCGGCATGCCTATCCCGTTCCAACATGGGCATTCCTGGTGACTATTTAGACGCCCACTCCGTATTTTCAAAATCCCATTGGTACAATGCCGCCACGCCAGCCCCTAACCCGGAAGGGTAATTTCAGCAACGGAGAAGTGGAGCTCCTGGTCCAGGAGATCGAGCAACGACACGCCAATCTGTTTGCTCCCACAGGGCAGAGACTGGCTGCAATGACAAAGCAGCGGGAATGGGAGGAGGTACATGACCGGCTGAATGCAGTCTTCCATTGTGCAAGGGACCTGGAGGACTGCAAGCGCAAGTGGCACAAGCTGAGGCGGGATGTGAGGAGGAAGGCTGGGGCCAATCCTGCAGCACATGACACCGCCAACCTCACCCCAATGGAGCGCATGGTTCACGCCCTCCTACCCCAGGAGGGCATCCACGGGATCGGATCCCTTGACACCTCGGCACAACCTGAGGGCTCAGGTAGGTTGACCATTATGAAGCTGGGGTATCTGTTGTGCTGCACTACACTGTGTTACACAAGTTGGGGGCAGGAGGAGAGAGGTGGGGAGTGGGGGGCAGGAGGAGGGAGGTGGGGGGAGGAGTTTCAGCAGTGTGTGTCTCTGGCTGTCTTCCTATGTAGACTAATAGGCAGGGCTGGTCTTAAGGCGAGGCGACCGAGGCGGCCGCATAGGGCCTCTCGCTCAGGGGGGCCCCGCGCGGCGCGGCGCGCCTGAGGTCGCCCCACCCCGACCGCCCGAGATGCAGTCCTCCCTCCCTCCGACCGGTGCGCGTGCGTGACAGCGGCTTGGTGGGGGCGGTCCGCCCCATATGTCAGCAGGTGGGGGGTGCTCCGCTCCCGCTGCTCCCACCCTGTCCTACCTTTAAAAAAACAATTTGGAAGCGCCGGAGTGACAGCAGTGCCTCCCGTCTGCCCTGCTACTAAAAATCTCTTTGACGTCACGACGTTGGGCCTAACCACATTGAGTCTCGCTCTCCTCTGAGGTAACTTCCAATTACCGCGAGGGCGGGCGAGATTCAATGTGGGAAGGCCCAACGTCACGACATCGAAGAGATTTTTAGTAGCAGGGCAGACGGGAGGCACTGCCTGTCACTCCGGCGCTTTGAAATTGTTTTTTTTTAAAGGCAGTGAGGGTGCTGGGCGGCAGGAGAACGGAGCTTGTAGGTGGGTCGGGTGGGGGGGGGAGGGACTCAGATGGGAGAAGGGTGTGGGGTGGGGGTTCTCAAATAGGAAGGAGACTGAGGTGGGGAGGGGGTTCACGGATGGTTGAAGGGGACTGGGGTTGGGGAGGGGGTTCTCGGATGGGAGAAGGGGATGGGTGAGAAGGGGACGGGTGGGGAGGGGACTGGGGTTCTGAAATGGGAGAAGAGGACTGAGGTGGGGAGGGGGTTCACGGATGGGAGAAAGGGTGGGGAGGGGGTTCTTGGATGGTTGAAGGGGACAGTGGGGAGGGGACTGGGGTTCTTGGATGGGAGAAGGGGACTGGGGAGGGGGTTCACGGATGGGAGAAGGGGGTGGGGAGGGGGTTCTTGGATGGTTGAAGGGGACTGGGGTTGGGGAGGGGATTCTCGGATGGGAGAAGGGGACGGGTGGGGAGGGGACTGGGGTTCTTGGGTGGGAGAAGGGGACTTAGTTGGGGAGGGGGTTCATGGATGGGAGAAGGGGGTGGGGTGGGGGTTCTTGGATGGTTGAAGGGGACGGGTGGGGAGGGGACTGGTGTTCTTGGATGGGAGAAGGGGATTGGGGAGGGGGTTCTCGGATGGGAGAAGGGGACTGGCACTGGGGTCTGAGAAGGGGCAATATGGGAAAATGGGGGCCATGCCTGGGGCTGGTGGGAAAATGGGGCATGCGTGGGTCAGGTGGGAGAATGGTTCTGAAAAGGGGGGCCCTAATACAAGGCATGTGGATGAATGGGGCTGGAACTGGGGGCTGAAAAGGAGGGTAGGTGGGATAAGGGGGCTAGTACTGGGACTGGAGGCTGAAAAGGGGCAGGGGCTGAAACTGGGGACTGGGGGCTGAAAAGGGGACAGGGAGAAGTGGCTGGGGGGCTGGGGGGCTGGGGGGCTGAAGCTCGGGACTGGTGGGAGAAAAGGGCTGGGGCTGAAATGGGGGACTGGTGGGATAGTGGGGACTGGAACTGGGGGCTGAAAAAAGGGGCGGCGAGAGGGGCAGATCCTGGATGGGGGAGCGAGAGGGAGGGCAAACCCTGGATGGATGGGAGCGGGAGGGCAAATTGTGGATTGAAGGGGCAGAGAGAAAGGGCAGGCAGACAGTGAATGGATGGGGCAGAGAGAGAGGGCAGACAGGGGCAGATGGTGGATGGATCATGGAAGGGGCAGAGATAGAGGGCAGATGTGGATGGAAGGGGCAGGGAGAGAGGGCAGACATTGGATGGAGGACACAGCAGAGAGGGCAGACACTGGATGGCAGAGAGAGACCGAAGACAGATGCTGGATGGAAGGAAGACAGTGAAAAGAAGATGAGGAAAGCAGTAACCAGAGACAACGAACTGTAAATAAAATATATGTTTTTATTTTTTTGCTCTAGGATAAAGTAGTATTGTAGATGTGTTAATAAATGTTTATAATAGAACATGTAAACAAGGTAGTCTTTTTATTGGACTAATTTTAATACATTTTGGCTAACTTTCGGAGAACAAAACCCCCTTCTTCAGGTCAGGATAGGATACTGTAACAGTACTATACTATATTGACCTGAGGAAGGATGTTTTGGCCTCTGAAAGCTAAATCTATTAGTCCAATAAAATGGTATTATTTTATGTTCTATATTTGTTTTATTTCTATTTCTTAATTTGCAAAGTGGTGATTGGTATTTGTTAGTTTTTTTCAAATTTACATCTGCAGTCTTTATATTTTGTACAGTACTAGGGGACATTTTCTGTTTCTTTGGTGTTGCATTGTATGCAGAGTCTGGCATCTTGGGGGTTCAGTTTAATTTTTGTCTAAATAGAAAGTTTAAATATTACTACTTATTCTATAGTGGATTAGGGTGTATCTGTGTTTGTGAAAAAGACATGGCTTTCAGTTGGCATTGACTGTGCAGGATCGACGATCTGTACTATTCTGTCTGGTTTCATTTTACAATAGGTGAATTGATGTTCTAGTGCTCACTGTAGTGTTTTAAGATGTTTTCCTTTTCTTTGTATGATTCGTAGAAATGACTGCTTATGGTATGGTAGAATTGCTCTATAGGTCCTGAGTGTTTTGTATTCTTGGTATGCCTAGTACTGGATTTTGGAGGGGAGTGTTAAAAAATGACCGGGAAGGAGGGAGGGGGGGGGGGCCTTTGAGCTGGGAGCCCTAGGGGGGAAGCCCTGGAGGTGGGGGATTGGAGCTCGGAAGGAGCGGCCCGGGAGCTCGGAGGGAAGGGTGGCCGGCCCTGGAGCTAGGGTGGGGGTGGAGCTAGGTGGGGGCGGAGTTAGGATGGGGGCAGGGCTAGGGTGGGGCCCCATCAAATTGGTCTGCATAGGGCCCCGCACTTGCTAAGACTGGCCCTGCTAATAGGCCACCTTTATGATGCTGTCTTGACCTCCTAACTCCTACTCACTTGATCAGTACCCTTACTCACTATCCCTACCTTAGTCATTCGCTTCCCTCTTACTTGTCCTGACTGTGCATCTTAATTACATTGTAAGCTCTATTTGATTAGTGGTAGTAGTCATGTGTGTCATAGGAGCAGACTCTGTGGGTGCTGTGGGTGTTTGAGCACCCCCAATATTAAGAACATATCATGTAGGTGTCCAGGGAAGGGTTATTTGCACTGGACTTAGCACCCCCAATAATAGTTTACATTTGGCTCCTATGGGTGTGTGTAGGTTACTACTGTGGGACATCTTTGGGGCCCTTCCCTACTCCGTCCTATTTTCCTATCACCAAACTGTGCATATTTCCTTCTGTCACCTCTGTGCTCTAGTCAGTGTGGGCCACATGCATGAAACTTAAGGAGCCTGTAATCTGGGTCATAAAGCAGTTCTAGGCAGCCTAGCAAGTCAGTAGTAACACAAGACATTGCTCAAATGTCCTTCACTTTAACAAACATACAACAAACAGCTTGTCCACAAAGTTGCGAGTGGTGTCTTTCTCTTGGCTGTCCATCCACCACCTCTACCCAGCTGCCTGTGGGGCTCTCTTTCACATCGGTGTCAAACCCATTCCTCCTCATCATCTCTTTGCTGGGTCATCAAGTGTGGGGCAATGTATATGAATGCTGAAAGACAAAAGTGGGTTATTTTCACCAACACGCTTCCTCACCCTTGTGCTATACAGGTGATGACTCTGATGAGAGTTGCCCTAGTGGCCTTCAGTCCCAACAAAGGAGTACACCAGCAGGACAGCCTCAACCTCCACCGCCTGCAGCAGCAGTACAGCCTCTACCTCCACCACCTGCAGCAGCAGTACAGCCTCTACCTCCACCACCTGCAGCACCAGCAGTACAGCCCCTACCTCTACCACCTGCGGCACCAGCAGTAGAGGCTGTACCTCCACCACCTACAGCAGCAGAACCAGCAGTAGAGGCTCAACCTCCACCAGCAGCACCAGCAGAGCCTGTACCTCCAGCACCGGTAAACTTTGCTGATGAGGAGGATGCAGATAGGGGGGGCAGCTCCTCGCCAGAGGCCATCCAGCCAGAGGAGGCAACTACTGCGGATGGCCACTGATTTGCTGCGGCACAATGTGCACTTGGAGGAGTACCGGCAGCAAAAATTACAGCTGCAGCGGGAAGCACTGGAGGCGCAGCGCCAAGCCCACCAGGACCTGCTCCAGGCTCAGAGGGAAGCCCACAAGGAGGTGCTCCAGGCTCAGAGGGAAGCCCACCAGGAGGTGCTCCAGGCCCAACATGCTATGCTACAGCAACTCCAACGCCTGGAGCATAGCATCGAGGGCCTGCGCCCTCAGGTCACAGCACCTACTCCAGCCATGCTGCTGCAGCAAGACCTGCCATCCACTTCCTCCACTGGGCAGCAACCACCAGCTAAGAGGTGGGCGTTGAGATCATCTGCCTCCGCAGCCACTACTGCAGCACCCACCACACCAGCTCCCCTTCTGGGACCTGTGCCCAGGCTACAGCCAACAAGGTGGCCGGACTTCCACAGGGCAGCTGAAGCAGCAGGCTGCTGTTTGGATACGGAGGAGGACAGTGGGAGCAGCCCATCAGAGGAGTCTGAACAGACTTCCCCTGCAGCACCAGCTGCAAAGGAACTCCGTGGGAGGGGTAAGAGGGGATGGGGAAAGTGATGGGACAAGCTGGAGGGTGAGGGTTGGTGGGAGGGGGTGGTGGTGGGTGTTATGTTAATACTTATGTCATTAATAGAAATAAATGTGCACTTACTTTCAGAGAAAACTTGTTTTGATGAGGCTTTGTCTGGCTCTGACGCCAAGCTGGTAAGCAGTGAGCTCTGCTCTGTGGGCAGGGGGTGGAGGGGGCTCCTCTTCTTGCTCATCTGGGGCTACCTCCTTTGGTCATAGGAGCCAACTTTTCAGAATTATTGGGGGTGCTAAGCCTAATGGAAACAATCCTTCCATGGACACATTCAAGCAATTTTCTCAATATTGGGGTGCTCAAGCACCCACAGAGTCGGCTCTTATGCCTCTGGTGGCTGTGGCTCCTCTGGGAGGGCCTGTCCTTTGCGCTGGGCCAAATTGTGCAACATGCAGCAGGCCACGAAGATCTTGGCCACCTTTTGGGGGCTGTAGAGGAGCTCCCCTCCAGACCGGTCCAGACAGCGGAAATGGTTTTTCAACAAGCCAAAGGTCCGCTCAATGATCCCACGGGAGCTCCAAATGTCTCCTGTTGTATGTTTCTTCTGGCCCTAGTTGTGGGTGCACCACGGGGGTCATGAGCCACGTCCTCTGCGGGTAGCCTTGGTCACCTTTGGGGAAAAGCAGAATGAGATAGATGAGTGTGTATTGCTTGGAGCTGGTAAATTGGGGGGGGGGTTAGGATAGTGGGTTGTGGAGTGAGCTGGAGGAAGACAGTGCGGAGGGTTGCCTAGTGCCCAGTGGACGAGGTATAGTTTGGGTACATCCATGTTGCACTTACCTAGTAGCTATCCACCAGTGAACTCCCCTCGCTCAAACCTCTGGAAGATGCCCGAGTGCTGCAGGATATACGCATCATACGTGGAGCCAGGGTAGCGGGCACACACATCTATGATCTCCCGCTGGGCGTCACACACCACTTGCATATTCATGGAGTGATATGCTTTGCGGTTTCTGTATGTGGCCTCTCATGCCCGGGGGGGGTGGTCTCAATGCAACATGTGTGCAATCAATCACACCTATGATTGAGGGGAAGTGAGCTACAGCATAGAAGGCAGCCATGTTGCTGTGCAGGGCTTGGGGGGGGGGGGGGGGGAAGTGATGTAGTGAGAGGTGTGAGTTACAAAAGCATCCAGGAACTGGGTGAGACTGTGAAATAGAAGCCTGGGTGAGACCTGTGTTAACAGCTAATACAGATTGGAAACTCCCAGTGGCCAGGACAGAGAGAGAGGCAGTGACTTTGAGGTGCACAGGGATGGGGTTATTCCTACGGGTCCGGGGCTGAAGGAGGGGTTGCAGCTGCTCACAAAGCTGCTGAATGGTCGCCTATCAAATCTGTACCTTGTGAGACACTGCTGGTCAGTGAGGTCTAGGAAGGTGGTGCGGGCCTTGAACACTCGGGGCCGTGAATACCTCCTGCGGTGTGTGGCCTCTTCCTCTAACATGCAAGCCGCCAATTAATTTAGTGCATCCATTTCCCCACCAGTGCAAGTATTAGTAGTAGTACTGAAACAACAGCAGCACACTTACTCCCACCACACCCTCTAGCCACTCACTCGCCAAACAGTACAGAGAACACAGAGACAAACAGAGGTCAGGGAATACAATATACACGTGGGAACAGTGAATGGAGAGGGATGGGGAAGGGGCTGATAGAGCAAGGAGTAGGAGTAGGGAAAGGTCAAAAGGTAAGACACACAAGAGGCAGGTGAGGGTGAAAACGTTCAGACTAGGGCACACCGACGAACGTAACAGGTACTCAACACACTCAGCTTTCTCTGCAACCAACAATTCAGCTCTCCCAACAACGATCTCGCCACTCTCCAACTCCACACAATCGCTAATGGGTCTAAAGACGATTTCCCCCTTGCTCTGGTCGCTTTTATTTTGGGTCTAACCAGTGACGCCCATGTTCCTGCCCAACCAAAACCATTTCGCTATCCGTTATACGTTGTACACGACCACCTCGTAACACCGCCCCTACCATGCCCCTTGTTTGGGTGTCTGTAGCTGAGCGTACGAGCGATATGGACGCACTGACAGTTTTGTTTCGATTATACCGATTTATTTGTTTTTAACAGATAAACGTCTATCTCCCGATTTGGGTCGCAATATAGGCGTTTTTCTCTTTCGAAAATAAGCAGGATTGTGTTCCAGAAAAAAAAAAACCTTCTCCAAAAAGGCCCAATGCATTTCCATGGGAGGAGTTTCAACATGTGTAGCAGAGAAACGTAAAAAAACAGTGATACATATGGACCATGACTACTACCGCTCTGCCTATAGGGTGGGTGGGCTGGGTCAGCACTGCTCTCTTTGTTCTCTCCTCTCTCCAACTGCCACCTCCCCCCTCCCCCACTTTCTCTTTTGCTTTTTACTCCTCCTTTGGGCTCCTCCTTATTTCTTTAACCCTTTCCTCCCCTTGATTGCTATGCCATTTGCCATGCTCTCATCTCCCTCACTGACCAACCCCCCCCCCCCCCCCCCCCCTTTCCTGTCTTCATTAGCCTTCAGCCCATTTGTGTTCGGCCTCCCCTTAATGGGTTTGCCTAGGTCTTTCTTTCTGTGTTCAGATCTTTTTCCTTGCCTGGCAATAACATTGAACACTATGATGAATAAACATACTGCATACTGATAACTTGTTAGACTAATTCGTTGTTTGACAGCATCACTGCTTAGGTATCGACAAATTGGTGTGTTGGCTGGGAATCTACTAAATTCTGTTGTTTCGAGGACCACTTCCACTGACTACCACCTTGTTTGCAGCTCATGGATCATGGTAAGCATATATCTTGCTTTAATGTTACTTTGATATGTTACTGGGAGGCAGTGCAGCTGGTATGTAGCTTACAGTGCATGAATTGAACCAAATTTTCTTTTCATATTGCTGTGACATGTCAGTGGTACATTAGTTTATTATTGTGTAGAATGGGGAGTTCCTAACTTGTTCTGTGTAAGTGCATCCTGTCCATAAATTCTGAGATTCTGTTTATAAGAACATAAGAATAGACATACTGGGTCAGACCAATGGTTCATCTAGCCCAGTATTCTGCTTCCAGCCGTGGCCAATCCAGGTCACAAGTATCTGGCAGAAACCCAATTAGTAGCAACATTTCATGCTACCAATCCCAGGGAAAGCAATGGCTTCCCCCATGTTCATCTCATTAACAGACTATGGACCTTTCCTCCAGGAACTTGTCCAAACCTTTTTTAAACCCAGATACACTAACTGCTGTTACCACATCCTCCTGGAATGAGTTCCATAGCTTAACTATTCGTTGAGTGAAAAAAAATATTTCCTCCTATTTGTTTTACAAGTATTCCCGTGCAACTTCATTGGGTGTCCCCCTGGTCTTTGTACTTTTTGAATGAGTGAAAAATCAATTCACTTCTACCTGCTCCACACCACTCAAAATTTTGTAGACCTCAATCATATCATCCCTCTGCCATCTCTTTTCCAAGCTGAAGAGCCCTAACTTCTTTAGCCTTTCCTCATATGGGAGCAGTTCCATCCCCTTTATCATTTTGGTTGCTCTTCTTTGAACCTTTTCTAATTCCGCTATATGTTTTTTGAGATACAGCAACCAGAAATGAACACAATACTCAGGGTGAGAGCGCACCATGGAGCAATACAGAGGCATAATAATACTTTTGGTCTCATTTTGCATCCCTCTCGTTATGATTTCTAGCATCCTGTTTGGTTTTTTGGCCGTCGCCGCACACTGGGCAGAAGATTTCAGCGTATTGTCTACAATGACACCTAGGTGTTTTTCTTGAATGCTGACTCCTAAAGTGGACCCTAGCATCAGATAACTATGACTTGGATTATTCTTCCCAATGTGCATCACTTTGCATTTGTTTATATTAAATTTCATCTGCCATTTTGATGCCCAGTTTTCCAGTTTCCTAAGGTCTTTCTGCAAATTTTCATAATCCGCATGCGTTTTGTCAACTGAATCGTTTCATGTCATCTGCAAATTAAATCACTTTACTCGTTTTTCCAATTTCCAGATCATTTATAAATATATTAAATAGTACCGGTCCCAGTATAGATCCCTGCAGCACTCCACTATTCACCCTTCTCCACTGAGAAAAATGGTCATTTAACCCTTCCCTCTGTTTTCTCTCCAATAACCAATTTTTAATCCACAGAAGAACATTGTCTCCTATCCCATGTCTCTTTAATTTTCTCAGGAGTCTCTCATGAGGTACCTTTGACAAAAGCTTTCGGAAAACCTAGATACTCTATATCAACCATCTCACCTTTATCCTCGTTTATTCACGCCTTCAAAGAAATGAAGCAAATTGGTGAGGCAAGACCTCCCTTGGCGGAATCCGTGCTGACTCTGTCCCATTAAACCATGTTTGTCTGTGTTCTATGATTTTATTCTTTACAATAGTTTCCATTATTTTGCCCGAGCCGTACTATTTGTGTCTGTCATGTTTATTTCTATGTAACTAAACCATGCTGCTTAAAATTCTTATTGCTGTCTGCATTATTTATACAACACTGCCTTGTGACCAGACTGAATTTTTAAATTGTAGAATAAACCAAACTTGTTGATTAAAATTCCATGTATTACAGATTTTCTTTCACATACAGATAATGATTGTTACATGCTTGATATTCCCAGCCCACCTATGGAGATTCTGTGTCTTTTGCCACCAATTAGTGTTTTAGTTGTCAATGTTAATGATTCTGAAAAAGAGTTAATGCACGTTACCTATTTGCTGTGAAATCACTGTCTTCCAAGGAGGTTTGTCTATACAAAAACATTGGCTTCCATATCATCAAGCTGATCAATCCATAGACTGGTGGGTTGTGTCCATCTACCAGCAGGTGGAGATAGAGAGCAAACTTTTGCCTCCCTATATGTGGTCATGTGCTGCCGGAAACTCCTCAGTATGTTCTCTATCTCAGCAGGTGGTGGTCACACACAGCAGCAGCTCTGGCTAGGCCTCCAAGCCTAATTCTTAGGTTTTGTTGAGTGCCTGGGGTTGAGGGCTCTTTTGAGCAAGTGCAAACCTGGTGGTGCCAGGTCCCTCCTTTTCTCCCCCCTCCCGCTGGCTCCGTTAAAAAAAAAAAAAAAAAAAATTTTGAACGTCCTTAAAGGCGTTTATTTCGACGTTTATTTAAACGTTTATTGCAGCTACTCACTGGGACACCAGGTCGTTACAGCTCGGAGCGGACAGCAGGTAATTTTTACCTTTTTATAGCGGGCAGGGGGTTCCCCGATTCTTCTCCTCGTGGCACATGGCGTCGGAGGGCGAGGGCGCAAAGAGTCGCTCCCCGGATTGCTTGAGCGCTTCTAGAGGGGATGCGGGGGTCTTAAAGCCTGATTCGCCCTTGTTGGGTGTCAGTTTCGTGACCGATGAATGTCCCGGTCCTTCCTCCGGCGTGGCGGTTTTTCCCGCCATAAACGCCCATCCCCCGCTCCTCGCCTCCGCCATCTTGGCCGGCCACGCGGCTCGGACGGCTTCTTCTTGGGCCGCCCTTGAGGTTGGAGACATTAATGCCATGAACGCCCTTAATTTGGGCGACGGCACAAAAGCGGCTAAAGTTAAGCACCGTTCTTCCCGCGCGGCTCCTTCGCGGAGTGTCGCGCCGGACGCCATTTTGGATGCGCAGCATGTCTCTCCCCCGCTCTTGCGAGCGCCGGTTGAGGGTGCGTCTAGGGCTGTAGCCCAGGCTGCGGAAGTGCACAGTCTGGGGGGTTTCTCCCCCGAGTTTGTTTTGCTGCTGCATCAGGCCTTCCTTATGCAAAACGCTGCCCCTGCTCCCTCGTCTGGTAAAGAGGTTGAGGTTCCCAGAGGTAAACGCCCTCGGGTTGATTCACAGGCCTTGGAGGACTTTGTCTCCTCCGATGTAGATGAGGGCAGCGTATCTGAGTTCTCCCAACGGTCCTTTGCGGATTCCTTGGAGGAGACGGATCCCCGCTCGGATGGAGTGGATGACCCCTCTGCAGCGCGGCTTTTTAGCTCAGAGGATTTGCCCAACCTGTTGTTACAGGCCATGGACACTTTGAAGATTTCCTCTCCGGAGGACGTCTCTCCCTCAGCCCCTGTTGGCTCTGCCATTATGCTGGGGACGAAGCGCCCGCCTAGAACCTTCCACGTGCATGATGCCATGCACACCTTAATTTCGGCTCAATGGGATGTCCCTGAAGCGAGCCTTAAAGTGGCTAGGGCTATGTCCCGCCTCTATCCTTTGACTGAAAGTGAACGTGAGGCCTATCTGTGGCCTACCGTGGATTCTTTAATCACTGCGGTGACTAAGAAAACGGCGTTGCCGGTGGAAGGTGGCACGGCCCTAAAGGACGCCCAAGACAGAAGATTGGAGGCGGCCTTAAGGTCGTCCTTTGAGGCGGCTGCTTTAAGTTTGCAGGCCTCAGTTTGCGGCTCCTATGTGGCCAGGGCGTGCCTGACTATGGTACAGCGGGCTTCCCCCTCGGATCATTCCTTGAGGGATGATTGGCCGGCCCTGGAATCGGGCTTAGCCTATTTGGCAGACTTGCTGTATGATGTCTTGAGAGCCTCAGCTAAAGGCATGGCTCAGACAGTGTCTGCGCGGCGGTGGCTTTGGCTGAAACATTGGTCTGCTGACCACGCCTCTAAATCCCGCCTGGCTAGATTGCCTTTTAAAGGCAAGCTGCTCTTTGGGGTCGAGCTGGACAAAATCGTGACCGATCTCGGCACGTCTAAGGGCAAGAAGTTACCAGAGGTCAGGGCTCGGGCTAGTGCTCGTCCCGGTACCTCCAGAGGACGGTTTCAGGAAGCCCGTCGGTACCGCCCGGGCAGGTCGGGTTCTTCTGCCCCCTCTTCCTTTAAGAGGAATTTCTCCCCCAAGCAGCATTCCTTTCGCAGAGACCGCCGTCCCGGAGGTGCTCCCTCCGGTCCTCCCCCAGGGTCTCGTACCCAATGACGGGGTCTTGGTCCACGCCCCAGTGCAGATTGGAGGACGGCTGTCCTCGTTTCTGGGCGAGTGGACCACAATAACTTCAGACGCTTGGGTGCTGGAAGTCATCAGAGACGGCTACAAGCTAGAGTTCTGCCGACCCTTAAGAGACGGGTTTGTACTCTCTCCCTGCAAGTCTCCGGTCAAAGCTGTGGCAGTGCAGCAGACTTTGGACAATCTGATCCGCCTGGGTGCGGTCGTTTCCAGTGCCAGAAAGTCAGCTTGGCAAGGGGCGTTACTCCATTTACTTTGTGGTACCAAAGAAAGGAGGTTCTGTCCGGCCTATCCTCGACCTCAAGGGGGTCAATCGGGCCTTGAAAGTGCGGCACTTTCGCATGGAGACTCTCCGCTCTGTTATAGCGGCAGTGAAGGCAGGGGAGTACCTGGCATCCTTGGACATCAAGGAAGCATACTTGCATATTCCCATCTGGCCTCCTCATCAACGCTTTCTGCGTTTTGCAGTCCTGGGCCGACACTTCCAGTTCAGAGCCCTCCCGTTCGGGTTGGCTACTGCTCCTGCGGACCTTTTCCAAAGTAATGGTGGTCATCGCGGCCTTCCTGCGAAAGGAAGGAGTACAAGTCCATCCTTATCTGGACGACTGGTTGATCCGAACCCCCTCTTATGCAGAGTGCGGCAAAGCTGTGGACCGGGTAGTTGCTCTTTTGAGCTCCCTGGGATGGATCATCAACTGGGAGAAAAGCCAGCTGCGCCCGACTCAGTCCCTGGAGTATCTGGGAGTTCGATTAGACACCCAATTGGGCAGAGTGTTCCTGCCAGACAATCGGATTGTCAAACTTCAGGCTCAGGTGGACCAGTTCCTAGTAGCCTCTCCTCTTCGGGCTTGGGACTATGTGCAGCTGTTGGGCTCTATGACGGCCACGATGGAAGTAGTGCCCTGGGCCAGGGCTCATATGAGACCACTACAACAATCTCTGCTGCAGCGCTGGACTCCGATGTCGGAGGATTATGCTGTGCGCCTTCCCTTGGACCCAGCAGTGCGCAAGGCGCTGAGCTGGTGGATGCAGACAGACAAGTTGTCTGCGGGAATGCCTCTGGTGACCCCGGAGTGGATTGTCGTCACGACGGACGCCTCTTTGTCGGGCTGGGGAGCCCACTGCTTGGGAAGGACAGCGCAGGGGCTCTGGTCTCCTGCAGAGGCAAAGTGGTCTATCAACCTCCTGGAACTCAGAGCCATTCGGTTGGCGCTTTTGGAGTTCATCCCGGTACTGGTGTTGAAGCCGGTACGGGTCCTGTCGGACAATGCCACGGCTGTGGCCTATGTCAACCGCCAGGGAGGTACCAAGAGCGCCCCTCTAGCCAAGGAGGCTATGAATCTATGCCAGTGGGCAGAAGCGAACCTGGAGCAGCTGTCAGCGGCCCACATTGCCGGAGTCATGAATGTCAAGGCGGACTTTCTCAGTCGCCATACCTTGGAGCCCGGAGAGTGGCAGCTATCTGCGCAGGCGTTCTTGGACATCACGAAGCGCTGGGGCCAGCCGAGCCTAGATCTGATGGCGTCATCGGCCAATTGCCAAGTGCCGCGCTTTTTCAGCAGAGGACGGGACCCTCGATCCCTGGGAGTAGATGCTCTTCTCCAACAGTGGCCGACACAGGAGCTTCTCTATGTGTTCCCGCCCTGGCCCATGTTGGGCAGGGTGCTAGACCGGGTGGCAAAGCATCCCGGCAGGGTAATCCTGGTGGGTCCGGATTGGCCCAGACGTCCCTGGTATGCGGACTTGATCAGGCTCTCAGTCGACGATCCTCTGCGGCTGCCAGTGGAGCAGGGCCTGTTACATCAGGGTCCCGTGGTGATGGAGGATCCCTCCCCCTTTGGTCTTACGGCCTGGCTATTGAGCGGCAGCGTCTGAGAAAGAAGGGCTTCTCAGACAAGGTCATCGCCACTATGCTAAGAGCGAGGAAGCGCTCTACTTCTACTGCTTACGCCAGGGTTTGGCGTATATTTGCAGCGTGGTGTGAAGCAGGCTCACTTTCTCCCTTCACTGCTCCAATTTCTTCAGTGTTGGCGTTCCTGCAAGAAGGTCTGGAGAAAGGACTGTCGCTCAGTTCCCTTAAAGTCCAGGTAGCGGCTCTAGCTTGCTTCAGGGGCCGCCTGAAGGGTGCTTCCCTGGCTTCGCAGCCAGATGTGGTGCGCTTTCTCAAGGGAGTTAATCACCTGCGCCCTCCTCTGCACTCAGTGGTGCCTGCGTGGAATCTCAACCTGGTGCTAAGAGCATTGCAGAAGCCGCCTTTTGAACCCTTGTCGAGGGCATCTCTGAAAGACCTGACGTTGAAAGCAGTCTTTTTGGTGGCTATCACTTCAGCCAGAAGAGTTTCCGAGCTCCAGGCGCTCTCATGTCGAGAGCCCTTTCTGCAGTTCACTGAGGCAGGAGTGAATATTCGCACAGTGCCTTCCTTCCTGCCCAAGATTGTTTCTCGCTTCCATGTGAATCAGCAGCTCTGTCTCCCTTCCTTTCGTAGGGAGGACTACCCAGAGGAGTACTCTGCTCTTAAATATCTGGATGTGAGACGAGTCATCATCAGATACTTGGAAGTGACCAATGAGTTCCGGAAATCGGATCATCTGTTTGTCCTGTTTGCAGGTCCTCGTAGGGGTCTGCAGGCTGCTAAGCCTACAGTGGCAAGATGGGTCAAGGAAGCCATTGCAGCGACTTATGTGGCCGCGGGGAAGGTGCCGCCTATCCAGCTGAAGGCTCACTCCACTAGAGCTCAGGCGGCCTCGATGGCAGAGGCCGGGTCCGTCTCCTTGGAAGAGATATGCAAGGCGGCAACTTGGGCTGCGGCTCATACATTCTCCAAGCATTACCGCTTGACTGTGGCAGCTCGGGCGGAGGCCCGGTTTGGAGCTTCAGTGTTGCGGTCAGGGATTTCAATGTCCCGCCCTGGGTGAGTACTGCTTCGGTACATCCCACCAGTCTATGGATTGATCAGCTTGATGATATGGAAGGTAAAATTATGTATCATACCTGATAATTTTCTTTCCATTAATCATAGCTGATCAATCCATAGCCCCTCCCAGATATCTGTACTGTTTTTATTCTGGTTGTATTTCAGGTTCAAGTTTAGTCTTCAGTTACTTCAGAAAGACTTCGTGTTCAAGTTTTTTCACTTGGATTCTTCAAGAGTTGAGACGAGTTTGTGTTACAGTGAGCTGCTGCATTCCTCTCCCCTCCGTTTTACGGGGCTGGATTGAGACATAAATTCTGCCGGCACTCCCTCCCGCTTCGTGCGGCTGTAGGGCAGCTTTGTACCCCTCCCGCTTCGGCGGTGTTAGGGTCAGTCAGCTCCTCCCGTGGTTGCGGTTGCAGGATAAGCCAGATCCCCCCGCATCGGCGGGTGTGGTGTCCCTCCCCCGCTCCACGGGGATGAGCTGGACGGATTCCCCTCCCCCACTTGTGTGGGGATGAGCTGGGTTAATTCCCCTCCCCCGTTTCGGCGGTGGTGAGCTGGGCAGAGTGTCCCTTCGTGGGTGTAATTCTCTAAGTGCTGAGTCCTGCGGATGGAGCTTTGATATCGACATACTGAGGAGTTTCCGGCAGCACATGACCACATATAGGGAGGCAAAAGTTTGCTCTCTATCTCCACCTGCTGGTAGATGGACACAACCCACCAGTCTATGGATTGATCAGCTATGATTAATGGAAAGAAAATTATCAGGTATGATACATAATTTTACCTTATTTGTTAAGTTTCTCACTGGCACAAAAATTCAACCAAATTGTAATTGGCAGCCTAGTTAAAGGTTCTTTGATTGGTTTTATTTACTTTCAAGCTTATTTTCGAAAGAGAAGGGCGCCCATCTTTCGACTCAAATCGGGAGATGGGTGTCCTTCTCCCAGGGTCAACCAAATCGGCATAATCGAAAGCTGATTTTGGGCATCCTCAACTGGTTTCCGTCGCAGGGATGCTCAAAGTTCCCTGGGGCGTGTCGGAAGCATAACGAATGCGGGACTGGGACGTGCTTAAAACATGGGCGTCCTCGGCCGATAATGGAATAAAGAAGAGCATCCCGAAATGACCAGATAACCACTGGAGGGAATTGGGAATGACCTCCCCTTATTCCCCCAGTGGTCACTAACCCCCTCTCACACTAAAAAAAAAACTTTACAAATATTTTTTACCAGCCTCAAATGTCATACTCAGGTCCATTGCAGCAGTATGCAGGTCCCTGGAGCAGCTTTAGTGGGTGCAGTGCACTTCAGGCAGGCGGACCCAGGCCCATCCCCCTCTGTTACACTTGTGGTGGTAAATGTGAGCCCTTCAAAACGCACCCGAAATCCACTGTACCCACATGTAGGTGCCCCCCTTCACCCCTTAGGGCTATGGCAGTGTTGTACAGTTGTGGGGAGTGGGTTGGGGGGGGGGTCGGGGGGCTCAGCACACAAGGTAAGGGAGCTATGCACCTGGGAGCAATTTCTGAAGTCCACTGCAGTGCCCCCTAGGGTGCCCGGTTGGTGTCCTGGCATGTCAGGGGGACCAGTGCACTATGACTGCTGGCTCCTCCCATGACCAAATGGCTTGGATTTGGTCGTTTCTGAGATGAGCGTCCTCGGTTTCCATTATCGCCGAAAACTGGGAATAACCATCTCTAAGGACGACACCTCTAAGGTCGACCTAAATGTTGAGATTTGGGTATCCCCAACTGTATTATTGAAATGAAAGATGGACGCCCATCTTGTTTCAATAATACGGGTTTCCATGCCCCTTCGCTGGGACGTCCTGTGAGGACGTCCTCAGGAAAACTTGGGCGCCCCTTTCGATTATGCCCCTCCAAGTGTACTATCTATTTGGAACATTGGGCTAAATACAGTTAAGCTGTGGTATGGGACTCTGATTGCTTGGGCCTTTAAAAAAGAGTCCCTATGCTTAGGACAGACTCTAAGTAATGATTGAGCAGACTCAAGCAGCAGATTCTCATGTGGCTTTCTAGCTTATGAGACCAAAGGTAGACCAAATCTGACAGAAGTGGATTAGACCCACTCTGGGCAGGATACGGTGGACATGGGCAGACCCATACCAAATATAGAATCTGATACGTATGGGCAGATACATCCTGATTATAGGAGTGAGTGGGCTCCACTCTGAATATACTCCAGAGGTGTTGGGATCAGGTAGGCTCCCGGTGGCTGGGGCCAGGAGATGTGTCCTTCGGTAAAGGGCATAGAGGCACAGGCTATCAGAGGCTTCACCCCCTGAATCTAACATGGGTAGTATTGACCCACTTTTGGGGTCTGCCATTTAATTGGCATTTTTCACAAGAGATAACCCACCTTTATGATTTCCAGTTGAAGGCACTTTTAAACTTGATGCTCTTGTACATTTGAGGAAAACCTTGGAAGCTAAGAAAGTAGTACAGCATCAATAGACACAGTATGTCAGATGGAACGAGGAAGGTTCTGAAAGAGACACCATAAATAAACAGGTGACTGCAGTTAAGAATGAAAAAAGTTGGCTGAAATTAAAATCAATGTAGATTTTAGAAAATAATCTACATTGGTATTCTGGGCCACAGCAGGGAAAAGTACCCTAAGATCTCCTCCTGAAGACTGGCAGTGGAGATTGCTATATAAAGAAAATTTTAAAATCTCTTTAGGGAGACCTTGATCAATGAAAATCTGGTTATCCCCCATCAGGAGGGCCTGGTAGTTCCATTCTAATATTTGTAAGATTTCCTCTAGTGTAGCAGAGAGGTGTGGTAGTCCAGTTTTAAAGATAATCAATAGAAATCAAACAAAATAAAACATGGAAAAGAAAATAAGATGATACCTTTTTTTATTGGACATAACTTAATACATTTCTTGATTAGCTTTCAAAGGTTGCCCTTCTTCGTCAGGTCGGAAATAAGCAAATGTGGTAGATGACAGTATAGATAAGTAAAACATCGAAGCATTTCATTGACAGTCTAACAGGGTGGGGATGGGTAGGAGGTATGCATGGGAACATCAAAGCATTTCAGAGATATCTCTAAGTAGAGGAGTGTGGTAGCCGTGTTAGTCCACTCTTAAGGTTATCAATAGAAATCAAACAAAATAAAACATGGAAAAGAAAATAAGATGATACCTTTTTTATTGGACATAACTTAATACATTTCTTGATTAGCTTTCGAAGGTTGCCCTTCTTCGTCAGATCGGAAATAAGCAAATGTGCTAGCTGACAGTGTATATAAGTGAAAACATTCAAGCATTACTATGACAGTCTGACAGGGTGGGAGGATGGGGGTGGGTCGGAGGTATGCATGGGGACATCAAAGCATATCATTGATATTCTAACAGGATGGGTGTGGCTAGGTGAGGGGTGGGGTGATCAACAGAGACATACAGCTTTATGGTTTATAATGGGCTAGGAACCCCAGATCCTTGTTAAGTCCTTTCTGTTGGGTGTTAAAATATTCAATCATTCTGACTTCAAAGGTCTTACGTTCTTGTATGGTTTTAAAGTTACCTTTCAGTATTCTCACTGTGAAATCACTGGTACAGTGTCCTGGTTCTGTGAAGTGCTGTCTCACCGGGGTGGGGGCCTTACTGGCTGTATTGTTCATGTGATGTCTATGTAAATTGAATCTTGTCTTAAGCATCTGGCCTGTTTCTCCAATATAGTATCCTTCGTTACATTTTTTACACTGAATGATATATACCACATTGGAAGATGAGCAAGTGAAAGATCCCTTTATGTTGAATATCTTTCCTTTGTGGATAACTGTGGGGTCCTGTGAAATATTTTGCCATAGTTTGCAACTGGATAAATTACAGGGACGTGTGCCCTTCTGTTCCTTTTCAGTCTGTGATGGAAGTTTACTTCTGATTAGCTTGTGTTTTAAGTTGGGTGGCTGTCGGAAGGCCAGTACTGGTGGGGATGGGAATATCTCTTTCAGTAATTCATCCTCCTGGAGTATATCTCTGAAATGCTTTGATGTTCCATTCTCTATTTCAGTAGATGGCACCCTCATCCTCCCTGTCTCATCTGCTCACAACCTAGGGGTCATCTTTGATTCCTCCCTCTCCTTCTCCGCTCATATCCAGCAGATGGCCAAAACCTGTCGCTTCTTTCTCTTTAACATCAACAAAATTCGCCCTTTCCTCTCAGAGCACACCACACGCACCCTCATCCACACTCTTATTACCTCTCGCCTAGATTACTGCAACCTGCTTCTCACTGGCCTCCCACTTAGCCATCTATCCCCCCTTCAATCTGTTCAGAATTCCGCAGCACGTCTTATTTTCTGCCAGAGCCGATATGCTCACATCAGCCCTCTCCTGAAGTCACTTCACTGGCTTCCAATCCGATACTGCATACAATTCAAGCTTCTCCTACTAACCTACAAATGCTCTCACTCTGCTGCCCCTCCTTACCTCTCCACCCTCATCTCCCCCTACATTCCTACCGGAACCGCCACTCACTGGACAAATCCCTCCTTTCTGCTCCCTTCTCCACCTCCACTAACTCCAGACTCCGCCCTTTCTGCCTCGCTTCACCCTTTGCCTGGAATAGACTTCCTGAACTGATACGTCAGGCCCCATCCCTACCCATCTTCAAATCCTTGCTCAAAGCCCATCTTTTCGACTCTGCTTTTGGCACTTAACCTTACCATTACTCTTCTATTCAATACCACTACCAATCTGTCTGTATTATGCATTTGCATACCTTAATTGTCTTTAGCTGTTTAGATCTATTAGTCTGTCCCTATGAACTATTGTGTAATCAGATGTGCTATGCTGTCCAAATTTGATTGTCTCTGTTGTTATGTCCTTTAGATTGTAAGCTCTTTTGAGCAGGGACTGTCTCTCTCTTCATGTTTGACTGTACAGCGCTGCGTAAGTCTGGTAGCGCTTTAGAAATGTTGAATAGTAGTAGTAGTAGTATTAAGTTATGTCCAAGAAAAAAGGTATCATCTTATTTTCTTTTCCATGTTTTATTTTTTTTGATTTCTATTGATTACCTCTAGTGTAGTAAAAATTCTGTTCCATTTTGTCAGCTTGGGAAACTCCAAAAAGGTGTGTAGCAATGTGCCATTAGCAGATTGACATCTGATGCAGTTGTTGTCTGCCCATAAAACCATCTTGCCCCTTTTTGTTTGGTTAGGTACTTCTTGTGTAATTATTTAAACTGAATTTCCTGCAGGTTTTCATATTTTACCTTTTCATATAGTCCCTGAAACTGATTCTGTATATATTTTGCAGTTATAGTTATGTCTAGTGACAGATCTTTGGAGCATAACTGATACTATGGTATTTAAGTGCTTTTATTTAAGGGCCCTTTTACAAAGGTGTGTTAGGCTCTATGCACGTGCAGCATGCACCAAAATGAGACTGCCTCCAGGCTACCATGCCCCCTGGCGGTAATTTCAGATTTGCCGCATGCCTATAATGCCTGGATGATTTATTTCTTTATTTCCTCCCATGCACAGCACTTCCGGCGGTAATCGGCAGTTGGTGCACGCTGACTGGTCACTGCATGTGTAGCACGTGAGCCCTTACTGCTAGATCACTGGGTGGTGTTAAGGGCTCAGGCCAGTTTTAGGCGCATGCTGGCTTCAGTTTTACTGCATGCCCTTTTCCCGTCCCATTTTAAAAAAAAAAAACCCTTTTTTGCAGATGTGGTAAAAACTGGATATCCGGGTTAATGAAACATTGGTACACGCAAGGGAGGTGAAATTTCTTGATGAAGTCAAGGACGGCTTCATGGAACAGCTGGTTCAGGAGCCGACAAGAGAAGGAAAATTACTAGACTTAATCATTAGTGGAGCTCATGATCTGGTGCGGGGGGTAACGGTGCGAGGGCCACTTGATAACTGTGATCATAATATGATCAGTTTTGATATTGGCTATGAAGTAAGTGAACTCAGGAAATTAAATACACTAGCATTTAACTTTAGTAAAGGAGATTACAATAAAATGAGAAGAACGGTGAAAAAAAGACTGAAGGGAGCAGCTGAAAGGGTAAAAAACTTGAATCAGGCGTGGATGCTGTTCAAAAACACCATCCTAGAAGTACAGGACAAATATATTCCGCGTATTAGAAAAAAGAGGAAAAAAGACCAAACGTCAGCCGGCATGGCTAAACGGTAAGGTAAAGGAAGCTATTAGAGCCAAAAAACAATCCTTCAGAAAATGGAGAAGGGAACCGACTGAAGACAGTAAGATAAAACGTAAGGAATGTCAAGCCAAATGCAAAAAGGAGATAAGGAGGGCTAAAAGGACTTTGAAAAAAAGTTAGCATTAGAAGCAAAAACACATAGCAAAAATTTTTTTAGGTATATTAAAAGCAGGAAACCGGCTAAAGAATCGGTAGGGCCGCTGGACGACTGTGGTGTTAAAGGGGCGATCAGAGAAGACAAAGCCGTAGCGGAATTCTTTGCTTTGGTCTTCACCAAGGAGGATTTGGGAGGGATACCGGTGCCAGAAAAGGTATTTGAAGCAGACGAGTCAGAAAGACTAAATGATCTCTCTGTAAACTTGGAGGATGTAATGGGGCAGTTCTGCAAACTGAAAAGTAGTAAATCACCAGGACCGGATGGTATTCATCCCAGAGTATTAATAGAGCTGAAAAATGAACTTGGGGAGCTACTGTTAGTAATATGCAATTTATCCCTAAAAACAGGTGTGGTACTGGAAGATTGAAGAGTGGCCAATGTAACGCCGATTTTTAAAAAGGGTTCCAGAAGAGATCCGGGAAATTATAGACCGGTGAGTCTGACGTCGGTGCCGGGAAAAATGGTGGAGGCTATTATTAAGAATAAAATAACAGAGCACATACAAAAGCATGGGCTACTGAGACAAAGTCAGCAGGGATTTAGTGAAGGGAAGTCTTGCCTCACAAATCTACTGCATTTTTTCGAGGGGGTGAACAAACATGTGGACAAAGGGGAATCTGTGGATGTTGAATATCTAGATTTTCAGAAGGCATTTGACAAAGTGCCTCATGAAAGACTCCAAAGGAAACTGGAGAGTCATGGGTCGGAGGCAGTGTATTATTATGGATTAAGAGCTGGTTAAAAGATAGGAAGCAGAGAGTAGGGTTGAATGGTCATTATTCTCGATGGAGAAGAGTAGTTAGTGGGGTCCCTCAAGGGTCTGTGCTGGGACCGCTGCTTTTTAACATATTTATAAATGACCTTGAGATGGGAGTAACTAGTGAGGTAATTAAATTCGCAGATGACACAAAATTATCCAGGGTCGTCTCGTCGCAGGAGGAGTGTGAAAGATTACAAGAAGACCTCATGAGACTGGGGGATTGGGCGTCCAAATGGCAGATGAAGTTCATGGTTGACAAGTGCAAAGTGATTCATGTGGGAAGGAGGAACCCGAATTACAGCTATGTTATGCAAGGTTCCGCTTTAGGAGTTATGGACCAAGAAAGGGATCTGGGAGTCATTGTGGACAGGACGTTGAAATCTTCAGCTCAATGTGCTGCGGCGGCTAAGAAGGCGAACTGAGCATTTAACCTATTGAAATAATGGTGTAATTGCAAATAGTGTAAAAAAATGGATAGTAGGGATATGCCACTTTGCGGTTGAGGGAAGGAAGGGAATTGACCTCCCCTAAAGTGTAGTGGCTCCCTCAGTGTGATTGTCCTTGATTCCTCCCAGATGGCAAATAGATTACTATCTATGCCTGGGAGAAAGTCTGGGCTATGTGTTATTATTAAGAAAGGAGATGCACAAGCTTTCTTAGATTCTCAGGTTTCCCACCACTTCCAGGCTCTTCTGAAGGGTTGCAAAAGTGGAGTTGTGTCTGTCGCCCCCGGCCCATTTAATGTAATTAAGAAAAGAAGATGGATTGGGGCAACCATCCAAAAGACCATTAGGAAAGTATCACCAGTACTACTACTACTATTTAGCATTTCTATAGCGCTACAAGGCGTACGCAGCGCTGCACAAACATAGAAGAAAGACAGTCCCTGCTCAAAGAGCTTACAATCTAATAGACAAAAAATAAATAAAGTAAGCAAATCAAATCAATTAATGTGAACGGGAAGGAAGAGAGGAGGGTAGGTGGAGGCGAGTGGTTACAAGTGGTTACGAGTCAAAAGCAATGTTAAAGAAGTGGGCTTTCAGTCTAGATTTAAATGTGGCCAAGGATGGGGCAAGACGTAGGGGCTCAGGAAATTTATTCCAGGCGTAGGGTGCAGCGAGACAGAAGGCGCAAAGTCTGGAGTTGGCAGTAGTGGAGAAGGGAACAGATAAGAAGGATTTATCTGGAGCGGAGTGCACGGGAAGGGGTGTGGGGTGTAGGGAAGGACGAGTGTGGAGAGATACTGGGGAGCAGCAGAGTGAGTACATTTATAGGTTAGTAGAAGAAGTTTGAACAGGATGCGAAAATGGATAGGGAGCCAGTGAAGGGTCTTGAGGAGAGGGGTAGTATGAGTAAAGCGACCCTGGTGGAAGATGAGACGGGCAGCAGAGTTTTGAACCGACTGGAGAGGGGAGAGGTGACTAAGTGGGAGGCCAGCAAGAAGCAGATTGCAGTAGTCTAAACGAGAGGTGACAAGGGTGTGGATGAGGGTTTTGGTAGAGTGCTTGGAAAGAAAGGGGCGGATTTTACGGATGTTGTAAAGAAAGAAACGACAGGTCTTGGCAATCTGCTGGATATGAGCAGAGAAGGAGAGAGAAGAGTCAAAGATGACCCCAAGGTTTCGAGCTGAGGAGACAGGGGGAATGAGAGAGCCATCAACAGAAATAGAAAACGGGGGGAGCGGGGAGGTGGGTTTGGGGGGGAAAATGAGAAGCTCGGTTTTGGTCATATTTAATTTCAGGTGGCGTTGAGACATCCAGACAGCAATGTCAGACAAGCACGCTGAAACTTTGGTTTGGATGCAAGGTGAGATATCAGGGGTAGAAAGGTAGATTTGGGAGTCATCAGCATAGAGATGGTAGGAAAAGCCATGGGATGAGATTAATGAACCAAGGGAAGAAGTGTAGATAGAAAAGAGGAGGGGACCAAGAACAGAACCCTGAGGTACGCCGACAGGCAGAGGGATAGAAGTAGAAGAGGATCCACCAGAGTGAACACTAAAGGTGCGGAGGGAGATGTAGGAAGAGAACCAGGAAAGGACAGGACAGAGCCCTGGAATCCAAGTGAGGACAGGGTATCGAGAAGTATGCTGTGATCGACAGTGTCAAAAGCAGCGGAAAGATCAAGAAGAATGAGGATGGAATATTGACTTCTGGATTTAGCCAGTAATAGGCCATTGGAGACTTTAGTAAGCGCAGTTTCGGTTGAGTGCAGAGGGCGAAAACCAGATTGTAGTGGGTCAAGAATAGCATGTGAGGAGAGAAAATCAAGGCAGCGGTGGTGAACAGCACGCTCAAGTAATTTGGAGAGAAAAGGGAGGAGGGAGATGGGTCGGTAATTAGAGGGACAAGTAGGGTCGAGTGAAGGCTTCTTAAGGAGAGGTGTGACCACAGCATGTTTAAAGGCAGCAGGGACAGTCGCAGTGGAAAGTGAGAGGTTGAGAATGTGACAGATAAAAGGAATAAGAGCAGGAGAGATGGCATTAAGAAGGTGGGTGGGAATGGGATCAGAGGAACAGGTGGTACATTTTGAGGAAGAAAGGAGAAGTGTAGTTTCCTCAATAGTAACTTCAGGAAAAGAGGAAAGGGAATGAGGGGAAGGAGAGAGAGGGGAACGGACTAGTGGAGGGAGAGGTGGTGAGGTAGAGAAAGCAAGGTTTATCTTTTGAACCTTGTTGTGAAAGAATTCAACAAGGGTCTGAGGAGATAATGAAGGGGGAGTTGGGGGAGGGGGCACCTTGAGGAGAGAGTTCAATGTGGTGAAGAGAAGTCGAGGATTAGAGCTAAGAGAGTTGGTCAGTTGGATATAATAATCCTGTTTGGCACGTAAAAGAGCAGATTGGAAGGAGGTCAGCATGAACTTAAAGTGTAAGAAATCAGCAAGGGCCCGAGATTTCCGCCAGAGGCGTTCGGCGGAGCGGGTACAGGAACGTAGGTAGCGGATATTAGAAGTCAGCCAAGTTTGGGGTTTTGTACGCCTTACAGGGCGGGTCATCAAAGGTGCAAGAGTGTCTAAGGCAGAGGATAGAGTATTGTTGTAAGAAGAAACAGCCTCGTTGACAGACGTGGATGGTGCCACAGTAGAGAGGAGGTTTGAAACATGGGAGGATAGAGATGAAGGGTCAATATCGTGAAGATTCCTAGATAAATTAGATAAGATAGGACGGGACTGGGAGGGAGGAGATTTAAGTGTGAAAGTTATAAGATGGTGATCAGAGGAGGGAAGATCAGAGGCAAGGAAACTAGAGGGTGAACAGTTGGAGGAGAAGATGAGATCAAGACAGTGACCATTTTGATGAGTGGGGGAGGTGGAGCATAGTTGGAGATTAAAGGAGAACGTTAAAGCAAGTAACTTGGAAATATAAGAGTTGGAAGGATCATTAGCAGGAATATTAAAGTCACCAAGGATGAGAGAGGGGGAGGAAGGATCATGGAAGAAGGCAAGCCAGGCGTCAAAGTCACTGAGAAAGGATGAAAGGGACTTATCAGGGGGACGATAAATGACCGCTATTCGAAGAGGCAGAGGAGAGAAAAGGCGGATAGAGTGGACTTCAAAGGAGGAAAAACAGTGAGATTGAGGTGGAAGAAGGGGTTGAAATCTGGAGGAGGGAGAGAGAAGTAGTCCAACACCGCCCCCACGGCCAGCAGGGCGAGGAATATGTGAAAATAGATAACCGCCATGGCACAGGGCTGCGACTGAAGCAGAGTCATCAGGGCAGAGCCAGGTTTCTGTTATGGCGAGCAGATGGAGGTGACGCGAGATAAAGAGGCCTGTGGTTGCTTCATGGATCCATTGCATGAGGGCAGCTATATTATAATGGCATAAATCTGGTAGGCCTAGGGCCCCTTGAAGCTTGGGCGTGGATAGTTTGGTGTAACTGATTCTAGCTGATTTGAAATTTCAAATGAAGGTTCTTATAATAGAATGGAATTGATGTTCCTCCTTTTGTGATACTCAAATAGGCATCATTTGTAGGGGGTATAGGAGCTTTTGAATCAATACCATCTGTACTAGTCCTATACGCACTGTTTCCTCTAAGTTGAGTGGAAGTCTTCCAACTGCATTGCTGCCGGGGGGGGGGGGGGGGCAGTGCTTCAATATTGTGTTTTCAATCACAAGGGACAGGCAGGTTCCCTGGCGTCCTGCAGAGCTTGCCTGTCTCTCACTATTGAAAATAAGATAGTGAAACAGCACCCCCCACTGGCAAGACCATATAGGTGGATGACTCCTGCTCAGCTTAGAGGGAACAGTGGCTACACAGCCCATTAAAGATGAAGGGAGGTTTTACCATCTATTACATAGATCTATTACATATTATGGTACCATCTATTACATAGACTTGGGAAAAATCCATAATTCCTGGAATAACATGTATAGAATGTTTGTACGTTTGGGAAGCTTGCCAGGTGCCCTTGGCCTGGATTGGCCGCTATCATGGACAGGATGCTGGGCTCGATGGACCCTTGTTTTTTTCCCAGTGTGGCATTACTTATGTACTTATAATGTTTTAATTTTCCCTATGACATCAGTGAAGTTACATTTATAGTCTACATGGTTATCTAAACTGAGAATGATGCCAAGATATTTAATCATTTTCAAAATTCTAAATGGAATGGCTCCTGAGCATTTTCAATTATTAGTATCCTTCCCCAAAGGCAATAAAACCTCCCGCTTAAGGGATCACCATTCCCTACAGTTGTTGTTAATAATTAATCTGGGGGTTGGGGTGTGACCTAAAATTTTAATCCATTTGATAAAGTTCTAACCTAAATTAAACCATTCCATAACTTTATATAAATAAGGATATTCTATACCATTAAAATGTCACTGTTGACTCATTTTGTTCACTAGCAATATAATTGAGATCATAAAATAGTCTTACTATGAATCGATTTTTCATAAATCCAGTTTGTTTTTTATGAATTACTTTATCTAAAACTTTATTCAATCTTTTTATTTAATTATTTTAATTAGTATTTTATAATTGATATTTAATAAAGAAACTAGTCTACAAGTTTGAGTTTTTATAAGATCCTTTCCAGCTTTGGGGAATTAATATTCTGAGGCCCTTCTATTAAAACACGGTAAAACTGGCAGCTACTGCAGCTTAATGTATTTTATCATATGGTAGCTGTAAATTTTATGTGACACCTTTTGGGGGCATGTCCATTATTGTTTTGCAGACTGTGTGTTAATGTTAGCATTAGCATACAGTACCTACCAAGTGTTAATGTGAGAGCACTTATTGCTTCCTATTTAGCAGGTGGTAAGTGGTCCCGTGTTAACTCTGCATTACGCAGTTAGCGCACAGTAAGTACAGTGTGTTAAATGTCAAATACCTTTCATGCCTGTCCATGCCATGCCCCCAGACAACAAAAGCACGTAGGGCCAGATGCTGTATATGGCATCCAAAATATAGATGCGTTGGAATAACATGTGTAGCACTATTCTATAAACTTTATGTACAGTAAGACATGGTTTAT